>NC_056629.2:150555750-151240750 GCF_002870075.4 Lactuca sativa
CTGGTATTCCACCTTTACTTTGGCGCAAGTAAGGCATTTGCTAACATAGTTGGCAATCTCTGCCTTCATGTTAGGCCAGCAATAATGTTGTTTAATATCCAAGTACATTTTTTCCGAACCCGGATGGATGGAGTATCGTGTCTTGTGCGCTTCATTCATGACTACCTCCCTAAATCCTCCAAGTTTAGGGACCCAAATACGGTTCATGAAATAATATACTCCGCCCTCTTTCATCTCGAAATTCTTCTCCATTCCGCTTAAAGCTTCGCTTGTTTTGTTCTCCGCCTTCATGGCATCTGACTGGGCTGCCCTGATTTGAGTGGCTAGGTGAGATTGCATGGTTATTGAGAGAGTTTTCAAACGACGATTAGAGTACTCTTTCCGACTCAAGGCATCAGCTACCACGTTAGCCTTGCCTGGGTGGTACTTGATTTCATACTCATCATCATTTAATAGTTCAACCCATCTTCGTTGCCTCATATTCAACTCTTTTTGATTCAAGATGTGCTGGAGACTCTTGTAGTCTGTGAAGATGGTGCACTTCGTACCACAAAGGTAGTGCCTCCAAATCGTCAGGGCAAAGACCACTGCTCCTAATTCTAGATCGTGGGTTGTATAATTCACTTCATGTGTCTTTAGTTGCCGGGACGCGTAAGCTATCACCTTTCCACGTTGCATGAGAACGCAACCTAAACCCTGATTTGACGCATCACAGTAGACTACAAAATCTTCCGTTCCCTCCGGTAGTGATAGTATCGGGGCACTGCAGAGTGCTTGCTTCAGACTTCGAAATGCAGCTTCTTGTTTGTCCGTCCATTTGAATGGTATGCCCTTTTGTGTAAGCAAGGTAAGTGGCTTGGCGATCTTAGAGAAGTTTTGAATGAACCTTCTGTAGTAACCTGCTAGACCTAAGAATTGGTGAATTTATGTACGTGTTGTCGGGACTGCCCATCCTTCGATGGCTTGGACCTTAGAAGGATCCACATGTATTCCTTCCCGACTAACAACATGACACAAAAATTTCACGCTACGAATCCAAAACTCACACTTGGAGAGTTTTGCGTATAGCTTCTCAGTTCGCAGGGTTTCCAAGATTTGTCGGAGATGTTAGCCATGATCTTCTTCGCTTCGAGAATAAAATAGAATATCGTCAATGAAAACAATAACAAAGTTGTCGAGGAATGGTCGGCAGATTTGATTGATTAGGTCCATGAATGCGGCAGGGGCATTCGATAGACCGAAGGGCATTACGACAAATTCATAATGTCCGTATCGAGTTCGGAAAGCGGTTTTGGGAATATCCTCTTCCCGGACCTTGAGTTGATGGTACCCGGATCGCAGATCTATCTTAGAGAAGTAACTAGCTCCATGGAGCTGGTCAAATAGATCATCGATTCGTGGGAGTGGATAGAGATTTTTGACAGTGAGCTTATTCAGTTGTCTGTAATCGATGCACATCCTAAAAGTTCCATCCTTCTTTTTGACAAAGAGGACTGGAGCTCCCCATGGCGAGAAGTTGGGTCGGATGAATCCCTTGTCCTGGAGTTCACTGATGTAACGACCATAAAATTCAAACCAATTTAAACTTTTCAAAAACAACCCGATTTCATAAGATTATTACAAAAAGGTTTTCAATACAATCATTTCAGAGTCTTCCCAGAATCACATCACAAAACATAATCATGAGCAGCGGTACGATCACGCCTTTGCCTTGCCATGGTCTCCTGAAGAACCTGAAAAACATTAAACCACAACTATAAGCCTGAAAGCTTAGTGAGATATCCCCAAAATACCAACCACATATACCATACACGCATAACATGCCATATCATAACAAAACACAGAACAGCCATGCACTTTGGGTCTACTGTGTGACTGGTCCGCCGCACCGGCCTTCAGTCCACCTGGTCCACCCTCCGAGTCTAACCACATACATCGAGTCTATAGTGTGATTGGTTCGCCCGCACCGGGCCTTCAATCCACCTGGTCCACTCTCTGAGTCTACATTATGACTGGTCCGCCCGCATTGGCCCTTCAGTCGGCCTGGTCCACTCTCCGAGCCTCGGCACGTCTGGTCCGTCCTCTTAGGGCCTACAGCTATCCGGATCGCTCGCTGGGCCTTCGGAGTCATCCCTTGACTCTCCGAGTCATCCCTTGACTCACCGATTCACAGCTCAACCAAAAGAAAGGTTAGGACCTCACGACCAAACTTGCCGAGTCCAAGAACAGACTCACCGAGTCCAAGGCTATCTGCAACCAACTCGCCGAGTTGTTCTTCCAAATCGCCGAGTTCCTGCCTATCTTCATCCAACTCGCCGAGGTGTTCTTCCAACTTGTCGAGTTCCAGCCTATCTTCAAACAACTCGCCGAGTACACCCTTGTGACTTGCCGACTACCCCTAGGTCTGAAACCATACAGAGGCTTTCCAAGCCATGCAGAAGCTCTAAATCACAGATCTACCCTTCTACAAGCTATCCATCACGTAAAGTGGCAAACTTTACGTGGATCCAAGGAGATCTAGGCATTTTACACTCTAGGGCTAGGGTTTGGGACAAAAGAACTTCACCAAAAACTCTTGAGCATGGACTTTATGGCTTTCTGGATCATGAACAACCTAGATCTGAGGTAGCAACCTCAGATCTTACACCAAACTAGAGATGGACCTCATTTATGCCCCAACCCCCCCCCCCCCCCCCCAAAAAAAAATGATTGATCTAGATGCACAAAGGCTCAAAAAGAAGATTATTACCTCAAATGAAGGCTCCCACTGATGAATGAACCAATTCTCTGCAAAGCCCCTTGCTCCACTCTTCTTGCTCTTTAATTTCCATCCAAGATTACCTCCTCCAAGGCTCTAATCTCTCACCAAGGAAGGCTCACACAAATTTAGGGTTTCAGGAACTCAAAGGGAAGGTAAAGAGGCTGGGGAAGAAGTGTTATGTTCTTTATATAGGGCTCATCCCCCGAAATTAGGGTTTTCTCCACTCAGCACCAACTCGCCGAGTTGGTCACTTAACATGCGACTAGAGTCGCGATGCTACTCGCCGAGTCCACTCGTGGACTCGCCGAGTTGCCCTCCCACACTTACACTTTTAGCCCTTCAACTCTACTCTTGATATTCCGGGATGTTACAATTCTCCCCCACTTAAATTAGGCTTCGTCCTCGAAGCCTGCGGCAACACAACTCCAGAATTACTCTCTCAATGCACCACCTGGCATTGACCAGATTAGGTTCCTCAAAGCACAACCACCGAAACCCAGACCCAATTTTCCTTCCTGCGGTGTTCTGACCACCGCTTCAAGCCGGCCACCGACCTCATTCTCTGATAACCACACTTATCAAATGAGTACCACCCCATGATACATCACTCGCTCCAAATCACAACAATCACTCGACTCATACGAGCTAGAAATAACCATGAACCACTGAAATTCCCGGTCTGAGCCCAACTTTATTCATTCCATGCTGACAGGATGACACATCCTTCAGCCTCAGAGCAACTCCCATGAGTTTCTCCACCGCAATCTCATACCCATGCTGAACTGGCTCTAGCATCTTCGAGTTGGGAAAACTCGGTACACTTACGACACCTGCAAACATCCCCTAGGATGAATTTCACCACATACATAAATCGTTGATCAAAATCTAACTGGAAATCCAAGATTCCATCCCTGCATTCCTTCCGAGCATTTTGGCTCTACCCTCGGAAATTCCTTCCGTAACCTCAGCAAACATCCAACCCGGATGTGATCCGATACCACAGTCGCAGACACACTGCTCATCAACCATGATTAGGACACCCAAATCATAACTCTACACTACTGCTTTCACTTCCACGAATTTACACTCCATCTCGGAGCTACATTCCTCTCCCTTTCCTTACCAAGAAAATCCACTTGGCCGTCTTGTCACTACAATAAGTGCCTCGGTGCTCACCCAATACTACACCATTCTCTTATAGCATAACCGCTATTCCATGCACCACACATGCTCTGGATCCGCTCGTAAGGACTCTCAAGTCCATGCTCTACCTTCCACTCACCATGATCAATACCCGGGGCCAGACCTTCTGACGCTAACACGTCATGACATACTCAATTCATTTTGTCTTACCGATCTATCAACACATGCAGAGTCTTCAGCATGACTGGACCGCCTTTCCAGGCCTTCAGCCCATCTGGACCACTCTCGGAACCTTTAGCAGGTCTAGACCGCCCTCCAGGGCCTTCAGCCTGTTTGGACCATTCTACGAGCCTTCGGCCTGACTGGTACGCCCACCGGCCTTCAGTCTATCCGGACCGCTAAACCAGCATCCAACATCCCGAATTATCCTTCCAGTAAAACTCTCCCATGCATATTGTTCTAGCCCTCTAGGGGTTCCGAACTCTATCTCCACCCTACATACTCAATCCCGGCCCGATCCCAGGCCTTCCACAATCAATCACCCTTGGTTTGTATCCCGCCCCGCATGCCTGCCACTTACTCATACCAACCTACACTCTTGGCTAACAGAACCACTGCTGAATCCCAAGCAGCTAATCAACCTCTCATGACCATCGATCTTCTGGAGAATTTTCCAATTCTCCCCCACTTAGAGCACTGACTATCAACCACCGGTCGCCATCACCGACCTCCCTTATCAACCCTACACAACACAATACCTTACACGTGATCTGGTTCCCACTAGAACGAGCAACCTTCACAAAATCACATATTATCACGGATCATCACGGCTCGAAAGAAACCCAACCTTCAGCCAACCACTCCTCAGGCTGCAGATGTTGCCCAACATTCAGACCAAATGCAAGATTCCCACTAATAACCCTCATGAAAGATAATCAACGAAATTCCCAACACCAAACGCTTAACCATACCATAACCCTCAAGGAACAACGATGGCAATACCAGAAACCACACAACAAGACTAGCAATTATACAATACTCCAAAATAATCACAAGATAACAAGACATCAAGAAATAAACATACACGCAGCTGCATCCGGCACTGCCCTGACCTCCTCTGCTGTAAGCTGAAAAGCATGACCTTGAGCCCTTGGGGGCTCCGCTCCACCCTGACCTCCACCCGTAATCCTCAAAGTGGCTAGTGTTAGAGCCTGCACCGGTCCTGCAGCAGGCTGTGGACAGTTGACCCTCAAGTGTCCAACCTGAGGGCAATGATAACAAATCCTAAGATCCCGAACCGGGGCTGTCTGCCGACAATCCCTCGCATAGTGCCCCTCCTTTCCACACTTGCGGCATGCACCACCGGACCTACAAACCCCGGTGTGACCCTTCCCACACTTCCCACAAGTGTGGCTGCTCTGATCTCCCAATCTAGAACCAACGGTCTTGGACCGTTTCGGCGCCGGCTGCGACGGCACCGTAGCCTGTCTCAGCTCTCGCAACTGCAACTCAATCTCCAACTCACGCCGCCTGGTGGCCTCCTGCAATTCCAACAAAGTCTTGCACCTCTGCGTAGACACAAACTGCCTGATTCCCTCTTGAGCATACTCAGATATCGGGACATCTGAGCCTGCTCTGAAGCGAAATCAGGGCAAAACATCGCCCTCTCCGTGAACATCCTTGTGATCTCCGTCACCGACTCTGAATCCTGCTTCAGCTCCAGGAACTCCTGAGCCAACCTCTCTCTCTCAACCTGCAAAACATAACAAGTGCTAAACATCTCTCGAAATTGATCCCAAGAAACCGCAGCCCTCTACGCATCCGAATATGACCCCGTGGTCAATCTCCACCAATCCTTCGCCCCGAGCCTCAACAGGTTCAGAGCACACCTCACCCTCTGATCAGCAGGGCATGAACACATGAAGAAACACCCCTCCACGTCCGACAACCATCTCATAGCAACAATCGGGTCCTGAACTCCATCGAAGGTAGGGGGCTTCGTATTATCGAAGTCCCGATATTGAAAACCTCGACCGGCTCCTCCCCCTGCCGCTGCTACAGCCGATGTAGCCGCCGCGGCAGCCATCTCTGTGAGAGCCACATAGCCTTCATCAAAATACTCAACCATGGCGGTCTTGATCGACCCAAACAGTTCCGGCAACTCAGCCCGGAACAACGCAACAACCTCATCATGCAGGATCTCACGAATCCTCGCATCCAACTCACACGTGCTCATCTGAGCAATAACCTCGGGCAGTACTGACCCGCCCTGAACGCCCTCTCCTGCTCCCGATCCTGACCCGGATCCGCTCCCAGCATGCCTTGTAACCACCATACTGAAAAACATCACAAGATCTCAGATACTTCCCACTATCCCGGGAACCAACCCCCAACCCAACCCTAGAGGTCATGGTCTCTTTGATACGTATATGGGTCCTGTGCTTTCAGTAGTACGGGCCCATACTACCTTCCACACCTACCCACATTTGTATCAAGTATTACCACAACACCTTAGTGAAAAACATACATAACAAGCACTCAACCCTCACTCCTAGAGGAACACTGGAAATCTCCCACAAAGGAAACTCTAGGCTAACATGCATCATAAATCAGGCAACATTATCATGAAATCTTGAAGATCCCTAGCCTAGTACTAGCATGCTGTTCTATCAAAGCTCAAAACAAATATCATGTATGGTATCTTGGGGTTACTTACTGGCTCTGGCTGATCGTACCTCCACGTCCTCCTTTACTCATTTTGAAAACCATTTTAAATTCTCTTTTGAAAACCCTCCTCGATTTGAGACTAGATTCACACGAATGTTCCTCCAATTCACTCAAACCAAGGCTCTGATACCAACTTGTAACGACCATAAAATTCCAACCAATTTAAACTTTTCAAAAACAACCCGATTTCATAAATTTATTACAAAAAGGTTTTCAATACAATCATTTCAAAGTCTTCCCAGAATCACATCACAAAACATAATCATGAGCAGCGGTACGATCACGCCTTTGCCTTGCCATGGTCTCCTGAAGAACCTGAAAAACATTAAACCACAACTATAAGCCTGAAAGCTTAGTGAGATATCCCCAAAATACCAACCACATATACCATACACGCATAACATGCCATATCATAACAAAACACAGAACAACCATGCACTTTGGGTCTACTGTGTGACTGGTCCGCCGCACCGGCCTTCAGTCCACCTGGTCCACCCTCCGAGTCTAACCATATACATCGAGTCTCCAGTGTGATTGGTCCGCCCGCACCGGGCCTTCAATCCACCTGGTCCACTCTCTGAGTCTACAGTATGATTGGTCTGCCCGCACTAGGCCTTCAATCGGCCTGGTCTACTCTCCGAGACTCGGCACGTCTGGTCCGCCCTCTTGGGGCCTACAGCCTATCCGGACCACTCGCTGGGCCTTCGGGATAACCGGTCCGCCCTGGGTATGTTGGCCTACAGCACTAAGCAAGTCCCGTCTCAACCCAACCCCAGTCCAAACAACCATGTGCACATAAACATTCAAACATATAACAATTCGCATCCAATCAAACCGATCTAGCAGATCGCAAAGCATAACATCGTCCTAACCAGGATACCGACCTAACTGGTCACTAGCATAGCATCATCCTATATACCAGGATTCCGACCTTAACCAGGTCTCTAACATATACCATCCTAACTACCAGGATGCAACATAGCAAAGCAATAACATAACAACGATACCCGGATCACAATCCAATAAAGGGTCGGCCTTGGTGTCGTAGACCCTGTTGATATAGTGAGGATAACTCACCTCGCAACTGCCGACTGAACAGATACACCCAAGCTGCTCCGACCACTGATATGATCTCCACCACTGGCCAACACCAAAACACTGAACTCAAAACAAATGCCAACAATTACCAAAATGCCCCTGGAAATCGACTGGTCAACCCTTGGTCAAAGTCAAAGACAAAGTCAACCCCTGACTGACTCTACTCGCTGAGTCAAACCGATGACTCGCCGAGTCCCCATGCACAAAACTTCCCCAATCCACGACTCAACTCGCCGAGTCACCCCGAGACTCGCCGAGTCCAACAACTCTGAATCCTTTCACACTCGACTCACCGAGTCATCCCTTGATTCACCGATTCACAGCTCAACCAAAAGAAAGGTTAGGACCTCACAACCAAACTCGCCGAGTCCAAGAACAGACTCGCCGAGTCCAAGGCTATTTGCAACCAACTCGTCGAGTTGTTCTTCCAACTCGCCGAGTTCCTGCCTATCTTCATCCAACTCGCCGAGTTGTTCTTCCAACTTGTCGAGTTCTAGCCTATCTTCAAACAACTCGCCGAGTACACCCTTGTGACTCGCCGACTAACCCTAGATCTGAAACCATACAGAGGCTTTCCAAGCCATGCAGAAGCTCTAAACCATAGATCTACCCTTCTACAAGCTATCCATCACGTAAAGTGGCAAACTTTACGTGGATCCAAGGAGATCTAGGCATTTTATACTCTAGGGCTAGGGTTTGGGACAAAAGAACTTCACCAACAACTCTTGAGCATGGACTTTATGGCTTTCTGGATCATGAACAACCTAGATCTGAGGTAGCAACCTCAGATCTTACACCAAACTTGAGATGGACCTCATTTATGCCCCCCCCCCCCCCCCCACAAATGATAGATCTAGATGCACAAAGGCTCAAACTAAAGATTATTAACTCAAATGAAGGCTCCCACTGATGAATGAACCAATTCTCTACAAGTCCCCTTGCTCCACTCTTCTTGCTCTTTAATTTCCTTCCAAGATTACCTCCTCCAAGGATCTAATCTCTCACCAAGGAAGGCTCACACGAATTTAGGGTTTATGGAACTCAAAGGGAAGGTAAAGAGGCTGGGGAAGAAGTGTTATGTTCTTTATATAGGGCTCATCCCCCGAAATTAGGGTTTTCTCCACTCAGCACCAACTCGCCGAGTCCACCCAAGCTTCTCGCCGAGTTGGTCACTTAACACGCGACTAGAGTCGCGACCCTACTCGCCGAGTCCACTCGTGGACTCGCTGAGTTGCCCTTTCACACTTACACTTTTAGCCTTTCAACTCTACTCTTGATATTTTGGGATGTTACAACTGAGTTGGCTGGACAATTCCTGCATCTCAGCAGGAGCCAATTGGTAAGGCGATTTAGCGATGGGAGTAGCTCGTGGCACCAGGTCAATTTGAAACTCAATTTGCCTTTCTGGGGGTACTCCAGGAAGATCTTCAGGAAAGATGTTTGGCAATTCGCAAGCTACAGAAATGTCTTGAATGTTAACCTTTTCTTTGGATTTATCCACTATGTGCGCCTGGAACGTCACATCTTTCTTTTGCAGATGCTTCTGTGCCTGGACGCACGAGATGAGACAAAGGTTCATGCAGGGTTTGTCTCCGTAAATAACTAGGGTTTCATGATTTGGAAGGTGAAGGCGAACGGCCTTCTCGTGACACATAATTTCAGACAAAGGTTCATGACGTGTTGATTTAGGGTTAGGGTACACCCAATATAAATCTCCCCAATAGATTATGTTTTCCCACTAGCCATTTCCACCGTAAAGGTTTCATTGAGCTTCTGGGGTTGTTGTTTTAACAAATGCTTAAACTTATTGCTCACAAAACTTCGTTCTGCTCCGGTATCAAATAGGATGCATGCATAAGTATGGTTTAGTAGAATGTACATGTAACGACAATGGGATCCTGAATCGCTTCTCCCTGATCCATGGTCAGTACCCTTCCTGTTCCTCCATTTCTGGGATTGTTGTTGTTGGGGCAATTTCGACAGAAATGCCCAGTCCTTCCACATCCATAGCAGGTGTAGCTTGGTCCTGCATTGTTGCTGCCAATGTCGGTGTTGTTGTTGTTGCGGTTATTGTTGTTGTTGTTTCCTTGTTGTTGGTTCTGAGGAGGGTAGGTTCTGCAATACTTTTCCGTGTGCCCCTTCCGATTGCAACTGGTGCACTGCATCTCCCTACATTCTCCATTATGATGGAGCCTGCACTTGTTGCACTTGGGAAGATTACTAGAATAAGGCCTAGGGGCACTTGGAGTAGCTGAGGCTGAAGCATGTGGTGCGGGTGGATCTTGAGTGGTTGCAGCATTAACTGCCACTGTTTGCTGCTTCTTGGATGATTCAGAGCCTTGACGTCTCTTCCTCTTATTGTTCTTTCCCTTTTTGTTGTCATTTTCTTTCTTAAGTCCAGCCTCCACTGGCCTCTCACCCTTCTTGTTGTTGTGGTCATACAACTTCTTGGCTAATCTCTTGGCACTATCGAAAGTTTCGGGATATGCAGCTATCACGTTTCCTTGGATCGGGGAGGTTAGTCCCCAGATGAATCGTTCGATCTTCTTTCCTTATGAGGTGATCATGCCAGGGCATAGCAGAGACAGTTCGCTAAACCGTGATATGTATGCATCTATATCAGCGTTCCGGACGGTGAGATTCCACAGCTCTTGTTCCATTTTCTGAATTTCCCCACGAGGGCACGAACTTAAGTAATTTCACAAATTACCACACAATCATGGATATGTAACACATAGCAGATTATAACATCACAGTAAATCATATAAAAATTTTCATTACTATTATCCGCACTTTGATACATGAAAATTTTGCTCGAAAGAGCATAAATAAGCGGTACAAGTTCGACAGCATAACAACTCTATGAGTAGTGTAATCACTTAAACATAGAGTCGGGATACATAACATAGATCATAGTACTAGTACTAAGGACTGATACGGCTAACCCTAGTCGCGGTGGGATGTGCCAGGGGATGGTGTTGAGGAAGTGGATGCTCCCTGAAGACGAGCCACCTGTCGTTCTGCATCCTGGAGTCGGGACTCCCACCTTACCTACCTCATGTGGGACTCTCGGAGAACGTCTCGTGTCTCGTGCTCCGCACGCTCAACCCCAGTCCACATCTGGCGTACCTGATCAGTGGTACTCTGAGCTAGGTCGCCTGTGTTCCGTAATCGTCTCACCATGACTGGAATGGCACGATCGGCCGGTCCTCCGTCCCTCAGGTCAAAGAACTCGCGTTACATGCTGAACGGGGGTCGTTGTCTCTGCTGTCTGCTCCACCTCCAAAGATCAATACCCTAGGGGGTGTAGGACCCATGGGGCCCACCCGGTAAGCAGGCACTCTAATCGTATAAGGGGGGTTGAAGACTTCAGACTCTGTGTCCGAATCACCCTCTTCATTATCGCTGGGTTCCTCCTCAAGACTTCCTTCGGCTTCCTCTTCTTCTTGGTCCACCACTGGCTCGGCAGGTTCGCTTTCGGCTTCCGCCTCAGGTTCCCCTTCGGATTCCTCCTCAGGGTCTTCCTCGGGTTCCTCCTTAGGTTCTTCCAACCATCCATTATTCCCCTGGTTAGGGAAATAAGGATTTCCGGGGTGATGGAAACCAACCATGCTGTCTGCGAGAGTGTATAAATATGCTAATATTATTCCTATGACTCTACAATTATTGTATAGATTGAGCGGATGTTCTCTTCTTGGTGATAAAGGGGTATGTTTTTAGGTTCCCTAGCCATCACGATTTCCTCAGGACATGTGATAGTTGTACCTTGGAGGAAATGTAGTTGATCAGGCTACATCCACTCCTTGATTACGACTATGAGCAGTACTGGCTTAACCGATATGCTAGCATTATCTTGTTTGGTTCGGTATTATGTTCTTTATCCTAATTCTCACAAGTAACAATGTTTTATCGTTGTGTTTTACTTGTTTTGTTCAGAGTTGCGTTCGTCCCTCTTTTGGTTTATAGTTGCATATCAATGTGTGGTTAGACATGCTAGTTCACTATAAACAGAGCTCTGATACCAACCTGTCACACCCCCGAACCAGACGGCAGAAACGTCCGAGGGCTCTTGTGACTTTAATTGAATACCATCACAATGAATATACATGAATCATAATATAATTCATCACCATGCATTGAAATATTACAACTGATATTGTTTACATCCAGTACATTGTTTTAGACATTACAATTTCATAACATAAACTGTCTGATAGATAGTCTAAGCAAAACACCATGACATTACAGGTTACTTATTCTTCGGTTTACCTGCTACCTGAGAATAAAAGTTATTTTGGAAAACGTCAACATATGAAATGTTGGTGAGTTCATAAGTAATGTTGAGGTAAAATGATTTGCTGTACAAACCCAGAAAATCCGATATTTTCCTAAAAGATCATTGTTTATAAAAAGTGTGAAGATCCGTGAATATATGCTTGTTGATTTTCAAAACATGTATAATTGTTGAACCTTTGTATAAATCACGCAAGTGAAAATGTTGAACTTCCAAGGAAAACCCGATGTTTTCCCAATACATAAAATATAATAATTTGTCTATTGTTATACTGATACATCGAATGATTTTGATTGCCCAGGTGGCGTTGAATTAATTAAGGTTTGTGAGTTATTATAATCACGCAATAAGGAAAATTACTAGTTTATAACTACAGATTAGGAACGATCCTTAAAGGCGTCGGCGTTACTACTCACTTAATCCACCCACCGTGATTACTCTTGTTTATCTTCCTGAATCTGTTTACTTTGATTTCTCATAAGCCCAACAACCGAGGAGATATGAGAGTACGAAGTCCCTTTATTTCCATGAGTTATTCAAGGCTATCGGGAATGCGAAAGACACTTGGCCCATCTCGCATTTGACTAGGGCCCAATAGCACATTAGAGCCATTGAAAGTCCTTTTACATGGAATTGGGTTATAGGAGGCCCAATAACACGTAAGCATATTCCCTTTGGGCCCAAAGATCATGTTAATGGGCTAGCAAGGCCTAACAAGCATGATTTGAAACATCCAAGCCCAAATTTTGTAGGTTAGCTCATCATAGTTATCGCGTGTTTATCGAAATGCTTTGGTTTAACGATTTTGTTTTGTTATTGATTCGAGACTGAATCAATTCGTTTTGTAACGATATTTGTTATTGAGAGTGTATTTGTTTTCCGTTTCGTCGGTAGTCGTGGATCTTGTATTTTGTATTAATGAATTAATTTGTTTGAAAGTGGAATTTGACCCTTTTCACTACCCTTCTTTTATAAAAATAACACTTTTGGTCCTTTTTATATAAAAGAATTTCATTTTTAGTCCTTAAAACCCTTTTCTTGACACTTTTGTATTATTTATTTGATGAAAACACAATTTTAACCCAAAATTTACTTTGTTGATAGATTCAGCCCCTTCAAAATAATGTTTCACAGTTAGGAACTCATTTTCACAACTTTTACAGTTTTGACCCAAAATATAAAAAGTTTACATTTTTGGTCCTTTTTGATAGTGGAAAACATTTTTGACCCTTATAAACATTTTGTTATGCTTATTACCCCCTGTTTTACAGAAAGTTACATTTTCAGCCCCTCAAACTTATCATTTTCGCATTTTGAGGCTTATTGGGCCGAGAAGCCCATAATTAGCCCATTAGGCTAAAAAAATTCATTTTAAGTCCCTTGAAATTCCTAATGTTCAGAAAAGTATTTATAGAAACTGTTTTGACCCTTTTAACCTTCAAGAAACCGTGACTTGTTGATTTTTACCCCAAGTTTGTATTTTTGACAATTTAAGCCCAAAAATGGGTTTTATGTTAGAATTTGTTCATCATGACCTTATAAGCTATTATTCTTGACTTGTTTAGTGTAAGATAGCTTAAGTTATGTTTGTTTCCTTTCTCACGTCTTAGATCTCGGGTTTACACCCTTTTTGGTAACATATTCATCACAAAACACATGAAATCACACACATACATGCATCAAATCACACATAGCATACATCAACACATAGATCTACACATTTTCTTGTATTCTCCCCCATAAAACTCATAAAAACCAAAAAGAAAGGGGTATAAAGCTCACCTTTGCTTGTTGGTTTCTATTTGAAGAAGAAAAGAGAAGAGTTTGTTGCTATTTGTGGCCCTAGCAAGTTTCTTGGATGGATCTCGAACTTAGAGGGTTCTAAGATGCAAGATCATGAATTCATATGAGTTAAGAAGAGATTTTTGATAGAACAAAGAGTCTAGAGTGTGGATCCAAGCATCAACTTACCTAAGATGATGATTTTTGTGAAGAATCCTCCTTGCAAAGCCCTTAAATCTTGAAAGTACGGAGAGGAGTGGAGAGAGTTTTCTTCAGAGGATTTTTGAGTAAAGTGTGGGTGTGTGTGTTTGGATTCGGCCGAGAGCAAGAAAGAGAGAGAGGAAGAGAGACTTTGATGAGATGGTTGCATGGGAATATGAGTTATAAGCATAGAAGTCCTATGTGTAAAAGTGAGGTGGCATCCAAGAGTCAACTCCTCTTCTTGGGTTGGACTTGGGCCGAGAATGGAGAGGGAAGAAAAGAATATTTGGGCCTTGAATGCTTAAGTCTATTTTATGGTTAAGTTGAGTGATTTTTGGCCCAATTAAATATAAATATGATTTTTATGACCTATTAGGGCTAAATTAGGTTAGTTATGGCCCAATAAGGTCCATTTAGGTATTTTATTTCATTCTAGGCCCAATATGGCCCAAAATTTTAAAATAAATGGAAGTGGGTCCAATTAGAGCCCATTTAAGAGTTCTAAGCCCAAAGTAGTCAAATTGGAAGCTTATTGGTCCATTGGGCCCAATAAGGAAATCCTAGTCCAAAATGGACTTAAACAAGGATTTCTAGGGTTTCTAATTATTTGATGACTATTTGCAGTGCTTGTATGAAGCGTTTGATTGAAATTCTTTTGTTATTGAATAAGCATCCTACATGCTTTCACATTGTTTGTTCATATTTGTTATCATTGTTAAATGTTTACAAGGCATCGAATTTCCTAGTTGTGACAAGAGACCATAGAGAATCGCCATGAACAACTTGCTTGCACAATCCGATCCGGTTTCTTTTTTAGAAAAACCCTTAAACAATAAGGTGAAAAGACCATTCCACTAAGGAGGCGGATTTGGTTTCCTGAGCTTTGAAACGGCAGTTAGGGTTTCTTTGTAAACCATTTGATAGAACATTTCGAGAAGAACGACACTAGATACCGACTCAGGGTTGATCGTGTCATCAGTTTGAGGAAGCTGTATGAGAGAACATAATCGAGATTTAGTGATGGAAGTTTTACAATTGTGGATCTCAAACGTGATCCTCTGTTCTTCCTTAATATAGTTTGTAGAAGAATAAGCTTTAGACAAGATCGAGAGCGGAACATTCTCTATTCTGGATAGTGTGATTTTTAGTGGAGAATACTTGAGGCATTCAATCATAGGAAGCATGAAGCTATCATACTTTACTGGGTCGAGATCAATCACCAAGTCCTGATGTTGTTTGACTGCCAGAACAGAAGAGTGTGTAGTTTGATCTTGAGCAGAGATGCTTTCAGAGGAACCCACCATTGTTGAAGCTTTTTGAAAGAAGAAGATGAATAGAGGAGTGCTTTGATCGCCAGAGATTTTGAGAGGATTTTGTGAGTGGTAATGAATAGAGAGTCGTCAAAATCCTTATATACCATTTGATTTGTGAGAAAAATCCAAAGAGAGAATGCATCAGTTACTGGAACGTCACCTGAAAAAGTGTGACTTGACAACTACAGATGTCAGTCCCATACGTCATGCGGCGGTAAAGTAGCTGTCGATTCAAAAATTTCATGCACCCATTTGAATTCTTATCGACAATGAATTGCTGCATCAGCTTTTCCCTTTCGCATTGAGAGTGATTTCATTTGTCTTGCATCGAAACGAACTTCATTGATTGAATTGCGAACTTGAAAATAAACATAAGTACAACGAACTTGACTTTTTGAAAATCACTAGGATCTTCGTGCAAGAGTGTCAAAGATAAAGAAATAAAACAATATTTTTACTGAGATTTTGTGAGGTATAAATAAAGACACGAAACTGTGGATCCGGGGCAAAGATCTCTTCCTTCAAAGTCAAGAGAGACTAAGAAGTGTCTGTGTGGTTTCCCGTTGAAATACGATCAAGTGTTTGATGAGAAACATTGAAAGACATCATTTAATTAGGCTTAATGGGTGGCTAAATCTCTAACCAAACAACGAACTTGATATAAGTACGAATGTTGGATGAAGTACTCGTGTGACTAGTGTAGTCAGTTAAACGACTATGTTTGGAATTATGTTGGTGACAAGATTAAATCTTGAAATCTAAAAAAAAAATGGATCTTATGGGAAGAAGTGTATTGGGATAAGAACAAATCATTAAGATCTCGCAAAAGAAAAAAGAGATTTCTTGGTACAAACCATAAAAATGGCTTTCGTTAATTCCATGGTGAAAAACTTGAACATTTAATTGTTCGCCATCAATTAATGTAAGTGTGTTGGACTTTGGGTTTCACGTAGTTCGTGGTGAACGAAGCTAAGATCATTAACATAGAAGTTGTGTGACCATAAACCTTAGTGGTGTAGCTGAGAGTCTCAAGGGTTACATTTATGAGTACGAAGGCAATGGAGAATTGTGAAGGTGGTTCTAGAGAAGCGAATGTACCTCTGCTATGTGAAAGTGAGAAGAGTAAGGTAGCTCATGACTAATGTGAATTTAGCTAATACATAGATAAAGAAACTTATACCTGCCCTATCAAACGAATTTAGATATGATATGAATCTGTGCTTCCAAGATCTTCTTAAGATATTTTTGGTGTTTTTGAGATTTGTGAAAATAAACGAAATAAAAATAAACACACACAATATTTTTATATTTTGAGATTTTCTGAAATAGAAATAAAAACAGAAAAGATTGATAGATGAAAGAAGGATAAGAAATAATATACATAATGTACAAAAGGATATTGGAAAATTTGAACCACGAATGAACATTTGATTGCGAACTACTGCAAGCGTTCGCACCAATTCGTAGTATTAAAGTAGACTTCGAATGAATAGTGGACTACGAACTACTGCAAACATTCGCACCAATTCACAGTGTAATCATTATGTGTGTGAAAGTGGTTTTGGAACAGATTCAGCTTCCATCATTCCTAGGCCTTGAATAATTCTATTAAATATTGTTTTAGGCAAGGCTTTGTGAATATGCCAACCAACTGATCAAAGGATCTCACGAAATGAATTTCAACGTTCCCGTCTTCCACATGATCCTTAATGAAATGATGCCTTAGTGCTATGTGTTTCGTCTTTGAGTGTCGCACTGGGTTGTGACAAATGCAAATGGCACTTTCAGAGTCACAATATAGTGGGATTCGTTTCATGCTTAAGGCATAGTCACAAAGCTAACTTTGAATCCAAATGACTTGAGATGTACATGAGGCAACAACTATATATTCAGCTTCAGCTGTTGACAAGGATACATACGTTTGCTTCTTGGATTGCCAAGTGACAAGTTTGCCATTGATAAATTGGCATCCTCTAGTTGTGCTTTTTGTATCTAATCCACATCCCCTAAGGTCAGCATCCGAAAACGCTTGTATGAAGAAGCCTGGTTTCACAGGGTACAATATGCCAAGTAATGAGGTTTGTTTCAACCATCTGAAAATATTCTTGACGGCCACCATATGAGGTTCGCGAGGATTTTCTTGGAACCTAGCACAATAGCAAACGGAAAAAATAATATCTGGTTTACTAGCTGTTAGATACATCAATGATCCTATCACTTGACGATAAATGGTCATATCAGTAGCTGGTTTTTCTAGAGTTGGTGTCAGTTTCGTTCTGAATGCCATTGGAACCTTCGCATTAGAGTCTCCCACCATGCCAAACTTATCTAGTAAGGTCTTCGTATATGCTTCCTGATTTATGAAAATGCCTTCTGGTCCCTGTCTTATATTCAATCCAAGGAAAAAGTTAATTGGACCCATGAAGCTTATCTCAAATTCAGTTTCCATCAACTTTTGGAATTCAGCTGTTAATCTGGGATTCATAGAACCGAAGATGATGTCATCAACATAAATTTGGATGATCATCAAGTGGTCACCCTCTTTCTTGCGAAACGTTGGGTCAATCAAACCCTTTTTAAATTTGGACATTTTAACGAAATAAGCGAGAGTATCATACCAGGCTCTTGGAGCTTGCTTCAGACCATAGACTGCCTTGTCTAAGATCTAGCAGTGATTAGGATACTTCTCATTTACGAACCCAAGTGGTTGTTCCACATATAAAGTCTATTCTAATTCTCCATTTAAGAAACCACATTTAACGTCCATCTGAAACACCTCGAAGTTCTTGTGCGCTACGTATGCCAAGAAAATGCGAACAGATTCCAACCTTGCAACGGGTGCAAAGGTTTCTTCATAGTCGATGCCTTCTTTCTGACAATACCCCTTAACCATGAGTCTCACCTTGTTTCTTATAACATTCCCTTCTTTATCCATTTTGTTGCGAAACACCCACTTTAAACCTACAACCGATGTATCTGGTGGACTTGGAATTAACCTGCAAACTTTGTTTAGTTCTAACTCGTTGAGTTCATCTTGCATCGTTTGCACCCAATCAAAATGATCGAGAGAAACATTAACCATTTTGGGGTTCTACTTGGGAAACAAATGAGTTAAAAATACAAAATTCCACTTTAGAGAATAATGCAGTTTGTTTCACTTTTCTCTGAGATCTCGTGAGAACAATTGCAGAAGATTCACCAATAACTTAGGTTTTCCGGTGATCTCTGGTCCATTTGGCTAGTTAAGGATAATTTGGATCATAAGAGGGATCCAATTCAGCGTTTACTTCTTCGAATTTTGATTGAACGTCAGAATCATCATTTTCATTCTTATTCTCCCCCTCGAATAACGAGAGATTCTCTTCTTAAAGAACTGAAGTATCTCCTGCGAATGGAGGTTCGTGAATCATTATGGGAGGTGAGTCGTTTGTATCAGAGGGTGGGTCAAAGGATAGAGACGAAGTGTAACCCTCCCCCTGTGATGGAATGTTCATATCCTGTGGTGTAGATTGCTCCACATGAGGAATTGAATTGGAATCAAAATTCTCCCCCTGGAATGTAGTACTTGTGTCTTTAGGCACGTTTGCAGTTGATGGCTGATTGTGCATGTCTTTCGCAACATCATCAATTATCTTCTTCAATTCATCTTCTTTGTTTTCAATTGCGTTCGCTTTAGATGTGATAGCCTTCTCTAGCTCATCAAAGAGTAGCATGAATTCGTCATGCAAATTGGAGATTAGAAGAGTGACTGGACTTGGCTTAGGAAAGATTTCCTCTGATTGACTCTGATTCGACTGAATCCTCTTCAAGTAGTTGTCATCAAATGTAACATACTAGGTTTCTTCCATCTTCTTTGAATGTTTGTTGAGAACCCTATATGCCTTGGAGGTCAGTGAATATCCCAAAAATATTCCCTCGTCAGCTTTCGCATCGAATATATTTCGTTGTTCCTTGGAATTGAAAATGAAACACCTGGAACCAAATACATGGAAAAACTTAACATTAGGTTTACGATTATTTACGATTTCATAGGGAGTAATAAAGAATCGCTTATTCGGGATAGATCTATTTTTGGTGAAACAAGCAGTTGCAATAGCATCCGCCCATAAATATAAAGGTAGACATGCGAAAGTGAGCATAGTTCGTGCAGCTTCACACAAAGAGCGGTTTTGCCTTTCAACTACACCATTCTGTTGTGGAGTGTAAGGAAGAGAAAATTTGTGTGAGACTCCCTTTTCAGCAAGAAATTCTTCAAACGCTTGGTTTTTTGAATTCCATCCCATTGTTGTTGCGAACATTGCGAACCAGCTTTTGCAGTTGAAGCTCAATTTGCTTTATAAAATCCTTGAGTTTAGAAGTAGCTTCATATTTCTGTTTAAAAAAATTACCCAAGTAAAACATGAAAAATCATCAACTATTACAAGAATGTACTTACTGCCACCAACACTTTCAATTGCAGAAGATCCATAAAGGTCGATATGTAGAAGTTCCAATGGTTCAATGACTTTCGTGTTTACAATAGTTGGATGACTCTTTCTGCTTTGCTTCCCCATCTCACAGGCTGCACACAAATGATCCTTATCATACTTCAAGAGAGGAAGACCTCACACCTGATCACCAAGAACAAGCTTGTTGATGTCTTTAAAGTTGAGGTGTGAAAGTCTTCTATGTCATAGCCAGCTATCATCAAAGTGAGCTTTCGTAAGCAAGCATATTGCAGGCTTCCCTTATATTGGGTTCAGATTCAAAGGATACATTTCTCCTTTTCGCTACGACTTTAAGAGAACTACTTTCGTTTTCTTTTTTATTATCTCAGATCCTTCATCGTCAAAGGATACTTTGAAGCCCGTCCTACAACCAATTGTGAAATGCTAATTAGGTTGTGTTGTAAACCTTCCACATATGCCACCTTACGAATTGAAAAATCTTCATTCGTGATCATCCCATAGCCTTTGATCTTTCCAAACGAGTTGTTTCCATACTTAACATTTCCACCGTCTCTGAGAGCTCGAAACGCTCGCAACTCCTCCTTCCTCCCAGTCATGGGACGTGAGCAGCCACTATCGATGTACCATTCAGTCTCAAATTGCACGCCACGTATAACCTACAAAAATTAAGCAGATTTAGGAACCCAAAGTTGCTTGTGTCCTTGTGAGCCTTTTACAGAAAGAGGAAAAGTAATAGCAAGATCAACAGTATAATTTCGTTTAACTAATGTGGTTTCATCTTTCTTAGTTATTGTGAAAACTTTTACTTTATTATTTTTCATTTTTGTTTCTTTTGAATCATATTGTTTTTGTTTATATTTGATTTGATTCTTGATGAATTCTTTCTCAATTTTCTTTGAGTAAGTAGTCGATTTCTTGGTTTGACCTTCAGAATCCGAGACTAACTTTCCCTTTCCTTTGACATCTTTGAACGAAGCTTTTGTGGGATGAGAATGATGAGATTTTGGTTTCTCAATGGGCTTCTTTGAAAGAAAAGGTTTTTGAACAAAGTTCTTTTTGGGTTTTTGTGGATTGCAAGAATGACAGTATGAACATTTATTGGGATTCACATGCGAACGAGCTTTCGCATTTTGATTGGAAGATTTTTCTTTGCGAACATATTTGTAATTTTGGGATTGTCAAAATTACTTGCTTTCATGTAGATTTCTCTAATATCTCAGATTTCTTTGGCGATGTTCTGCCCGGAGTTTGCTTCCGAGCAGGCTCAGATAACATGTTATCTGAGCATGCTCAAGACCGACATTCGATAGTTTGTTGCTACCCAACATTTTGATACACTATTGGAGTTACAAGAGGGCGCTAGACGGCATGAGATGGAGATTAAGTTAAAGTTGTAGGAGCAGAGGCAGTCCCCGACGCAGTTACAGCCTATACCATAGCAGCCCAAGATCGTTGATTCTATATCTGGGGGCTAGCACGGCCATACTTGTGAGAAGTGAGGGAAGGGCATTTGGGAGTTTTGTAGATCATATAGTGTGTGCCAAAAATGCGGAAAGGAGGGGCACCTTGCAAGGGATTGCCACCAGCCAGCCCCGATTCAGGATATGAGGATCTGCTATCACTGCGATCAGGTTGGTCACATGAAGACCAATTGTCAACAACTCGGTGCCAGACCGGCGCAAGCTCCAGTGTTGGCTACATTAAGGGTTACTGACGGGGGTCAGGGTAGAGCAAAGCCTTCGAAGGCTTGGGGACGCGCCTTCCAGCTTACAACTGAGGAGGCCAGGACAGCACCGGATGTGGTTGCTGGTATGTTTCCATCCTTTATCTTATTGATTGTATATGTTTTCTGCTTAAATGTTTGTACCTATGATTAGGTACATTCTTAGTGAACTCCTTACCTGCTTTTGTATTATTTGGCTCGGGAGCGAGTCGGTTATTTTTCTCTCAGTCATTCAGTAGGGAGTTTGATTTTCCAGTAGGAGAGCTAGAGTGTCCGTTGCGAGTCTCTATCGCCAACGAACATGGGATTTCTGCTTCTTTAGTCTATCAGGGTTCCGTGTTAGATATCTTCGGGGTATCTTTCTCGATAGACTTGATTGTGATTCCCATGGGGATGTATGTGTGGTTGCAGTTATGGATTGGCTCAGTCGCTTCGGTTCCATGATTGACTGCGAGGGTCAGCGGGTGGAAGTTCGAACCCCAAGTGGAGGAGAGCTGATTATCTATGGTGAGGGTACCGGAGTGGTTCAAGGTTTTGCTCAGCTGCCAGGGCTCGACAGTACTTTCAGCACGGGTATGCAAGTTATTAGCGTATGTGGTGGATACACGGGTCAGGGATCAGATTATGGTTTGGGATGTTCCGGTTGTCAGAGAGTTCGTTGATGTGTTTTCGGAGGAGTTACCCGAAGTGCCTCCGGAGAGGCAGGTCAAGTTCAGGGTCGACCTAGTGCCAGGTCCGACCCCGATCGTCAAGGCGTCGTATCGGTTGGCACTACCAGAGATGCAGGAGCTGTCATCACAGCTGAAGGAACTGTTGGAGAAACAGTTCATTCGTCCGAGCAGTTCTCCATGGGGACCACCGATTCTCTTCGTCAGGAAGAAGGATGGTTCACACTGAATGTGCATTGACTACCGGGAGTTGAACAAGTTGACAGTGAAGAACCGTTACCCACTACCGAGGTTAGATGATTTTTCGATCAGTTGCAGGGAGCATCTTGGTTTTCCAAGATAGACCTAAGGTCCGGATACCATCAGGTCAGGGTTAGGGAGGAGGACGTGGAGAAGACCTCATTCCAGACTCGTTATGGACATTATGAGTTCGTGGTGATTCCGTTTAGGCTCACCAATGCGCCGACAATGTTTATGGACCTAATGAATTGGGTATGCATACCGATGCTCGATCGCTCGATCATCGTGTTTATAGATAATATCCTGGTGTACTTCAAGACCAGAGAGCGACATGATGAGCATCTATGTGAGCTACTTGGAGTTTTGAGACGAGAACGGCTATATGAAAAGTTCTCGAAGTGTGAGTTTTGGTTATGAGAGGTTCAATTCCTTGGACATCTCGTTAACCATGAGGGGATTTTGGTCGATCCGACAAAGATCGAGGCAGTTATGCAGTGGGAGGTTCCGAAATCTCCCTCAGAAATCATGTGCTTTTTAGGATTGGCATGGTACTACCGGAGATTCATACATGATTTCTCCAAGATTGCGATACCCCTCACTCGTTTGACGAGTAAGGGGTGGATTTTCGGTGGGGCCCTGAGCGGCAGACTGCGTTCGAGAAGCCGAGGCAATGAATTTGCGAGGTGCTAGTGTTGACACTCCCTGGGGGAGTCGAGGATTTTGTGGTGTTCTATGATGCATCGATCACTGGATTAGGAGCTGTCCTTATGCAGATAGGATGAGTGATAGCATATGCATCGCGGCAGCTAAAGCCGCACGAGATGAGATATCCCACACACAAGATTTGGAGACATCGTGGTAGCTGATAGCATATGCATCGCTGTGGCATTCTCTCTCAAGATTTGGAGACATTACCTATATGGGGTCCGTTGTACCATATACATGGACAAAAATAGTCTTAGACACATCATGGATCAGCCGAACCTGAACATGAGACAGCGCAGGTGGCTTGACGTAGTCAAGGACTATGACTGTGAGATCCTTTACCATCCTGGTAAATCGAATGTGGTTGCAGATGCCCTAAGCCGTAAGTCAGCTGGATCTTCTGTTCCATCTACATATACGAGGATATCAGTGGATTCTCCACTCGTAGGCTTGATTATGGAAGCTCGGGCTGAGGGTGTACAACAGGAGAACTGAAAGCTTGAGTGGATTAGAGGTGAGATCACCCGATTTGTGCAGGACAGTCGGGGATTGTTGACCCGTTGTGGTCGGGTATGGGTCCCAATGTCTGGTGGGGTCACACATATTGTAGTGGAGGAGGCTCATAAGTCTCGCTTCTCTATTCACCTAGGGCTACCAAGATGTATCGGGATCTGAGTTTGAGCTATTGGTGGTCATGCATGAAGAGGGAGATTGGTTGGTATGTCAAGAGGTGCTTGACCTGAAGGATGGTCAAGGTCGAGCACTAAAGGCCGCATGTCAAGCTACAGCCTCTGGAGATTCCCATGAGGAAATGGGAGCAGATCATGATGGATTTTATCACCAAGTTGCCGAGGACGACGAAGGGATATGATGTTATATGGGTTGTCGTGTATCGACTGACCAAGAGTACCCACTTTCTGCCCATCCGGGAGAGCTCATCGGCCGAGAAGCTAGCCGACGTGTATATCTGTGAGATCATTGCTCACCATGGAGTTCCAATCTCTATCGTATCAGACCATGCTATTCGGTTCACCTCCTGTTAAGGGTAGAAGTTCCATGAGGATCTGGGCACGCGGCTACATTTTAGCACAGCTTATCATCTTTAAACTGACGATCAGAGTGAGTGAACTATAAAGACCCTCTAGGATATGCTGAGAGCTTGCATTATTGATTTCGGTGGGAGCTGGGACTCCTACCTACACCTTGCAGAGTTCTCCTACAACAACAACTTTCACTCGAGCATTGGCTCTCCACCTTATGAGCTGTTGTGTGGACGGAGATGTCGCACCCCGGTCTGTTGGGATGAGGTTAGCCATAGAGTGATAAGACGGACAGAGGTAGTACTATAGACTACCGAGAGGATTCAAAAAATTAGGCATCGACTGTAGACTGCTCAAAGTTGGCAGAAGAGTTACACCAACCGGCGTCGATCTAAGTTGGAGTTTCAGGTCTTTGACATGGTGCTACTAAAGGTCTCACCTTGGAATGGTGTGATTCACTTCAGGAAGAGGGGAAAGTTGGGTCCCCGATACATTGGGCCATTCGGGGTTATTTCCAGGGTTGGCAAAGTGGCGTATAGACTAGATCTTCCGGAGGAGCTTAGTTAGATCCACAACACTTTTCATGTTTCACAATTGCAAAAGTGCATACTAGATGAGGAGACAGTGGTATCGTTAGATGATATTTAGGTCGATGAGCTCCTGAATTACGTGGAGAGACCCGTGGCTATTCTTAAGAGGAAAGTGAAGGTTCTACGGAACAAGGAAGTGCCTTTGGTAAAGGTACAATGGGAGCATCGGAGGGGATCCGAGTGGACTTGCGAGCCGGAGGCAGAGATGCGGGAGCATTACCCGGAGTTGTTCACCGCAACAGACTTCGAGGATGAATTCTAGTTCAATTGGGGGAGAATGTAACACCCCGACTCCCAGGTATAAACTATAAAGTTTTATATTCATTATTAAAGAAATGCTCGACGAGTTGACTACCCCAACTCGTCGTGTAGAGACATATATAGCCGCGTGGATTCTAGAACCTACTCGACAAGTTGAAGGACCCAACTCGACGAGTTGAGGCTGGACAAGAAAACCCTAGTTTTTAGGGTTTGCACCCTATTTAAAGGACCTTAAGTCCTTCCTTCCAGTCTCCTTACCACCTCTTTACGTCCAGAAGCAAACCCTAATCGATCTAACCCTATTTTGAGTGTGTGAGAGGCTAAAAGTTTGTATTTGGTGCATTTCTTGAAGAGGTGTGAAGAGTTAAGAGCTTGGAATGAGAAGGAGCTTATAGATCCAGCATCTACATCGTCATGGCTTTCATTTGAAGATAAAAAGTCATTACCACAACTTCTCATTGTTTAGATCTCCCCTTGTGAAAGAAAATGGTTATTTCTAGTGCAAAATGGAGTCACTTTCGGATTTGAGCTTGTCATAAGGGCATGGTTTCAGATCTAGACTCCTTTAGGCCCTTATGGACTTAAAGCATCAAGCTTTAAGAAGCTTTGTCCCTCCTCCATGTCCAAAACCTCTTCCTAAGGCTAGTTATGAGTGGTTTAGCTTCTTGGAGCCTTGCATGCACGTAAAGTTAGCAACTTTACGTGGTAACTACACCCTAGGAGGCTAGATCTACAGTTTGGAACCTTGGTTTAGCTTAAAAGCGTCTGAATGAGAAAAGGGCTGAAGGAAATCGACGAGTTGCATAGTCAACTCGATGAGTTAGATGAGGGTTTCCCACTTTTGGATTATGAATGAACTCGATGAGTTAGTGAGTTAAGTCGACAAGTTGGTTAGGGTTTTCCCGACATTTTGGACACTACATGGACTCGACGAGTTGTCTGGAAACTCGGCGAGTCAACTAGGTTTTTCATGGTTTTTGAGTTATGAAGGAACTCGACGAGTCAATAAGCTGCACTCGACGAGTTGGGTCAACATGGACTGTTGACCTTGACAGTTGACTTTGACTTTGACTAAGGGATGATGAGTTGGACTTTTGAGGGTATTTTGGTAATTTGGGATATTGATGGACTTGGTCCTATGGTGGTTATAGGTGGTGGAGTTCGTGGCTATGATTCGACAGTTTGATCTCATCATTACAGTTCGACATTGTGAGGTGAGTTGTTCTCACTATACTAACAGGGTCGAAGGCACCAATGCTGACCCTTTTAGGATTTGTATCTGGGTTTATTGCATGATGATATGTTAGTGACCTGTTAGGTCGGTATCCTAGTATATAAGATGAAGCTATGTTAGTGACCTGTTAGGTCGGTATCCTTGTATATAGGATAATGCTATGATTAGTGATATGTTATATCGGTATGTCTATTTCTATATGCTAACATTTGATATTTATGTGTTGCTTGTGTAATTGGGTATGGGTTGAGGCGGTCTCTGCTTTGTGCTCTATGCCAACATACCCAGGGTGTCCCGGATAGACTGCAGACCTGGTAAGGGCGTACTAGTCAGGCCAAAGGCCCGATGAGCGGTCCGGATAGGCTGAAGGCCCGCGAGGTGGTCCAGACGTGTCGATGGCTCGGAGAGCGGTTCAGATAGGCTGATGGCCCTGTGAGGCGGTCCAGTCAGGATGATGTCTTAGTATGCATGCTGTTTGTTTGCTATGATATGGCTATGTTTGTATGACGTTGGTATTTTGGGCGAACTCACTAAGCTTCAGGCTTACAATTTTGGATTTTGTTTCAGGTACTTCGGATGATTGCGGGAAGGCGAAGGCGTGATCATGCACATCCTCACGTTTTTATGACTTTGTTTTATGGGATACTCTGATATGAAACTATTTTGAAAATATTTTGTAATAAATAATGGTTTTTGAATGATTGAAAAAGTTTTAAATTTTCATGAATTTTAGGGATGTTACTGCTAGTTGCTTATTTGTTTATGTGTATATGTTGACATATTGTGGTTGGGTTGAGGCAGTCAGGTGTTGTGGTGAACGCCAAGATACACGAGTGATCCAGTTGATATTGTAGGCCCAATGGAGTGGTCCAACTTATGTTGTAGGCTCGGGAGCGGTCCAACTTATAGTTGAAGGCTCAGGTGGCGGTCCAGTCTTGTGTTGTAGGCCTTGTGTTCAGGCATTGTATGTGTTTTGCAATAAGGGGTATTTTGGGGGAACTTACTAAGCTTGGGCTTACAATTTTTGGTTTCCATGTTTCAGGTACATCAGATGATAGGGGCAAGGTGAAGGCGTGATCGTACACATCCTTCTGTTGATATATGTTTTGAGAGATTTTGATACTTCGGTTATATAGATTTGACTTGAAAACAATGTTTTATAACTTATGGGTTTTGTGTGAATGTTTTACGAAAATGAAAATTTTTATTATGAATTTTGGGATGTTACATAACGAAGGATTTCGTTGTCCAAGGTAGCAAGAACCATGAACATGAACACCATCATGGGTGTTCGTGGTGAGTTGTGATGGCTACGACGAAGAATAACGATGAATAGAAGGGTGAGGGGTGTTTGACTTGGTTGACTAGCTGTTCAACGACTAGTTTTTTATTTTTCATTTTTTTTTATATTTTTTTATCTATAAATACCACTTCACAACCATTGAACGGCGAACACACATCGGCATTAATGATGAGTTGGTGGATCTTGAAGATGAACAAACTCTTCATCAAGCGATACAAAGAAATAAAGTGGTTTCTGGTTCGTCTTCAAAAAATTCAAGTTCATTCGTTATCGATCCTTTTGGAGAAAATTTTGATCGATATGTCCAACTACAAGAGAGCAAGGCGATAATTATAAATCGGGTGGAACAAAAAAAACTAGACACGCAAACGTCGTTTCAAGACGCACAAACGTCATTTCAAACCTAAATCGAATTGGAGATTTTGAAAATGAAAGCCGACGACTACGAGGACGAAGATTTGTAGATTTTTTTTCTCACAATGAAAGTATCAATCCGAATGAAATATATGAATAAAAGGTAGTTTTTTGTGTTTGGAATTTTTATGATTTTTTATTTTGTCTTTATTCTTTTAAATTCTTTTTTTAGTTAATGTATTGTCTTTGTTTTTTTAATGAACGAAAAACTAGTTTTAAAAATAATTTATATTTTTTATTGTATTTTTATTTAATTTTAAATAAAAAAATGATATAAAATGTTATTTTAGTGCATGTACTTAATGATTATATGTTGTAATGAGGTTAACGCCCCCACCATCTTAGTGTTAGTGGTGGATGCTCATAATTTAATCTCACTATACTTAAAATAAATAAATAATAATCCCTATTCTAATAAAAGAATAGGTTAAATCTCCGTTTGTCATATGTCATTTTATTAGACATCATAATTATTATCATGCCACATGTCAATCTATTGATTATCTATTTCAAATATCAAAGTTTAAATTTCTCGCTCTAATTAAATTAAATTAAAAACATTAGAATATCAATTAAAATAAAATTAATACAGATTATAAGGTCACGTATTTATTTAAATCAACGATTATAATTTTATATAACTAAAAAAATATAATTTATTAATAATTTTGAGTTTTTACTGTGAAAATTTAATTAATTTTGTAACCGTGATACCCACGGATTATAAACTACTAATATAAATAAATAAATAAAACCAACTTATGTGGCTATGCAATAATGGACCGTATTTTACAACTTATAAACCCACCATCTTTTCATACTCTTAAGTCTATAATATCTTTTTAGGCCTACTCTTTTAATCGTGTAGATTGTCGGCTTTAGATTAAACATAATCTAGGACAACTTCGAAATATATCATCATATTCCTAACCTATGGTTTCAAAATTCAAAGCCTCCAAATAAATAAAGCGAACTTATCTCGCTTTTGAAGAAGTTTCCTCCAAAATGCATCTTTCTTGAGTTCCATGTGTCTTATATATTGTTTTTTTATCCTAAAGAGGTGAATTTTTATTATCCTTACTAACAAAAAACTAAGGGAGTCAACAATTATACTATATATTAAAAGAAAAGTCTTGAGTTTTTCCACAAGAGTTTGCCATTTTAGTAGATTTAGTTCTTGCTCCAAATTGCTCCAAATAAAGATTTTATATTTTGGTAGATTTATTCCTTACAAGTTATAAAATCTTTTGGTTTAGTCTTTCACAAAAATATTTTAGATTTTGGCAGATTTAGTCCTTTCAACAAAAGTTTATATTTTGTTAGATTTAATCTTTATAATTTTTACATTTTCAAAAAAAAATCTGTAAAATTTCTCTTTTTACAAATACAATCCATATGTCTATAATCTTTATATTTTGGCAGGTTTGAACCATTTGTAGAAAATTAATTACAAAAATCGTCACTATAATTTACAGAAAATTTCATTATATGTTTTTTTACAGAAATGGTGCATCGCTTTCGCTATATGACTTTTGTGTATTTGTATGTTTTTTCCCTACAATTTCATAGTCACGCAATGCCTCCAGGCCTGAAACCTCGACTGAGTCCCCACGAAGCGATGATAGGACATTTTCTAGTTACAATAAAATACAAAGAATTGTGTTTTAAATTTAAGATTGTCACAACTGGGAATTTGATGCCTTGTAAACATTAAACAATGATAACAAATGTGAGCCAACAATGTGAAAGCATGTATGAAGCTTATTCAGTAACAACAAAACTTCATCAAATACTTCATTCAAGCGCTACAAATAGTCAACCAAGAATTGGAAAACCCTTGAAATCCCGGTTTAAGTCCATTTTGGGCTATGATTTCCTTATTGGACCTAATGGATCAATAAGTTTCCAATTTAATTATCTTGAACATCGAATTCTCAAATGGGCCCTAATTGGACCCATAAACATGAAACTTAATATTTTGGGCCTTATAAGCCTAAAATGAACTAGGTTAGCTTTAATGGGCCTTATTGGGTCACAACCAATTTAATTTAGCCCTAATAGGTCATAAAAATCATTCTTTGATTTTTATTGGGCCAAAAATCATCTAACATAACCATAAAATGGGCTTAAGAATATAAGGCCAAATTCCTTTCTTTTCCCCTCTCCTTTCTCGGCCCAACTACACCAAAATGGAAGAGGGTTGACTTCCATTGCCACCTTTTTATTATCTCTTGGATCTCAATGCAAAACTCATGTCCCCATGCACACATCACCTCATCCACTCTCTCTTCTCTCCTCTCTTTCCTTCTTTCGGCCGAACACAACACCAACACACACACATTTCACTCAAACTCTCTCTCAAAGAAACTCTCTCCATTCTTCATAAAAATTTCGAGATTTATAGCTTGATCAGGAGTTTCTTCCACAAAAATCATCATTCAAGGTAAGTTTAGGTTTAGATCTATGATCTAGATTCTTTGTTTTATAAAAAATCTCTTCTAAATCTATTCAAACTTGTGATCTTGCATCCAAGAAGCCACTAGATTCGAGATTTACCAAGAGGACTTGCTAGGATCGAAACTTTCTTCCTTTCTCTCTTCAAAACCGAAACTCCAACTCAAGGTGAGCTTCATACCCCTCTCTTTTCGGTTTTCATGTGTTTTATGGGGGAGAATACAAGAAAATGTGTAGATCGATGTGTATATGCATGCTATGTGTGATTTTATGCATGTATATATATATATATATATATATATATATATATATATATATATTTATGTGTTTTTGTGATAGATATGTAACTAAAAAGCAGTGAATCTCGAGATCTATGATATGAGAAGAGAAACAAACATAATCCAAGTTATTTTACACTAAACAAGTCAAGGATAATAACTTATAAGATTATGATAAACATATTTCCACATAAAAACCCATTTTTGGGCTTAAAATGTCAAATATACAAAACTAGGGTTAAAAATGGTCAAGTCACGGTTTCTTAAGAGCCAAAAGAGTCAAAATAGTTTCCATAATGGTTTTTCTGAATAATAAAATTTTCAAAGGACTTGAAATGTAAATTTTTAGCTTAATGGGCTAATTTTGGGCTTTTTAGCCCAATAAGCCTAAAATTGCGAAAAATGACAATTTAAGGGGCTGAAATGAAACTTTCTTCAAAAAAGGGGATAAATAGCATAATAAAACTATTTCAAGGGTCAAAAATGCTTTTCACTATCAAAAAGGACCAAAAATGTAAAGTTTTTGGATTTTGGGCCAAAACTGTAAAAGTTGCGAAAAATGGGGTTTTAACCGAGAAATACCATTCTGGAAGGGCTGAATCTGTTAACAAAATAAATTTTGGGTTAAAAATGTCTTTTCAACAAATTTATGATGCAAAAGTGTCAAGAAAATGCTTTAAGGACTAAAAACGAAATTCTTTTATATAAAGGACTAAAATTGCTATTTTTATAAAAAGAAAGGTAGTGAAAAGCTCAAACTTCTACTTTTAAACAAATTAATTCATTAAGTCAAAATACAAAATCCACGACTACCAACAAAATGGAAAACGAATACACGTTCAACTCCAAATATCGCTATAAACGAATTGATTCGGTCTCGAATCAATACAAAAACAACAACCGTTAAATCAAATATGTAGCACCTAGTTCCTGGTACGTAAAATTTTTCTTAGTGTTTTCCTTTTTAGCCTTGGACTCGGCGAGTCGTAGGTCCGACTCGCCGAGTAGGGACGGGATCCAGAACACGTTTAAGTTGGGGACTCAACGAGTCACCGCTATCTTATGAAACCCTAAATTTCAAAGGTTTGCACCCTTTTTAAACCCCTTTTTCCGCCCCAAGCTTGCCCCCATTCACCCTCAGAGTTCTATACCTCGTTCAAGCCTTGTTCCTTGTGAGTTTGAAGCATTTGGTGTGTTTTCTTGAAGATTTGGAGTGGGAAGGAGAGTAGATCAAGAAGAAGAGGAGGAGGCCAGGCATCTTTGAGCTATCTCAGTGTTTTCCTTAAGGTATAACTCCATTTCCCCTCTGTTTTCATGCTTATAGTCCCTTTTAGCTCCATGGAAGTCCTTCTTGAGCCTTTCCCCAAGCTTGTTTGTGCTTTGTGGGTTGTAATAAGTGGTTAGCCTCTAGATCTAGGTGAGATTGAGCTCCAGGAGCTTAGATCTACTATCTTTATGGAGCCATATTGCATGAAAGCCCTAGAGGCTAGATCTACTCTTTTGGTGCATTTTGAGCCCTAAAACCTTTATTGGTGATTATTTACACGTAAAGTTGGAAACTTTACGTGTTATTCATGCCCTAGAAACCTAGATCTATGAATGGCATGATCTGGATCCAAGAAGAATCGCGTGTATAGTTTTTGCATGTGGCCGAGTCGGCGAGTCGTTCATCTAACTCGGCGAGACGAGTCGTGAGTCCCCGAGTTTACCCTTTTCGCATTTGCGGGTTGGGAGTAGTGATTCATTGGGTGTGACCCAGTGGGTCAGAAGCCAGACTCACTCATGAAGTCACTCGGCGAGTCAATGCCATGACTCGGCGAGTTCAAGGCAATCTTCTTGTCTCAAGAACAACTCGGCGAGTTACAACTTAGAGTGTTCTTCGGATGAAGATGAACTCGGCGAACTGTTCATACAACTCGGTGAGTAGGATGAAGGACCATTGGCCTTTGGTTAGAAGGAAAACCCCGTCGAGTCAATGTCTAACTCGACGAGTAGAGACGGGCTCATGGTCAGACAAAGGGATAGGGACTCGGCGAGTGGGCAAGCCAACTCGGCGAGTCTGGTCAACTAGCAGTTGACTGTGACTTGACTCTTGATTTGTTAAGGGTAAATGGTCAATCTACCCTGAAGTCGGTTAGCAGTATTTGACTGAGTATTTTGTGGAAATTATAGCCGGAGGATTTTCGGAGCGGCAGCACAAGCGGACAGTCAATTCCCACACAGATCAGCAGCTATTTCGAGGTGAGTTACCTTCTAGTAGCGGTGGGTCTATGGCCACAATGCCGGCCCACCAGTAGGAGTTGTATGTTGGATGATTGTCTTTATGATATGATCTAGGTTTGCTACTACCTGATACGTTATATGCTGGCATGATATGTTATATGTGATAGTAGTAGAGTTCGGTTGTTAGGACCGAAGGGTAGGTTAGACACCCCAGATATGTCTGACAGTATATGATGATATGATATATGCTGGTATGATATGTTATATGTGATAGTGGTAGTAGGAGGGGAATTGTCCCCGAGGGTCGGTTGTTAGGACCGACGGGTAGGTCAGCACCCCAGAATGGATTGACATGGGTAGGTCAGCGTTCCAGAATGGCTTCATACGGGTAGGTCAGTGCCCCAGAATGGCTTGACACGGGTAGGTCGGCACCCCAGAATGGCCGTACCGGGTAGGTCGGGCACCCCAGAATTGCCCGGCAGTATGTATGATATGTGATTGTATGGTATTTGGTATATTGGGGGAACCCACTAAGCTTCGTGCTTACAGTTTTTAGTTTTGGTTTCAGGTACCTCTTCTTTGAAGGGGAAGGAGCTGGCGCGGTAGCGGTACATCACACACCTGCTTGTATTCCGCATTCTGATATTTTCCTGGGAAATTGTACTCTGACACTTTTATGATTATGACAATGTTTTCCATCGTGCTACATCTTTTGTGAAATGAAATGATCATTGAATGATTTATTCCTAAATGTTTTGCTAAGTACATGTTTTAAAAACGAAATTTTTGGCTCGTATTTTTGGGATGTTACAAGTTGGTATCAGAGCCCTGGTTTGAGGGGTTCGAACACACCTTCGGGGGTGTTTGAACTCAAATCGAGGGATTAAAAGATTTTGGAAAAAAGAAAATGTTTTCTAAAAAGGTAGTAAAGGGTTCTAAGAAAGAACGATGTGTGTGATGTGCGCGACCGGCCAAGCTCAAGTAAGTATTCCCCAAAGTACCCATACAAGCTTATGTTATGCTTATGAGTTTCAGTAGAACAGCATGCTAGAATAGGATTAAGGATCTAGGAGTGATGCCTTATGTGCCTGCTTTATGTGCTTCAGTGTGTGAAAAGTTGCATGCTAGAATTGAGGAGACAGCAGTAGGATGGCCTGTGTAGGTTATGCCTTATAGTGCGAGTTTAGCATTGTATGCTAGTTCAGTTTTTCCCTACGAGGATAGAGTTGCTTGAGATTGTTTTCTTTATGTCCAAATGTTGTTTGCTTTGTGCTATGTGGGCTTTGAAGTGATGGGAGTTAGCTGTTAGGTGAATACGTTAAAGTCACATGTGATCAGGGTTGAATAATCTCAGAGTGTTGGATTTGACCCTATTGCGTAGCTCTTGTTTGAGTCCTAACCGTGGTAGGGATGAGTCCCTTACTCGAAGGATTATCCGAGCTTCGTCACATGTGATTGTATTTAGGTAATAGCTAACTGGCATCACCAAGAGGCCTTCAGCAGCTGAGGACTGGGTTGGGTGGAGTCAGAGATTTCCTAGGGTAAGACTAGGATAAGAGTAGCAGAGATCAGCGGTAGTGAAAGGGGACTGGTGGAGTCAAGGCAGTCCTTGGAGAAGGTACGGATAGATGTGGAAGGTAGTATGGGCCCATACTACTGAAAGCAGAGGATCCGTACCCGAATCGAGGAATGCCAAGATAAGATCGGGGAACTTATAGTAGGTGTGATCCCTCCAGAGGTATCAGTATCGCTAACAGTTGTTATTTCTTTTGTATTTCAGAATGGTGGTACTACGATCGAGGCCAGTAGTAGGCAGTACAGGAGAGGGATCGGGTTCGGGATCAGGTTTCGAGCCAGTAGATGAGGGGCTACACGAGTTCATAGCGTTTGAGATCACCAGAGGCATCCTTGAGTCGACCCCCATCATCTTCGGGTCGATCAAGGAAGGGATATTGGAGTTGATGGAGGATCGCCTTCGGGCATTCAGGAGCGACTTGGCATCTGGCCAGTCGGGATCTCGCACGCAGTCCTTCAAGGACTTTCGGGGCAGTGGTGCGCCGGATTTTCATGGGGCGAAGGACCCCATAGCTGCCAGACGATGGATTGCAGACATTGAGTCTGCACAGTTGACTAGATTCTGCCCTGAGGGGTGGAAGGTGAGGTATGCAGCAGGATGTTTGAGAGATCGATCTAGGGATTGGTGGGAGTCCGTCGGTGACTCGTTGGGAGCCTCGGCTGTCGAGGCTATGACCTGGTCGGACTTCGTGACCAGGTTCAGGGCAGAGTTTGTGCCAGATATCGAGCTTCAGCAGCTGGCCAGGGAGTTCCTAGATATGAGACAGACGACGGAGACTGTGGCGGAGATCACCGCCAAGTTCCGGGAGAGGGCGTTGCTGGTGCCCCAGTACGCGGGTGACGAGGATATGAGGAGGACCCGCTATCATGATATGCTACGAGCTGATATTCGGGAGCATGTCAGTTTTTAAGCTTGCCCTACCCTGGACTCTATGATTGCCAGGGCAAGGGAGAGGGAGATAGACCTGGAGAACATTAGGAAGAGGAAGTCAGAGGAAGGACAGACAGGAGGGGCTTCGGGGATGCAGCCCAAAGGATCCGATGGTAGGCCGAAACGCCAGTCAGGACCGAGCCGCTGCAGGAAATGCGGCAGGCCTCATGAGGGGGCATGTAGACTGGGATCGTCAGGCTGCTTTAGGTGCGACAAGTTGGGGCATATCAGCAGGGATTGTTCCGCCCCTGCACTTATGATTCAAATATCGAAGTTGCTATGTTTTCACTGCAACCAGAGGGGCCACAAGAAGACCAATTGCCCCCAGTTGACAGCATCCACACCGGTTAAGGCACCGACTCCAGCTACCCTGCGGATTACTGATGGCCGGCAGGGCAAAGCAGAGGCTCCAATGGTGAGGAGCCGGGCGTTTCAGCTAACGGCAGAGGAGGCACGCGCCACACCCGATGTGGTAACGGGTATGATTCTTTCCCTCTACTTTATTTTTATGATGTTATGTTATTGATATGTGCTCTGTGTATATGCATTAGGATCGTTCCATGTGAACGATATTCCTGTTTAGGTGTTGTTCGACTCGGGTGCCACCCGATCATTTGTTTCCCTTGCGCTTAGCAAGAGGTTTACTGAGTCTTCGGGTATGTTGGATTGCCCTTTAGAGGTAGAGATTGCCGATGATCGGTTGGTGCAAGCATCAACAGTGTTCAAGGATTGTGTTCTGAGGTTATTTGAGGAGCGCTATTTGGTGGATTTGGTTCCCATCCCGTTGCAGGGGAACAAGGTGATTATAGGCATGGATTAGTTGAGCTCTAATGGGGCGGTGATAGATTGCGCACAGCAGCTAGTGCGGATCAGGACCCCGAGTGGGGGAGAGTTGGTGATTCACGGTGAGAGGCCAAAGCGCGGGCCTTTAGTATGTTCAGCAGTGAGAGCTAGGCACTACCTTCAGCAAGGATGCGCGGGGTATGTTGCGTATGTTATGGATACCCGAGAGACGGGTAAGGCGACGATGAGCGAGGTTCCAGTGGTGCGAGACTACGATGATGTGTTCCCGGAGGAGCTTCCTGGAATACCTCCGGAGCGCCAGGTGGAGTTCATGATCGATCTAGTTCCTGGTGCGGCTCCAATAGCCAAGGCACCCTATCGGTTGGCTCCTCCCGAGATGCAGGAGTTGTCTACACAGCTGCAGGAGCTGCTAGACAAGGGGTTTATTCGACCGAGCAGTTCACCCTGGGGAGCCCCGATCCTGTTTGTAAAGAAGAAGGACGGGTCGCACCGGATGTGTATAGATTACCGAGAGCTGAATAAGGTAACAGTGAAGAACCGTTATCCACTCCCGAGGATTGATGACCTCTTTGATTAGTTGCAGGGAGCATCTTGGTTCTCCAAGATAGATTTGCATTCAGGTTATCATCAGATGAGGGTCAGAGAGGAGGATGTGTAGAAGACCGCGTTTCAGACGCGTTATGACCATTATGAGTTCGTGGTGATGCCGTTCGGGCTCACCAATGCTCCTGCCGCGTTGATGGACCTCATGAACCGCGTGTGTAGACCGATGTTGGATCGGTTTGTGATAGTTTTCATTGATGACATCTTGGTTTATTCCAAGACACAGGAGGAACATGAGGAGCATCTGAGAGAGGTTTTGGAGACCCTGAGGAGGGAGATCTTGTAAGCCAAGTTCTCCAAATGTGAGTTTTGGTTGCTCGAGGTGCAGTTTCTTGGGCACCTCGTCAACCAAAATGGGATTTCAGTAGACCCGGCCAAGGTGGAGGCCGTGATGAGGTGGGAGGTTCCGAAGTCTCCATCTGAGATTCGGAGTTTCCTAGGATTAGCAGGCTACTATCGGAGGTTAATTTAGGATTTCTCCAAGATAGCCGTACCCCTGACACGGTTGACTAGGAAAGCCGTGGTCTTTCGTTGGGGGCCTGAGCAGTAGGCGGCGTTCGAGATTCTGAGGCAGAGATTGTGCGAGGCGCCGATCTTAGCCCTGCCCGAGGGTGTAGAGGATTTTGTGGTATATTGTGATGCGTCGATCTCAGGCCTAGGCACAATAATGATGTAGAGGGGGCATGTCATTGCTTATGCCTCGAGGCAGCTGAAGCCTCACGAGGCGAACTACCTGACACATGATTTGGAGTTGGGGGCTGTGGTTTTCGCCCTCAAGATTTGGCGGCATTACCTCTACGGGGTTCGATGTACCATTTACACGGACCACAAGAGTTTGAGGTACCTCATGGATCAGCCGAATCTGAACATGAGGCAACGTCGGTGGCTGGACTTGGTGAAGGATTATGATTGCGAGATCCTTTACCACCCAGGGAAGGCCAATGTGGTGGCCGATGTGCTTAGCCGCAAGGCGGCGCCGATTAGGGATATTTGCATGAGGATGACTGTGGTGACTCCCCTGTTGGAGCAGATTCGGGAGGCTCAACAGGAGGCTATGAAGGAGGAACATCGGAAGAGTGAGCGAATAGTGGGTCAAGTCACCTCCTTCGATTATGATAGCCGGGGGTTATTGACACTACACCGTAGGGTATGGGTGCCGTATCATGGAGGCGTACGCCAGATCTTAATGGAGGAAGCGCACAAATCCTGATTCTCTATTCATCCAGGGGCGACGAAGATGTATAGGGATCTTCGCCTAGACTATTGGTGGCCCTGCATGAAGCGGGATGTGGTGTGGTACGTCGAGCGGTGTTTGACCTGCAGGAAGGTCAAGGCCGAGCATCATAGACCGCACGGCAAGATGTAGCTGTTGGATATCTCGTTGTGGAAATGGGAGGATATTACGATGGATTTATCACAAAGCTTCCCCGGACGACGCGAGGAGTAGATTCGATTTGGCTCATCGTGGATCGATTGACCAAGAGCGCCCATTTTATTCCGATTCAGGAAAGCATCTCGGCCGAAAAGTTGGCCGATATTTACATTAGGGAGATACTGGCGCGGCACGGGGTGCCAGTGTCAGTGATATCAGATTGAGATGTGCGGTTCACTTCCAGGTTTTGGAAGAAGTTTCATGATGAGTTGGGCACTCGTCTGTACTTTAGCACCGCCTTTCACCCGCAGACGGATGGTCAGAGTGAGCGGACCATCCAGAATTTGGACGATATGTTGCGGGCATGCGTGCTAGACTTCGGCGGTAGCTGGGATTCCTATCTTCCCTTGGCTGAGTTCTCGTACAACAACAGCTACCACGCGAGTGTTGACCGACCTCCATTCTAGATGTTGTACGGACGGAGGTACAGGACCCCGATATGTTGGGGTGAAGATGGCCAGAGGGTCATGGGGAGCATTGAGGTGGTGCTCAAAACGACCGAGAAAATCCATCAGGTTCGGAGCAGGCTTCAGACTGCGCAGAGTCGGCATAAAAGTTATGCCGACAAGCGTTGATCAGACCTAGAGCTCCAGGTCGGGGATATTGTTCTCCTGAAAGTGTCGCCTTGGAAAGGCATCATTTGATTCAAGAAGCGAGGCAAGTTGGGCCCGAGATACATTGGTCCGTTCAGGGTTGTAGCTCGGGTGGGCAAGGTGGCATATAGGCTGGATCTGCCAGCCGAGCTCAGCCAGATCCACAACACCTTCCATGTCTCCCAACTGCGGAAGTGTCTCGTGGATGATTCAGCGGTGGTGCCGTTAGAAGATATACAGGTTGATAACAGCCAGAATTACATTGAGCGCCCAGTCGCGATCCTCGACCGGAAGTTGAAGGATCTAAGGAACAACAAGGTGGAGTTAGTGAAAGTGCAGTGCCAGCACCGAAAGGGGTCCGAGTGGACTTGGGAGCCGGTGGAAGAAATGATGGAGCATTACCCCGAGCTGTTTCATGATCGAGCTGCAGACTTCGAGGACGAAGTCTAAAATAAGTGGGGAGATTTGTAGCACCTGGTTCCTGGTACGTAAAATTTATCTTAGTGTTTTTCTTTTTAGCCTTGGACTCGGCGAGTCGTAGGTCCGACTCGCCGAGTAGGGTCGGGATCCGGAACACGTTTAAGTTGCTGACTCGGCGAGTCCATATTCTGGACTCAGCGAGTCACCGCTGTCTGATGAAACCCTAAATTTCAAGGGTTTACACCCTATTTAAACCCCTTTTTCCGTCCCAAGCTCGCCCCCATTCACCCTCAGAGCTCTATACCTCGTTCAAGCCTTGTTCCTTGTGAGTTTGAAGCATTTGGTGTGTTTTCTTGAAGATTTGGAGTAGGAAGGAGAGTAGATCAAGAAGAAGAGGAGGAGGCCAGACATCCTTGAGCTATCTCAGTGTTTTCCTTAAGGTATAACTCGATTTCCCCTCTGTTTTTATGCTTATAGTCCCTTTTAGCTCCATGTAAGTCGTTCTTGAGCCTTTCCCCAAGCTTGTTTGTGCTTTGTGGGTTGTAATAATTGGTTAGCCTCTAGATCTAGGTGAGATTGAGCTCCAAGAGCTTAGATCTAGTGTCTTTATGGAGCCATATTGCATGAAATCCCTAGATCTACTCTTTTGGTGCATTTTGAGCCCTAAAACCTTTATTGGTGATTATTTACACGTAAAGTTGGAAACTTTACGTGTTATTCATGCCCTAGAAACCCAGATCTATGAATGGCATGAGCTGGATCCGAGCAGAATCGCGTGTATAGTTTTTGCTTGTGGCCGACTCGGCGAGTCGTTCATCTGTCTCGGCGAGTCGAGTCGCGAGTCCCCGAGTTTCCCCTTTTCGTATTTGCGGGTTGGGAGTAGTGAGTCATTGGGTGTGACTCAGTGGGTCAGAAGTCGGACTCACTCATGAAGTCACTCGGCAAGTCAATGCCATGACTCGACGAGTTTAAGGCAATCTTCTTATCTCAAGAACAACTCGGCGAGTTGTTCATACAACTCGGCGAGTCACAGCTTAGAGTGTTCTTTGGATGAAGATGAACTCGGCGAGTTGTTCATACAACTCGGCGAGTAGGATGAAGGACTATTGGCCTTTGATTAGATGGAAAAACCCGTCGAGTCAATGCCTAACTCAACGAGTAGAGACGGGCTCATGGTCAGACAAAGGGATAGGGACTCGGCGAGTCTGGTCAACTAGCAGTTGACTGTGACTAGACTCTTGATTTGTTAAGGGTAAATGGTCAATTTACCCTGAAGTCGGTTAGCAGTATTTGACTGAGAATTTTGTGGTAATTATAGCCGGAGGATTTCCGGAGCGGCAGCAGCAGCGGACAGTCAATTCCCACACAGATCAGCAGCTATTTCGAGGTGAGTTACCTTCTAGTAGCGGTGGGTCTATGGCCACAATGCCGGACCACCAGTAGGAGTTGTGTGTTGGATGATTGTCTTTGTGATATGATCTAGGTTTGCTACTACCTGATACGTTATATGCTGGCATGATATGTTATATGTGATAGTACTAGAGTTCGGTTGTTAGGACCGAAGGGTAGGTCAGACACCCCAGATATGTCTGACAGTATGTGATGATATGATATATGCTAGTATGATATGTTATATGTGATAGTGGTAGTAGGAGGGGAATTGTCCCCGAGGGTCGGTTGTTAGGACCGACGGGTAGGTCAGCAGCCCATAATGGCTTGACATGGGCAGGTCAGCGCCCCAGAATGGCTTGACACGCGTTACGGCCTTTATGAGTTCGTGGTGATGCCGTTCGGGCTCACCAATGCTCCTGCCGCGTTCATGGACCTCATAAACCGCGTGCGTAGACCGATGTTGGATCGGTCTGTGATAGTTTTCATTGATGACATCTTGGTTTATTCCAAGACACAGGAGGAACATGAGGAGCATCTGAGAGAGGTTTTGGAGATCCTAAGGAGGGAGAGCTTGTACGCCAAGTTCTCCAAATGTGAGTTTTCGGTTGCGCGAGGTGCAGTTTCTTGGGCACCTTGTCAACCAGAATGGGATTTCAGTAGTCCTGGCCAAGGTGGAGGCCGCGATGAAGTGGGAGGTTCCGAAGTCTCCATCTGAGATTCGGAATTTCCTAGGATTAGCAGGCTACTATCGGAGGTTCATTCAGGATTTCTCCAAGATAGCTGTACCCCTGACACGGTTGACTAGGAAAGCCGTGGTCTTTCGTTGGGGGCCTGAGCAGCATGCAACATTCGAGATTCTGAGGCAGAGATTGTGCGAGGCGCCGATCTTAGCCTTGCCCGAGGGCGTAGAGGATTTTGTGGTATATTGTGATGCGTCGATCTCAGGCCTAGGCGCAATATTGATGTAGAGGGGGCATGTCATTGCTTATGCCTCGAGGCAGCTGAAGCCTCACGAGGCGAACTACCCGACGCATGATTTGGAGTTGGCGGCGGTGGTTTTCGCCCTCAAGATTTGGCGGCATTACCTCTACGGGGTTCGATGTACCATTTACACGAACCACAAGAGTTTGAGGTGCCTCATGGATCAGCCGAATCTGAACATTAGGCAGCGTCGGTGGTTGGACGTGGTGAAGGATTATGATTGCGAGATCCTTTACCACCCAGGGAAGGCCAATGTGGTGGCCGATGCGCTTAGCCGCATGGCGGCGCCGATCAGGGATATTTGCATGAGGATGACTGTGGTGACTCCCCTGTTGGAGCAGATTCGGGAGGTTCAATAGGAGGCTATGAAGGAGGAACATCGGAAGAGTGAGCGAATAGTGGGTCATGTCACCTCCTTCGATTATGATAGCCAGGGGTTATTGACACTACACCGTAGGGTGTGGGTGCCGTATCATGGAGGCGTGCGCCAGATCTTGATGGAGGAAGCGCACAAATCCCGATTCTCTATTCATCTAGGGGTGACGAAGATGTATAGGGATCTTCGCTTAGACTATTGGTGGCCCTGAATGAAGCTGGATGTGGTGTGGTACGTCGAGTGGTGTTTGACCTGTAGGAAGGTCAAGGCTGAGCATCAGAGACCGCACAGAAAGATGAAACCATTGGATATCCCGTTATGGAAATGGGAGGATATTACGATGGATTTTATCACAAAGCTTCCCCGGACGGCGCGAGGAGAAGATTCGATTTGGGTCATCGTGGATCGATTGACCAAGAGCGCCCATTTTATTCCGATTCAGGAAAGCATGTCGGCCGAAAAGTTGGCCGATATTTACATCAGGGAGATAGTGGCGCGGCACGGGGTGCCAGTGTCAGTGATATCGGATCGAGATGTGCGGTTCACTTCCAGGTTTTGGAAGAAGTTTCATGATGAGTTGGGCACTCGTCTGTACTTTAGCACCGCCTTTCACCCGCAGACGGATTGTCAGAGTGAGCGGACCATCCAGACTTTGGAGGATATGTTGCGGGCATGCGTGCTAGACTTCGGTGGTAGCTAGGATACCTATCTTTCCTTGGCTGAGTTCTCGTACAACAACACTACCACACGAGTATTGACCGACCTCCATTCGAGATGTTGTACGGACGGAGGTGCAGGACCCCGATATGTTGGGGTGAAGTTGGCCAGAGGGTCATGGGGAGCACCGAGGTGGTGCTCAAAACGACCGAGAAAATCCATCAGGTTCGGTGTAGGCTTCAGTCTGCGCAGAGTCGGCAGAAAATTTATGCCGACAGGCGTCGATCAGACCTAGAGTTCCAGGTCGGGGATATGGTTCTCCTGAAAGTGTCGCCTTGGAAAGGCGTCATTCGATTCAGGAAGTGAGGCAAGTTGGGCCCCAGATACATTGGTCCGTTCAGGGTTGTAGCCCGGGTGGGCAAGGTGGCATATAGGCTGGATCTGCCAGCCGAGCTCAGCCAGATCCACAACACCATCCATGTCTCCCAGCTGCGGAAGTGTCTCGTGGATGATTCAACGATGGTGCCGTTAGAAGGTATACAGGTTGATGACAGCCTGAATTATATTGAGCGCCCAGTCGCGATCCTCGACCGGAAGTCGAAGGATCTAAGTAACAAGAGGGTGGAGTTAGTGAAGGTGCAGTGGCAGTACCGAAAGGGGTCCGAGTGGACTTGGGAGCCGGTGGAAGAAATGATGGAGCATTACCCCGAGGTGTTTCAAGATCGAGCAACAGACTTCGAGGACGAAGTCTAAAATAAGTGGGGTAGATTTGTAGCACCTGGTTCCTGGTACGTAAAATGTATCTTAGTGTTCCCTAGAAACCCCAATCTATGAATGACATGAGCTGGATCCGAGCAGAATCGCGTGTACAGTTTTTGCATGTGGCCGACTCGGCGAGTCGTTCATCTGACTCGGCGAGTCCCTGAGTTTCCCCTTTTCGCATTTGTGGGTTGCGAGTAGTGAGTCATTGGGTGAATCAGTGGGTCAGAAGCCAGACTTACTCATGAAGTCACTCGGCGAGTCAATGCCATGACTCGGCGAGTTCAAGGCAATCTTCTTGTCTCAAGAACAACTCGGCGAGTCACAACTTAGAGTGTTCTTCGGATGAAGATGAACTCGACGAGCTGTTCATACAACTCGGTGAGTAGGATGAAGGACTATTGGCCTTTGGCTAGAAGGAAAACCCCGTCGAGTCAATGCCTAACTCGACGAGTAGAGACGGGCTCATGGTCAGACAAAGGGATAGGGACTCGGCGAGTCTGGTCAACTGGCAGTTGACTGTGACTTGACTCTTGATTTGTTAAGGGTAAATGGTCAATTTACCCTGAAGTCGGTTAGCAGTATTTGACTGAGTATTTTGTGGGAATTATAGTCGGAGGATTTTCAGAGCGGCAGCAGTAGCGGAAAGTCAATTCACACACAGATCAGCAGCTATTTCGAGGTGAGTTACCTTCAAGTAGCGGTGGTTCTATGGCCACAATGCCGACCTACCAGTAGGACTTGTATGTTGGATGATTGTCTTTGTGATATCATCTAGGTTTGCTACTACCTGATACGTTATATGCTGGCATGATATGTCATATGTGATAGTAGTAGAGTTCGGTTGTTAGGACCGAAGGGTAGGTCAGACACCCCAGATATGTCTGAATGTATGTGATGATATGATATATGCTGGTATGATATGTTATATGTGATAGTGGTAGTAGGAGGGGAATAGTCCCCGAGGGTCGGTTGTTAGGACCGACGGGTAGGTCAGCGCCCCAGAATGGCTTGACACGGGTAGGTCAGCACCCCAGAATGGGCGTACCAGGTAGGTCGGGCACCCCAAAATTTCCCGGTAGTATGTATAATATGTGATTGTATGGTATGTGGTATATTGGGGGAACTCACTAAGCTTCGTGCTTACAGTTTTCAGTTTTGGTTTTAGGTACCTCTTCTTTGAAGGGGAAGGAGTTGGCGCGGTAGCGGTATATCACACACCTGCTTGTATTCCGCATTCTGATATTTTCCTGGGAAATTGTACTCTGACACTTTTATGATTATGACAATGGTTTTCGTCTTGCAACATCCTTTCTGAAATGAAATGATCATTGAATGATTTATTCCTAAATGTTTTGCTAACTACATGTTTTAAAAACGAAATTTTTTGGCTCGTATTTTTGGGATGTTACAAAACACTTCAATAGATACGCGATAACTATGATGAGTAAACTTACAAACTTTGGGCTTGAGAGTTTCAAATCATGCTTGATGGATCTTGTAAGTCCTTCAAAATGATCTTTGGGCCCAAAGGGATAACGCTTATGTGTTATTGGGCCTCCTATGACCCAATTCCGTGTAAAAGGACTTTCAATAGCCTTTATGTACTATTGGGCCCTAGTGGCCCATTAGTAAGGCTAGTAAGGTCAAAGTAATCAAATGCGAGTTGGACCATCGTGTCTTTCGCATTCCCGGCAGCCTAAGGTACTTACGATAGTAGTAGGACATAGTGCTCCTCTTCTCTTCGTTCGCTAAAGCTTATGAGAAATAAAAGTAGACGAAATTAGGACGATATACAAAGTGGAGTAAATAAACAATAAGTTATATAACCAATAAAATTAGGATGATATACAAAGTGGAGTAATTTCTAAAGACTATAAAAATAGATTGCCATAAGTCCTAAGCAATAGTCATTGAAATAGTTTCCGCTATTGCCTTTTTCATATTAGACAATTGTAACAAATGAAACCACAACAAAATTTCTATATCTGAATTCCAATGTGGACAACCAATATACACTTATCTAGAAATAACATTCTAAGTTGTACCTACCACTTCATATTACTAAATAAATGCTTTATGTTCTTTTTGTGGTTGAAGCACATCGAACACAAATTCGAAGAAACATCTACTCCATGAATTATTGAAAATCAACACCAACCCTATACAATCTACATATATGGAGAACCAACCTAAGCTAGAACCAAAATAGAAACAACTGGGTACGTTTACAATATTAGAGGTACTCTCATATGACTACTCCCGTACTCCGCCAAAAAAATGGCATCATCAACATGAAAAATATGAGACATAACCAACTTTTCATTAACTAGATTCACACCCCAAATCACACTAGAAACATCAACGTTCTCTATAACTATATGGAGATCTTTACTAGTTAGGAAAAAAGGAAAAGGAGACGATGGATCTTCCTCTCTCAAACATTTTTCCAACTGAAATTCACTTGTCGGAGTTCCATTGATCAAATCAGAAGGCCTGGCTGAGGCTAAGAATGATTAGATCCATGCAACCTACATAACACCAAATCCCATAAAAATCATGATTTTTTCCAAGTATTCCCAACTACTAATATCATACGCCTTCTCAAATTTAATCTACAAAAGTAATATTTTTTCTTACGCTACTCAATCATATAATTTACTATTAGCAGACCATTTAAAATCTACCAACCTTTTACAGAAGAAGGTGGCTCGTGACAAGCTACATCATCCACAACCAAAGTTAATATGTTAGCCAAAAGTTTTGGTAATTATCTAGTATTAAGCTCCAATCAAGCTTATCATCCAAAATTTTGAAATAAGACATACGACCTCGTGGTTTATGAATTCTACACGACCAAATAACATGCTTAACTTCTTAAACCATGAACTCATTCTCAAGTTGAGATATTTAAGCCAATCATAAAATTATAAATCTGTGGCTTCTGTTAAAAGCCGAAAATGATAGTCGATACCTATTTATGTATTATAGTTATTGTATTATAGGTTCATCACTTAGCCCATTGTATTATGTATTTGGCCCAAAAGGGTTTGTATTGTATACATACATTTTCTTAGTGAAATGGTCATTATGGGAAAATAACATTCAACATGGTATTAGGCTCCAAAAACCCTAAACACCTGATCTTGCATCCTCGTTCTCTTCTCCATCGCATGTTCTCTTCTTCCCTTCTATTTCTCTACTCCTTTTTCGAAATTGCTAGGAGAAGAAGGCTCCTCATCAACACCACCTTACAAATCTTATGGCATAACCAATTTCAAAACATATGTACCTCTTATTCTTGATCTTACGACACACAACTATGGTCCTTGGAGTGATTTCTTCAAAGCCTACTGCATAGCTTACAATGTTCTTGATCACATCAATGACACCTACTACTCTCCCAACAAGCCTCATATCGATTCTCAATAGGAGAAACTTGACAACATGGTGAAGCTTTGGTTATTCAAGTCCATCTCTCAAATCCTCATAACTCCTACTCACTCCATTAATGCTAATGATAAAAAAATATGGCTTAATCTTCACATCATTTTCTACCAAGATCAAGATTCCACAACCACCTAACTAAAAAATGAATTAAGGAACATTCAAATGGGGGATCTATCGGATGAAGCTTATTGTGACAAAGTCAATCACCTAGTTGATCTTCTTAAAGGCCTTAGAGAGAAAGTTAAAGACAAAGACGTCATAAACTACTCCCTCAATGGTCTCTTAAGTAAGTTTGAAAGTGTGGAAAATATCTTGTGCCATAGCAATCCCTTACCTATGTTTTCTAACATGTGTTCCACCTTATATGTGGAAGAAACACGATTGGCAGCACACACAATTCCATTTCTCTCTCACGACCATCAATCTTCCTCTCGCTCACTACTTCACGTTAGAACCACTCTTCATCATTGTGGAAAAATCAGAATCGTGGGGGACGACACAACCATCATAAAGGGGGTAATCACTCTAATTATCGGCGGTCACCACCTAGTACGTATCATCGGCTTCCTCACTATTGCTAGTTCTTTTATCCCTTACTGCATGCGCAAAATTATCAGCAATGGGATACCCCACAGTCACGGATTAAGTAATAGTATACTAATCCACATGCATCACATCTTCAGCGAGGGAACACACCCATCGTGAAGAGCTTTGGGATGCTTGGCAGTAGGCCAAATTTGCAACACATCCAAATGGATTTTCTCCTCAGTCCCACTACACATTAAGTCCTCCTGTTTCGGCCCAACAACTCCCTTGGGTCTGGCTTGGCAACAAATCATCCCATAACCCTTTTATCTTTGTTTAACATAATAACCCTTATAGACCCGACACAAGGAGAATGGACTATGGACACTAGGGCAAGGAACAACTTTCATAACAATGCATGTATTCTCGATTTATGTTGTAATAATCATTTTATGCCTCGTTCGATTTCATTTAGGTAATTCGGGTGTCGATCATAGGGAACGGATGTAATTTTCTAACCTAATTACTACTTAATTAATCTAGAAACAAGGAAAAGTAAAACTAGTTTTTATCTAATTTTTCAAATTTAGACAAACTTAAACACTTAACTAACGATTTTAATCAATATTCTAAAAACACTTACGTTTAGTTTGAATCCACTTTTCCTCTATAGTTAGTTACTAATTTTGGATTATTAAAGTTGGTTACCAATTATTTTATTATTATCAATTTGTCACACCCCCAAACCAAGGATGGTGGAAACGTACGGGGTGGCAGAGTTCATGTATAGTATCATAACAACGAGTATAATAGTGACCAAAGCAAATACAGCCATCATAACATAAATGAAAAAGTTACACCGTCGTATGAGTTTACATATTCCAAACACATTTACACTAAGATGACAAAATGAACTGATTGACGCCTTAGTGTCCCATCCTCAAAAGCTGCGGTTTACCTGTTTTACTAATTTCCTGAGAATACAAGTAATTTTGAAAAAGTGTCCACAATTAAGTTGGTGAGTTCATAAGCTTTTGGATGTAGAGTTTGAAAACCTTTGTTTGTAATGGTAATGTATGCTTCAAGAAAAATCCATTATTTTCCTTATAAAAAGTCATGTAGTCTTAAATCCCAAGACTAAGAGTATGTGTGTATTTTATACTTATAACGTGTTTGAAATTGTAATGTGCATCCAAGAAAAATCCAATATTTTCCTTATAAAAGTCATGTAGTCTTAAATCCTAAGACCGAGAGTATGTGTGTATTTTGTACTTATAACGTGTTTGAAATTGTAATGTGTATCCAAGAAAAATCCAATATTTTCCTTATAAAAGTCATGTAGTCTTAAATCCCAAGACCGAGAGTATGTGTGTATTTTGTACTTATAACGTGTTTGAAATTGTAATGTGTATCCAAGAAAAATCCAATATTTTCCTTATAAAAGTCATGTAGTCTTGAATCCCAAGACCGAGAGTATGTGTGTATTTTGTACTTATAACATGTTTGAAATTGTAATGTGTATCCAAGAAAAATCCAATATTTTCCTTATAAAATTGATGTAGTCTTAAATCCCATGACCGAGAGTATGTGTGTATTTTTTACTTATAACGTGTTCGTAGTTTTAGAAAGATAAAACCCCTTTTTAAAGTAGAATTTTCCCCGTAAACTTGAAAGATTGTTAACTCCCTATGTGAGTCATTATAACCATACTACAATGAGAATTAACCTGCAACAACGTTTTTCATACGTCAAGATCCTATGACTCTTGTCAGCCGTAGACCTACAGGTCCGGCTGTAGCTAGCAGCAAGGTGTGGGTGTTAATTCCAATATAGATCTTTACACAATTATCATGCTCTCCCTACAAGAGACTCTGGTTATAACTTATAGGAATTTGAACTCGTACTCTAAGAGTACAATTGGAGAATTGTCTCACAACTTACGTTAACTAGTTTACATATAGTTTGAGTATAAAACCTCTTTCGTGGTGGAAGTGAAATCACCTTTTATGAAATAAATTAGTGATATGAAATCCATAAACTATTACTATCATAGTTTATCATGTAGTAATTGAAAAACTTATTTGTTTTGAGAGTGAAACCTTTTTCATGTAGTATGCTTTTATTGTAAAATCCATAAACTATACTTATTGTAGTTTATTATATGTGTTCAAAATGAATAAAAATCCTTATCATGAATGACTAATTTCTGTTTATGACGATAAACTAACAAGAAGTTCATCCAACAATTAGAAACTTATTGCTATGCACTTTGCTCAACATACTACAAAGTGTTGTTAATATTGTAAGCTATATAAGTAGTCTTGAACTTATTTGCACTGTTTTAGAAAAATCATAAAAAAATCATACGAAGTCGAAAACTGAATCCGTAAACTCTAAGAGTTTAGAAAATGTGTTTAGTTTATTCATAATTTTTTATTATGATTTTTAGAAGTCCCTAACTTGTGTGAAAATGTTCATATTCACAAACTGGTCCGAATTCTTTTCTGAAATGATAGGCAGTTTTGTAAAAATCTCCATAAATTGTAGAAAATTCGTATGGAGATGCGCAAGTATTCATTTTAAAGGGATGAACCTGAACTATTTTCATATTAAACAGTTTTGAAAGATATTAAGTCTAAGTTGGTCAAAACAGTCTGTGAATAGGACTCAACTTTTCTGATAAAAGCTATTGTTTGAATTTAGTTAAGTTTTTGGTGTATTAACTTGTATCCCCCCCCCCTAAAACTTGAAGAAAACATGAAAATGTAGGGGTATTATGAACTCACCTTGAGTGATTTCTTTAGATGAATGCTGAAGAGAAAGGATTTCCCAGTCAATAACACTTGGTAGGAGCTTGGAGAGTTGAAGATCTAAGAAAAATTATGGTGACCTTTGTTATAAGAGATTCATAATCTGAGTGAAGGAGTGAATAATGTTCAATGTAGGATGAGAATAATTACTGAATGAGGGTGAAAAGCTCAAAGGCAGCCTTGGAGTCTCGAGTTCCTTGAGAGGCTAATGAGAGAGAGGTGTTTGTTTCTTAGTGAGAGAGTGAGTAAAGTGGAAGGAGAGATGGGGTTTTCCAACTATTGATCAAGATACCAGCTGGAGAAGAGGTGTGAGAGGACAAATAGTTGACTAGGTATAGATGAATAGTGACTGGGGGTTCTCCTATGTGGGTATGGGGGTTAACTTGAGTCATACTTCATGGAAAGAGCAACACTCTATCTCAATATCTCACCCACTAGATATTGTTCTTAAGTTGATATTTCCCCCAAAATATGATTAAAATAAGAATATATATGGTCTTATATGTCAAAATATAAGTTTAGGTGAAAATCCCATGCGAAAATCATGAAAAACGAGCTTAAAACGCAAAAATGGTCGAAAACCGGGAGAGGGAAGCGAACCTTCGAGGGTTCTGGAGCTAAAGGTGGCTATTCCAAAGCTCTTTCATGTTTTCAAAGTGGGGAGTCCGAAGTTGAGGGGCATTCTGGAGTCACTTTCTGGAGGGAAGGAGTTCCGAAGCTGAGATGCGAAATTGTCTGGTTCTGGACCAAGCGGACCAAGAAGGTTCTGGACTAAGAGGGTTCCCTCCTTTGGTTTTGGGTTGTTTTGAACTGATGAAGGTACATAGAGAGATTTGGGAGATATTTCACATGCTTGGAGAGATTTGGGAGAGATTTCACATGCTTGGAGAGTTTTGGGAGAGATTTCACATGCCTGGAGAGATTTGGTAGAGATTTCACATGCTTGGAGAGATTTGGGAGATATTTCACATGCTTAGAGAGATTTGGGAAAGATTTCACATGCTTGGAGAGATTTGGGAGAGATTTCACATGCTTGGAGAGATTTGGGAGAGAGATAGATACAATGGGAGAGATTGAGAGAGACTTTCTAGGGAGCCTTTATTAATGTCTTTCTTTAGTAGATTAAAGACCGTAGGCTTAGTTACATCCCATTTTGAGTGTTATACACCCCCGAAGGGCACATAATAGTGTTTTATAGAGTTGTTACATCCCTCAATCTGATTAGGGATTATAATTTTGAACATCTGAAACTTTCAAGTGTTACTTTGTATTTAATATTTACAGTCATACATTAGTAACCATAAGGAAATCCTTAATCATATTAGTACTTGTTGAGTTGACCAGTTTGAATTGTTGACTTTCTTTGACTTTGACGTGACTAGAAAGTGACGGTTGTCACACAATTCAAGTCTAAATTTACTAATGTTTTAACCGATTCATGTAAAACTATGTATGGTCATACAAAAGCTAACACATAATTATCTATTAATTATGGATGGGGCTATGTTAGATTTATCTAACAAACACAATCATGGTCATAATTTATGTTCTCCGGCACAGCTAAATTAGTTACTTTGATCACTTATCTAAGATTTGGTATATCATAGCTCTAGCAATTTAATAGTCACTAAACTACTAGGTAACAAGTTCATATAATTTAATGGTCACTAAGCTAAAGCTAACCTAAATTCAAGAAATCAAAGTCACAAATATTAACATGCTAGGTAATGATAATCAAACACAAGCTCAAAACCAACTATTAAAATCCATAATTTGATAAACTAAACCATAGAGTCAAAGTTTCATCTACTTAAATAGAAGCAACTATGTTCAGCTACTAATGAATGAAAACATAGACACAAGTTCAACATAAATCTACATAATTAAAGTAATCAAACCAATGTAATGATGTGTTCACTAATCTCTTGATCTCTAAGCAAGTCTCCTTTCAAAGAATGCTTTGTGCACTTTCTCCTGAGAATACCTTTCCTCCAGAAAACACTCCAAAAATCCTGCTTAATCGTAAGAGTGAAGGAATATTTATAGATTTTGAAAAGTCATTGCTCATGTCGTGAGCATTGGTGTCTCACGTCGTGATCTCAGTAATTATTCGTATTGGACAAGGATTCTAACTTCTCGTATGCTAATCTTTTAGAATACCCTCCTCATATTGTGACTATTGATCCTTCTCGTTGTGAGTTGTTTTCATCGCTAAAATTTCCTTCTTTTAAGCTTCCACCCTCCAAAGTTCCAATTATTGTCAATTTCGGTCCTTTTATCTTCAAGAGTGTTCCTTTTGGCTACAAAATACAATTTAATTCAATAAGTGCCAAATATCTATGCAAATAACCAAAACAATAAATAAAATTTACTAAGATATTGCCTAAAATGTGTATAAATATGGAAATATCAAAATACCCTACACTTATCATTTGCTTGCCCTCAAGCCAAACTAACTTATTTTAGGTCAAACTTTCATTACGAGCATCACATAAGACAATCCATTTTGAACTCGGCCATTACACCAAGACCTCAATGTGTATATTTGTGTCTGAAGATCCTAACAACTTCGCAATCGTAAATACTCACAATCCTTATAAACCTTCACCCCTTAGTTTATACGATACTCATTTTTGCAATTGTTCGAATCCATCCTCAGAAATATTCTTAATCTCAAGGTATTTTTGGTTAAGCTACCCAAGCATACATAATCTAGAAAAATTACAAATTTGATACCATAATGGAGCTCTTTGAAATTCTTCACTTCTTTGATATTTGTTCTTTGAATCCTTCGAATTCATCACCTTTATGGTTCATTTTTGGTATCTTCAATTTTTGATTCTTCAGAATTTTGATCTTTGATCTTCATACTTAATAGCTCCAAAAGTCTTACAACTTTTTGGTAATTTCTGTCTCTTTTTTATATATCTCACTTTTTTCGCTAAGATGTTGCATGCTTAAGCAATGGAGCTTAACTTCAACCTTTATTGGTTAGAGGCATTGGTCTAAGTGTAGTGACTACATAAACTCTCCTAGATAGATTTCAAGTACAGGCTGTAAAACTTATTATGCCATATACACTACCAAATTACCTTTCATATCTCATGATTTTTCACTAAAACTTGGGAAGCCACAAATATACTGTAACATATGTTGGCTCAATTAAACATTTGAGCTCGCATTGGATCATCTCACGCAACACTAGCAACTTAAGTTTTTATTATCACTAAATTCAATTTTTAGATTATTATTTCAAATCTATTTTTAATTTGTTAAACTTTCTAGCAATTTACTTTTTTGAACTCCTACTCCACACTTATTTCATACAATGCCCTCATTGTATGCATAAAATAATTAAAATAAATAAAAGGGAGAAAAATGAACAGAATCCCCTTAGGTAGTAGTGGTGAGATCGAGATTGATGGCATCGAGCTCACGACATGAGGAGTAAAAGCTCATGTTGTGAGAACCGGGTCTTCACATATTGCAATTGTGCAATAATTCTTTGTTCTAAGTGAAATGAAATTGAACGTCTAAATACATTAAGACCCTGCTAAGATTCTATTTTTCTTGACTCTTCCCTCGTCTCTAGTCTTTTTTCTCACGATATTGACCCCACAATTATTAAAAATTATGGGCTTCGACTCGTAACTCTAAATCACACGACTTTTCTCGTACGCTCTGAAGTCACCTTTTCTCTTCTTTCTATCATAATATTCTAGTAAATCTGCATTAAAACAAACATATGGTAGAAAAAGAAAAAGAACCATCACATAGTTTGGTTACAAATTTCAAAACAAACCAAATAAAAATCTAAAAATTAAAAACCAAAAGAAAATTAAAAAAATTACTAAATATAAAAGGATAGATAATCATTCTTCATGTTCATCATCTTGTGCTCCACTTGTAACATCTCCATCTCCTTTTCTTGACCATAACTCATAGCATGTTGGAATATACGGGTAATGAGGTTGCATGGCCAGCGGTCGCTCAACATTAAGGTGTGTAAATAAAACATCGATTGCTTGATTATGATAATTAACACCCCTACAGAGATTGTCCAAATAAGTACCAACCCGAATTTGAACTGGGTTGGTTGGTACCCCACCCTCAAATTGTTGAGAAGGTTGTTCTTGTTGTTCTCTTTCCCCACGAGCTCTAACATTTCACCTTCCCCATTGTCGCAGCTACTGCTCGGGTTGTCCAAACTGATCCCTGTCATTATCGGCAGAAATACTCCAATGTGATCCCATATTAACAATAACATTCATGGACTCCAAATATCCTAAAGAAAGATCGTCCCCCACCTTGTATGTCAACATACGAGTCAAATAAGGCGTTAGAAGACCATAAGACCTTGTCAGGCGAGTAACAAAATGTCCTCTCGTGATAAGGCTACCGGATCGTGATAGTACCTCCTTGCTACCCAAGTAACTAGCAAGATGGTATGAGATATTGTAGAAAACCACTGGTGCAATAATAGACCACAAAAAGAAAACTTTTAAACTTTTAACTTTGTCTCCATGCTTCTTATGGTTGATGGAAAAAGTAACCAATCGACAAAGGAGTTAATGAATCGACGCCCGGATATGGCTCTCTTGCAAGACACCCGAATGGAATGCCCCGTTCGCAATGGTAGTCCAAAAATCATAGCCACTCACTTCCGATAAATATTATCGAATAGCCGACCTCAAAAAGATATCAAAAACCATAGATCTTGTTTCATTCTCGTCATAAATACCCATCCTCCAAGAAAATTTTGCTAAATTGCATTCCTGATATTCGCCCATGAGGCAAAAAAACTAAAGCTCGCGCAAAATATGGATCCATTGTCGCGTCCTCAAATGATACTGATGCGAAAAACTCAACACATAATTCTTGAAAAATAGGCTTGCTAATGGCAAATACATTTTCCCACCCATTACAAGTGAAATAAAACTCATCCTCTGTAGAAATCTTCATTAAATATGTGGCCATCCTTTCCGTGAATCCTAGTTCTCCTAATTTGACCCAATCAACCCGCAGAGAAATAGCGAATTCTATGCTATATAACCACCCCATCTTGTTCTTAAAATTTGTCACCACACTTCAAGGCATGTTGAACGGAAGTTGGTACAATGGGTGAAGGTCAAAAACATTCTCGTGAATTGTTCACCGGTTCCCCTTGAGGCTATTTTATGCAAAATAGACAAGAAACAAACCCAAGGGAAGTAACAAAAATTAACAATTAGCTGAAAAATCACAGAAGTTTGTTTGCACCGGGCTCATGTCGTGAGCTCGAAGGCCACGTCGTGAGCCATGAACAGTATCCACAATTAGTCCAAATAGAAGGACAAATCGACCAAAATCAAGGATGGGTTTTACTTAGACTTTAATTCAAAATACTTCTAAGTAACATGGAACCTCTAAATCGCATAAATTCGAATCATTTTCTTCATTTAAGCTTTTCACAAAAGCCCTAACTCTACTACATAAAATTAGAAGAAATTAGCAAGAACAAGGGATGGAGATATTACTGAAAAAGGAGATTAACATGAAACCAAGAAAAATATTGAAGAAATTTGGTAGAAAATCATGGTGTGGTGCTATGTTCGTCCGTCCGTGCGTTTTAAAATGAGTAAAATCATCGTGCAAAATTAATATACCACATCGTGGGGCTTAATCCCATGTCGTGGTGTCAAGGTTTTTTTGACCAAAATTCCATGTTTCTAAAAAAATTCAAACACACTTTAATTGAAACCCCCACACTTGATTTTTACTTATCTTTAAAAAGTAATATGACTTTGATGATTATTTATCCTAAAACTTAATAAAAATGCAAAAATATGAAAAAGATGCAAAAACTAAAAAAAACGAAAAGAAAAACAGAAACCGAGCTCGGGTTGCCTCCCGAAGCGCTTCCTTTGAAGGAGTCATGAGTCAGACTCTGTGCCACCCTACGTTCTATCGATTGAGATCGGGCTCTCCATTTTCACCTTTTGTTCCCTCCACATTTTCTTATATATTTGCACCCTTCTTAGATAAGCATTCTTAGAATTCTCCTTCTTCAATTAAGAATCGCCGTCCTCAAGTTTCTGTTTCACCCATTTATTCTTCATAACAAGTTCAGGTTCTCCTCTTTCTTTTTGTACCTCCTTAGCTTCAAAATCCACCTTGCCCAAAGTTGGTTGCCTCAAGTCTTGTGTAACTTCTTTTTATTCATCACTTGACACCAAACTTTGTTCACTTTCCTCACTTACTAGAGAATTTGGAGTTTTACAAGTGAAGACCTCAATAACTGTGACAGCCCAAGTTTGTTCCGTTACATTTCCCCGTTACCGTTACCGTTAACGGAATATTCCATTTTGTAAATGTTCCGTTAATTAGAGGTCGTCAAGTAAATAAATGTTTTATTTATTTATATTTTCATGTCGTTAAGTCGTGATAAGAGAAATAAAAACTCGTAATACACATTCCCATTTAGTTGGAAAAGTTAGTTTTTATTATTACGACCACTAAATCGGGTGCGACCAAAAGCCCCGTATAACGGCAGTATCGGGTAACAATTCCACTGAGCCCCAACTCGAACCCCTATATAAAGGTGAGTGGAGTCCATTGGAGACTTTTTACACTCCCTAAACTCTCTCTCTATACTCTCTCACTAGACCCGTTTTCGATCCAAATCCGCAACCAAACGCTTCCAAATCGTAAGTCCGCTTATCCTAGCTTGTTCTAAACATTATAATTCGTGTTTATAGCTTAAAAATCGGACTTAGAAGCTGTTAGAATGGAGTTTACGGCCTAAGCTCCTCCTTAGGCCGTAAACCCCTAAATCAAGGCCAAAATGACCCCAAAATGTCCCTAAAAGCTTGGAAATAAATTGAGGAATTAGCCTAGGAGTGTTTAAACATTAAAACACATGGATTTAGGGCATAAAAGAGAGTTTACGGCCCAGGCATATGCCAAGGCCATAAACACCTCTTAAACTTGTTAAAATGCCCCAAACACACTTCTAAAACACCATTGGACTTAATACATAAATTAGGGGCTTATCCTTTCGGGTTTAAATCATTTAAACACAAAGATTTGGGGGATTAAAGGGAGTTTATGGCCCAGGCATGTACCAAGGCCGTAAACACCCCTAAACATGCCCAAATGATAGTTTTAATTCCCCCAAATGGCCTTACACCTCATTATAAATTACTAGGAGTGTAATAAGGGCTTGAAACTTCAATAAAACCATGATATAGGAGTTCACGGCCGTGAACTCCCTTAGGGATGGTTCATGGGCCGTAAACTCCATTATGGAGCCCTTAAAGACCTTAAACTCATTCATACTATATAGTTTTGGACCTAGAATAATTCCATGAACAAGTTAGAAGCCTTAAAACACAGTAGAACCCCTCACCATGAGTTTACGGCCATAAACTCATGGTGAGATGTCCCTGGGCCGTAAACTAAGCTTTGGGAGTTTACTCTCGGAGAGTAAACTCCATTCCTAAGCCATACACACCTTTAGACGCTACCCGAGACACCCCAAACACTTAACCAAAGTGTTTTCCGCTCCTTAGAGTGCGTATACTTGTTTAATTGGTATATAATATACTAATTGTATGTGAACATATGTTATCATATGTTAAATAGGTCATTGAGTGTGTTCGAGTCCTTACCTGACACCGAACACCCAATCGGCACCTTCGTCGGATCCACTTATGCCAGGTGAGTTCATACCCCTGAATGAACCTTTTAAATGTTTTTACATGTTTTTATAGGGGGGAATACAAGTTAAACATGCCAGTTATCATATCAATCACATGTGATTGATAACCCGCATGCACAAGATTTTACCACACTGTACACTGTTTAACCGAGTAGGACACTATAATGGTTTTCAAAAGGGATTTCAATTGTTTCAAAACTCTTACTTATACCGTTTTACCTAAATTCATTTTAAACTGGTTTATGAAAGATTCCAAATATTTCTAAAGGTTTTCACACTTATTTTACCAAAGAATACCAAATGTGAGTTTTCCTGAGTATAAAGGTTTTTCCAAGGTTTTCATCAAAGTTCCATTTCACGTTGTATATTTTTACTTGTTAGTTACCGCTGCTTCGCTTTCATGTATTTTAAACTCCTACTTGATAACGCTTTCACTTCGTGATGCGTTTATACCTGTTATTGTCTCTATTTCACTTATACTTGTAGTCGCTTATACCTGATAGACGCTCTTACTTCACTTATTGTCGTCTCTACTTCGTGATACGCTTATACTTGTTCGACACTCCTACTTCACTTGCGACCGCTCCTACTTCACTTGTTAGACACTCCTACTTCACAAGAATCACTTCTACTTGATACACACTCAGTCGTAGTTAGATGTATGTATGTGCTTATATAGGTACATATAAGTAATGATTGAAAGACTTAGGATGGCTCGTCCCCCCTATTTTCTTTTCTTCGTTGAGATGTGGTCTGGTGGGATCGGATGGCCGTCCGAAGGTCGTTTGATTCATTAGTTATATATTATGTATATGAGTATGGGCATATAAGAATGCTCTAGTCAGTTCAGTTAAGAGTCTCTACCTCTAGTTCAATACTTACATTAGAAACACACTACCCACTATTTGGAAGTCTCTACCTCTAGTTCAGCACTTATATTAGAAACACACTACCCACTATTTGGAAGTCTCTACCCACTATTTGGGATGCATCTTCAGGACACGACCTTCTCCGTCGTCTAGTTGGTAACCAGAATCTCCTGTAGGGAGAGCGGACATTGTGTGTATAGATCTATACGGGATTGACACCCCCGCACCCTGACTGCTAGCTACAGTCCACGGCCTACCAAGCCAAGGGGTGACAAATGTCATATTTGTAGATGCTTGTAGGGCGTCTGGAACTCTAGTCAGTATGGTTACGAGTATCCCAGGTTGCCTTATAATTCATGGTCTTAAGGTAACGGTATTTCACCGGCGATTTACACTGTATGTTGGTAACTCATTTTCAGAGTCACACTGTTTTGACCTTGCAAGATGTATCTTTCATTTGATACTGTCGGGGGTCTGTATTCTTTGTTTTGACCTTGCAAGATGTATCTTTCATTTGATACTGTCTGCGGTCTGTATTCTCTGTTTTGACCTTGCAAGATGTATCTTTCATTTGATACTGTCTGCGGTCTGTATTCACTGTTTTGGACCTTACCAGCTGTACCTTTCATTTGGTACATTCTAGGGTCTGTGTCTCTATTTGTTAGACTGAACCAGGCGTGTCGTTCATTCGATACTCTCCTGGAGTCTATGATTCCTTTGTCTTAGTCAGCAGTCCTAACTGCTGAGGCATATGTTATTTCCCTATTGTCTCTTGCTTTCTTTAATAATCAAATTCAGTATTTTGATAATGATAGTAATTAAGGGAAAAACTACTTTTTACCACATAACACTGACCAGTCTTGGTAGAAGGCTGCTTTATTAAAGAAAATATAGGATTTTCTGGAAAGAACTCTAATGCACTGTAAACCCTTAAACTACTACATTAGAAAGTTATTTGAATGAAATGTCACTAAATACTTATGAACTCACCAGCATTTCTAAAAATGCTGATACTCGCTTTTCAAATAACTTATATTCTCAGGTCAGCATTAGACAGGTACATCCCGGAGCTGTTGATGAAGATAGCTTAGTACCTTGCTATACTTATTATATTTACCTGTATTACTTTGATACCTTGTAATGTAAACCATGTAAAATTATTACTATTAATGCAATGTTTTGTTGTACTTTGATTACTATAATGCATGTGTTGTGATACTTGACATGACGTCATCCACCCCTGAACGTTTCCGTCGTTCCGGTTTTGGGGTGTGACAGATTGGTATCAGAGCATTGTTTATAGTGAGCTAAGTATATCAATTCGTAAAAGATATACAGCCTATAAATACAATGGGATAAAACACTCTGACTAAGAATTATACTTTAAAATATAAACATATTTTACCAAAGTATAATAACATCCAGAATCTAAACACTCGAACACAAGTATCACAAGAACAACAAGAATAAAAGTCTTCGGATGTTGAGCATTACCGTCAAACCTGGGCAGTTATGGAATCGTAAGCTAGGATAAATGTAACCTGATCAACTACATTTATCCGAGATGCGATGAACATGTGCTTAGGAGTGATAGTGGTGTGCAACAGGTCTGAAACTTACCAACTAGGATTGCTAGAGCCAAACATAAAGTTAAAATAGTATAGGAGTATTTTAGAACACTAAAAGATTCACACTAATCCCAGAATGATACTCAGAAGATAAGAAACAAACAAGAATTAAAATACCATAGGGGTATTTTAGGAACCATAAACAACCTTGTGTGAAGAACTAAAAAGATCCTTATTGATATACCTACAACTACAGAGGGTGTACTCCCAAGTTTATATATAATAAGGATCCCATAGGCTAAGAATGTGTGGTTTCGCTCTACTTCCTTTTCCTCGTTGGGATGTGGATATAGAGTAGTATCACATATTCGAAGGCCTATCGGATCTAAGCTATATACGATTTGTATACCTTGTGTAATCGTAGCAGGACTCGATATGGATCATCCAGTGAAATGTTAATAATCTCTTAGAATTCTTTAGACATTTCCATTCTCGCACGAACCCTGTAGATGACCCTAACCACTTCAGTGCTTGGCGGTTGAGTTGATTCAGACCCAGAAGAAGGTTCATTGAGAAGATTTCCTGTTCGGAAATAAATGAATTGGGTTGAGACTATTGAATGCACCAAGTGCCTATATTCTTCTAGGGACATCGGTGCGAAATTTGCCTAAACTTCTGAGATTCTCAGTCGCCTTTTATGAGGTGATGACACCCATTGTCGGATTCGAAAGTGAGGTGGAGTAGAAATTCAATATGTCCATACGAGAAGAGAACCCTAGGAAACTACCCGAAGGAAACCAACGCCGATTCCAGTCAAAGATACGAGGCAGACCGAGGGAGCCAGTACATGGAACCCGGGAAGTGTCTTTTCCTCGTATTCGTCACGCTAATACACCCATAAAATAATACAATTTAGTGAGTTAGTGGTTACACTACTCACACTATGTGTTAGGTAAATCGTCATTTCCCGTTGCCAGATACACGATTAGGGCGGATCCTCGCATCTCTATTGAGATAATTTAGTCATTTGCCCTTGTGAGCCTCTCTTTCTACAGTTTCTTTCCGAACCGTTCTCAAATCTCTCCATGCTGGAGAGTGAAACCTTTCCCAGTATAAAGGTAACTTAGTAGGAACGACTCGCATCTTATGGCCTTTTTCCGATACTCATACACCTACCTTGATTTCCAGGACTACATCATAGGGATGTAGGTCGACACTCAGACAACCAGTGCCCGAGGCACGGGAAAAATTTATGCCTAATACGTTCAGGACAGAAATGTCCAGGGTTAACCGTCGTCTCTCATTACCTTGTATTCCTTTCCGTGTAGGAAAAACCATGCCACCGAAGAAGCGTAACCAGTCCTCAGGCAAGAAACCTACACTCTTATTCGATGAAGTTACGTTCCTAGCTGCAGTCTCAGCAACCATAGCAGCTGTCATGGCTCACCTGAATGCTAACAACGCCAATGTTAGCAAGGTGCCTGTCGGGATTTCCGATCCTAGCAATGGACAGCAGCAACCAACACTTCCATACCCAGTCACCCAAGAACCTCAAACGAACCCACTAAAGAGAAAACTCAAGAATGAGGAGGGAAGTACCTCGACTCAAGGATCTTCCGAAGGGCAACGAGCTGAGACAGCTAAAACTCCTGTCAATCCTTCCCTCCCGACCTCAAGAAGACCATACCTAGGAGACCTTCCCCACTGTAGCAAGTGCAGCTACCATCATCATGGTGCCTGCCGGGAACTCTTATGTGCTAGGTGCAACATGAAGGGGCATACTGCTCGTGTATGCAGAACTCCGGTGGAGCGTATTGCATCAATCACCAATGTGACGACAAATCCAATTTGCCGTCTATGTGGTGCGATTGGACACTTCAAAAGGGATTGCCCAACTGAAGGAAACAACAAAGACACAGGAGGAGCCTAACTCTACTGCTTAGGGAGAAGCGTCAAGGAACTCGTTAGATTTTGGTACGTCTCTCGATCTCGGATAACTAAACTAAAAACAATAAAAGATTAATTCAAAATGTAAATTTCCCCAATAAGGCGAAAGTCGCAGCACTGTTTTAAAATTTAAAAATTCATTAGGTAAAATTATAATGGCTAAACATATATGTTACGGCCATGTATAGTTAAGATGGACAGGCCTAGAGTGAGTGAATGCCGCCTCGTTTCCTGTTCCTTGTTTGGTTGTGGATTTAGGGCGGAGTCGCTCAGTCAATAGTCCTCCCCACCTTAAATATACATGACTAGTATATGTGAGGCGATTATAGAAATGCCTTGTGAGAATCCATTCATGAAAGGGTACTCTATTCGGAAACACTTAGGACTCTCTATAGTTCCGCGTCGACTCTATCGGGCCAAGTATCCGCGGTAGTGATGTTGGGTTTTGAGCATTCTAACACTCCTAAGTGTACATGCAACCCTAAATACCTTGGATCTATGTTTTCTCTATTATACATGCAAATAAGAACATCCAAGGTATTATCCTAATCTAGCATACAAAACAATAACTATAGCAAGATAGAATACATACCTCTTTGGTGTAGAAAGTCTTCATGAAGCTTGAGTGCCTAGTGCCCCAAGTGTGACACCTCAAATGGAATCACAATCACCAAAACACTTAGAATAACTTGAGAGAATTCTACAACTCATGAAATCGGCTAGCCCTTTCTTTTCACACTCTAGTCGCCGAGTTTGGTCAAGAATAAGATGCTTATATAGTTAGGGTTACACCATGTAAACCCTAATTGACATGGCCTTTCATTTCCATGATCCATGGGTACAAATACACCATGGAGCATCCATGGACCATCCTATGGGTTTTAGCCCAACTTGATTATCCATGGAGCATTAGCCCACTATACAAGTATGGATGATTTACACAATCAACCCATATATTTAATTAGTCTTCTTTTGATCACTTAATTAATCCTAGATTAATTCTTGATCAATACTAATTAAATAATCTTATTATTCTTATTATTAATATACTAGAACTTATAATATATTAATAACCATAAGTGTCTTATTTCTCTCATTATAGTCTATCCAAGTGCATGATGGTATGCAACCCAAATGGACCATGCCGGGTCGGGTCAAGTCTTACCAATTCTAGTTATGGACTTAGACATTAATCCAACAGTCTCCCACTTGGATAAGTCTAAAACTATTATTGCGTATGACTTCAGGAACCAACTGGCAATCGTAGCTCTCAAAAGCTTTTGTCGAACTCTGACCTTGTAGATGAACTCTGACCTTTGTCAATGACTTGTCCATTAGATAAGGGATCATATATTCCTCCATTCTAGATATCATATGGACTGAGACATGGATTATAATCATTCTCTCTGTCCATTTGTTGTTTCCCGATTTCCGATTTATGACGACTGACTAATTGAACAAATCAAATTAGTCCTGGCCCGGCCGAGCACTTCCATTTGTCATCATCAAATCATCGAGGGGCCCACAGATATCGCTTTTATCCCGAAGGTAAAAGGAACGGATAAACTTCGACTCATATGGCTTGTTCTACTACTTGTTGAATCATACACAAAGGCACGTTTTATAGCACCGAGTTACCAAATGCGTTTTCGTGCAATCAATATATTATCAACTCATAGTAACAACTCATATCTCTAGGTTTGAATAATATAAGATATTATCGTCTCATGATCACTCGTGATAAAATCCATGAAGTGATTCCAATGAGCGCGGGTTGAATCCAATACTCAGAACTTATGAGCACTCATGAGTGTCGTAGCCCTTTGTCCAACACCTTAGACCTCTACAAGCCAACTCATGACAGTCTTAATTCATATCTACTTCCAACATATGACCGACTGTGGATGGTTTGAATAACTTAGTCATTCTGGAAGAATAACCTAGTTTATTCGGGAAGTCAAAACATGAAAAATGAGACACAAGAATAATCGAATCCAATATGGTATCAAAACCTACGAACATAAATAAAACACCTTTTATTTATCACCATATGATTACACATTATTCATTGTATATTGTTTCAGCTATCAACTTTATTCTTGAATTTAAAACAATAGTTGTCCCATGCTCCAAGCATGTACACTATGTTTTCTAAACACTAGTCATGCCATACACCAAGTATGCATACTATGTTTTTCTATGATCTTTACTTTGTGAACTAGATCAATTGAACATAACTTCAATGATTCTCTTTTTCACACTCCCAAACCCTTACCACAAATGCAAGAATTCCAAATTCATGCCATTTACTGAAATTTGTTAGATTCTAAACTTATATGCATTGATCCTCTTGTAATGATTATGCACAAAGTCATAACGACTTGACAACAACCATTACAGAGCATTCCAAAGGAGATCAGTTCCTTGGAAACATCCTTCTTGCATTAAGTTTCCTTAATCTTACACAGATTGAAAATTCTAACTTTGAAACATTTCCAGATTCCATTTTGACTATCACTTCTGAACAAGAGTTGCCTCCTTACAGATTATGTCAATATGGTCCTTCCAGAATTATCACTATACTTCCAACTGTCCTTGAGCAACCAATCTTTGGTAAACCTTAGATTGTCCTCGACAATTGTTTAATCCTTTTAGTCATATCCAGTTCTAAACCTTTTCCCTTCTTAATGCCCTAGGCATTTGGAAAAATTTAGAAAGGATGAATATAGCACATGTAATCGATCCTATATCCGAAGCATATGGGACACGATTCATGATGTCTCACATAAAGACTAAACCAGTCTTTTGCTATAACATTTCCATTTCAATTTGCCAAGTTCTCATAATTCAGATTATGAAAAGGGATGGCGTAATCATAATCGAATTTTAGAACGCAAATAATGGACCCATATATAGAATTTCCTTATGTTGAGCCATTCCAACATGAAATTTATATATATCCTTGACTAAATGATTAAAACCTCACGATCTAAGCTTATAGATTTGAGATGAAGTATAATTTCCTCTCCCTTAATTATAGCAAAACAACTTTTTCAACCCCTGCAACCTCACGAATTGAAACTTTTTGTTTTCTATAATTAACATTGCTAACTTGCAATACTTATCATAATGATCATGCTCCCACTAACATGATGATTATTAGCATAACACTTATGCTCCCACTAGCTTTGACATGTACTCAGAAATCAGCTGGACTTCTAGAAATCAATACTTCATTGAATTTCTTACCAAAGTTCAGATTTCTGATACTAGATTGTTTTGATAAAACTTTATCAAAAAATCATACACCTTCCCTTAGATAGCACACTTGTGTGTCTAAGAAATTTCAAGACCCATGAAAAGGGATACCGTAATCATAGTCTCAATTGCTTAGGCATTTTCCATTTCTCACAAGTCCATGTTAGTGTGCCGGTTAACCACACGCGCTCCACTAACGACTTTGAGAATGCAAATATCACAATTGCTATCTAGATAAAATCTACTTAGTGAAAGTGTTTCCTCACCATCATTTTCATGAATCGGAGAGAAACCTTATGACACTTAGATTTAATGGTGTATGTGTTCTTATCCATGTGAATTGTCAAAACCATAGTCACAAGACAAGGATAATGACAAACCCAAACTCATATGGATTGAACTCAATCTTAACTTCTTGCCACCTGGCAGCTCAAGGGCCTGCCATTGCTTCCAAGTTGTTGTGCAACAAATTGAGAACTCTAAGAACTCATATGCAAAGCCAACTTTAACTGAAATGGGCACAGAATATGTCAACACGATAGGTTATAAACCTCAAGTCGTGTGCTAGTGAAGAACTTCAGGTTTTATTCTTGATTATTTCTTGAGACTTTCAAGACCTTTAAGACTCCCACTGTCCTCTTGACATATAAGACTCCCTTGTCAAACATCCAAGAGATAGTGCGGATTCTAATCAAGACAAACACTTCACACAATTGGCCTTAGTTGGTCTTTGTTTTATCCAAAACATCACAACTTACCAATTTCAAATGTACAAGAGTTTTAAACCTTCTTTAAGACATGTCACTCAAGTTACAATCTTGGAGTATGACTCTAAGACTTGTATTGGAACGAAGTATGACTCATCTTCTTGATTTAACCATTTCAACAATTCAAGATTCCTCTTCTTAGTCATAAGAATGCACTAAGACTTCCTTAGAGAACTAATTGTGCTATGGTTTCTTAATCATTAAGATGATCACAAAAACTGATACTGAAGTACTCTCCCATCTTTTCAGATTTGAGAAACTTTTATCCTTCTGCCTAATTTGATTCTTCTTATTCGCTCTGCCATACATTGGAACCTTTTTCCAATGTCTCAGAATTACACTTATGCTTGTAAGTATAACCATATTTACTGAACTTAAGTAAATCATGACGAATAGTCTTATCAGTCTTTTGTGGTGGACTTGACCAGTGCACAAGACTGTGTACTCGATCCCTTAGTCCTTTACTTGACTCACACATCCATGTGAACAAGTAATTAGTCTTAATTTTCCAATACTTGAAAGTTCTCATTCATCATGCTATACAACTTACATGATTCCAAGTCCCGGTCCAATTGAGACTTGGGTGATGAGAATCTTTCCTTATTTGGTAAATTTAGACATTACCACAAATGAAAGAATCAATTTCATATTTCCACTCTTGTTATTAATGGAATCATGTAAGCAACAATTTTTCCTCAAATGCCATTGTAAGGATATTTTAAAATAAAAATAAAAAATTTTCTTTTATTTTAAAACTTTTTGCGGAAAAACTTATCCTTACAATCCATATGAAAACTTGTTGTTATCTATTCCTAAGCAACAACTCATAACTCCTAAGAAGTAGCCCAAGAATCCGATCTTCAAACTATGCGATAGAAATCCATCTACGCCATCAGATTCAGCATATTCTTTCTTTAAGTTTCTTCACTTTTCTTTGATTCTTAAAACATCACCATGTGACCCAGTCACATCATGTATCAGGAATCTCAGAATAGAAACTTAACAGAGTTAGATAGTGGACTTTACCTGAAGTAGAGTCAAACTCATTGACTTTAACATCCTTAGGTAAATTTGGCAGCTTCGCAACCAATGCTCCTTTCTTTGGCAATATAAACATATGGACCCTTTGATAATGGTACACGAGACTATCACAGACTTAGCTTTTCTCTTTACCATTTGGTCAACCGAGTTGACTATGGCCGATCCCTTTCCATTGGGAAGAGAATGCTTTCCGGGATTTCCTGTGTCACTATTGTCAATGTCCATCAAGTTTTAAGGAAGTTGATCTTAACAAATAGATAAGATCATTAAGGGTCTTTTCATAGTCTGTTTCATAGGTGTTCCAAAAGAACTCACTATGTGACTTAGAAAGTAGTTGAACCACCAACTTTCTCAAGACTTTGACACCCAACTTTCCTGGCTTGTCAATATGTGACTACATCTCCAAGATGTGACCACACCTAGACCTTGCCTTGCCAATAGGGCTTGAGTGACCTTAAACTTTCAAGAGCTTGTGGGTTAGGGAGAATAATTAGAGGAGGTGAAAGAAGTATGATTTCCAAAGGACATCATCTTCATTTAGGAAACCTTGTTTCAAGAGATTTAGGAAGATCATAGGTGTCTATTACAGACATCTTTTGGGAGATATTCAAGATAGTTGATTTAAAGTCCTTAATATGACACCCAATATGAAATATTAAGGCTAGGACCCAACAAACTATTTTATAACTTAGAAGAGGTATGCCGTAATCCAAGCTATAAAATATTTGAAGGTAGGTGAATGACGATTCACCAATTTCCACCAAGATAAACGAAATGTATCATTAGGTTTTAATTGGTTTTGAAACTCCTAGATCTTTGAGATTCATTGAACTTTTCAAAGGCATGTTTCAATCTCGAGTGTGCCCTTCAGGTTTTGTGACTGGGATGCCGAGGATCACAAAACAAGGTGTGAAGTAACCATGCAAATCACTTGGTACCCTTAATAAATTACCCCTCAATCGATGTGCCGGTTAACCACACACGCTCCATCGATACTATGATAAATATTAAGTCACCCTTTACCTACCTTGTTAAGTCCAAGTTAGTGTGCCGGTTAACCACACACGCTCCACTAACGACTTAGACAAAGTGTAAAGTGTAATTTCATGGGTTAGCACCTTATTCACATTTTTCCTAAGTAACTAAGATTGGGTATTATTAAGAGTTTAGTTACTTAGTATTTATCATTAATACTTTTAATGAAAGGAGAATTATAGTCCTGTCAAACCCGTTCGGCTAACGACCCTCCACCAGTCAAGCAAGCGGTGGGTGAGAGTGGACACCCATTAAGTTGCCATTTTATAGGCAACAACCTTATACCCACCTTATAGACCGGCTTCGTGAATGAGGCGTACTAGCGGTAAGACTGACTTTACTCTTATACATACATATATATATATATATATATATATATATATATATATATATATATATATATATATATATATATATATATTATTATTAACTTATAATATTATAAAGTATAAGGGTTGAATTTTAACTTTTAAAATTCTAAGGGCTAACTTGGAATTAAAGTATTCATACTTGAAAACTTTTCAAATTCCAAAACTTGAGGGCAAGTTTTGAAACTATTCAAAACTAATTAATTCCATAACTTATGTGTTTAAAGTAGTTTTAATCCAAAAACTCTTCAAGTTCCATAACTTGAGGACAAGTTATGGAAGACTTTAAACTAATAAAAGAATTAACTTTTTCCTTATTTTATAACTTATGGATTTAATTATGGTTACATATTTTTCTTTAATGAAGTGACTCTTGAACTTCCATAACTTGAGGACAAGTTATGGAGTCATAAAAATTATTCAATGACACAAGACTCTTCATTTTGTAACCATTGCCAACTATTATGAATTTTATGAGTCTTTAAGGTGACTCTTCATGTAACTTGAGGACAAGTAACACAAACACATTTTATACTCAACTCTTAGATTAAAATGGATTGAAAACAACTATTTCAATTAACTTTTCTATTAATCTAAGCAACTCATAAGAACAAGATAATTCAAATCAAACTTTTTCATGTAATTAGTCTAAACCTTAAACTAATACAAAACATGAATCTATTGACAATTATCTTTGAAAATGGATTAGCATGAACATTACCACATCAAAAACAAGTTTATAAGTTCAAAAACAACTTAGGGTAATGTTCCTAGTCCATTTCTAGCCAAAAAACTCGAAAATATGTTGTCTGGGGGTCCAACTCGTCGAGTGCATGAACCAACTCGGCGAGTTGGATCGATTTGATCACTTTTTAGGCATGGACTCGCCGAGTCTCCTGATGGACTCGCCGAGTCTGATGATCAGACAACACCAAATTCGTTTTTTTCAGCTTCTATTGCAGGTATAACAAGAAAACAAGCCTAGGCTCTGATACCACTGTTGGGTTTTGAGCATTCTAACACTCCTAAGTGTACATGCAACCCTAAATACCTTGGATCTATGTTTTCTCTATTATACATGCAAATAAGAACATCCAAGGTATTATCCTAATCTAGCATACAAAACAATAACTATAGCAAGATAGAATACATACCTCTTTGGTGTAGAAAGTCTTCATGAAGCTTGAGTACCTAGTGCCCAAGTGTGACACCTCAAATGGAATCACAATCACCAAAACACTTAGAATAACTTGAGAGAATTCTACAACTCATGAAATCGGCTAGCCCTTTCTTTTCACACTCTAGTCGCCGATTTTGGTCAAGAATAAGATGCTTATATAGTTAGGGTTACACCATGTAAACCCTAATTGACATGGCCTTTCATTTCCATGATCCATGGGTACAAATACACCATGGAGCATCCATGGACCATCCTATGGGTTTTAGCCCAACTTGATTATCCATGGAGCATTAGCCCACTATACAAGTATGGATGATTTACACAATCAACCCATATATTTAATTAGTCTTCTTTTGATCACTTAATTAATCCTAGATTAATTCTTGATCAATACTAATTAAATAATCTTATTATTCTTATTATTAATATACTAGAACTTATAATATATTAATAACCATAAGTGTCTTATTTCTCTCATTATAGTCTATCCAAGTGCATGATGGTATGCAACCCAAATGGACCATGCCGGGTCGGGTCAAGTCTTACCAATTCTAGTTATGGACTTAGACATTAATCCAACAAGTGATACATAGGACGAAACCCGAGACGCCTAGAACTTGTGTGCCTGTTTGGCGCATGACTCTATTGACCCTCATTCTATACCATGTCGAGGTGTGCCAACTTCGGCGACTCTATTGATCATGGTTCGACTTCGTGCAACCATGTGTACATCCTTAGTGTTGTGTAAAAAGAACTTTCTCCGTAGCCATGTCGGCAAATAAAGGTTCTCCCAAACCTAAACCTAACACAAATAATCAAACCTAATGCGAGCTGTCAATCGTCCCTCTTATCTCAAACCTTCCGAAGTACCCAAGAGAGGGTACCCCACGCCGTTGACCGACCCCTCGTAGTCAGATGGACACCAAAATGAAAGACACTGCAAGATACTCCAGAAGGCGATAACCATCTGAAGCGTACTTCGTAGATTCCCTAGAAAGACCCTTCACCCTATCCCATAAAATAGGAGCCGGAGTCAAGAGAATCACTGTGGGTTGAGCTATTAAAGTTCCGAGCAATGAGACTCTATACTCACTATATTTGACCTAGACCGAGAAAACTCAGAACCTTCGGAAGAGTAGTTGCGGTAGATGCTCGCACTACTCAGGCACTTCGTCCACATTGTTATAGACAAGTAGTGCCTATCATCCTCCACCCACTCGCATGGAGGAAATCGTCGTCGCCCTGTAGACGATAGACTTCATTCTTCGAAGTGAACACCAGAATACCGAGAACCACAGGATAACCTTCGCAGCCAAGAATACTTGACCAAAGTGCGAAAGTAGTTGCGTTAAGCCTCATGACCCAGATCCTGAAGAGATTATAGACTTGACACCAGCCTTGGTGTTAGTCGAGAGGTTATGCAGGAGCATGCACTTTCCGCACTAGAATAAACCAAAGTCTTAGAGATTAATTGGACTATTAGGTGTTCCACGAATACTATCTCGCGCAGAAATAGTAGAACCACCTCCTGAGGTAGTCCAACACTCGCCTGGTGAAACCTTATCTCCCCGACCCTGAGGGTTTCCGTATCTCAAGATTCTTTGGTGCAGGTTTATTTTGCACCAGCTTGAGATAGACACTCTATAGAGAACAGATAACCATAGTCACACAACCCACTCTACGACCTAAAAAGTCTCTATCAGCCAGTTGATAGGAACCGCGAGACCAAAGACCACCCGAGCTTCCTAAGAACCAACCTGAAGGACTACACACCCAGTACGAGTGAGAACGTTAGGAACTTCGGAATGGCAATCACGCCAGTAATGATTTCGCCATAGGAGTACACTATGTTCTGAGTATTGAAAAAGCTCTACCATTCCGAGAGCTTAGGACCATCTGAGAATCCTCATGGAGACTTGGTCCAACCCTTTTCAGGCCGCTACTACCTTCGGATATTCCACAAGTTTCACACCAGATCGATCCACTTCCGAGACTTGGCATGTGTTTACCCGGTGTCACTCTTCGTGCCTCACTCATCCTGATGGAAACCATTGAGAACTCTACCCTCGTAGATACACCAGTCGGAACACACTAGCTACACGAGACGAAACCCGCATCCCGTACGTGGAGGCCTGTTGGAATGACAAACACAGACCAGAGTTCACTTGGGAATGCGAGGGCAAACCGTATAGGAAGTACTCTCTTACCTCTACATGGCCATTAATACCTACTTCCTTACCTATACCTGAATTTTGGGACGAAATTCCCTTTAACGGGGGAATGATGTGACAACCCAAGTTTCTTCCGTTACATTTCCCCGTTACCGTTAACGGAATATTCCATTTTGTAAAAGTTCTATTAATTAGAGGTCGTCAAGTAAATAAATGTTTTATTTATTTATATTTTCATGTCGTTAAGTCGTGATAAGAGAAATAAAAACTCGTAATACACATTCCCATTTAGTTGGAAAAGTTAGTTTTTATTATTACGACCACTAAATCGGGTGCGACCAAAAGCCCCGTATAACGGCAGTATCGGGTAAAAATTCCACTGAGCCCCAACTCGAACCCCTATATAAAGGTGAGTGGAGTCCATTGGAGACTTTTTACACTCCCTAAACTCCCTCTCTTTATACTCTCTCACTAGACCCGTTTTCGATCCAAATCCGCAACCAAACACTTCCAAATCGTAAGTCCGCTTATCCTAGCTTGTTCGAAACATTATGATTCGTGTTTATAGCTTAAAAATCGGACTTAGAAGCTGTTAGAATGGAGTTTACGGCCTAAGCTCCTCCTTAGGCCGTAAACCCCTAAATCAAGGCCAAAATGACCCCAAAATGTCCCTAAAAGCTTGGAAATAAATTGAGGAATTAGCCTAGGAGTGTTTAAACATTAAAACACATGGATTTAGGGCATAAAAGAGAGTTTACGGCCCAGGCATATGCCAAGGCCGTAAACACCTCTTAAACTTGTTAAAATGCCCCAAACACACTCCTAAAACACCCTTGGACTTAATACATTAATTAGGGGCTTATCCTTTCGGGTTTAAATCATTTAAACACAAAGATTTGGGGGATTAAAGAGAGTTTACGACCCAGGCATGTACCAAGGCCGTAAACACCCCTAAACATGCCCAAATGATAGTTTTAATTCCCCCAAAATGGCCTCACACCTCATTATAAATAACTAGGAGTGTAATAAGGGCTTGAAACTTCAATAAAACCATTATATAGGAGTTCACGGCCGTGAAATCCCTTAGGGATGGTACATGGGCCGTAAACTCCATTATGGAGCCCTTAAAGACCTTAAACTCATTCATACTATATAGTTTTGGACCTAGAATAATTCCATGAACAAGTTAGAAGCCTTAAAACACACTAGAACCCCTCACCATGAGTTTACGGCCGTAAACTCATGGTGAGATGTCCCTGGGCCATAAACTAAGCTTTGGGAGTTTACTCTCGGAGAGTAAACTCCATTCCTAAGCCATACACACCTTTAGACGCTACCCGGGACACCCCAAACAGTTAACCAAAGTGTTTTCCGCTCCTTAGAGTGCGTATACTTGTTTAATTGGTATATAATATACTAATTGTATGTGAACATATGTTATCATATGTTAAATAGGTCATTGAGTGTGTTCGAGTCTTTACCTGACACCGAACACTCAACCGGCACCTTCGTCGGATCCACTTATGCCAGGTGAGTTCATATCCCTGAATGAACCTTTTAAATGTTTTTACATGTTTTTATAGGGAGGAATACAAGTAAAACATGCAAGTTATCATATCAATTACATGTGATTGATAACCCGCATGCACAAGATTTTACCACACTGTACACTGTTTAACCGAGTAGGACACAATAATGGTTTTCAAAAGGGATTTCAATTGTTTCAAAACTCTTACTTATACCGTTTTACCTAAATTCATTTTAAAATGGTTTATGAAAGATTCCAAATATTTCTAAAGGTTTTCACACTTATTTTACCAAAGAATACCAAATGCGAGTTTTCCTGAGTATAAAGGTTTTTCCAAGGTTTTCATCAAAGTTCCATTTCACGTTGTATATTTTTACTTGTTAGTTACCGCTGCTTCGCTTTCATGTATTTTAAACTCCTACTTGATAACGCTTTCACTTCATGATGCGTTTATACCTGTTATTGTCTCTATTTCACTTATACTTGTAGTCGCTTATACCTGATAGACGCTCTTACTTCACTTATTGTCGTCTCTACTTCGTGATACGCTTATACTTGTTCGACACTCCTACTTCACTTGCGACCGCTCCTAATTTACTTGTTAGACACTCCTACTTCACAAGAATCACTTCTACTTGATACACACTCGGTCATAGTTAGATGTATGTCTGTGCTTATATAGGTACATATAAGTAATGATTGAAAGACTTAGGAAGGCTCATCCGCACTATTTCCTTTTCTTTGTTGAGATGTGGTCTGGTGGGATCGGATGGCCGTCCGAAGGTCGTTTGATTCATTAGTTATATATTATGTATATGAGTATGGACATACAGGAATGCTCTAGTCAGTTCAGTTAAGAGTCTCTACCTCTAGTTCAGCACTTACATTAGAAACACACTACCCACTATTTGGAAGTCTCTACCTCTAGTTTAGTACTTATATTAGAAACACACTACCCACTATTTGGAAGTCTCTACCCACTATTTGGGATGCATCTTCAGGACACGGCCTTCTCCGTCGTCTAGTTGGTAACCAGAATCTCTTGTAGGGAGAGCGGACATTGTGTGTATAGATCTATACGGGATTGACACCCCCGCACCATGACTGCTAGCTACAGTCCACGGCCTACCAAGCCAAGGGGTGACAAATGTCATATTTGTAGATGCTTGTAGGGCGTCTGGAACTCTAGTCAGTATGGTTACGAGTATCCCAGGTTGCCTTATAATTCATGGTCTTAAGGTGACGGTATTTCACCGACGATTTAAACTGTATGCTGGTAACTCATTTTCAGAGTCACACTGTTTTGACCTTGCAAGATGTATCTTTCATTTGATACTGTCGGGGGTCTGTATTGTTTGTTTTGACCTTGCAAGATGTATCTTTCATTTGATACTGTCTGCGGTCTGTATTCTCTGTTTTCACCTTGCAATATGTATCTTTCATTTGATATTGTCTACGGTCTGTATTCACTGTTTTAGACCTTACCAGCTGTACCTTTCATTTGGTACCTTCTGGGGTCTGTGTCTCTATTTGTTAGACTGAACCAGGCGTGTCGTTCGTTCGATACTCTCCTGGAGTCTATGATTCCTTTGCCTTAGTCAGCAGTCCTCACTGTTGAGGCACATGTTATTTCCCTTTTGTCTCTTGCTTTCTTTAATAATCAAATTCAGTATTTTGATAATGATAGCAATTAAGGGAAAAACTACTTTTTACCACATAACACTGACCAGTCTTGGTAGAAGGCTGCTTTATTAAAGAAAATATTGGATTTTCTAGAAAGAACTCTAATGCACTGTAAACCCTTAAACTACTACATTATAAAGTTATCTGAATGAAATGTCACTAAATACTTATGAACTCACCAGCATTTGTAAAAATGCTGATACTCGCTTTTCAAATAACTTGTATTCTCAGGTCAGCATTAGACAGGTACATGCCGGAGCTGTGGATGAAGATAGCTTAGTACCTTGTTGTACTTATTATATTTACCTGTATTACTTTGATACCTTGTAATGTAAACCATGTAAAATTATTACTATTAATGCAATGTTTTGTTGTACTTTGATTACTATAATGCATGTGTTGTGATACTTAACATGACGTCATCCATCCCAGAACGTTTCTGCCATTCCGGTTTTGGGGTGTGACAATAACCATTAGAAATGATGCTCTAAGGTTAGTACGCTTGACTTGCTCTATCATTAGAATTTCTTCTTCCATTAATATATCAAACTCTTCAAGCTCGTTTTCTTCATCCATTAAGAATACTTCCTTTTGAGCACATTCTCTCTTGAATCCGTCTTCCACTCCAAAATTCATTTCATTATCTTCCACTCGTAAGGTAAGCTTCAACTCGCGAATATCCAACAAGGCTTGTGCGGTATTAAGCAAAGGGCATCCAAGGATAATTAGGACATTTATATCCTCCTTCATGTCTAGTACTACAAAATGTATTGGAAATATATATTTTCCAATTTTTACCAAAATGTCCTCAACTATGCCTTGAGTATGAGTCATTGAACGATTAGACGTATGAATTGTCATTCTAGTAGCCTTCAATTTTGGGAGGTTGAGCTTTTGTCAAAATAAATAGCGCGTCAAATTTATACCTACTCCAGAATCAGCTAAAGCAAATGTCTTCATATTGTTTCCAAATTTACATAGAAGTGTAAGGCGTCGAGGATCTCCCATCTTCCTTGGTATCCCCTCCATAATAACCTTAGAACTTTGCTCATTAAGGACTACCCTGGAGGTCTTTTCTAGTTGTTGGCGAGTATCGAGTAAATCTCGAAGCAATTTCGCATATTCAGGTACTTGTGTCAAGGACTCAGTAAAAGGAGTATTGATCGGAATACCCTTTACTTGCTTCATAAAATTAATATGTTCTTGCTCCAGTGGGTGAAATTTGCCTCATGAAGGAAATGGTAAAGGAGGTTGATAAACATCAACAAAATTTTCCTGCGCAGAGCGGACCCACGTCATGAGTATTGAATCCTCACGTCGTGAGGTTGGTATTTCTGTCATAATTTAGTCTTTGATTTTCATTCGCTTTAGCTGTGATTTGGGCTGCTTTGTCTCTTCTTCCAAGGATTCTAAAAACTCAGAGATAGTGTCTTCTTCAATATCAATGGCCATGACATGCGGTTGTGGTTTATTATCGAGAATTATTGGAGGGAACCACTCATTAACCAATGTTTTCAAATGCTCAATTTGAGCTTCAATATTTTTGATCGATGCTTGATGATTTCTAAGTAAAGCCTGTTGATCTCTTATTAGAACTTCCTGATCTCTTATTGTTGCATTGGTTTCATCATTCCTTTTTTCTGATGCGTCTGCAAAGCTGGCGAGCATTGTTTCAAAATCCCTTTTCTTTTTGGGAGTCGGTTCTTCTTTTTGACAAAACCCTCTTGCCTTTTGCTTGTACTTTTCTTCTTTTTTTTGTTTTTGTACTCATCATAAGGCAACCATTCCTTCTTTGGCTTCCTCCAATCTTCATCATCACAGTCTCCACTTAAGTAGAAGACTTGGTCCTTTCTATTCTCGTTTTCATCTAAATGGCAATCTTTTGTCAAATGTGGACCATTGCAATTTTCACAACCCACACGTATTGCATGTATGGATTGGTCCATCTTGGTCATTCTTCTATACATGGTACTTAACATTGTCATTACCGCCTCCATATCTTCCGAAGGACCTTTCCTGATCCCCTTAGTTCCATCATTATAAGGGTTGTTATATTCCCGTGAATGCTTTGAAAATTCTTCGATTAATTCCTTAATTTTAGCGAGATTCTTCTTAGTTAAAAGTCCTTGCGAATCAAGGAGTTGCCTCTTCGTGACATTTACCCCATCATAGAAGATCAAAGACTCTTGTTGCTCGTTAAAATCATTTTGGGGACAATTTCTTATTATCCCTTTGTATCCTTCCCGAGCGTCGGACAAAGACTCCCTCATTTGTTGCTCAAAGTTTGCTATGGCCTTCTTGAGTTTAGAAACTTTAGATGGTGGGAAAAATTATTGGAGGAATTCTTCATGCATTTGTGCTCAAGTGGTGATTGAACCTGGTGAAAGTGCCGTCAACCAATCTTTAGATGCTCCTTTGAAAGTAACTAGAAGCATTTGTAACAAGACAGTCTCTCGAGGAACATTAGGAATGTTGAAATAGTTAGCTATGTTATTGACTTCATCGAGGTGCTTGGATGCATCTTCATGGTCTTTTTTTTTCAGAAAATGGAATATCCTTTAGCGTGGTAAGGATATGTCCCTTTAGCTCGAAGGTAGCAGTTGCGGGAATTGCGGGTTGCACAAGTCCGGGATCGATATCCTCTCATATTCTTTTCTTGTAGGCATCCATTGTCATGTCAGCAATGTCTGTCATTTTGTCTTTTGGCTTGCTTTCATGTTCACTACTTTTTCCTGATTCATAACCATCTTCCTTTTTATTAGGAGCGTTCTCAATGCCTTCAAAAGTGTCTTTGTCTTTCGGGATGTTGCTTGATTCTCCTATGTGCTTGCCCATCTTTTTACGAAAAACTGATTTTAGATCCTTAAATGGTGATTTCTTTAGTGTGTTGGATTCTCCTACATTCTAGTCCTTCTTTTTATGAAAAGCTGACTCTGGATCTTCAAGTGGTGGTGTCAAAGGTGTGTTTGATCCACGAGTATACTACTGCAACAAAAACATAAATAAAAACGTAAAACCGAACAAACACTAATTAAAAATTGCTACTTAACGTTCACCACAACGTGTTAATAATACCACCTCTTAGGGAAACAAATGAATTAAACAAAAAGCAAAAACGAAAGAAAACGTGACAAAACTGAGTTCACGTTGTGAGCTTTAAGAGCTCACGTCGTGAGTTTAGTAATTCAAAAAAAAAACTAATGCTAAAAATTATTTTTTTGCAAGTTTAACCCCACAAAAACGATCGACTAATCTAAAGCATTTAAATTAGAAACTAAAATAGTCGTTCCATGGTAATTGCGCCAAAAACTTGATGTGCTTATCAGTACCTACTAGTTTTACATTTATAACCTAATGAACAAAACTAGCTACAATGCACCTAGGCAGTATACCAAGTCGAATTATAGAATAGTTTAGGTAAGTCGGGTGTCGATCATAGGGAACATATTTAATTTTCTAACCTAATTACTACTTAATTAATCTAGAAACAAGCAAACGTAAAACTGGTTTTTATCTGATTTTTCAAGTTTAGACAAACTTAAGAACTTAACCAATGATTTTAATCAATATTCTAAAAACACTTACGTTTAGTTCGAATTCATTTTTCCTGTATAATTAGTTACTAATTATGAATTGTTAAAGTTGGTTACCAATTATTTTATTATTACCAATTTAAGTCTAAATTTACTAATGTTTTAACCGATTCATGTAAAACTATGTATGGTCATACAAAAGCTAACACATAATTAGCTATTAGTTATGGATGGGGATATGTAAGATTTATCTGACAAACACAATTATGGTCATAATTTATGCTCTCTAGCATAGCTAAATTAGTTACTTTTATCACTTATCTATGATTTGGTATATCCTAGCTCTAGCAATTTAATAGTCACTAAACTACTAGGTAACAAGTTCATATAATTTACTGGTCACTAAGCTAAACCTAACCTGAATTCAAGAAATCAATGTCACAAATATTAACATGCTAGGTAATGATATTCAAACACAAGCTCAAAACCAACTATTAAAATCCATAATTTGATAAACTAAACCATAGAGTCAAAGTTTCATCTACCTAAACAGAAGCAACTAAGTTCAGCTACTGATGACTGAAAACATAGACACAAGTTCAACATAAATCGACATAATTAAAGTAATCAAACCAATGTAATGATGTGTTCTCCAATCTCTTGATCTCCAAGCAATTCTCCTTTCAAAGAATGCTTTGTGCACTTTCTGGACTCCAAAATCGGTTCCTCAGAATACCTTTCCTCTAGAAAACTCTTCAAAAAGGCTCCTAAATCGTAAAAGTGAAGGAATATTGATAGATTTGGAAAATCCGTTGCTCACGTCGTTAGCATTGGCGTCTCACATTGTGAGCTCAATAATTATCTATATTGGACAAGGATTCCAATTTCCTATATGCTAATCTTCTAGAATACCATCCTCACGTCGTGAGAATTGATCCCTCACGTCATGAGTTGGGTTTTTTTCACTGAAATTTCCTTCTTTTAAGCTTCCATCATCCAAAGTTCCAATTCTTGTCAATTTCGGTACTTTATCTTCAAGAATGTTCCATTTGGTTGCAAAAGACAAGTTAATTCAATAAGTACCAAATATATTTGAAGATAACCAAAATATTAAATAAAATGTACTAAGATATTGCCTAAAAAATGTGTATAAATATGGCAATATCATCGCACTTTACAAATATCTCATTTTTTTTGCGTAATTTCAGTACTCGTAATAACTGTTCCATTGAATTTGATCCTTTTGGTTTTATTGTTCTTGATTATCAGACACGCCACCCTATCATCCGTTGTGACAACTCTAGGGGTGCTATATCCTGTTACTGGATCAACTAGTCATGCTTTTGTGTCCACTTCATCCTCTACTTGGCATCAAAGACTCGGTCACTCCGGCAATCAAGTCTTGAAGCATTTAGCCTCTAATAGCTCTATTTCTTGTACTTTACCAAAAATGATGTAATTTGTCAAGCTTTTCAACTTCGCAAACATAATAGACTACCTTTTTATTTATCTTATTCTACTATGTCTAAACCTTTTGAAATAATTCATTTTTATATGTGGAGATCTCATATTACTAGTAATGGTGGTTTAGATTATTATGCTTTATGTTTAGATTATCACACTCATTATCTTTGGGTATACCCTCTCAAACAAAAATCACAAGTATTCGACAAATTTCTTCACCTTTCTAATATAATAAAAACTCAATTTGGAGGCAACATAAAAGAATTTCAATGCGATAACCGGAGGAGGGGGATGTAACAATAAATCATTTCATGATCATTCCGCTTCTCATGGCATTACCTTTCATTTTTCCTGACCGCATAGCTCTCAACTAAATGGAAGGTCTAAATGTATGACACATAATAGAAATAACATGATGTGTATGATGTTGTTTCACTTTCATCTCCCTCATACTTTATGTCCCGAAGCTCTCAACATGGATGCTCACTTACTCAACATTCTTCAATTGCCTCCATATTGAATGATATTCCTCACTATCGTCTTTTTCAATGCCATCCCATATATGATCACCTCATCGTTTTTGGTTGTCTCTGTTTTCTCCACCTAAACACTAAACATAAACTCCAACTATGCTCAACACATTGTATCATCCTAGGCTATCCCACCTAGCATTGTGGTTCCCACTGCTATGATCTTTCTACTAAAAAGATCATTAGTTATCTTCACATCAATTTTATGAGACAATATTTCCTTTTGGTTTAGTGACGCCCTCAAATCCAGCATCTTGCGATTTCCTTTGTTACTAAGAATTATCTCCCAAACTTTGACATATATTATCTCATACTGCTACCTCTTCTCCCATAGTCTCTGATCCTACTCCTACCTCAGCACCATCACTTTCTCACTCAGCACCTCACACCCTACTCCTACCCCACCACCTCTGACTCATAATATGCACACAAGATCAAAAAAAGGCATTGTCAAACCAATAGCGTGCATCAAACTTCACACTTCCCCCATTTCCTCTGTCCCGAGGTCTCACTTACAGGATTTGAAAGATCCAAACTGGCATAAAGCCATCAATAAGGAGTATAATTCTCTTATTACGAATGACACTTGGGTCCTCGTTCCGTGACCCTCAGTGGCGAATGTGCTTAGATCTAGGTGGCTCTTTAAACACAAATTTCATGTTGATGGCTCTCTATCATCCTATAAACCACACCTAATCGCCAACGACTGTAGTTAGTAACAAGTCGATTATTGTGATCATACGTTTAGCCTAGTTGTCCAACTGGCCACCATACAAACCATTCTTAGTATGGATTTCTCCTGAGATTGGATCATCCATCAACTTGACGTGAATAATGCATTTCTTTATAGACACTTTCAGGAGAGAGTTTACATGAACTAGCCTTCCGGTTTTAGAGATCCTTAACATCCAGATTATGTGTGCTACCTTTAGCAGTTTGTTTATGGTCTAAAACAAGCCCCTCGATCATGGTATTAGCATTTTGCTCAACATGCTCTTCGCCTGGGGTTCCAGAATAACCTGACTAACTCATCTCTTTTCATCTATCATCACAAAGCAGCCATTGCATACCTCTTACTTTATGTTGATGATATCATTTTGATGGCCTCATCTTCCACTTTTCTATGGTCTATCATTGATAAAATTAGCATAATGTATGCCACGATTGATCTTTGAGTTCTCAATTACTTTATAAGGATCTCTGCCACCCGCTCCTCCCATGGTCTCTTTCTTTCTCAGAGAAAGTATGCCTTGGAGATCCTAGAGCGGGCTCATGTAAATTATTGTAATCCAACATGTATGCTTTCTAAGACCACTTATAAGTTGGATGCTATAGGTCTTCCTGTTGCAAATCCATCTCTTTAATGCAGCCTTGCTGGAGCTCTTCAATACATCACCTTTACAAGACCATACATTGCCTTTGTAATATAACATATTTTCTTATTCATGCATGATCCCCAAGATCCTCATCTTCATTCCTTGAAGCGTATATTTCAATACCTCTTTGCTACTTTGGATCATGGTTTAAAGCTTCATGTTTCCCCCACGTCTGATCTATGTGCCTACTCTGATGCCAACTGGGGTGGGTACCCAGTCTCATGTCATTCCACATCTGGGTAGTATATTTTTCTTGGAGATAATCTAATGTCTTGGTCTTCTAAACGTTAGGTGGTTATTTCTCGGTCTAGTGCCGATGCGGAGTATCACGGTGTTTCCAACGCCGTTGCCAAGACTTGTTGGGTTAGTAATTTACTTCGTGAGCTTCGGTATCCTCCCTCTAAAGCCACAATTGTTTACTATAACAACATTATTTATGTGTACATGACCTCTAACCTAGTCCAACACCATCGCACAAAACACATAGAGATTAACATTCATTTTGTTTGTAACCTGGCTGCCAGGGGCGTTGTTCGCATCTTTGATGTCCCCTCATCCGCTTAGTATGCCGACATCTTTATAAAAGGCCTTCTGACACAATTTTTCAATGAATTCAAGACCAGTTTGAACATTCGAAATTCTCATCCCGATCTAACTATGGTTGGATGTTAGTGGATACCTATTTATGTATTATACTTGTTTTATTCTAGGACAATCACTTAGCCCATTGTATTGTGTATTTGGACCTAAATGGTTTGTATATTATATATATATATATATATATATATATATATATATATATATATATATATATATATATATATATATATATATATATATATATATATATATATATATGTATATATATATACACACACACACACACACACACACATATATATATATATATATATATATATATATGTGTGTGTGTGTGTGTGTGTGTTTGCTTAATGAAATGTTCATTATGGGAAAATAACATTCAACAGAAAACCTTGAACCTTTCGATAGTTTTCCTTCAAAAAAAATCCTAAAAAAACCTCTCTAACAATATTCGGTTAAGCTCCCCACTCACCTGCCACTTTAACCCTGTGAACAAAAAGTCGTTGGTGCTTTGTTTAATTTGGAAGCTTGGGAAGCTTGTTTTTCTTTCATAGTTTGATAAATCGTAGATTGGGAAGCTTGTTTTTCTTTCATAGTTTGATAAGAATCAACACATTTCATCCTCGAACCGAACATCTTAAAAAAGATAACATCATAATCTCCCATCACTTGCCTCAACATAATGGGCCAACCCAAAACTTATCAAGCTTACTTAGCTTCTCCTACTAGAACTAGTAAGTGTAAAAGATAACCCACCCATCTTATGTCACTTAAACATGCTTGAGCCATAAAATTATTATAATTTCCTGCTACACTTTGAGATAAAAACAAACCTATTCTCTTAGAAGCATCCCCTACGACATTTAAATGACCAAATACCATATAATAGCCTGGATGTTGCCTTACAGTAATCAAAATAAAAATCCACACATTTTTTACATTTTTCATCCTGTGGTGTATACACGTTTATCATAAAAACTTGAGTCTAAAAACAATCCTATTAACCTTCAATTATAATCGAATTATCATGCTTGATTTCATAAAAACATCTAGTGAAACACCCCTCATATGAGCAAGTATAAAAAAAAAATTCTCAAATCATTTCAAATGTTTTAAAAGGGTAACACAGAATATTGGTCCTAAACATAACTTAATCCTAAAATCAAAGTTTAATTTGTACGAGTGTTTCAATTAAAATATCACAAGAAAAGTCTAAATGAACGGTACTTTCATAGCCTTCAAAATATCCAATCATATGCTAGTAGTCTTTAATCCATAATATGCGAGTACACGTTAAAATAATAGGTTTGGGGAGGTTAGTGAGTAATACTAGAATCCGACTATGGAATGTAATTGTGAATGAAAATACCCAATTCCTAAGTTAAGATTCCTAAAATTATTTTAAAATGCTTTTTAAAAATAATAATCTTTTAACACAAATCATTTGTAAAATTATTTTTCATTTCACAAATTATTTTGTAATAAAAATTTGTATGTTTAAGAGTTGCTAGGTTCATAATCAAAATGCAATGAGCATGCAACTAACCCATCCTAGTCCTCTATTTTCAAATACCATATAATAGCCTGGATGTTGCCTTACATTAATCAAAATAAAAATCCACACTTTTTTTACATTTTTCATCCTGTGGTGTATACATGTTTATCATAAAAACTTGAGTCTAAAAACAATCCTATTAACCTTCAATTATAATCGAATTATCATGCTTGATTTCATAAAAACATCTAGTGAAACACCCCTCATATGAGCAAGTATAAAAAAAAAATTCTCAAATCATTTCAAATGTTTTAAAAGGGTAACACAGAATATTGGTCCTAAACATAACTTAATCCTAAAATCAAAGTTTAATTTGTACGAGTGTTTCAAGGCTCTATCCCAGGCTTCATGCTAATCCATTTTGTTTCCATTGACTCAACATATGAATCAATTTGTAACTACAAAGGTCATATACACGAATTGCTCCTTTAGATCAACTTTAGAGAGTCATTACGAAAACTCCCACATAATGGAGTTGCAAATTTTATCCCCATACTTGTAGCTTGTGAGTCTAGGAAATCACCTCCTTCAAACTTAAAGGAATTTCTCCCCCTCGTATCTTGTCATTTATGAATCACTCTTTTGTCACGTACACTCTCAATTCTCATCATATATGTAATGCACAAGTAAGGATGCACCAATATCATATTTTAAAAACGTATAACATTTCTAAAACCAAAAATGTCCTAAAACATGATTTTCATGTTATGCACACATATGTCATAAGGCTACATCACAAACGTTGCATATAAGTATAGTAATACCTTGAAAACATTTCAATAATCAGTTTTTAGGGATATGTACTCTGGGTATTTACTCACCTCAAGTCTTCGAGAAATTCCTTACACACTTTACATTTTCTTATTCCTGACAATGCTTTTTGAGGCCTGAAGTTCATTAGTCAAATGCTCCGACACATTTAGGACTTAGTTTCATTTCTACAAGGGACTTTCTTCCACCAATGGAGCATTCTTTCACTAGAAGGGGATCAGGTCTTCCCACCCCAATAAAAATGTGCTTAGATGATTACAAACTTTTATGTCGTTTTATTAAACATAATTATTTAATATGGTTGCAATATGATTTATTAGTCAATTATCTTACAATCTTAAAACGAACCAATACATATCAACAAAATTCCTTCAATCCACTTTGACTTTGACCCATTGTAATATTACATGTTCTAACTCAAAATCGACTACCGACTCATACATTTTAATAGTTAGGGAAGCCATGTTTTAATTTATAGATTGGTGTATATTTGTGCATATTCAGGATCTTTGAATTTTAAGGACCTTAATTGGTTTTATTAATTTGAAATTTTAATTATTTTGGTCAAACTTTGAATCCATTTTATAAAACCTTCCGGCATACCAACGACGAATAGGCTTGTGGTCTACGTTTTCACGAGCGTTGTTCATGCATACCACCTCGACTTATCGTGGTCAATCGTTTTGTGGTGGAGAAGACGCAATAGATCGAATAATGAGATAACAGGTCTCTCTCAGCCTTCTCTCTCTCTCTCTCTCTCTCTCTCTCTCTCTCTCTCTCTCTCTCTCTCTCTCTTCTTGATAGGTATACCAGAGTTGGTTCGTGATTCGTGATGACTAGGTGGAGGTGGATGTGGTTTGTGGTCCGTAAGAGATATTGCAGATGGCCTAAGTAGTTTTAGCTTTGAATGGATGTTTATATGTCATATCACTTGGTTATTATAAAAACAAATTACAATATATAGTATTTAGATTATTATTTTTAAATATGGCTATTTATAAACAACTTGCCACCATGTATTTACAATGACAAGGACTTGAACAAAATTGCCACAAATTAAATTTTAATTGAGATAATGTTAATTGATTATTTTCAAAACATATTAAAATATGAACTCGTTTTAACATGATTATCATGACGTTGTAACCTTTTTTATAGGAGGGTCAAAATATGTTACAGAATGTCACAAATACTTTTATTTGAACATTTTATAAAACTTCGAAAAAAAAGTAACGTTTAATCATGATGATAATTTTATAATATTTTAAACAAAGATAAGGTTTCTAGTAAAGAGTAGGTCAAAATACAAGTGGAGAGCCACACTAATCTTTGTAGGGTATTACGTAATAAAACACTTTTGTGGTTTTTATTGGATATATTTTTTTTTAAATAGCCTATTCAAAAGTAGGAAAATTCAATGTTTCTTTTTATATTATTAATGAAAGAAATAGAGGAAATTGCAGAAATAGTTTACATGGCTGATGGCTTGATCAAAATCTTATTGTTTAGTCTAATTTTTGAAAAGTTGATAGACACCATCTCCATAGTTTGAAGAAACTATAGCATTGGTCCCGCATTAAATGTATTCTCCTTAAATCCCTCATGTGCCCCTCAAACAGAGGTATGTTATTTTATTTTTATTTTTTATTATTTTTTTTTTTTGTTCATCCAACGCCTTTAAAATATTATAATTGCAATTATTTTGATCATTTAAAATTTTGTTTTATATTCATTTGATCACTTAACTCGTTTTATGTTTTAAAATATCATCTAACTTTAGATATTTTTGTTAAAATTGTCACTAGGATCCTATATATATATATATATATATATATATATATATATATATATATATATATTATTAAACTTTTTTTTTGGGTTATTTTAGGTCACTGAACGCTTTTTACTTATAATTAATCATCAAACTTTTAAAATTGTCATCATTTGGTTTTGTATTTTTTTTCCATAATTTATTTTTATAGCATTATTTTTTTTCGTTTCTACATGTTATTTTTTTATAATTTGTTTTTATAAATTCAATTTTATTGCGTTTTTGCAAAAAAAAAAAAGACAAAAAAAAAGAAAGAAAGAAAGAAAAAATCACAATCTATTTTTACAACTTAACTTTTTTACTTTATTTTGATTTTTTTTTTTTAAATCCATTTGTACAATTTTTTTTTCTTTTTTATACCTATTGTTTCATAATATGTTTTTAGAGCTTCATATATTTCGTTAGCGAGTTAGGTATCAATATCGAACTACATAATTAATAATTATTAACCCAAGTGTGATAATCCTAAAATTATTTCTTTCTCACATATCCATTAACGTTGCTTAATTAACAATTTTCTTATATGAATGTTTACCTATTACAACAGTAACAACATCTCACATATGTTTTTCAAACAAAAACCCATCATTCTTTTCTTGTTTTTGTTGTTGTTTTTATCTAGTACTAAATTATCAGTTTCGTTTGATTATTAACATTATTGATCCCAAATATGAATCTATTCAGTCGATTAGTATCCAGCTTGATAACAAGAAATATGCATACTAGAAATTATGTAATGATGATTTTTTTCTAAAAAACCTATATGAGGTATTGTTAATGATGTAGTAGTAAACTGTCAGGTGAGAAAGTCGTTAAGTATGCAACGTTAATAGATGTATGAAAAACTAATAATTTTAGGATTATCACTTGGGTTAATATACAGTTGAGTTAATTTACATCTAAATAACGAAGCAATATACAAAGTTCTAAAAGTACTTTGTCAATAAACATATAAAACATCGAAAAAATGAAGTTATAAAATGGATTTTGAAAAAAAAAACATTAAAAAATAGTAAAAATGAAGTTATAAAAACAAATTATAAAAAAACATATAAAAATGAAAGTAAAAAGAATAAAATTATAAAAACAAATTGTAAAAAACATGTAAAAACGAAACAAAAATGAAGTTATACAAAACGAATTGTGGAAAAAAAAATATAAAAGTGAATGGACACAATTTTAAAAGTTTAGTAGCTAATTATAGCTGAAAAAACGTTCACTAAACTAAAAATGCCAAAAAAAAAAGTTTGATGACCTTAAATAGCTAAAAACAATATGAAAAACTTATTATTTCTTGTCATTGTGATAATTTTAACAAAAAAATAAAAGTTAAGTGATATTTTAAAATTCAAAACGAATTAAATAATCAAGTGAACACGAAACCAAAAATTAAACGACCAAATATGACATAAACTCTATTATTAATGGCGATGTTTTTCAACCAATTGATTTCTTCTCCAAATGAGAGTTATTTCCTAAATCCGAAGATGGTTATATGTGCATGTGGGAGTCAACAATCATTGTAACTTCATGGATAACCCTAAACCCATGTATGTGCATTAGAATGTGCAAGGATTTGAGCCAAATGTTGATAGACATGGTTTGACCCACCAATATGTGTCATCAATTCCAGGCTTTTGGAGTTCAAAGAACAAGTTAGAAAGGTCATTGTCTATTGAAAGAAGTACAAGTTGTTGTTCTTTATAAGTGTAGGTGGGGGTTCTTCCTAAATAATTTTACTTCAAAAATCATGTCATTTGATACTTGTTTTTTTTTTGGCTCTTTGGATATGTAATGGTAGACATGATAATAGTTATAGTCGTAGCTGGTTTCTGTTTAATGGAGTTTACTTAGACAAATGAATTTGTAATGAGTGATAGATTTGAATGTTGTTATTAGGGTTGTAATTCCATCTAATGTGATGTTATTGAATGCATTATAAATGATCATCAAAGGAGGATATTAAGGTGTTGTTTGTTTTTTTCTAAAAAACCCACTTCTGACCACTTATTGATGTGTCGCGCAGCACACACACAACACTTGACGATTCGCAGTTAAGAAGACTTTTAGCTTAAAAATTGTTGTGCGTGTGTTGTGTGGCGCAACACTAGACCATTTGCTTCAAACCGTTTCACACCTTATTTTAACTTATTGCAGCAGTCTGCAGAAGTTAAAAAATAAAGAAACGTTTTATTACATGTCGCAGCCGTTTGGTTCACCTCTTCTGCTACAAAGAGCAGACTTCAGACAATTTCTCTTCGAAAAAACAAAGAGCACCTAAGACACGGTTTATTTAGCCCCAAATGGCAATACCATTAACTAACTAAAATATTTAATCTCGTTTATTGGACACCATAAAAATGTTATTTTGAAATAGGGTGGCAATTCATGACACGACACAAAAAATACACGATACGAAATGAAATTGGGACGAAACTGAAATTTGAATTTGTGTTCATGTCGTGCTCATTTCAAATATGAAAACATGATGTGGTGTTGGTTCGTGTTAGTGTTGAAAATTCGACACGAAATTGAAACGAGGAGTATGCCATATGAAATTTTGGTCCCTAAGTCCAAGAGAATGTGCTTTGAAGCCCTAGTGGCATTCTCATAATTTTGGCAGGAAGAGTATGCCAAGCGTACATGTGTGTACGCTGAGCATACTAGGGCACGCCCTAGTACGCAGGGTGTACTAGTTAAAGTTGGAAACCCTAATATTTAGGGTTTGGGTGGTATTTAAGCAACTTTATGGCCTCATTTTTCTTCACCTAATCAGCCCATACCCTCTCTTCGTGACTTGAAACCCTAGAAGCATCTTGTGAGACCATTTCAAGCATTAAAGAGTGTATTTGTATGATTTGAAGGAGAAGGAAGGAGATCAAGTTCAACTTGGAGGAAGAAGCACCTTAGATTTGGGATTCATCTTTCTTTTGCAAGCCTTTCAGGGTATAAAGCTTGCACCTTTGTCTCTTAATTTTATAGATCTAGAAATGGGGGTTTTATGTCCCCTTTTTGGTCCCAAAAGTCTCAATCTTGATCTTGGCATGTTCTGGACGTTTGACTTGTCCTTTTAGACCCTAGGAGGGGTCCTTAGACATAAAAATGAAGTCTCTTGGATTAGGATTTCTCCATGCTTCTTGTAGAAGGTCTTAATGGTTTAAGGCCTTGTTTTAAGCTCTTATTAGGCGTGTAAAGTCATAAATTCGGAAACTCTATGACTCTAAGGCGTGTTTTGGCCACAGATCTGAAATATGGGCTTAACTGCTTAATCCATTAAGTAAACAGAGTTTGGAGGCTGCGAGGGTACGCCCCGTGTACTCGGTCAAGCACCCCGATGGTGGTCAATTGCGAGGCTTCGCGTATGCTAAGCATACCTTCAGAGTACGCCCCGCATACTCGCATGGGTCAACCTTGTTGAGTTGTCTCGGTTGAGTTGACTTGGCTGGGTCTGTTGATTTAGTGGGTTTGACCAGTTAACTTTGACTTTGAATTTCACCAAGTTTGACCATGAGAGCGTTTTGGGTATTTTGGGATTTTGATGGAATTGGTCACTTGGTGGAAATAGGTATCGATTAGAGAGATGAGATTTAGAGTCCTGCCTCATCAGTTATGTTCAGTTTGCGAGGTGAGTTTTCCTCGCTGTATTTTCAGGTCGAAGGAACCAAGCCGACCCATTGGTTTGATAACTTGATATTCGTGGATATGCTAAGTATGGGATAGATATGCATGCTAGTTGCTAGATCGGTAGGACTACCTGTGATATTGTCTGCATGATAATTTGTATATGTTAGTATATGTTATATGTCGACATAGCGTGTGGGTTGGTTTGAGGTCGTATTGTTTCGTGCAGTAGCCAGCAAACCCTGGAGAATTCCATATATGAGCTGAGAGCAGGGTAGGGCATTCCAGACTCATGCTGAGGGCTCATGATCATTCTTAATACGAGTTGAGGACCAGGAGGTATGCCATACGCAAACTGAGGGCTTGATGGTCTGTTAGTCCGATAACTGATCTGGTCAGGGAGCAAACTTGACATAAGTTATGGGCCCCGAGGGCAAGCCAGACTTATGTTGTGGGCTTAGGGGTAATCCATTCTTTTAGCTGTGGACCCATTGCATGTTGTTATTGTATATGTGTTATTTTTTTGTGTGTTGGCACTTTGGGGGAACTCATTAAGCTTTGGGCTTACAGTTTTGGGTTATGTTTTAGGTACTTCAGAAGATCGCAGGAAGGCGAATGCGTGATCGTGCACCTCTTCGTGTTTTAATTTATGATTTTGGAGAAACTCTGATATTAAAATTGTTTTGAAAACTGTATTGTAAACAATTATGTTTTGGGTTGGTTTTAAAAGCTTAAAATTTTCATTATTTTTATGGATGTTACATTAGATCTCGCATCTCCTACATCTTGTGGAGCTTGGGAAGGTATAAAGCTTCCACCTTTTTGGTTTTCTCATAACAGATCTAAGTTTTATTGCATGTCTTGGCTTATAATCGGGTTTGAGTTGGGTAGATGAAATAAAGTTTGCAACTTTATAGCTCACATTGGTCACTTGGTAACTATATCTTCTGGATCTAGAAGTTGTATGATTTTTGAAGAGTCTTGCATGAGTTTTAGGTCATTTTATCTCCATTTTTAACCTAAGCTGAGCTCAAGATATAACACCGAAAATTTCAAAACAATTTTTCATTTAAAAATAATCGTTTAATTCTTAGAAACACTTGTTTAAAATCTCATTCATAATCGAATTACAAAACATAACTCCATTTTCACTTGCATAGTAAACCAGGATCCTCAAAGCATGACTCTTTCTCTGGTGTGTACAATCAAGCCGGTGCCGTCCCGTGATCCTGAAAGAAACCCGAAACACATACATAACACAAACACTGTAAGCACGAAGCTTAGTGAGTTCCCCAAAATACCACAAATAACACATATTAGCCACTCGAGGCTATAACTTTGTGGGTCCGTGGACCCTGCTCTGTGAACCCTCTGGTTCTAACTCTGTGAACCTTCCGGTTCTAACTCTAGGAACCCTCCGGTTCCAACTCTGTAAACATGCACAACATAAATCACATAGAAATAATGCAGTACAACACATAACATACATAGCATACAAATACTCTGTCACATAACTCTGGTTACCTACTCAAGGTAAAGTATAGTGAGAAGACTCACCTGGCAAGCAGAAAGCAGATATCCCCACACTTGAATCTCGAACTCGCCACCGCCTAACACGTAAGGAAAATACTCTCATGAATATAACTCTCGAGACTAAAATCAACCCTCTCATGGCACCCTCTTAAGGGTAAAAGACTATTTTACCCCTCACTTGGCCCAAAGGCCACATCGCTGACCAAACCCTAAAATTCAACGGTCAACTCTTGGTCAAGGTCAAAGTCCTCAGTCAAAGTAAACCCTCCTGGTTGACCCTGCTCGCCGAGTCAACCCGTCGACTCGTCGAGTCCCCATGTTCAGAACTTCCCTAATCCGTGACTCAACTCGCCGAGTCACCCCGAGACTCGCCGAGTTCCACAACTCTTAGTCCACTCGCACACATCTCACCGAGTCATCCCTTGACTCACCGATTCTCGACTTAACCAGGAAATATTGGGACTCTTCGACAAGACTCGCCGAGTCCAATAATAGACTCGCCGAGTCTAAGGCTATCTTCAACCTACTCGCCGAGTTCCAGGCCATCTTCATCCAACTCGCCGAGTTGTTCTTCCAACTCGTCGAGTCCCAGCTCATCTTCAAGTAGCTCGTCGAGTCCACCCATGTGACTCGCCGAGTACCACCGGTCTAAATCCATTCAGAAGCACTCCAGGCCATGCAATTGATCCAAAACATAGATCTAGCCTCCTACAACCCATCCATCACGTAAAGTGGCAAACTTTACGTGAATCCAAAGAGATCTATGCGTTTTCACTATAGGGTTTGGGTTTGGGACAAGATAGCTCCATCAACCACTCACAAACAGGGATTTTCATGCATTCCAACCCTTCTCCATTCCAGATCTGAGGTAGCAACCTTAGATCTAACCTCTAAACTCCAATACATCAAATGATATGATCTCTAACACCCCGAAAATGATGCATCTAAGAAATAGCAGCTCAAAAACGAGATATTACCTCAAAGGAACGCCCCAACTGCAATGAAACCCGAATCCAAGCAAAGCCCCTTGCTCCAAGCCTCTTACCCTTCAAGATTTCCTCAACAATTGTTTCTCCAAGCTTCCAAATGCACTTGATCCACTCACACACAAGGTTAGGGTTTCTGGACTTGAGGATGAGTAAGGAGGCTGAGGAAATGGATGTTATGTTCTTTATATAGGGCTCAACCCCGAGAATTAGGGTTTTCTCCACTCAGCGCCTACTCGCCGAGTCCATTACACTGACTCGCCGAGTCGGCCAGTTAACACGCGACCAAGTCACGACTCTACTCGCCGAGTCCGCACATGGACTCGCCGAGTCACTTTTTCCTAATTTACTCTTTTAGCCCTTCAACTCTACTCTTGATATTTCGGGATGTTACACAAGACATGCATGCCTATAAAGCAATGATTTTTATGATGTATTGGGTGTAAGAAAGCCTTCTGGAAAGTATGATTGAGCAGCTTGAAGGATTAGCACCTTAATCCATTAAGATATACCAATGCAGTAGCCACAACGTGGTGACATGGGTGCCACGATGTGACAATACGAAATTTCACGACTATTTTGGTCAGGCTCTACCACAACGTAGCCATTGGGTGGCAATGCCATGGATGACAGTTGGGATTGACTTGGTCTGTTGACTTTGACTTTTGACTTTGGTGACCTTTGGTCAAATTTCTAGTTTTGGAATGTAGATAGAGATTTGATATTGGATATCTCGATAGGTGGGTTGTAGTACTAGTTTATCGACTTCGAGATGTGATTGTGGAACTGCGTGTGTAAGGTGATCTTCTCACTATATTATGTAGGATGCTAGATATCTTTGTGACTCTTGCATGGAAGACTAAAGTTTGGCCCATGACGTTTGTATGATAGACCAGGGATTGGCCCCTGGAATTTGCATTGAAGACCAAGATTCAGCTCCTAGCAATGGTATGGAAGACCAGGATTTGACCCTTGTCACTTGTACAAGTAAAGACCATGATTTGGCCCATGCCAGGAATTGATTGTCAGACTATGATTCATCATATATCATTCACATGGGGTTGAAATAGACCTGTTGTATATATGGTATGTGGTATTTTTGGGGAATTCACTAAGCTTTGTGCTTACGATTTATGTTTTAAATGTTTTCGAGTACTTCTGGTTCTAAAAGGAAGGACCCGACTGGATCGCATTGCATCCCCTTGAGATTTATTCTGCATTGACAATTTATATGATTTTACTTTGATTTTTTCATAGTACTTTTTGATTAGTTATTAGGGTTACATCTACAATTCTCTAAGCAGAAAAAAAAATTAAGAATTTAATGATTAGGGCATATGCAACCTAATAAGGATCTATGTCATTCACATATAAGCAACATACTATGAAATATCATCCTACAAGACTTTGCTATGAAAAAATAATTCAAAATAAACAATAAAACTTACCATAAAGATTGTTATTGCAAACAATCTTGAATTCCTTCTTCAAAATCTTTCGGCAGCAAGCACCATAAGTGTGTGCCTCTAATGGTTCACACCCAAACCCTAGCAACCAAGGAACTTGAAGAGAGAGAGGAGAAGAGATATAAATTTTGGAATTCTTCTTAGGAATAAAGGCTTGGATGAAAATCAAACCCAATAGGGGTTTATGTAGGTGATATGAAAGTATTAGATAAGACAAATATCTCCAAGATAACCCTAATCCCTAACTTCTTCCCTAAGGCCTCCAAGGCACCTTTAATGCCCAAGGAAACCCTACAATACATTCTAGAATTCATCCCCCACCTAGGGAGGTTCTAGAATTGCTCAATGTTCAACTTTTGAAAATTGTCACCTTTAGTCCTCCTACTTTTAATTAATCCAATTAGTCCCAAAATTAATCCCAATTAATTTTTAATTAATTATGAATTAAATAATACTATTTCCAATTAGTATGTTATTCTCATAATATATTAACAAATTATTTATTTTGATTTCTAATTAGTTTATTAACCATATAATAAAGTAATAAATCAGTCTCTTTCTCTAAAAATTATCCTATTCAATTGTTATGTTTGAGGGCGACCCAAAAAGACTATGCTACAATCAATTCAAGTTTATACCAATTATAGTTAATGGCTTAAACACGTAATACAACACTTTTATGTTAAATGTCTTTTAAAACAAACTAATTAATGTTTTGGGTTGATCTAAAATGAAATTTTTACTTAGTATTTTTGGGACGTTACGTATTAAATGACCACAATAAGTGAAACACATCTTGTGAGAAAAAAAAGTTAAAAATCCAAAACAAATTATCAAATGGAATGAAATAAAAGTATATCAAGTATATGAAATTAAAATAACATAAATTCACTATATTAATGTCATTTCCTAAGTTTCAAATAGGGCATGTCCATGGCAATTGTTTCACCAAAAATTACAACCATACTAACACTAAAAGTATTATATCAACTACACAATTGTTTTTACCAAAAGACAAACTTAAACCAACACACAAAATATTTCAACAAAAAAATTATAATTTATATCAAACTAAACTACCTTTCCTTTTCCTAATGCTCATACATTTCCTATTACATTTGACTTCTTATCTAGCATTCTTTGCTCTTCATAACTCATTAAATTTTGTCCTTTAATAAGACATTTGTTTCATGTCACATTGATGAACTTTTTTTATTTTACTTCCTTGGCTCAACTTTCGGCTACCCTAAATTTGAACTTCATTTGTTGCCCTTGTTCTTTTTTTTTTTCTTCTAGCCTTCCTACCTATAGTTTAGACAATTGTACATATCGTTCCAAGTTACTAACTAATGAAATGGATGAAGCAATACCTAACTTTTTCAACTTGTTGGCCATGCTGAACCATGTTCTAAATGACACGCATAACATGCTTTATTAATTTTCAACTTGTTGACAGCCAAGTAGTCATTCCAAACTCAAGTGACTTGATATTTATAATTTTCATTTGAAGATGCTATTTAGTGTTGCAAATGAGTGATTAATGTCATAACTAAATTGGTATAACTTTGGGAATAATAACAACGTCTTTTAGTGTTTCCCCTCAAGAGCTAAAATAACTAGAAAATGATTTAAAAGAGTAAGGTATATAGTTTATTAATTTATCGTAACTTGATAAATTAATTAGAAATTTGTCAAAATAGAATTAATTTGTGGAATTAATTAGAATTAATCAGGATTAATTTACTGGTACCTAGACTGAATGATAACTATTCAGTAGTTGAGCAGGAGGAACATTTTGGATCCCTACAAGGGGTGGACGGGTTTCAGGAGGTCTACGAGGCTTCCATAATAGATCCAAGTAACAACTAAGGAAAAAATTTGAATTGAGATTAAATATGATTATTTAATTAATTCAAATAAGTTTTATCTGCAAGTTACCTTAGTTATATAAAGACCTCCCTGACCTTCATAAATTTGATCCTAATATTTTTAAAAGTAAGAATTCGGTTCTCATAGTATTCTCTTCTCTCTCCTTAATTTTCTAGGGTTTTAAACTTTTGGGTGTGAGCCTTTAGAGAAATTCCTACCTTGGGTGCTAGATCATTCCAAGAGAAAGAAATGATTTGAGATATTCAAAGGAATCACAAGCATATATGAATATACTTGAAATATTAGTAAATTCCAGGCGAATGTCTTGCTTCTATATTTTAGGAACTTTATTAGTTATTTCTTGATTTGTTCTGGTACTGAGGATCCTATGAGGATTTTGGTTTCAGGATCATCGAGGTTTAGGGGCACTTCATGTACATCCTGCTCTCTTGTTTCTAGTACAACTCATGCCTCCTGCTTTAAATTTTATGCTTGTCATGGTACTGTTGATGATTTCATCAAGGTCTTGTAGCATTCTTTGGATTCTTTCTGATCACATGTGATCATCATTGTACCCCAAGGAGTGGGCATATTTACACATTGGTGGTACACTGATGGATTTCTTTCATGTCATGGATCTATGGACTACCTAATATAACACTGCAGGAAAACAAAGCATTAGTAACACAAGAACGTTGCATAAAGTTTACCCCTTCGATGTAAATAGGTAGTTTGATTTCTCCAATTGTATGCTTTGTTTCAACACTGAATCCCATTAATACTGAGGATCTTTTGATTATCTTGGATTCTAGGATGTTAATCCTGGTTAGAGCATCAAAGAGTATGATGTTCACCGAGGATCCTTTGTCCACCAGGATACTTCTCTTATCGATGTCTTCTTCTGGGGTCTTTCTTCTTTCTCTATTTTGAATACCTCATCATATCCTTTTTTTGCAGAGTAAGACATTCCACAAATATCAGAACCTCTAGAGATAACATTAATTACCTTGGCTTATGAAGGAAGGGATCCTGGTTTTTCTAATATCTTCGCAGGATCCTTCTCTTTTTCCTTCAATCTTTCTTTTTGTCTTCCTAGGATGTCCTTGAGATGTCCTCTTCTTAGGAGATAACTAATCTCCTTTTTGAGGGCTATGAAATCCTCAATGATGTGGCCAAAATCTTCATGGTAAGCGCACCATTTAGACTTGTCTTTCCATCCACTCGATTTCTGTCTTTTCCTTGGCCACTTGCTTTCTCGCCAAGATCCTACATGGCAAAGATTAGACCTGAAACATCCACAACAAAACAATATTTAGTGATCCTGGGGAATTCATCTTCCTCCCCTTCATCCTCAAGGGTATTAACCCTATGATGACCAACTTTGGAATATGGTTTCGACTTATAGGTTCTTTGGGGCGAAGACTCAGCCTTCTTATTAGGATTGTCATATGAATTCAAGGAGTTGGTCCTCCTCTAGATCTTCTTATATTCTTCAAGTCTAATGAACCTCGATGTTCTACTTCTGACTTCTTCCGTTTTCCTGCATAGCATCATTACGAGATCCTCATAAAAGGGAGGGTCCTTCATTAAAACCATCTTGAAGGCTTCCCTGGTAGTGGACATGTCTATATTAGGAATATTCAGCACTTCCTTACCAAACCTACTTACAAAATCCCTAAGGGATTTCTTAGGATCCTGGAGTACTCGATAGAGATCACTAGTGATCCTTTTGAATGTCCTGTTATAAGAAAAATTTCTATTTAAAAGATTAACTAAATGATCAAAACAAGTAATAAAGAGGAAAAATGAGAAGCCATTTGAAGGATGATCCTATGAGAGTGGAAACAAAACCCTTGCATAAACAAGTTTCCTTTAGATGTGTGGGAATGGGGATTATCTCCATTCTTTCTTTGTATTATGAGACACAATCTTCAAGATCCATGGCTCCATCTTAAGGCTTCGTGTTGGGAGTTCGGAAGCACTTTGGAACTTCAGCTATTGTAGGAGTAAATCTTGAGATCTTCTGGTCTGTGGGAGACACCTCAAGTATAGGTTGGATGTCACAACTAGCATTTTAGCTAGGAAAATTCTATTTTCATGTAATCATTCAACTATTGTAAAGCATGTACTCTAAGTGAATATCAATCAAAGCCCATTTAAATACATCTCTTATGTTCAATTAAGGGTTGAAAACCCTAGAGATCCGGGTTCAAGTTCATTATGGACTAGGGTTTCCTTATTGGGCCTAATGGACCAATATGCATTCAATTCAACTACATTGGGATTAGAAACCCTATTTGGATTCTAAATGGACCCAATTCATAAATCTATAACATTTTGGACCATTTGAGCCTAGAATGATTCATTCTAACCCTTAATGGGCCTTATTGGGCCACAATTGATCCAATTAACCCTAATGGACCATAAAACCCATTCTTATATGTCATTCGGGCCGTGAATTAACCTAAAGGCCCAATGGGCCGAAAAGTAATTATTGGGCCTCATAATTTCGAACCAAGGCTCGAAATGGGCCAAGCTAATCCACCTCCTTTCTCTTTAGCCCATTTTCGGCCAAGATAAAAAAAAAAGAAAGAAGGAAAATGGATAATTAATCTTAATCATGCCACTTTATTTTTGTTTAAAGGATAACTAGGTATTTGTTCAACATACAACTAGACAAAATCTCATGTTTCCATGCACTCTTTTTCCCTCCCTTCTTATCTTCGGCCGAGAGTAGGCTAGCAACACACATACACACAATCAAAAATTCTCTCCAAAACCTCTCTAAAATCATGCTTTTCTTTCATCAAAGATCTCAAAATTTTGCTTGTGTTTCAAGCATCTTCATCAAGTATTTTCTCTCTTTGGTAAGTTGTTATCAAACACTAACATCTCCTTTCATTTTAACATTAAGAACTCCTTCTTACATAGCTTTACTCCATGATCACACTTTTGGAAACTTCTTAAGCTCGAAAGCTACTCAAGAAGGCTTGCTAGGGCCGAAAACACACTCACTTCTTCTTCAAAACCGAGAACAACAAGCAAATGTGAGTTCATACCCCCTTGTTTTCGATTTTCACATGTTTTTGGGGGAGAATACAAGTATTTATGTGTAGATCTATACATTTATGCATGTTGTGTGTGATTTTTCTTGACTTTTGTTGTGTTTGTGTGCTAAACTCGATGGATCTATAAAACTCTAACAAAAGCAAGTGAGTTTCTTAAACAAAAAACACCCTAGACATCATCCTACAAAGTTAAAAGTGTCATAAATGCCTAAGCTGTGAAAAACAAAACAAAATCTTAAACAAACGAAATACAATAAGTGTGCGAATATTGGGCCTACTGCATCCTAGACATGCTTATTGGGCCTTCGTGATCCGTTTGCATGATTAATGGGCCTAATATATCCATTTCATGTTTATTGGGCCTTAGTGACCCAATTAAATGCTTAATAGGCCTAAATTATCCTTTACATGTTTATTGGGACTTAGTGGCCCATTTACATGATAATTGGGCCTGAACTATTCATTATATGCTTAATGGGCCTTAAGTGTCCTTCTGCATGCCTATCAAGCCTTGAAACAATTTACACGTCTAATGGGCCACAAGTGTCCTTTTTCATGTTTTGTTGGGCTTTATCATTTCACATCCATATATCAACTAGTGTTCGTAACTACATATATATAACGTTATACATATTCATGTGGAAATATTTGGGATCTAGTGGGACTTTTCGGTTGACATCACTGAGTGTATGGCCGTAGCATGTAGTTATAATCAGTCTCCTGGAGGGAGTGAGAGAGTTTATGTATAGATCTATACGGGGTGACCCCCCACACCTTAGTTGTTCGCTACAGCTAGACTAGGCCAGTCTAGGGCGACAATACCTTGTTCAAATACCAACGTTTGGAAAAATGCAAAGACAGAAAAGTTAGTCATTATCATGCATGGTTATAACGGCTCACATAGAGATCCAATGCCATCTAGGGGAAATACTATTCAGAAAATATCACTTTTATAACACTTTTATAAATCAGAAAATATCGGATTTTCTAGGGGAAAAGCTATTAATCATTACCTTTTTCTCATAACAGACATAATACAAGGAATTTGGATTTTTCATTTACACATGATTTTACAATGAAAATCACATAGACATTTATACTTAGTCATTACATCTTTTTCAAAGAATTTTACGGAAAATATCGTATTTTCTGGGTTATGCAACCAATACATTGTTTTTCAATCAAACATGCTTATGAACTCACCAACATTATATATGTTGACCGTTTTCAAAATAACTTGTATTCTCAGGTAATCGTTAAGCTGAAGAACCATCAAGAGTATTTTGAGATATCTTGTATGCACGTGTCAATTATCGTACAATTTATATTTTCAAATTATGTAATGTAAAACAATGTACTTGATGTGAACAATGCATTTGTAATATGTAATGTTGGTGACGATTGTGTTATGTTTCATGTATATTCATTGTGATTATATTTCAATTTATAGTCACACGAGCCCCCAGACGTTTCCGTCGTCTGGTTCGGGGGTGTGACAGATTAGTATCAGCGCATTGTTTATAGTGAACTAGCATATCTAACCATACATGATATGCAACTATATATACAATGGGACTAAAACACTCTGAATAAAGTGCATGCATTAAAACTTTAACATTAAAAGTCTCTAAGGGAAACGGAACACTGTGATTAAAGCCGGGCAGTTATTTAGTCATATTAGGGGTAAATATAGTCTGATCAACTATATTTATTCAAAAAATGACCGACGTGTGCTTGGGTGTAATTATGGCGGGAAGTTAACCTAGAAACTCTCCACATATTGAAAACTTCTCAAGGATTCAAACATAAATAATTAAAATACTATAGGAGTATTTTTGGAAATACTATATGCATACGTGATTAAATTTTTTACAACGTTTCCCACCCTTCTTACACACTTCTCACCCCTAGTTTCTTGCACAACCACCATGGACGAAGCACATCAGGGCATTCAATTCTATAAGAACCTAGTGGCACATGGAGAGATTGAAGAAGACCCCGTGGTAGGACAAGAGGCAGTCTCTGACCATGAGGGTGAGGAGTATACAGATATGGACTATGAGTTTGACGAGACTGATGACGACAAGGAGGACGATAAAGACGCTAAGGAAGTTCTCGACGAGCCCCCTTCCGCAGGAGTGCAACAGGACCACCCTATACCATCGAGGGACTCCGCTAGTGGAACTCGCTCTTTGGAAGAGGAAATTGCCGCTCTTAGACAACAGTTGCTGACAATGGAGACGCGAGCTGTGTAAGCAGAAGAGGAAAGGGATGAGGTCATTAGAGAAATGACCGAGATGGCTACTTTAGTAGTGCCGCATTTTGAGATATGATATCACTGTTCGATGTATCCCGTCACAACTAGGATTTTCCCCTTGCTTACTAGTATTATCATGTTTCCCTTGTATGTATGCTACTTTATGTACTATCGACCTTGTGTTTAAGTGATCACACTACTCATAGGGTCGTTATGCTGCTGGATTTTATATTTCTCCATGTACTATATGCCTTCTGGAAAATTTTCATGTATCAAAACAATTAGTATTAATGAAAATGCTTTATGTTTTTGTCATGATGTTGTTATCTGCTATGTGTTTTATTTCCTTGTTTTATGTTAAAGCATGGAATTACTTAAATACACACTCGATACGCGGAGTCTATCGAATTCTAAATTCGCAAAACAATATGCACTCAACATCTTTTCATTATGTGATAGAAAGATGCCTCAAAGACCCAACCGTCGAAACAACACAACACCAACCCCGCCTGAAATAAACTCAGTTGCATTCCAGGCAGCAGTCTCCGATGCAGTCACTACAGCACTTGCGCAGATTCGCAACGGAAACAACGGGGAAAGCAACGGACAGGGAGCCATGAGCACGCATCAAGGAACAAACCATGGAACCACACGAACCTGCACGTACAAGGATTTCACCAATGCCAAACCTTGAACCTTTAATGGAATAGGAGGCGTAATAGTCATGAAGCAATGGATTGAGAAAGTGGAATAAGTTTTTGAAATCTGCGGGTGTCCATATGGGTGCAAGGTCAAGTTCGCAGCCTACACATTTATTGATCAAGCTCTCTCCCGGTGGAATGGCCACGTAGAGGTCATGACACTCCTGGTGGTGAGCACGATGCCTTGGGAAGAGCTTAAGGAAATGATGTTGGCAGAATACTGTCCTAGAGGTGAAATTCAGAAGATGGAACAAGAGTTGTGGAACCTCACGGTTCAAAACTCCGATATCGACGCATACAAATCCAGGTTTAGTGAACAATCCCTCTTGTGTCCCGGAATGATCACCTTAAAAGGGAAAAAGATTGAGAGGTTTATCTAGGGATTTCCTGCACTTATCCAAGGAAATGTTATAACAGCAAACCCTGAGACGTTTGATAGTGCCAACAGACTGGCAAAGAAATTGTATGATCATGGCAACAAAAAGGGTGCCAAACCAGTTAAATCGGAGGTTAAGAAAGAAGGTGAGAGCAAGAAAGGGAAAAACAACAAGCAAAAGGGAAAACAGAACTCCGAGTCATCAAATAAATAACAAACTGTGACTGTCCATGCTGCAACTTAGGCTACCACCACACCACATGCTCCAGCCTCATCCACGCCAAATGCCCTAAAGCAGTACTCAGGAAATCTCCCCAAATGTAACAAATGAAACTTCCACCATCATGGGGAATGCAGAGAGATGATTTACACAAGGTGCAACCAGATAGGCCATACAACAAAGTATTGTAGGGCTCAGCTTCAACAAAGCCAGATGCCAAATAACAACAACAACAATAATAACAACCACAACAACAATAACAACAACACCAATGTTGGATCCAGTCATACCTATTACGGATGTGGGAGAATAGGGCATTTTAGGCGTAATTTCCCCAACACAAACAATCAAGGGGTGGGAGCAGCAGGGAGAGTGCTGACAATGGGTCAGGGTGAATCAGTGCAGGACCCAACTGTTTTCACCGGTATGTTCCTACTTAACAACTTGTATGCATGTGTCTTATTTGATAGTGGGCGGAAAATTTTCGTTAGTAATAAATTCAAATACTTGCTAAATCAATAACCCCAGAAGATCAACAAAGCCTTCATAGTGGAAATGGCTAATGGGAAAACTGAAACAACCAAAGATATCTATATAGGATGCATGTTAACACTAAACAACCACTCTTTCCTAATAGATTTGATGCATGTAAATATTAGGAGTTTTGATGTGATAATTGGCATGGATTGGTTAAGCCCCCATCATGCCGATATTATGTGTCACGAGAAGGCCGTTCGCCTTCATCTTCCTAATCACGAAACCCTAACAATCTACAGAGATAAACCCGGAACAAACCTTCGCCTTATCTCGTGTATCCAGGCACAAAAGTGTCTACATAAGAAGAACTACGCATTCCTTGCTCATGTGGTGGATAAAACCAAAGAGGAAGTGAACATTTAAAACATTCCAGTAACATGTGACTTCCCGGATGTGTTTCCAGAAGATCTTCCGGGAATACCCCCAGAAAGGCAAGTTGAATTCCGAATTGACCTTGTGCTTGGAGCCACTCCGATCACCAAATCACTCTATAGGCTGGCTCCCACCGAAATGCAAGAATTATCAAGCCAACTGAGTGAACTCTTGGATAAAGGATTCATAAGACCAAGCTTCTCTCCATGGGGAGCTCCAATTCTTTTCGTTAAAAAGAAAGACAGATCCTTCAGGATGTGCATTGACTATAGGGAACTAAATAAGCTCTCCATCAAAACCCGGTAGCTACTTCCCCGAATCGATGATCTATTTGACCGGCTTCAAGGGGCTTGTTACTTTTCAAAGATAGATCTTAGACCCCGTTATCATCAACTGAAAGTCTGAGATGAGGACATTCCTAAGACTGATTTCCGAACTTGTTAGGGTCATTACGAATTCTTTGTGATGCCCTTCGGTCTAACAAATGCCCCCCGCTACATTTATGGACCTCATGAATAGAGTCTGCCGCCCATTCCTTGACAATTTCGTGATCGTTTTCATCGATGATATTCTTGTATACTCTCGAGGAAAGGAAGAGCATAGCCAACACCTCCGACATATCTTAGAGACCCTACGGGCTGAAAACTTGTATGCGAAACTTTCCAAGTGTGAATTTTGGCTCCACAGTGTGAATTTCTTGGGACATGTTGTCAGCAAGGAAGGAATCCATGTAGACCCCTCCATGGTTAAGGCTATTGAAGGCTGGGAATTCCAAAAAAACCAACAGAAAGTTTCCAATTCTTGGGTCTTGCAGGCTATTACCGAAGGTTCATTCAGAACTTCTCCAAGATAGCCAAACCTCTCACCTTAGTGACACAAAAGGCGTACCTTTCAACTGGACTGAGAAGCAAGATATTGCCTTCCAAACCTTGAAGCAAGCCCTCTGTAGTGCGCCAGTGCTATCCTTACCGGAGGGAACCGAAGACTTTGTAGTCTACTGTGATGCTTCGAATCAAGGTTTAGGTTGTGTCCTGATGCAACGCAGGAAGGTAATTGCATATACGTCTAGACAAATAGAAACTCATGATGTGAATTACACCACTTTGTAGTCTACTATGATGCTTCGAATCAAGGTTTAGGTTGTGTCCTGATGCAACGCAGGAAGGTAATTGCATATGCGTCTAGACAACTAGAAACTCATGATGTGAATTACACCACTCATGATCTCGAGCTGGGAGCAGTGGTCTTCGCCTTAAAAATTTGGAGGCACTACCTTTATGGTAGCAAGTGCACCATTTTCACCGATCATAAAAGCCTCCAACACATTTTAAATCAAAAGGAACTAAACATGAGGCAACAGAGATGGGTTAAGCTGCTAAACGATTACGAGTGTGAGATCAAGTACCATCCAGGAAAGGCTAATGTGGTAGCCGATGCCCTAATCCGAAAGGAGTATTCAAGTCGCCGCGTGAAGACTCTATCAATCACCATTCAATCTCACCTAATCTCACAGATCAAGGAAGCCTAATTGGACGCATTGAAACCGGAGAATGTTGCTAGCAAATCACTACGGGGAATGGATAAGGGATTTGAAGTTAAAGAGGACGGAACTCACTACTTCATGAACAGGATCTGGGTTCCTAAGATTGGGGGATTCAGTGAAGTAATCATGCATGAAGCCCACAAGATGCGATATTCTATTCATCCGGGGTCAGATAAGATGTATTTGGATATCAAGCAACATTATTGGTGGCCTAATATGAAGGCAGAGATAGCCACTTTTGTGGGCAAGTGTCTTACTTGTGCCAAAGTGAAATCGAAATACCAAAAGCCCACGGGATTATTGCAACAACCAGTGATACCCGAGTGGAAATTGGAAAGGATTACTATGGACTTCGTGACCAAATTCCCAAAGACAGCAGACATATTGGATGTTATTTGGGTAATCGTCGATAGGTTAACAAAATCCGCTCATTTCCTACCAATAAAAAAATCCTACAAGATGGAAAAGCTAACCCGAATCTACATCAAGGAGATCATGAGACTCCATGGAGTGCTAGTATCTATTATCTTGGATCAAGATAGCAGATTCATTTTGAGATTTTGGCAATTTCTTCAAAAAGCAATGGGAACACAGCTAGATATGAGTACTGCCTACCACCCATAAATGGATGGTCAAGGCGAGCGTACGATCTAGACACTCGAAGACATGCTCTGATCTTGCGTGATTGACTTTGGAAGGTCATGGGATGCCCAATTGCCTCTGATCAAATTCTCCTATAAGAACAGTTATCCACGAGCATCAAGGTTGCTCCTTTCGATGCTCTCTATGGTCATAAATGCAGATCGCCTCTATGATGGGTTGAGGTGGGTGACACCCAACTAGCAAAAGGGAAATCGCCAGCCAGTGCTCTTACAGGACCCGAAATCATTCGTTAAACGACCGAAAAGATAATCCAAATCAAAGCTCGACTCCAATCATCGCGAGACCGATAGAAGAGCTATGCTCGACTCCAAGTCAGGGATCGCGTGTTATTAAAGGTCTCTCCTTGGAAAGGAATGATCCGCTTTGGGAAACAAGGAAAACTGAACCCGCAATACATTGGACCATTCGAGATTTTTGCCCGGATTAGTCCAGTGTCTTACAAGCTGCAGCTACCTGCCGAGCTCAGCAACGTAGACCCCGTTTTTCACATCTCGAATCTGAAAAAGTGTCTATCAGATGAAACTCTTGTCATTCCTCTAGAAGAGATCGATATCAACAAGAATCTCCTGTTCATCGAAGAACAAGTCGACGTATTGGATAGGGAAGTAAAGCGTACAAAACAAAGCCGCATTCTGATTGTGAAGGTTCAATGGAACGCCAGACGTGGACCAGAATTCGCATGGGAACACAAAAATCAGATGAAGCAAAAGTACCCTCACTTATTCTCTCCTTAATAATCCTAGTTTTCAAAAGAATTTCGAGACGAAATTCCCTCTAACGAGGGGATGATGTCACAACTAGCATTTTAGCTAGGAAAATTCTATTCTCATGTAATCATTCGACTATTGTAAAGCATGTACTCTAAGTGAATATCAATTAATGCCCATTTAAAAACATCTCATATGTTCAATTAAGGGTTAAAAACCCTAAAGATCCAAGTTCAAGTTCATTATGGACTAGGATTTCCTTATTGGGACTAATGGACCAATAAGCATTCAATTCAACTACATTGGGCTTAGAAACCCTATTTGGATTCTAAATGGACCCAATCCATAAATCTATAACATTTTGGACCATTTGAGCCTAGAATGATTCATTCTAACCCTTAATGGGCCTTATTGGGCCATAATTGATCCAATTAACCCTAATGGACCATAAAACCCATTCTTATATGTCATTCGGGCTGTGAATTACCCTAAAGGCCCAATAGGCCGAAAAGTAATTATTGGGCCTCATAATTTCGAACCAAGGCTAGAAATGGGCCAAGCTAATCCACCTCCTTTCTCTTTAGCGCATTTTCGGCCAAGATAAAAAAAAGAAAGAAGGATCATGCCACTTTATTTTTTTTAAAGGATAACTAGGTATTTGTTCAACATACAACTAGACAAAATCTCATGTTTCCATGCACTCTTCTTCCCTCCCTTTTTATCTTCGGCCAAGAGTAGGCTAGCAACACACATACGCACATTGAAAAATTCTCTCCAAAACATCTCTAAAATTATCCTTTTCTTTCATCAAAGATCTCGAAATTTTGCTTGTGTTTCAAGGATCTTCATCAAGTATTTTCACTCTTTGGTAAGTTGTTATCAAACACAAACATCTGCTTTCATTTTAACATTAAGAACTCCTTCTTACATAGCTTTACTCCAAGATCACACTTTTGGAAACTTCTTAAGCTCGAAATCTACTCAAGAAGGCTTGCTAGGGCCGAAAACACACTCACTTCTTCTTCAAAACCGAGAACAATAAGAAAATGTGAGTTCATACCCCCTTTTATCGGTTTTTACATGTTTTGGGGAAGAATATATTTTTTTATGTGTAGATCTATACATTTATGCATGCTATGTGTGATTTTTCTTGACTTTTGTTGTGTTTGTGTGCTAAACTTGATGGATCTATAAAAATCTAACAAAAACAAGTGAGATTCTTAAACAAAAACACCCTAGACATCATGCTACAAAGTTAAAAGTGTCATAAATGCTTAAATTGTGAAAAACAAAACAAAATCTTGTGTAAGAATCATTTTTGGCAAATAAACAAAAGTTTGGGTAAAGAGTGACACCTACAGTTTTATAGGGGCTAAAAGGGTTTTATTAGCTTAAAATGAGCTTCTATAACAACCATATTTTCCTAAGGGTCAAAAGTGTAAAATTTGCCATTTTGGGCCTTAATGTGGGCCTCACAGTTTATTAGGCAAAAGTTGTAAAAATATAAATCTTTGGGGATTGAAATGTTATTTAAACAAAACTTGAGCCAAAAATGAGAATAAACGAGATTAGGGGCTGAAAATGACACTTATCTCAAAATTTAGGCCAAAAATGTTAATTTTGCAAAAATAGGCCAGAAATGTCATTTTACACAAATAAGGGGCTGAAAATTTCGTTTTCTACGAAAATGGGTCGAAAATGTCAAAATATGGATTTTTGGGCCAAATCAATAAATTTCTAAACATTTGGGGGAAAATGCATTTTTTTATAAATTGATGGACTAAAATGTTATTTTTAATTAAAATGGGCCAAAAATGACATTTTATGTAAAAATAAGCCTCTAAATGTTAATTTAGTTCTTAAGGGACGTAAAGTGTAATCTTCTTAAACACAAGATCAAATTACAAAATTTTGACGTATCACGCTAGAAATAACATTATAACAATACACTAGATTTTTATAACTATATGAATAAATTTTTCTGATTAAATGAACCATACTATAATAAACAAACGGAATACAATAAGTGTGCGAATATTGGGCCTACTACTTCCTATACATGCTTATTGGGCCTTCTTGATCCGTTTGCATGATTAATGGGCCCAATATATTCATTTCGTGTTTATTGGGCCTTAGTGACCAAATTGCATGATTAATGGGCCCATTTACATGATAATTGGGCCTGAAATATTCATTGTATGCTTAATGGGCCTTAAGTGTCCTTCTGCATGCCTATCAAGCCTTGAAACAATTTACACGTCTAATGGGCCACAAGTGTCCTTTTTCATGTTTTGTTGGGCTTTATCATTTCACATCCATATATCAACTAATGTTCGTAACTAAATACATATAACGTTATACATATTCATGTGGAAATATTTGGGATCTAGTGGGACTTGTCGGTTGACATCACTGAGTGTATGGTCGTAGCCTGTAGTTATAATCAGAGTCTCCTGGAGGGAGTGAGAGAGTTTGTGTATAGATCTATTCGGGGTGACCCCCACGCCTTAGTTGTTCGCTACAGCTAGACTAGGCCAGTCTAGGGTGACAAAACCTTGATCAAATACCAACGTTTGGAAAAATGCCAAGACAGAAAATTTATTCATTATCATGCATTGTTATAACGGCTCACATAGAGATCCAATACCATCTTAACATTTCGGAGATTAAACCCTTCGATCGTGTCGATACAAAACCACTTATACGATGATGCAAGAACTATAACACTTTTATAAATAAGAAAATATCGGATTTTCTAGGGGAAACACTATTAATCATTACCTTTTTCTCATAACAGACATAATACAAGGAATTTGGATTTTTCATTTACACATGATTTTACAATGAAAATCACACAGACATTTATACTTAGTCATTACATATTTTTCAAAGAATTTTACGGAAAATATCGGATTTTCTGGGTTATGCAACCAATACATTGTTTTTCAATCAAACATGCTTATGAACTCACCAACATTATATATTTTGACTGTTTTGAAAATAACTTGTATTCTTAGGTAATCGTTAAGCTGAAGAACCATCAAGAGTATTTTGGGATTTCTTGAATGCACATGTCAATTATCGTACAATTTTTATTTTCGAATTATGTAATGTAAAACAATGTAGTTGATGTGAACAATGCCAGTTGTAATATGTAATGTTGTAGGCGATTGTGTTATGTTTCATGTATATTCATTGTGATGATATTTCAATTTATAGTGACACGAGCCCCCGGACGTTTCTGCCGACTGGTTCGGGGTGTAACATTCGACCACTTTGGTTATACTTCAGATTATCTCCCTTAACTGATGAAGTTCCTTGGCCATGATCGGGTTCATTCCCGTATCAAGGTCTATAGAGTTAGTATTAAAGTTCTTATTCATGAATTTACCAGGATCTTTGTTATTGGGAGTGATGAAGATTTTGCAGGAATCATGGATTACATGGGACCGGTCTTTTAGAGTTGCACCCCAAGTGGGAGCAGGTGTTGGTGTTGAGGATCATATCTCCCGACGGATTCCTGAGAATCATACATTGTCAAAGTTCAGGTTCTTGGGTTGCAAGATCGAGGGTGATGCTCCTTGTGGCTTATGGATCTCCCCTTTGTTGTCTCCATTTCCTTCTGCAATTGAGTAACTTGTTGTACGAGTCTCTTCATCATACCAAAGAGCTCGTTGTTGCACATCACTATAGGAGGATCCTTGTAACGCCCGTAGATGCGAGCTAGTCAATTTAGAGATAATAGGGGTCGAAAATGACTTTTCGACAAAAGATTATTTAGAATAAATAATCTTAACCAAGTTTTATAATATGTCTCAAGGGTTCCGTACATATGAAGAACGCCGAAATCCGAGTTATAACGAAGAGGTTATGGTCCGTCGAAGTTTTACGGCAAAACCGGCACGGCACCGGGAGACGTTGATGTGTGTAAAATGCACTGGTTTTAATCCTACTTTTAAATTATAAATGTAGCACAGAAAGGCAGTGAACCTGTCTTTTAGTGGTATAGTTGGATAAGTAGAGTGTCGAACTCAGGGAACGGAAATTAAACTAATAACTAATTTTAACTAAGCAAGTAATAAAAGTAAATGTTTTTCTCTAGTTTTACAAGACTAGAAACTTAAGCACACCACCTAACAAGTGATTAACTAAAAACAAAAACAAGTAAAAATTCACCAAATTTGATAAAGATTTTCTGTTTAGGTCCAACCAATTCACTCCTATGGTTATTCGTGTAATAATGTGATAAATTAATTGTTATTGGTTACCAACTATAGTGGTTAGATTCGTGTTCACTAATACTAACCCTTAGATAGTTAATCAATTCAAGCAGTGGCCAATTGTTTAAACTAATTAATTCCCTAGTGGGTGTTTCAATTAACCTCTTGTTTGTTGGTTTCTCAAACAAGCTTACACATTAATTTATCCATTCTCTTATTAATTCTAGTTTCATGTTCATTATTCCTAGACATATGATAAAGTGGTCACATAAACATATGAGGTTAACAACTAAGAGATGTTCATGCAGCTTAATTGTTTTCCAATTAACAGAAAATAGTTGTGGTTAATGCATAAGGTTCTTTAACAAACTTAATTTAATAAAATAACCAATAAACAATTAACAAAAGTAATAATTAAACCATAGGAGTAATTGTTGGAATAGTGTCTAAGGCTGCAACTATATTAGACAAGTATTTGACCCGGTTGTGCATGGTCCTTTTAGGTTGCCTTCACCATAGCAACTTGACAGGATGATTTATAATGAGAGAAGAAATATTATTAATATATTATGAGAATAATATAATGAATAATAATATTATTATTTGATTAATATAAGTCATAAATTAATTAGGAATTAATTTGGTGACTTAAAGAGATTAATTGAATAAAGGAGCATAAACTGTCAATTGAATGATAGTTGTATTTTGGGCTATAATCCCTTAAGGATAAAGGGGGACGGTTTTGAGGGCTTTGGATAGACCTTAAAACTTTCCAAGGCTTATCATTAGGGTATTGGATTGCTTAGGGCCTAAGTTATCCAATTAGGGTTTTAAGGGTGAAACCCTAGGAGCCTTACAAGTATAAATAGACCCAGGGGGTTGATGAAATCGACACTCTTGCCTTTGGAAGAACCCTGGCCGATTTCTAGCTCCTCTCTCCTCTCTCTATAATCATCCTCTCGCTAGTTGGTGTTTGTAAGCCATTAGAGGAGTGACAATTGTGACTCTAAAGCTCCAAGGACAAGAAGATTCAAGCAAGTGATTCAAGGTAATCTTTCAAATCTGATTTCTTATGTCATTATACTCTAATAGTCATTAGAAGTCTTGGATTCAATGCATGTTCAATTAGAGAAACCTAGATCCAAGCATTAGGGTTTGTATGTGCACATAGGAATGTTTATATGGCCAAAACCCATCAGTGGTATCAGAGCCTAGATTGTTTTCTATTGAATTGATGCATTGGTTACTTGTTTGTTGCTTGCAAAATTTGAATTTTGTGATTCTGTCTGATGAACTCGGCGAGTCCTATAGTGGACTCGGCGAGTAGGCTCAACTCGGCGAGTCCATTGTGGTACTCGGCGAGTTCGAGCGTCAGAAAGAGCTAATTTCGGGATTTCTTGCTGTTTATCTTTTGGATACTTACCATAATCTTAATAGGTTAATATAAATCCGATTTTATGATATATTTGAGTATATTCTTGACCTAATTGAAGATATTTATCAATTAATTGAATATTAATTTCCTTATGTGATAATTGATTAATTATTTTAATTAAATTGGTAAATTGTTTTGCAAGAAAGAATTAAATAAATCAAATATGGATAATTATGTGATTAAATGTTAATTTGGATTATTTGTTATTTGATCCCCTATGTTTTGAAAAGTTTAAAACTTGCCCTTAAGTTTTGAAATTTATGTTTTGTGATTAAAAGTTTAATTTAGACAATTTAAATTTCAAACCCTAGAATTTTACAAGTTTAAAATTCAACCCTATACTAATATAATATTACAAGATTAATATGTATATATATGTATAATTAAAATGCTAGTCTTACCATTAGTAGGTCTCATTCACGAAGCCGGTCTATAAGGTGGGTATAAGGTTGCGGCCTATAAAATGGCGCTTAATGGGTGTACACTCACACCCACCGCTTGCTTGATCGGTGGAGGGTCGTTAGCCGAACGGGTAGGATAGGGCAACCTCATCTCCTCATTAAAAGTATAATATGAAATACAAGTAACTACATGTTTTTCAAAAATTCCCAATAATAGTTACTTTAGGAAAAGTGAATTGATGCAATCCCATGAAATTACACTTTGCACCCTTGGTAAGAAGTTAGTGGAGCGTGTGTGCTTTACCGGCACACTAATTGGTTCTAAGCAAAGGTGGCAAAGGGTGATTCATTGTTTATCATAGTTCGATGGAGCGTGTGTGGTTTACCGGCACATCGAATAGGTGATTGTTACAATGAAGGCACCATGAGAATTTGCATGGTAATTCACACCCACTTTGTGATCCTCGGTATCCCAGTCACAAACGAGAGGGGCATATCGAGATTTAAACATGCCATTGAAAAGTTCAATGAATCTCATTGAAACCTAGGAATTCTCAATACATTTAGAACTTAAAGTTATGTTTTCACGGTGGAGAATTAGTGAATCGTGATTCACTTACCTTCAAATTGTTTGCATGTTAGATTACGGCATCCCTTTTCTAATTTGTAAATATTGTTGTTGGATCCTAGCCATAATTTTTCTTATTGGGTGATAATTAGGGATTCAAATTCTAATCTATCTTTGTCCTTTCTATTTGTAGATGTCGAACGTGAACAACGCTGCTGCTAGCTCGTTCACATTGATGAGCCTTTGCCAAAAGGTGACTTTCGATGGGACGAACTTTAGCGAATGGATAAGATACATTCGCACGATTGCTCGCTACGAGGACAAGGAGTATGTCCTCGATGAGAAGCTCGAGAAGATCAACCCAGAAATCGCTACTCCGGCTGAAATGAATGCTTTTGAGACTCATGAACGTGATGCGACGAAGGTTCATTGCATCATGATAGCCACAATGAACGTTGAATTCCAAAAGTCCTACGAGGACATGTATCCGTACGAAATGCACCAAGACTTGTTGGAGAGATACCACCAAAACGCGAGGCAGGAACGCTACGAGATCTTCACTAACATGATCTCCGCTAAAATGGGTCATGGAGAATCTCTAACCGTGTACCTGCAAAAGATGCAAAGGTATGTCGATCGTCTTCGCAAGTTGAATGTTGACTTTGGGGAAGACTTGGCAATCGACATGGTGCTTCACTCCTTGCCTCTGTGTTACAATCAATTTAGGATGACCTACTATATGAACAAGGAAGAGGTCACCCTAAGTAAGCTCCAAGGTCTCCTTAGGGTTGCTGAGAGCAACCTCAAGGACAAGTCTGTTGCACCCACTCCCAATCCACCCGCTGCTCCTGTTTTGGCCATTGGGCAAGGAAGAGGCAAGAAGAGGAAGGCTTCGTCTAAGAGCCACCGCAAGGGAAAGTTCCGAGATGGTTCTTCTTCTACTGGGACCAAAGTTGATCCCGCTAAGCCTAACCCTAACCCAAAGGAGGCAGAGTGCCACCACTGCCATAAAATAGGGCATTGGAAGAGAAGCTGCCTAGACTACCTGCAAGCCATAAGGGAAGGAAAGATCAAGCCGTCTTTCACAGGTAGACCTGGCAATTCGTGTATTCGTGTCATGAAAACGTGTCAGCCATGAATTTGACACGATACGATTACATGATGAAAAATAAGCTTTATCTCAAATTTTAAGATGTATCCGTGTCGTGTATTCGTGTCGTGTCGTGTCTCTCACAGATTCGTGTCTTCGTGTCTGAAATTGCCAGGTCTATTCACAGGTATATATACAATTAAATCTAATAATTCATCTCATGCTATTTCTTGGGTCCTCGATACTGGGTGTGGTTACCACATTTGTTCTGAATTGCAGGGACTAAAAAGAAATAGGGATGTGGAGCATGGAAGAATACATCTAATCATGGGGAACAGAAGATCGTCGCCTGTGACCAAGATTGGAGTGTATTCTCTAGTGCTTAGGAATGGTTTATGTTTAGATTTCAACAATTCTTGCTATTCGCCAGAAATGGCAAGAAACATCATTTCATTTCATGGTTTGTTTAGACAAGGATTTAGATTTTCTTTTAATAATGAGAACGGTTCTATTTATGCTTATCTAAATGGTGTCTTATATTTTGAAGCAATCCCATGTAATGGAATTGATGAAACTGTTTTGATTGTAGATAACCTAGGAAATGATGTTTTATGCATCGATTCTTCCAATAGTATGGATAGAGCATCCTTGTGGCATTGTCGTCTTGGACATGTCAACAAGAAGCGTATAGCCCGACTCCAAAAGGATGGAGTGTTGGAGTCATTCGACCTTAGGGAAGATGACACATGCGAGTCTTGTTTACTTGGAAAGATTACCAAGTCACCCTTCACTAGTACATGTGAAAGGGGTGAGGGTTTATTGGACCTCATACACACCGATGTATGTGGACCGTTTAGATCAACCACAAAGGATGGGAACCGCTTCTATGTGACTCTTACCGATGACTATAGTAGATATGGGTATATCTACTTAATCAAGCAAAAGTCAGAAACGTTTGAAAAGTTCAAAGAGTTCAAGAATGAAGTGGAGAATCAATTGGGCAGGAAAATCATGATGCTTCGATCCGACCGAGGAGGAGAGTACCTAAGTCTTGAATTCCATGACTATCTCAAGGAGTGTGGAATAGTTTCACAATTGACATCACCTAGGACACCGCAGTTGAATGGTGTGGCAGAAAGGGGTAATCGAACCATGTTAGACATGGTCCGCTCTATGATGAGTCGTGCTTCACTACCTATATCATTCTGGGGGTATGCCTTAGAGACTGCCGCCCATATCCTTAACCGAGTCCCTACTAAGAAGGTTGCCAAAACACCTCACGAGATGTGGACAGGGAAAGCTCCCTCGTTAGCACATATCAAGGTTTGGGTTTGTGAGGCTTTCGTAAGACGAGATAGTCACGAAAAGCTCGAACCTCGTAGTGAGCGATGTATTTTCATCGGCTACCCGCAGAAATCCTTTGGATATCTCTTCTATAGACCGAAGGACAATGTTGTCTTCGTTGCGAGGAGAGGAGTTTTCCGAGAGCGAGAACTCATAAGCCAAGGAGACAGTGGGAGGAAAATCGAGCTTGAAGAGATTCAAGAGTCGATTGATGAAGGAACCTCTACCGCTGGCACTCAACCCGAGGAGGAAACTCTGGTTGAACCGATTGACGAGTCCTTACCTCTTAGACGTTCCGAAAGAGTTAGAGTTCAACCCTAGTTTTATGGTTTTCATATTACTACCAAAGGGGACAAGTATATTAGTGATGGTACACTAATAAATCTAGATGAACCTAATAGATATAAGGAAGCCATGGCAGGCCTGGAGTCTACAAAATGGAAAGAGGCAATGGACAGCGAGATCCAATCCATGTATGATAACCAAGTTTGGAATTTGGTTGATAATGTAACCAGACGTAAGACCGTTGGGTGCAAGAGGATCTTCAAGAAGAAGACCGACGTGGATGGAAACGTACACACATATAAAGCGCGATTTGTTGCGAAGGGCTTTACTCAAACTCCCGGAGTTGACTATGATGAGACCTTCTCACCGGTTGCAAAGATAAAATCTATTAGAGTGATGCTAGCAATTACCGCATTTCATGATTATGAGATTTGGCAAATGGATGTCAAGACCGCTTTCCTTAATGGGAAGTTGGTTGAGGATGTTTACATGGCTCAGCCAGAGGGTTTTGTTGATCCGAAGCATCCGAATAGAGTGTGTAAGCTTGAGAAGTCCATTTATGGACTTAAGCAAGCATCTCGCAGATGGAATCTTTGCTTCGATGAGAAAGTCAAAGAGTTTGGATTTATACGAAGCGAAGATGAATCATGTGTATATGTCAAAGCCAATGGGAGTATAGTAAGCTTCCTCGTTTTGTATGTCGATGACATACTACTCATAGGAAACGATGTCCCGACACTTCAGGAGGTTAAGTCCTGGCTCGGGAAGTGCTTCGCTATGAAGGACCTCGGAGAGGCTTCCTATATTCTGGGAATAAGGATAGTGAGAGAAAGAAGTAAGAGACTGATAGGACTTAGTCAAAACACTTACTTAGATAAAGTACTAAAACATTTTAGTATGGAAAACTTGAAGAAGGGAGAACTACCGATACAAAGTAATGCCAAGTTAAGTAAGACTCAAAGTCCGAGTACCGAAGCTGAAATAGCAGAAATGAGCCGAGTACCATACGCTTCCGCAGTTGGCTCAATCATGTATGCTATGACTTGTACTCGCCCTGATGTAGCCTTTGCTTTGAGCATGGTTAGTAGATATCAAGGGAACCCTGGCAGAGCCCATTGGATTGCGGTCAAGAATATCCTTAAGTACCTTCGGAGGACGAAGGAATGGTTTTTAGTCCTCGGAGGGAGTGATGACTTGAAGGTGTGAGGGTATAGTGATGCCAGTTTTCAGACCGACAGGGACAACTACCGTTCACAGTCGGCTGGGTCTTTACCCTGAATGGAGGAGCAGTGACTTGTACAAGTTCCAAGTAGGAAACCGTAGCTGATTCAACGTGCGAATCAGAGTACATTGCAGCGAGCGAAGCGTCGAAGGAGGCAATATGGTTGCAGAACTTCATTGGTGATCTTGGAGTTGTGCCTGCCATAAAGGAGCCCATGGAGATTTTCTGTGATAATGAAGGAGTGGTTGCCTTGACCAAGGAACTGAGGGATCATGGTAGATCTAGACATATCGACATAAAATATCACTTTATTAGACATCGTGTAGAAGAAGGACAACTCGTGGTAAAGAGGATATCATTAGAAGATAACCCAACAGATCCGCTTACGAAGGGACTGAGTAGGGTTAAGCACTTGCAGCATGCTAGGAGTATTGGGCTGAAGGATGATATCAATATAGATTAGATAGTATTAGAAACATGTAATAGATAACTGTAATTAAAATTTTATGATTAAATAAAAGAGTATTATTTATGAGTAATGTTACTGTCTTATGTTAATTGTTTAACTATTGTTTCACTTTGCATGTTTTGACTTCCAGAATAATTGAGTTTATTAAGTATAATCGAATTATTCAAATTGTCCACAATCGTTCATATGTTGGAAGTAGGTATGAATGAAGATTGTCATGAATTGGTGTGTAGAGTGTCTAAATGGTATTAGACATAGCAAAAGTTTGCTGCAACATTCATGAGTGCTTATGAACTAGTTTTGAGCATTGGAACAAACCCGTGCTTGCTGGAATCACTTTATGGAATGTGATAAAAAGGGTGATCGCAAGACGATAATATCATATGGTCTTAAAACGTAGATATATGGTTTGTTATTTGTTGATTGGTCGTACATTGATAATGCGAAACCGCATCAGTAACTTGATGTTATAAAACGCATTGTTGAGTATAGTTGATTAATGAATAAGTAAATGCATATAAGTCGAAGTTTATCTGCTACTTTTATCCTAAGAGGGTAAAAGCGATATCTCGGCCGCTCGATGATTTGATTTGACTTATGTGTCGGGCCCGGTCAGAACTGAATTGATGTGTTCGATTAAGTTCTATGTCGAATAAATCTAAGATTGAGAAACCAATTGCTGGACAAATTGGTTCCATAGAATTGTCAGCATGATATCTAAACAGAGGACTGTACGATCCCTTATCTAAAGGACAAGATTGATAAGATTAGAGTTTGACAGCGTCTTTGAGAGCTATGATTGCTAATAGGATTATACTTGTATATAGTTACTACACTTATCCAAGTGGGAGACTGTGGGAATAGTGTCTAAGGCTGCAAGTATATTAGACAAATATTTGACCCGGTTGTGCATGGTCCTTTTGGGTTGCCTTCACCATAGCAACTTGACAGGATGATTTATAATGAGAGAAGAAATATTATTAATATATTATGAGAATAATATAAGGAATAATAATATTATTATTTGATTAATCTAAGTCATAAATTAATTAGGAATTAATTTGGTGACTTAAAGAGATTAATTGAATAAAGGGGCATAAACTGTCAATTGAATGATAGTTGTACTTTGGGCTATAATCCCTTAAGGATAAAGGGGGACGGTTTTGAGGGCTTTGGATAGACCTTAAAATCGTCCACGGCTTATCATTAGGGTATTGGATTGCTTAGGGCCTAAGTTATCCAATTAGGGTTTTAAGGGAGAAACCCTAGGAGCCTTACAAGTATAAATAGACCCAAGGGGTTGATGAAATCGGCACTCTTACCTTTGGAAGAACCCTGGCCGATTTCTAGCTCCTCTCTCCTCTCTCCTCTCTCTATAATCATCCTCTTGCTAGTTGGTGTTTGTAAGCCATTGGAGGAGTGACAATTGTGACTCTAAAGCTCCAAGGACAAGAAGATTCAAGCAAGTGATTCAAGGTAATCTTTCAAATCTGATTTCTTATGTTATTATACTCTAATAGTCATTAAGAGTCTTGGATTCAATGCATGTTCAATTAGAGAAACCTAGATCCAAGCATTAGGGTTTGTATGTGCACATAGGAATGTTCATATGGCCAAAACCCATCAGTAACGTCGTTCTTCTTAAACAGAAACCATCCGAATTTTAGCTCATGATTACAAAGAAAACAAGCTCAAAAACGAATTTGATTAAGCTAAACATAATTCAATCCTAAGACTAAGTGGAAAATATAACCTAATTCGCCTTGAAACTTCAAAGATCAAAGGTTAGGGTTCTTTACTTCTTCAAGGGTTTCTCCAATCGTAGCTCTCTCTCCAAGGAAGCCATAAAAGTCCTTCAATTCGGATTAAGACCCCATATTTATAGTTATCACAAAACAGGGGCTACTCGGCGAGTAGGTCGTGGACTCGCCGAGTACCAGGTGAAATCCGTGTACAGTAAGGATTTTTGACTTTTCTTCGGGAACATTCTCATGGACTCGTCGAGTTTACGTGTGGACTCACCGAGTTGGTGTGTGGTTTTTCCTTTTTTTTCATTCTTTGGTCTCTAATCGCTTATCCTTATTCCTTTTTGCTTCCAAGCATGTCTTTGGACTGAAAACACAATTTAAGCATTATTAAGTACCTTTTGTCCATATGCACATAATTAACTAAAAATGAATAAAAATGTATGCTAAACATATGGCTAATTATGCAAATATCAAAATACCCCACACTTGACTTTTGCTTGCCCCCAAGCAAAACTGAATTTTAACATATTAGAATCACATAAGACAACTTCAATCAAACCCAGCCATTATGCCAAGACCGCAACGCATGCATTTGTGTCTAAAATTTTCCTAATAACCCCCATACTCTAAATACTCACAATCCTCATAAAAATTCGCCCACTTTTCCCGAACAGTGCTCATTTTATGCATCCCTCCAAATCCATCCGCAGAAAACCTCTTAACCTCAAGGTGTTTTTGGTTTAGCAACCCAAGCATACATAATCTAGACAATTACAATTTATGATACCACATTGGAGCTCTTTGGAATTCTTCACTTCTTTGATCTTTAATATTTAATTTCATTGAATTCACCACCTTGTTGTTTGATTCTTGGTATCTTCAACTTTTTGAATTTCTTCAGAATTTTTGATCTTTTACTTCATACTTTAACTTTGATGCTCCAAAAATTCTTCAATCTTTTCTTGTAATTATCTCTTTTTTTTTTTAACATGTAACTCACTTTTTTTTCACTCAAAACCCTACATGCTTAAGCAGGGGCGCTCAACTTCAACCTTTATTGGTTAACGATGATAATTTTCCTGGATACATTTCTGGTACACGATGCTAAACATATTGCATCCTTCGGGCTGAGTGAGGTCATGTTTTTGTCCCATGATTTCACTAGAATAAGGGGGCCACAAATGCACTATACCGTATATAGGATCAACTAAACATTTGAGTCTTCATGCAATCATCCACACAATTCTAACATGGAATCCTAATTACTTTTTACCAAAATTTTCTAAATTAGATCCTAAGTAACATTTTTGGTATGCAATAGTGCAAATTTATTTTTAAAATAGACCTAAATTATGATATTAGGATTCTAAATTTGCTATGATGTAACCAACCCCCTACCCCACACTTATTTCATGAAATGTCCCCATTGCATGGTATGCATAAAAAAAATGAAATATAGAGAGAATTAGAACAAACTCCCCTGGGGTATCAGTTACGAAGGTGATTTTCTTCAACTATGCTCCAACTTTGAATGACTTTAGACATGGGAACAGCTCTTCCATGTCTTGGGTGTCATGTCGCGTGTGGTAGACTTGAAAATGACTCAAATATGTAGGACAAAGCTTCTAAAAACCTTCAAGAATGACTCTTCACGAAAAAATGAATAAGTACTGCAATGGACGTGCCCAAAACAACTCTGGAATTCGAAAAATGTCGATGGACTCGGCGAGTATTATCGTGTACTCGGCGAGTATATTGCCAACTTGCAGTAATGTCGGGTCATTACCCATGTACTCGCCGAGTAGGCTATGTGCACTTGGCGAGTAGGCGCCGAGTTAAGAAAAATGCTCTGCTTGTTTACTTCTCGACTGAGGTACCGAATTGGGGTAATTCAGTGACTCTTCTTCTAATTACTTCAGTAATAATGCACTCTATGACTCCCAACTCTAACGGACTCAAACTTAATGGAAACACTTCACACTCTCATTTGAACATTCCTCACTTGAACCTTGACCCTTAAGACTCCTAAATGCAGCCTAACCTTCCAATCCTGAAAAAAAAAATGCAACCACAAGTAAAAGCAACCAAATAAAATTCTAAAAACATAATTATCCAAGTTCGACAATAATCCAAAACCAAACACCATAAAAACAAATAAAAACAGAAAACATCAAGTCTTCAATCTTCCTCATCCATGTTCGCTCCTCCAGCACCGCTACCTCCTTCATCATTGTTCCTACGCATCCTTTCATCCCAATTCATTATATAGGGATAACCGGTCCCGGGTCTTGGGGCGATGTTCATTTGTTCCAAAAGATATTCGATTGACACGTTGTTGTACTTAACTCCCCGCCCAATGTCATCCAAGTACCATCGATATTCAACTTGGTTCCACCCGACATTCTCATCTTCCACCGGAATAACAGGTGGGTCTTCTCGGGCCCTCTCGCTCCTTTGCCTCACCCGTCGCCCCAACTCCTTGGGAATAACCACCTCGTCCTCATGCGGAATGGCATAAGAATCTCCAAATTTTTCTACAATCCGTGCCCTCCGATATAAAGTAGTGTTGAAAGGAGGGGGAGAAATGACGGTTAGTGCCATCGCCTCTTGTAAATCCAAGATCCCATATGATCGCGCGAGCCTAGTAACAAACATTCCTCCATTGATTTTGGAGGTCACCTTTTCTTTGACAGCCCCATCCGAGAGATATTTGGCCAAGCAGTAAGGAAGGTTGCAAAAGATATCGGGAGTAATGATACTCCAAAGGCAGAAGATATCAAGTGTCGGGACTTTGTCATCGTCTTTCCGCATGTTGATTGTGCTGGCAATAAGGCGGTGGATGAGACGATGAATTGGTGAGCGGATGTGGCCTTACTGTGCGGAAGATGGAATGTATACCCTGTTGGCAATGGTGTTCCACCAGGTGGAAGCAACAACCTCTTCAGGGAGGTCTTTATGGCACTGATCCAAAAAGGTTTCAAAATCTTCATTTAACATGACACTTTGATTGTAGATGCCAATTCTCCATGCTAGCTCCGCCATGCTGCACTGTCGCAGCTCCCCACCAAGTGAAAATGAGATAACATTGGAATTATAATACTCACTACCACCCCGGAATGAGATGGTAGCGAAGAATTCCCAACACAACTCCGCAAAAACCGTCTCTTAAATCTTGAACAATTGTAGCCATCCATCACAAATGATGGTAGAATCCCCCACATCGCACGACTTCACCAAGTAAGGTGTCAGTTCTTCCTCCAACCCAATCTTCCCCAACCAATCCCAGTTTATTGCATTGGGAAGGTGGATCTCCTTCTACTTTAGAGCTTCCAATATGTTTTTAGCACGGTTCTGTGAGGATTTAGAAGTTATTTGGCGAAAAGAAAGCCACGGGATGTCTCCTTAGCTTCGTCCTCATGAAGTTTGGCCTCTTCCGGACATGGTTCCTTTATGCTTCAAAGATGATGATTCAACAAAGATGGAAAAAATGGCTTGAGAGTAGATATGCATGGAGAGTATGAGGGTAATGTTTAGAATGAGTGACACACCCTTATTTACAGATTATAAACTACCTGTGTTTATTTTCTACTCGCCGAGTAGAAGAGTGCTACTCGCCGAGTAGATCCGCGTATTCGTGATTTTCTGGGATTATAAAGATGTACTCGCTGAGTATACGTGTAAACTCAGCGAGTGAAGCTTGCAGATTGAGAAAAACTTAACATTTTTGATTTTTTAAGCCACCACCCCACACTCTGAGCATTGCTTGCCCTCAAGCAATTATTCAAAACATGTTTTCAGAGGAAGAATGAAAATAAATCATTACCTAAGAAATTAAAAAGAAAATAAAGGGAAAAGAAATGCAAACTCTAACTCGGGTTGCCTCTCGGAAGCGCTTCTTTTTAAGGAATCATTAGCTAGACTCCTTCCATGCTACGTTTCTGCCATTCCCTCCAGCAACAACCCTTCTTCTATGTCTTCATTCCTTGGGACTCCTTCTTCATATCTTTTTACGCTATGTCCATTGACCTTGAAAGGGGTACCATCTTTTGATAATAACTCTATAGCACCATGTGGAAACACCTTCTTCACTAGAAAAGGACCATCCCATCTTGACTTGAGTTTGCCCGGAAAAAGTTTCAGTCTTGAATTAAAAAGTAACACCTTTTGTCCTTCATGAAACTCTTTATTACCCTTGATCCTCTTGTCATGCCAACTTTTGGTTTTCTCTTTATAGATTAAAGAACTAGTGTAAGCATCATTTCTAAGTTCCTTAAGAGCATTCATTTGCATCAACCAGGTGTTCTTGAGCTCCGCTATGTTGAAGTTGCACATTTTTAAAGCCCAAAAAGCTTTATGCTCCATTTCCACCGGTAAATGACATTGCTTTCCATAAACTAGCCGATATGGTGTAGTACCAATAGGTGTTTTGAAAGTTGTTCGGAAGGCCCAAAGTGCATCATCTAGTTTGTCCGACCACTCTTCCCGATTGCTCCCCACCGATCTTTCCAAGATTCTCTTCAAGGCTCTATTGGTCACTTCGGTTTGCCCACTCGTTTTTGGATGGTAAGATGTAGAGAATTTATGAGTTACCCCATATCTCCTCAACACCTTTTCTAGTTGATCATTCGCAAAATGAGTGCCCCGGTCACTTATAAGAGCTTTTGGAACTCCAAATCTTGAAAATAGCTTCTTTAAAAATCGCACCACTACCCGAGCATCATTAGTTGGTAATGCTTGTGCCTCCGCCCATTTGGTTACATAATCCACTGGCACCAATATGTATTTGTTGCCTTTTGACATGGGAAATGGTCCCATAAAATCGATCCCCCAAACATCAAATATCTCGCACACTTGAATACTTTGTTGTGGCATTTCATTTCGGAATGAAATGTTTCCCGCTCTTTGGCATGCATCACACTCTTTGACAAATTGGGTTGCATCTTTAAAACTGGTGGGCCAATAAAACCCAATGTCAAAGATCTTTTTAGCAGTGTAGTGTGCTCCATGATGTCCTCCGGTGAGTCCGCTATGACAATGTTCCAAGATTTTTCAGCTTTCATTCCCGAACACACATCTTCGTATGATTCCGTCCGCGCAACTTCGGAAAAGGTATGGCTCATCCCAAAAGTAATATTTTATTTCTGAAAAGAATTTCTTCTTTTGTTGGCGGGTAAGATCTTTTGGGATGTACTTGCTAGCTAAGTAATTAGCTATTTCCGCGAACCATGGCTCTTCTACCGTGGTCACCATAATGTATTCGTCCGGGAAGTCATCTCCAACTCTATCTTCTTGCAATTGCAGGTTTTCAAGCCTTGATAAGTGGTCGGCTGCTACATTCTCCATTCCCTTCTTGTCGCGTATCTCGATGTCAAACTCTTGAAGAAGTAGAACTCATCGTATCAATCTTGGCTTGGCATCCTACTTGGCAAACAAATACTTGATAGCAGAGTGGTCAGTAAAAATAGTTGTTTTAGATAAAACTAAATAAGGGCGGAATTTATCAAAGGCATACACCACAGCTAACAATTCTTTTTCGGTGGTGGTGTAATTCTCTTGGGCTGGATTTAGAGTTTTACTTGCATAATAAATGGGTCGAAAGTGCTTATCAACCCTTTGACCGAGGACAACTCCTAAAGCAAAATCACTAGCATCACACATTATTTCAAATGGTAACTCCCAATTCGGGGCAATAATGATCAGGACATTAGTCAATTTTTCTTTCAAGAATTCAAACACCTCTAAACACTCTTTAGTAAAATTGAATGGTGCATCTTTTAAAAGCAATTGTGTTAGAGGTCTAGTTATTTTAGAAAAATCTTTTATAAAACGCCGGTAAAAACCCGTGTGTCCAAGAAAACTTCTAATGCCCTTCACATTAGTTGGTGGAGGTAATTTGGCAATGGTGTCAATCTTTGCCCGATCCACTTCAATTCCCGATTTGGAAACCTTGTGGCCTAGAACTATACCCTCCTTGACCATAAAATGACATTTCTCCCAATTAAGAACTAAGTCAGTCTTTTCACACCTAGCAAGCATCAAATCAAGGTTAGTGAGACAATCATGGAAGGACGATCCAAAAACAGAAAAATCATCCATAAAGACTTCCATGAATTTTTCCACCATGTCGTGGAATATGGCTGTCATGCACCGTTGAAATGTCGCGGGTGCATTGCATAACCCAAAGGGCATGCGTCGATAAGCAAAAGTCCCACTTGGGCAAGTAAAAGTGGTATTTTCTTGGTCCATGGGGTCTATGGGTATTTGGAAATAACCCGAAAAGCCGTTCAAGAAACAATAGAAACTATGGCCCGATAATCGTTCTAGCATTTAATCAATAAAAGGTAAGGGGAAATGGTTTTTATGAGTGGCATCGTTTAGCTTTCGATAATTGATGCACACTCTCTAACCGGTTACCGTTCGTTTCGTAATAAGCTCATTCTTCTCGGTGGTTATGACCGCCATTCCTCCTTTCTTGGGCACCACTTGGACCGGACTCACCCACGGACTGTCGGAAATAGAGTAAATGATCCCCGCATCTAAGAGCTTGACTACTTCCTTCTTGACTACTTCTTGCATGTTTGGGTTTAATCTTCTTTGGTGTTGTACAACCAGCTTTGCTCCTTCTTCCAGGTTAATCTTGTGTGAACAATAAGAGGGACTTATTCCCTTGATGTCCGTAATGCTCCATGCTATATCCCAATTATGCTTCTTCAATACTTGAACGAGTTCTTCTTTTTCAGATTCGGAGAGGTTAGAGGCTATTATAACTGGCTTTTGATGGCCATCTTCAAGGAAAGCATACTCCAAGTGCTCTGGTAACGTTTTGAGCTCGGTTTTTGGGTTCTGCTTTTTGTACTCGCCGAGTGCAGGAGAAGGACTCGGCGAGTCGGTTGTTGAATTTACGAATTCCATCTTTTCTTCACACGGACACGACGAGTATATCGATCCTACTCGCCGAGTATCTCTATCAGAGTGCTTCTTTATTTATTCATACTCAGCTTCTTCCAGCAGCCTCTCGATCTCCAGTAAGTCTTTTTCATCATTAAATTCCTCATCAAAGATATTGGACTTGTTGGAATCTTCATTATCATACTCCTCCATTAACTCATCAAACATGTCAATTGAGAATGCCATGTCATCACTATTCCTTGCTTGCTTCATAGCTTGATCCACCCCGAAAGTTACTGAATCTTCTCCTACCCGTAAAGTAAGCTTCGAGTCTCTCATGTCCACTATAGCACTTTCTATATTGAGGAGAGGTCTTCCAAGGATGATCGGGACTTGAGGATCCACTTCCATGTCTAGAATTATAAAATCTGCGGGAAATACAAACTTGTCCACCTTGACCAATAAGTCTTCACATATACCTCTTGGAAATGTGATTGTCTTTTTTGCTAATTGAATTGCCATGCGGATTGGCCTTGGTTTCGGGAGATCCAATTTCTTGAAGAATGAATAGGGCATGAGGTTCACACTAGCTCCCGAATCAGCCAAAGCATGGATGGTGGCCAAGTTTCCAAATTGGCAAGGCAAAGTCAAGCTTCCCGAGTCACCTTTCTTCTTTGGTAATTTGTTTAACATGGCAGCTGAGCAATTTTCTTTAAGAACTATTTCTTTCACCTCCTCCATCGTCCTTCTATTGGTTAGAAGCTCTTTGAGGAACTTTGCATATTTTGGCATTTGAGCGATGGCTTCAATGAAGGGTATGTTGATTTGAAGGGCTTTAATGTGGTCGAGAAATTTCTGGTACTCCTCTTCCTGCTTTTCTTTCTTAGCTCGGGCTGGGTATGGCATGGGAGGCTAAAAGGGCGTTTCAGGAACTTGTTCTTTCAAATCTGGCAGTGGACTTGTCGATTCCATATTATGGACTCGGCAAGTAGAGTCTGTGTCATGCAGAATTTTATTTTTATTTTGTTTTTCTGCATCCTCCTTTTGCAAGTCTTTGGGTGCTTCATTCTGAATAGGGGCCAGAGGAGTAATTATCTTCCCACTTCTTGTTGTGACTATGTTTATGTGCGCGCCTCGTGGGTTGTTTTCGGTTTTACTAGGAAGTTCACCAGGTGATCTTTGATTGATTTGTTGAGCAAGTTGCCCAAGTTGTGTTTCAATGTTGTGGATAGAGGCTTGCTGGTTTCTAAGCATGGTTCTTGTTTCTTGGATTGCAGCATCGTGATCATTATGTCTCTTTTCTGAAGCAGCTACAAACTTGGTAAGCATCTCTTCCAAACTTAGTTTTCTTTCTTGTGTCGGCTCCCCCTTTTGGTAAAAACCTCTTCCCTTTTGCTTGAACTTCTCCTCCTTAGCCTTCTTGTACTCGTCATAAGGGAGCCACTCCTTCTTTGGTTTGCGCCAATCTTCATCATATCGGTCCCCACTTGAGTATCAAACTTGCACCTTTTTGTTGCCATTCTCATCCGAGTCGCAGTCTCTAGTAAGGTGAGGCCCATTGCAATTCTCACAACCCACCCGAATAGCATGTATCATTTGATCCATTTTGTCCATCCTCCTATCCATGGTTTTTAGCATAGCCATGACTGCTGACAATTCTTCTGAAGCTGCATAGGCGGCCCACCTAGTCACATCATTTCTTGGATTATGGTATTCTCTAGAATGCTTAGAGAATTCTTCAATCAATTGCTTTATTACTGGAGGTCCCTTCTTCGTGAGTGGACCTTGCAAGTCATGTAATTGCCTAGTGGTAACATTTACTCGATCATAAAAGATGGAGACTTCTTGTTGACTATTGAGGTCATGATGCGGGCAATTCCTTAGCAAACTCTTGTACCTCACCTAAGCTTCATATAGTGACTTTCCTGCTTGTTGTTCAAAGTTAGCAATGACTTTCTTGAGCTTGGATATCTTGGATGGCGGGCAGAATTGATCAATGAATTCTTCTTTCATTTGGGCCCATGTAGTGATCGATCCGGGGGGCAATGACTTGAGCCAATCCTTTGCAACACCCTTCAAAGTAACCGGAAGCATGCGAAGTAGCTGAGTTTCCCGAGGCACATTTGGAACATTGAAATAATCAGCCACATCATTGACTTCATCCAAGTGCTTGTAAGCATCTTCATGGTCTTTGTCGGTGAAGGGGATCTCATTGAGTAGAGCAAGAATGTGACCCTTAAGCTCAAAAGTAGCAGTTGCGGGAATTGCGGGTTGCACAAGTCCCTGGCCAGTGTCATCGCGGATCCTCTTCTTCCATTCTCCCATGGGGATCTCATCAATGTTAGACATGGTAAGTGCTAACTCATCGCCGGAATCATAGTCGTGCCCGAATGTAGGTTCTTCTTCCTCCTCGGTGTCGTACTCGGTGTCTTCTTTGATCGGGTCTTCGCCTGCCAAAAATGCGCTGGAAGCTCCTGATTTGCTGCTCTTCTTTTTTCCCAAAAACAATCTTCAAGTTAGACAAAGGTGATTTCTTAGGTGTATTTGAGCTTTCCACGTCCTTGCCTTTGTTCTTTCTCAATGTGGATTCCGGGTCTTCAAGCGGGGGTACCAGTGGAGTGTTGGTTCCTCTAGTCATCAAAGTCCTTAAATAAAACCAGAAAAACACGTAAAAAGTAAAAAATGCAACTTAAATAACGAAAAAAATAACTTTCAAACAACAGGATACTCGCCGAGTAGGTGCTAGTGCACTCGGCGAGTAGCGTGTTTTATAAAAAAAAATTTAAAACTACAGGTAAAAATTCAAAAAAATACTAATGGATTCTAAAACCTAACCTACTTACTGAATGACTAAAAAAAATTAACTTTGTGCAAGAAAACTCACACAAAGGATTGATAAAATTAGGAATTAAATTTAATTTTTGAACCGTTCCCCGGCAACAGCACCAAAAACTTGATGTGTGTAAAATGCACTGGTTTTAATCCTACTTTTAAATTATAAATGTAGCACACAAAGGCAGTGAACCTGTCTTTTAGTGGTATAGTTGGATAAGTAGAGTGTCGAACTCAGGGAACGGAAATTAAACTAATAACTAATTTTAACTAAGCAAGTAATAAAAATAAAGCTTTTTCTCTAGTTTTACAAGACTAGAAACTTAAGCACACCACCTAACAAGTGATTAACTAAAAACTAAAACAAGTAAAAATTCACCAAATTTGATAAAGAGTTTCTGTTTAGGTCCAACAAATTCACTCTTATGGTTATTTGTGTAATAATGTGATAAGTTAATTGTTATTGGTTACCAACTATAGTGGTTAGGTTCGTGTTCACTAATACTAACCCTTAGACAATTAATCAATTCAAGTAGTGGCCAATTGTTTAAACTAATTAATTCCCTAGTTCAATTATTTGGATTAAATAAAATTTGTAACTGGTTAATCAAGTGGGTGTTTCAATTAACCTCTTGTTTGTTGGTTTCTCAAACAAGCTTACACATTAATTTACCCATTCTCTTATTAATTCTAGTTTCATGTTCATTATTCCTAGACATATGATAAAGTGGTCACATAAACATATGAGGTTAACAACTAAGAGATGTTCATGCAGCTTAATTGTTTTCCAATTAACAGAAAATAGTTGTGGTTAATGCATATGGTTCTTTAACAAACTTAATTTAATAAAATAACCAATAAACAATTAACAAAAGTAATAATTAAACCATAGGAGTAATGTCATTCTTCCTAAACAGAAACCATCCGAATTTTAGCTCATGATTACAAAGAAAACAAGCTCAAGAATGAATTTGATTAAGCTAAACATAATTCAATCCTAAGATTAAGTGGAAATATAACCTAATTCGCCTTGAAACTTCAAAGATCAAAGGTTAGGGTTCTTTAGGTCTTAAAGGGTTTCACCAATCATAGCTCTCTCTCCAAGGAAGCCAGAAAAGTCCTTCAATTCGGATTAAGACCCCATATTTATAGTTATCACAAAACAGGGGCTACTCGACGAGTAGGTCGTGGACTCGCCGAGTACCAAGTGAAATCCGTGTATGGTAAGGATTTTTGACTTTTCTTCGGGAACATTCTCATGGACTCGTCGAGTTTACGTGTGGACTCGCCGAGTTGGTGTGTGGTTTTTCCTTTTTCATCATTCTCTGGTCTCTAATCGCTTCTCCTTATTCCTTTTTGCTTCCAAGCATGTCTTTGGACTGAAAACACAATTTAAGCATTATTAAGTACCTTTTGTCCACATTATGCACATAATTAACTAAAAATGAATAATATTGTATGCTAAACATATGGCTAATTATGCAAATAAAAGACGTAAATAGTGAATTTTTGATAAAGGACTTTTTAGCCTTATCGATCCAAATAAAAGTTGTAGTATATGTTAAACCGAGAACATACAAAAAAAGAACGCCCAAATCTGACTTCGTATGAGGAAGTTATGAATTTTCTAAGATTTGGCATAGCAGTGCACGGCCCGAAACTCGAATTTTAGTTCGAGCGGTTTTTAGCCTACGCGACCTAAATGAGAACTGAAGATCTCATTAATAGGAACTCAACGATAAAAAGACGGACGAAAACCCGTATGTAGAAGTTATGAATTTTACGCGGACATTTAACAGTATAATTTCCTCGTACTGTTAAATTTAAGATTGGTCGAGAATTAGCCGACGGAGTCAAAATGAAAGTTTTTGATCTTATTTTTACCTACGCGTGGATATAAAGAACGTCAAAAACTGAGGTCGTATGTGAATCCTACGGATTTTAGAAGTCAGAAGTGTGATGTGCGAAAATGGGTGATGTGACACAATCTTGGCCATTGCTTTCTCTCCAAGTCTTGCCACTAGATGGTGACATGTGGCACCAAGCTCAGCCATTTTCACCCTATAAATAGAACCTCTCCTACCCTCATTTTCTTCACACCTTTTCCATTCTTTCTTCTTTTTACTCTCTCTAGCCCCGAAACCCCCCGAAAAGCCTAGGGAACCTCCCTAGCACGAGACGGAAGCCCCGGAGTGCTCGACGGCTCCGAGAGGAAGAGCGTTTCGGCTCGGGAATGCTGCTCCAAGCAAAGCCCAGTTTTCTATAAACCCGCTGTAAGTGAGCTACGCCTACGCTATTTTTAATATATCGTTTATTTAATTATACTAACGTTATTAGGAACTTATAATAACTACTTGAGCTATTATTATGGGTTATATAAATATTGTTTAACGCTTATATAATAGTAATAATAGCTAGACTATTAATTAGTCTCGACGAATAATAGACTAAACTCTAGTGGTAACAATACTAGGTTTCGTCGAAAGAAATTATTTTTAAGAAGCGAAGCGTTGTCTGAGTTCGGAATCACCACCTTTTCAAGTGAGTGCATTGTCCCTTTCATGAACATGATTTTAGTACAAGTATCGATTGAAGTATTAAATATATGTTTATGTGCGAATAATTTGATGTTGCCTGAGATACTTGTTAAAGAACATACCTTATTATATATGCTGATTTAGGATAAAGAGTAAACCTAAACTAATTATGAGGAATATTGGGTAGTGTTTTCTTACGAGTACGAGTGAATTATACTCAGAGAATAAAACCTTAGTATATGTCATTGATCTGGGAGCATGGATTAGACATAGTGATTGTCCCTAGTCCGAGAGTATGGATTAGGCATAATCATTCATCATTAATCCGAGAGTATGGATTAGTCATTCGTCCCTAGTCCGAGAGTATGGATTAGTCATTCGTCCCTAGTCCGAGAGTATGGATTAGGTAAAGTCGTTCATTACTGATCCGAGAGTATGGATTAGGTAAACGGCTAATCTTAGGTCCGAGAGTATGGATAGTCTCGTTGTGAGGATCGACGGGGTGGGATAAGAGTTGTTTATATATATGGTGAAATTGTATATTTTGTGAGTTTTAAACTATATATATGGTATAACATTGTGATTTTGAAATCCCTATGTACTCACCAGGTTTCCTAACCTGACCCACTCAGTTTATTTATATCACAAGTGTTGATATGAAGTCACATTACACTGAGAGATTAAGGAGATATAAATCACTTGTGATAATGAATGCAAGTTCTGTTTATGCTTACGTTTCTGTATTGACGATGACATCCCAAATGTTTAAAAATGAATAAAAATACTTTTTCTTTGGAAGTGCTTTGATAACGTATTTATCATGTTTTACTGGGAACAAATTCTGCAACATTTTTATTAAAACAGGTACTTTGATTTTTATAAAGCATAAACAAAATTGGTCTTTTCTGACTGTGAAAATGGGGATGCTACAGTTGGTATCAGAGCATTAGTTTAAGCAAACTAGGAATATGGATTTATTTCTAGACTTAAACTTAGAATGCTAAGCGATGATTGTGAGATGTGAGCACTAGCTTATTTTAGGAATTGTGCCTAAAATGCTTTTATGTGCTAAATGCTTGTGCCTTATATGTTGTCATTTGTTCGGATCTATGGTTTATTGCCGACCGAATCTGTAAACCTTATGTGTTTAGGATTCTAAGTGTTTAACTATGATATTAGAACTAGCAAATAAACGTTTTGGAGTGATAAGGATGATTTAAACGTCAATCCTAAATAAAGATTTAGATTCACCTTATTCGGTGTATAGATCAAGATGGCAAGGACCCGTAGCGGAAACGTGAATGCAAATGGGAACCGAGATCAACCCCCAGTGATTGAGCAAATACCTGTTGTAGTAGCAGCTCCTGAGCCAATCACAATGGCCGAAGTTCAAGCGTTGATCCAGATGATGTTGGATCGTCAAATGGAGGAAACAAGGCGATTACTTCAACAAACTCGAGAGGAACTTACGATGCCTATCGAACAACCCGAACTGAATGATGGGCAATCAGAGGAAGGGAACTATAGTAGGATCGTTGGTCAAGCCGATGCACCGGTGATTAGAAGGATTAATCAAGAAGACGGAGAGGAATGGATGCAAGTACAAAGATTTTCTGACTTGCAAGCCATCGACTTTCAATGGAAAGGAAGATCCAATCGGAGTTATGGATTGGATCTCGGAGATGGAGTTGGCTTCATGACGTGTGGTTGCAGAGGCAAATTATAGACCGCGTTTGTAGTACGACAGTTCCGAGGAGGTGCTGTTCGTTGGTGGAACACCATGGGGAAGACTTTAATCCCCAATGAGCCCCTGCAACTGACATGGGCAGAGTTTTTGGTGCAATTCAAACGTAAGTACTGTTCATCCCAAAACCTGCTCGAGCTGGAGAACCAATTCCTAACCTTGAAGAAAGGAAGCATGACCATCGATGAATACACCAACAACTTCACGGACAAGATGGAGTTTTCTTTGCGCCTTGTCCCGGACGACCTGACAAAAATTGACAAGTACGCAAAGGGACTTCCATGGGAGTATGCGGTGCTAGTACGTCAGGCACCTACTCTGGAGGCAGCTATCTGGGCTGCCAAGTCTGTTGAAGATACGATCAAGGGAAGAGCCACCAGCAAGATGGAGGTTGGCGAGAAGAGAAAGTTTGAAGGATCCTCAAGGTCCGACGATAAGAGAAAATTCTCGAAGTCTAGTTCAAAGAAGGAACGCAATGGTGTGACAAGTGCAGAAAGAAGCACATTGGGAAATGCTCTAAAGAGATGACTTGCTTTAAATGTGGGAAGACTGGTCATTACGCTAGTGAATGCACAACTAAGAGAGAAGTCTGCTTTAAGTGTGGTGAAGAGGGACACTTCAAGCAAGACTTCCCAAGGAAAGAGGAAGCTACAAAGCCGAATATGCCGCCAAAACCAAAGGCAAGAGCATTTCAGATGATCCTTGACGAAGCAAATGACAACGCGAGGAATCAAGGATGAGGACTTCATATCCGAAGAACGAGTTATGCAGTAGCCATAATATAGTATGATGTAGCTTATTAGAGGCATAGTATTGGGTGAACTTGAACACCTATGTAATCGTTTCAAGGAATAATATAAAAACTTTCGTTTTGCTATCCAATGTGTTAAGCTGTCATGTGATTTTATTTTATGGTGACTTGGGAAAACTGCGATACAATACATCGGACGAGTATGAGTAGGTGTGAATGGTAGTAGAGGCCTATACTACTGGAAGCACATGACTCGCACTTGGATCAGGAAAGGTCACAAGGTCACCAAGAAACTAGTAATTGGTATCGTTTTTTTCAAGAATATCGTTACCATCGTTTTGGTAATGACTAAGAAGGTGATTGTTATAACAACCCTAGCGGTCAAATCAAATTGAGTCCGACTACGATAAGTATGATATAGTTCAGAGAATCAAGTCCGATGTAGCACTTGACTTAAGCTAAAAGCTTAAAGAGAAAAATAATCAAAGTGATCAGTAGAGGTATCCCGATAGTTGCTTGTAGCTAGAAATGCTACCTTTTAAGATGAGATTGGAACATGAACGAAAGTATAGTCTGTTCTGGAAGACTCTAAGAGACCTGATTCTAAGCGTGGGAACATACGATGATAAGTCATTAGAATATGACACATCGGTCCATTTTAGTAATAAAATAACTTATCTTAAGTTTGTTAAGAAGAATAAGTAGTCTCCAGTAAGGATCGAGATTGTGACTTGAAGGTCATAATTTGGAGTCTAACGTGAGATAGGGAGCAAGTGCAAGATCAAGCACCGCCTGCAATCAAGAAGTCTTAGAGTTAGATATTCATTCAAAGAAACATAAAAGTTACTATTATTACTTAGGATGAAGAGATAACGTATGGAGTCATCATGTGAGCCTATTTCATTGATGATTCTGGGACGTAATTATCCTAAGGGGGAGATAATTTGTAACGCCCGTAGATCCGGGCTAGTCAATTTAGAGATAATAGGGGCCGAAAATGACTTTTCAACAAAAGAATATTTATAATAAATAATCTTAACCAAGTTTTATAATATGTCTCAAGAGTTCCGTACATATAAAGAACGCCAAAATCCGAGTTATAACGAAGAGGTTATGGCCCGTCGAAGTTTTACGGCAAAACCGGCACGGCACCGGGAGACGTAAATAGTGAATTTTTGATAAAGTAATTTTTAGCCTTATCGATCCAAATAAAAGTTGTAGTATATGTTAAACCGAGAACATACAAAAAAAGAACACCCAAAATCTGACTTCGTATGAGGAAGTTATGAATTTTCTAAGATTTGGCATAGCAGTGCACGACCCGAAACTCGAATTTTAGTTCGAGTGGTTTTTCGCCTATGCGACCTAAATGAGAATTTCAGATCTCATTAATAGGAACTCAACGGTAAAAAGCCGGACGAAAACAGAGTTCGTATGTAGAAGTTATGAATTTTACGCGGACATTTAATAGTATAATCTCCTCATACTGTTAAATTTAAGATCGGTCGGGAATTAGACGACGGAATAAAAATGAAAGTTGTAGATCTTATTTTTACCTATGCGTGGATATAAAGAACGTCAAAAACGGAGGTCGTATGTTAAAGTTATGGATTTTTGAAGTCAGAAGTGTGCTATGCGAAAATAGGTGATGTGATACAATCTTGGTCATTGCTTTCTCCCCAAGTCTTGCCACTAGATGGTGACATGTGGCACAAAGTTCAACCATTTTCACCCTGTAAATAGAACCTCTCCCACCCTCATTTTCTTCACACATTTCCCATTCTTTCTTCTTTTTACTCTCTCTCTAGAACCTCTCTCTAGCCCCGAAACCCCCCGAAAAGCCTAGGGAACCTCCCTAGCACGAGGCGGAAGCCCCGGAGTGCTCGACGGCTCCAAGAGGAAGAGCTTTTCAGTTCGGGAATGCTGCTCCAAGCAAAGCCCGGTTTTCTATAAAACCCGTTGTAAGTGAGCTACGCCTACGCTATTTTTAATATATCGTTTATTTAATTATAGTAACGTTATTAGGAACTTATAATAAGTACTTGAGTTATTATTATGGGTTATATAAGTATTGTTTAACGCTTATATAATAGTAATAATAGCTAGACTATTAATTAGTCTCTACGAATAATAGACTAAACTCTAGTGGTAATAATACTAGGTTTCGTCGAAGGAAATTATTTTTAAGAAGTGAAGCGCTGTCTGAGTTCAGAATCACCACCTTTTCAAGTGAGTGCATAGTCCCTTTCATGAACATGATTTTAATACAAGTATTGATTGAAGTATTAAATATATGTTTATGTGCGAATTATTTGAAGTTGCCTGAGATACTTGTTAAAGAACATACCTTATTATATATGCTGATTTAGGATAAAGAGTAAACCTAAATTAATTATGAGGAATACTGGGTAGTGTTTTCTTACGAGTACGAGTGAATTATACTCAGAGAATAAAACCTTAGTATATGTCATTGATCCGGGAGCATGGATTAGATAGAGTCATTATCCCTAGTCCGAGAGTATGGATTAGGCATAATCATTCATCATTAATCTGAGAGTACGGATTAGTCATTCGTCCCTAGTCCGAGAGTATGGATTAGGTATAGTCGTTCATTTATGATCCGGGAGTATGGATTAGGTAAAACGGCTAATCTTAGGTCCGAGAGTATGGATAGTCTCGTTGTGAGGATCGATGGGGTGGGATAAGAGTTGTTTATATATATGGTGAAATTGTATATTTTGTGAGTTTTAAACTACATATATGGTATAACATTTTGGGATTGCAATCCCTATGTACTCACCAGGTTTCCCAACCTGACCCACTCAATTTATTTATATCACAGGTGTTGATATGAAGTCACATTACACTTAGAGATTAAGAAGATATAAATCACTAGCGATAATGAATGTAAGTTCTATTTATGCTTATGTTTCTGTATTGACGATGACATCCCAAATGTTTAAAAATGAATAAAAATACTTTTTCTTTAGAAGTGCTTTGATAACGTATTTATCATGTTTTACTGGGAACAAATTCCGCAACATTTTTATTAGAAGAGGTACTCTGATTTTTATAAAGCATAAACAAAATCGGTCTTTTCTGGCTGTGAAAATGGGGATGTCACAATCCTATACCTCCACAACTGGTATTCAGAGAGATGCTCTTCCTAGAAGTTTGAGAGGCTTTCTTCTGACCTGGAGGTTTGCTTGGAGGTGGTGGGAGATTTTAAAGGAAACAGTAAGAAAAGAGGAAGAAGATAGAGTTGATTGTGTTGACTTGAATTATCGAGGATTATGAACACCACGACCCCACGGTGGGCGCCAAATTGTTTTGTTCCAAAATTGATTAGATGGATATCAACCAAATTTCATGAGTGTTTATGGTGTTGGTATTAATGTGAATATGGAATTGAAATTAAAATGACACAGGTGGTTTACAAGCAAAGCCCTTGATCCTTGCTAGGATCTCCAACATAAAACCTAAGGAGGTGATAATGATCACCTGCCATGTATGATCTTATTGATTTGAACATAAATCATAGAGATGAGCTTGGTAATACGATTACAAATGATAAAGTAAGTCTACATGAGTAAGATGTCAGTTAATTGTACTCGTTGTGTAAAATTTTACAAGTGTATCTATAGTCTAGGTTAAGTAACTATAAATCCGAGATTCTTGGGATCCTGTTGAACTTGTATTTGCAACGTGCTTTGACTTTGTATTCCCGGATTTTAAGCCTGGTTCGAGTGATTCTTCGTTGTGAGAAATAAACAAGAAATATAGTCGTTAATCTTGTTAGGAAATAATAATGGCAATGTTCAGGATACTGAGACCCCTTTAAGAACTGGGATCCTGATAGGTTTAAGGATCCTTAGATATATTTAAGATCCAAGATCTCGGAGAGGATTGAGGATCTTGGCACTAAGAAGGCTAATATATATATATATATATATATATATATATATATATATATATATATATATATATATATATATATTTTAGAAGTGTTAGGAAATAATAATATTAATTGCCAAGATCCTAAGATAGGTTCGAGATCCCAAAAGATCATAAAGATCCAAGATCCTGAATAGGGTTGAGGATCTTGGCCCTAACAAACATTTCATCATAAAATGATATTTTTATTTTAAATAAAACCTTTACAACACAATTGTTAGGTCCAGGATCCTCAAAGGATTCAGGATCGTCAAACCTCATCAGATATTCAGGATCCTCAACTATCTCAGGATCCTGACTATTCCGTTATTATTATTACTAACATTTATAACGGTTGTATTTCATTCTTAATAAACACATCTGCAGAAATAGTCAAGAGAAGACTTATTCTTAACAGAGAGTCATCTCAACTGTGCTAAAGACCCAGAATACCTAATCAATCGACGTTTACAAAGTTGGTCATAGAGGATCCTGGGAATATCGGACATCTTGTTAGCTAGTTTAGACTATAAATTGACACATACATCTCGCACATGACAGGCACTGCTTACTCTTAGCTTACTCTTCGAACTTTTTCACTTGTTCTTACTAAAATACTCTCTGTAATAATCAATTTATATTAATAAAATCATCACGAAATGTGATCATTATCACCTCCTAAGGTTTTGTGCCAGAGATCCTAGCAAGGATCAAGGGCTTTCCTTGTAAACAATCATGCCATTATCTTTACCTTTCTCTATTGCATAATTCGAACATCACAACCTCTCATTCAATTTGGTTGATCTATACTTGTGTAATTTTTTACCAAAACAATTTGGCACCCACCATGGGGTCGTGGTGTTCAAAATCCTCGAAAGATCATGTCTACACAACTGATCCTTTCTTCATCCTCCGATCCTTCCATTCAAACCAAAAACATACCACCTCCTCCGAGTGGAACCCCTGGTCAGAGGAAAGTGCATGATACTCCCAAGAGAAACACCCCTCCGGTCACTAACCAAGGAAGTTTGGGATCCTCAGGACTACAGGATCCGACAACTCCGGTCACTACTGCTGAACTCTTCGCTATGATAAGGAAAATGATGCAACAGATGACTCAGTAGCAAGATGATAATAGAACACTACTCAGAGAAGTGGAGAGGATGAAAGCAGAATTTCAGAAATCCTAGGAAACAATGTCCACAGTTGTACAACCAAGGATCCTGAACTTCGACAATGCGGGATCCTCAAGAAATCAACATGGGAACACAACTCCTGCTATTGTTGCATCACCCTGGGTGACGACTATGAACAATCAAGCATCTATGATAAATGATCTCAATGAGCCTATCAATACTCCTAGAAACCTTGATTCTAGTAACTTCTTAAACAACAATACTATCAATACTAACTCTACGAATGTTGATGCAGGAATAAGTCCAAACATGGCTATGGACCTTTAGCAGTTGAGACAGATGATCTCAAGCGTACCCGGGGTAGTTCAACCCATACTAGAAGCATCTCCAAAAAGTCACATGATCTTGAGATTTGCTCCTGCGATAGCCGATACCGAATTTACTAAATGCTTCTAGACTCCTAGCATGAAGCCTTACAATGGAACTTCGGATCCTGAAGAACACGTAGCGTAATACCGAGAAAGGATGGAGATCATTCCCATCCCAGTGCACTTGAAAGAAGCTTGCCTTTGCAAAGGCTTTGGTTTATCCCTCACGTGATCAACTCTTAAATGGTTGCTAAACGTTCCTCCCTATTCTATTACTTCATTTACACAATTAGTCAACATTTTTAATAATGAGTTTTCTTGTAAGATCACTAGTGATCTCTATCGGGTAGTTCAGGATCCTAAGGAACGACTTAGGGATTTTGTAAACAGGTTTGGCAGGGAAGATATGAGCATCCCTAATATTGATATGATGACTATTTTCAAGGCCTTCAAGATGGGTCTAAGGAATGATTCACCCTTCTACGAAGATCCCGTGATGACTCCATGCAAGAGATTAGACGAAGTTAGGTGTCGGGCATTAAGGTTCATAGGTCTTGAAGAGGATAAAAAAGTCCAAAAGAGGAGCAACCCTTCAAGTCAATACGATAATACCAATAGGAAGGCCGAATCCTCGGCTCCAAGCGATGCCCTATTCCAAGCTAGATAATCACATGGTTAATGCCCTCGAAGATGAAGGAGAGGAAGGGGAACCCCCTAAGATCACTTACTACTGTTTTCTGTGGATATTTCATGTTGAATCCATGCTATGCAGGATCTCAGAGATAAAGCAAGGTGGCCAAAGAAGGATAACAAATCTACCAGACTACAAGTGCTTACCATGAAGATTTCGGTCATATGACGGAGGATTACATAGGCCTAAGAAAGGAGATCAGCTACCTCCTTAGCAAAGGGAATCTTAAAGAGATCCTTGGAAGAAAGTAAGAAAAGTCCAAGGAAAACAACTAGGATGGTCACAAGATCCCGAAGAAACCAGTATCTCCACCCCCAAATGCCTAGATCATTAATGTTATCTCAGGCAGATCTAACATTTGTGGTACTTCTTCTTCTCAAGCTAAAAGACACGCCAAGGTCTCTAAAACAGAAAAGGAGGATAGACCACGAAAGAATACCTTGGTTATCAATGAAAAGGAAATAACGTTTGACGAGACAGACATGGAAGGGATCTAGGATCCTCACCATGATTGACTCGTGATAACACTGTACATTGCCAACCACTTCTTCAGAAGGATCCATTTTGACGGAGGATCCTCGGTTAACATCATACTCTTGGACACACTAAAGAGGATGAACATCCTGAAATCAGAGATAATGAAAAGATCCTTGGTCCTTATAGGATTTAGTGGAGAAACGAAACACACCATTGGGGAGATAAAGCTACCAATGTACATAGAGGGGGTAAACTCTATACAAAATTTATGTGTTATTGACACTTTATCTTCTTATAATGTGATATTAGGTAGACCGTGGATCCACGAGATGAAAGCGGTTCCATCAACATATCATCAGTATGTAAAGATGCCTACTCCTTGGGGAATAGTGAAGATCATGGGAGATCAACAAGAGTCAAAGGAATCCTATAAAACCTATATGAAGCCTACGACGAAACCCCAGTAAGCATAGCAATTAAGGCAGGGGGCACAACATGTACGAAGGAGCAAGACATGAAGGAAGTTCCCCTGAGTAGCGAGGATCCTGAAACCAAAGTCCTCATAGGATCCACAATACTTGATCAAATTGAGCAAGACCGATTAAACTTCCTTTGAACCAGAAGCAAGACGTTTGCATGGAAACACAAAGATATGACAGGCATAAACAAGAGTATTTTAACTTACAAACTTAATATTGATCCTTCTTTCAGACCGATACATCAAAAAGGAATGAAGTTTGCACCCGAAAGGAATCAGATCATCCAGGAAGAAGTGGAAAAGCTCCTCAAGACAGGGACGATCAAGGAAGTAAAGTTCCCGAGATGGATAGCTAATGTAGTTGTCGTACAAAAGAAGAATGGCAAGTGGCGAGTATGTGTAGACCACACGGATCTTAACAAAGCTTGTCCTAAGGATCCTTTCCCCACACATTGACTCCAGGAAAGATGCAACGACTGGCCACAAACTCTTAACCTTCATGGATGCTTCAACAGGATTCCAACAAATCCATATGGAACCATCCGACCAAGAATATGCATCATTTATAACACCATCGTGTATATATTGTTACACTGCAATGCCTTTTGGTCTTAAAAACGCAGGTGCAACATATCAAAGACTGGTGAACCAGATGTTTAAAGACAAGTTGGGGGACACCATGGAGGTCTACATTGACGACATGGTAGTGAAGTCCATGAAAGCTGACAATCATCTCAAGGATCTCAAAGAAGCCTTCAACATTCTAGATGAATACAACATGAAGTTGAATCTGTTTAAATGCCAATTTGGGATGAAGTCGGGCAAGTTCCCTGGGTATATGGTAACCAAGACAAGAATAGAAGCAAGCCCAGATCAGATCAAAGAAATCATCGAGCTTAAATCTCCATCTTCAACACAAGACATCCAAAGGCTAACTCAAAGAGTAGCGGCACTCAACAGGTTCATTTCAAGATCCTCAGAAAGGTGTAAACCATTCTATGATATCTTGAAGAAGAAAAAAAAAGTTTGAATGGACCAAAGAACACAAAGAAGCTTTTCAGGAACTCAATAGATACTTAAGTTCTGCGCTGCTGCCGGTGAAGCCTAGAGATGAAGAACCACTTCTCTTCTACTTCTCAGTATCCTCAAACGCGGTAAGTCATGTCCTAGCCAAGGGTCTTAACAGAAACCAACATCCTATCTACTATGTAAGTAAAAGTCTTCTGGATCCTGAGACCAGGTATTCTCATCTCGAAAAATAATTCTCGCATTACTAACTGCTTCACTAAGTTACATCATTCTTTCGAGACACATACTATACATGTGAAAACTAATTACCCTATTAAGAATGTGACGAGAAAACCAGAGATGTCAGGAAGGATGGCAAAATGGTCGGTAAACTTAAGCACATTTGACATAAAATATCAGCCAAGATCTGCTATAAAGTCACAAGCATTAGCAGACTTTGTGGTTGATTTTAGTGATGATCTACAAAAAGATGTATACATTGAAGCTAAATAACTCTTAGAAGATGAACACTTGAGAAAATGGACACTATTCAAGGATGGAGCTTCAAACCCAAAAGGAATCGGGCTAGGAATCATACTAAAATCGCCACAGGGGGGCATCCAACCCCAGGAAGTTAGTTGCAAATTTAATGCAACCAACAACGAAGCGGAATACAAAGCACTCATCATGGGACTACAATTGGCTAGGGATCTTCAAATCAAGGATCTTTAGGTATTTGTTGATTCTTTATTATTATCCAGTCACTTTGATAGATCTTATGTAGTGAAAGGTAAAAGATTAGCATTATACTTTGAGATCCTCAAAAATTAGCCTCTGATTTTGAAAACATTAGCCTAACCCAAGCTCCCAGGGAAGAAAACACATAAGCAGATGCATTAGCCAACTTAAGATCCTCCCTAAGGATCCCACCAGAAATGAAGATCCCTATAACTCACATAATAACTCAAGCTATAGAAGCCCTTTTCGAAAACCCGATGATCCTAAACAACAAATAAGTATAGCAGCCATTAGAGATCCCATCCCTCAAATTCCTCGTCAAAGGGATCCCGGCGAAAGGGGTCCTCGAAGAAATCAACAATCATGGATCCAACCCATTACGAAGTATCTCCAAAATGCCACGATCGCAACAGAAGAAAAAAGTGAAAAATAATTTAGAACAAGAGTCTCAAGATTCGTAATAATCCAACGTAAACTCTATAAAAAGTATATAGCAGGTCCATATCTCAGATGCATGGAAAATCCTGAAGCTGCGGAAGTCTTTGTGACATCCCCAATTTCACGGCCAGAAAAGACCGATTTGTTTATGCTTTATTTTTATAAAATCAGAGTAATCTTTTGATTAAAAGAGTTGCGGAATTTGTTTCCAAAATGAAATATGATAGAATTTATCAAAACATTTCTCAAAGAGAATGTATTTTCATTAAATAATAAAATCTCGGGATGTCATGTTCGATACAAACCAAAAGCATAAACAATATAAAATAAACCTTACAATAGTTATTCATACTACTGATTTATAATCCAAAATCTCTCGTCAAGTCCACCAACTTATACTCTTGTGCCATCACATGTAATGTAAAGAAAACTGAGTGGGTCGGGCTTGGGAGCCTGGTGAGCATATAGGGTTTTCAACCCACAATAATATAATTATTATATGTAATCAGCAAACAATCAACCCAATTACCCATCCCCATTATCTTCTTAAGGTTTTACCCTAAGAGCCAACTATCCTTCATTCATTTATTCCTAAGGAATTGGCACGAAATCCATTGCTGCCAAAGGTTATTTATCAAGTACTAAATCCATAGTTATCAGGCACCAACTCCATAGTCACCAAGGTTCACTTAACAAGCGCTAACTCCATAGTCGCCAAGGTTCATAAAATAGGCACGAAGTCACATCGTCGCCAAGGTTTATACAATAGGCGCTAACTCCATAGTCACCAACTATTTCATCTACCTATGTTCTACCCAACAATTTTGTAGATATAAATACTTACACAGTTTAAATCATTTAACACCTGTATAAAACTCCAATTTCAATGCCCATCTCAAATAGACAAATAACATACAAACACATAGCACGTATTTCATAGCAAATACTTCATATTTATGTATTAGAAGAAAGTAACTACACACTCGCGCATATAAACAACAATATACTTAATACACTCAAACCATACTTGTATTATTATCGTGTTTATGAAAGGTAGTATACACTCACTTGATCAGAAGATGATCAGACAGCACTACGGCTTGCAGAAGTAGTATATCTCCGCAGATCTGAAAGATCTTCACAAAAATTGAACTTCTCGCGGGTGGAGCTTCGGCTCGGGGATCACGCTCTTCGGGATTCTCGGGACTTCGGATCTTGCTTCGGGATTCGAGATTGAGACCGGGGCTTTGGGACACTTAAGGTACGCAAAACGATGCAAAACGGGAGAGAGAAGAGAGGAAAATAGCAATTGAGCCGGCTGCCCTCGCATCCTATTTATAGGAGGCTGGAGCCTCGGAGTACGTGGGGTGTACAGGCGTACGCGGGGCGTACGCGTCCGAAACGTCACTGCATGTGTCATGCGAAGAACTCGAGTGCGAAGGTCGTCATGCTTCGCTGTACGCGGGGCGTACTTCGGATGAGTCCGATGACTCGCCTTCGGATAATATCGGGATTTAATAATTAAATTTAATTATTAATTCATTAATAAACTTCGAAAATTCATATCTTCTTCATACGAACTCCGTTTTCAACGTTCTTTATATCCACGCGTAGGTGAGACTACGCTCTACGACTTTCGTTTAGACTCCGTCGGCTAATTTTGACTTTTATTTTTATTATTTATTTTTAATAGGTCGGGACAGAAAATTTCATTATAAATTCATAACTTCTTCGTTTGACGTCCGTTCTTGCCTAACTTTTCGTCGTTTCGCTACTAACAACAAGATCTTTGATTCTCGTTTAGATCGCTAAGGCTAAATATCACTCTAACGTAAATTCACTTTTTACGTCATTCAGCATTGTGCCGGTTCTGTCGCGAAACTTCAACAAGTCATAACTTCTTCGTTATAACTCGGATTTCGGCGTTCTTTATATGTACGGAATCCTTGTAACATATACTAAAACTTAGTTAAGATTATTCATCCTAAATAATCTTCTATCAAAAAGTCATTTTTTGACGCTTATTGTCTCTAAATTAACTAGCCCTGATCTACGGGTGTTACAATTATCTCCCCCTTAGGATGATTACGTCCCGGAATAATCAACGAAATAGGATTCGTATATTGACTTCATAAGTTATCTCTCCATTCTAAGTAATAACCTTGATGCTCAATCCTGCATCTGCTCTTCGTACTACGTTGGACTTTAGATCGACATCTTTATGTTACAAAATAAATCCTTATTGTGGACTCCTTCTTCTTCTAAGGATAAATACATTCGTTTATCTATTGTAACTAACCGATGGGTCGTGCCCCTTTGACCTCTCATCGTGGTCAGACTCAATTTAATATGACCACTAGGGTCGGAATAACCATCATCCTACTAGCCATTACCGAATCAAGGGAAATGACAAACTTGAATAAAACGAAATCAATTACTAGCTTCTTGATAACCTTGTGACTTCCCCTGATCCAAGCGTGAGTCCTGTGCTTCCGGTAGTATAGATCTCTACTACCATTCACACCTACTCATACTCGTCCCAAGTATTGTCTCGCAGTTAACCAAGTCACCATACATAAATCATATAATCATTCAACACATCAAATAACAAAACCAGGGTTTATATTAATTCTTGAAACTATTAACCAAAAGTTCAAGTTCACCCTATACTATGCCTCTAGCAGGCTATGCTTCCTGATACAGACTTTATATATTAATATGAAGTCTTCATCTTTTAATCCTCCCATCCTTTTCTGCTTCGTTGAGGAACATGTTGAATGCCCTTGGCTGTGGAGGTGTGTTTTTTTGTGGGAAGTCTTTAGAAATATGACCTTCTTCGTTACACCTATAGCACACCTTCTTGATAGGTGCGCACTTGTTGGCGTAGTGCCCTGTCTTCCCACACTTGTAGCAAGTCATCTCCTCGCTACATTTCCCGAAGTGTTTCTTCTTACACTTCTCACACCATTTAGCTTCATCTCTTCCCCCAGATTTCAAGAATTTGCTTTCTTTGTCGATTATTGAAGATCCTTCACGCTTCCTTTTCTCTCCAACTTCAGCCCTTTCCAGACCCTTTTCTTTTATTTGGGTCTCAACATTCTTGGCTGCCCAGATGGCGGCTTTCAGAGTGGTTGCTTCCTTGACTATCGGACCAAAGTCCGCTGGTAATCCATTGGCAAAATTGTTGACCTTGGAAAGTTCAGTCGGAATTAGGTATGGAATAAGCTTCATCTTTCCGTAAAGCTCGTAGCGTATTCAGTAACGCTCAATTTTCCTTTCTTCAGATTCTGGAAGTCATTGTTGATTTCCAGAAGATCTTGCTCAGAGCAGTATTGCAATTTCAGTTGCACCACGAATTCTTCCCAAGACATCTTGCTAGCTTCCCCCTTGGGCATCGAACCACCCAGTAACTTCCACCAGCTCAATACTCTAGATTTTAACAGAGGGATTGAAAGAGCGGTCTTCTGTCTATTGCTACACTTGCAACTTTCAAACATTGTCTCCATTTCGGAGATCCAGTCCATGACTTGCACCGGTGTCGGGCTCCCAGAAAGACATGGTGGTTTGGATGCCATGAAATCCTTGTACTTGCATCCACGTCCATCATTTACTCTATCCTGGTTGTTTTGCCGAACTATTGGTGGGTTGGCTTGACCAACGGTCCCACTGTAGTTTCCTCCTTCAGACTGCCCTCCATTTACTTCGGGCTCTTCAACTTGAATTGACAATTCCTCGCGATTCTACCGAATCAGATGTCTGGTTTCTTCCATCTGATTATTCAACATTGACTGGATCATCACTTGAACTCCGGCCATTGTCATTGGTTCAGGCGCTGCTACTATAACAGGTATTTGTTCAATTACTAGTATTTGATTCCTGTTTTCATCAGCATTTCCAACTCCACTCCTCGTTCTCACCATTTTTGATCTATACACCGAATAAGGTGAAATTAGATCCTTAGTCACGATAGATATTCAAATCATCCTTATCACTCCGAAACGTTTACATGTTAGTTCTAATATCGTAGAAGCACACTTAGAATCCTAAGCACATAATGTTTCCAGATCCGGTCGGCAACAGACCCTAGATCCGAACAATTAACATCATATATGGCAAACATATAATAATTAGTACATAATAGCATTTTAGGCAATTTTCCTAAAATAAACTGGCGCCTGTGTCAATTTCGGTGTACTACCTAAAATATAATGAACGCACTCAACTCACAATCGTTGCTTAGCATTCTAAGTTTAAGTCTAGAAATAAATCCATATTCCTAGTTCGCTTAAACTAATGCTCTGATACCAACTGTGACTTCCCCAATTTCACGGCCAGAAAAGACCGATTTGTTTATGCTTTATTTTTATAAAATCAGAGAAATCTTTTGATTAAAAGAGTTGCGGAATTTGTTCCCAAAATGAAATATGATAGAATTTATCAAAACGTTTCTCAAAGAGAATGTATTTTCATTAAATAATAAAATCTCGGGATGTCATGTTCGATACAGACCAAAAGCATAAACAATATAAAATAAACCTTACAACAGTTATTCATACTACTGATTTATAATCCAAAATCTCTCGTCAAGTCCACCAACTTATACTCTTGTGCCATCACCTGTAATGTAAAGAAAACTGAGTGGGTCAAGCTTGGGAGCCTGGTGAGCATATAGGGTTTTCAACCCACAATAATATAATTATTATATGTAATCAGCAAACAATCAACCCAATTACCCATCCCCATTATCTTTTTAAGGTTTTACCCTAAGAGCCAACTATCCTTCATTCATTTATTCCTAAGGAATTGGCACGAAATCCATTGCTGCCAAAGGTTATTTATCAAGTACTAAATCCATAGTTATCAGGCGCCAACTACATAGTCACCAAGGTTCACTTAACAAGCGCTAACTCTATAGTCACCAAGGTCTACTCAACAAGCGCTAACTCCATAGTCGCCAAAGTTTACTCAACGTGCGCTAACTCCATAGTCGCCAAGGTTCATAAAATAGGCATGAAGTCACATCGTCACCAAGGTTTATACAATAGGCGCTAACTCCATAGTCACCAACTATTTCATCTACCTATGTTCTACCCAACAATTTTGTAGATATAAATACTTACACAGTTTAAATCATTTAACACCTGTATAAAACTCCAATTTCCATGCCCATCTCAAATAGACAAATAACATATAAACACATAGCACGTACTTCATAGCAAATACTTCATATTTATGTATTAGAAGAAAGTAACTACACACTCGCGCATATAAACAACAATATACTTAATACACTCAAACCATACTTGTATTATTATCGTGTTTATGAAAGGTAGTATACACTCACTTGATCAGAAGATGATCAGACAGCACTACGGCTTGCAGAAGTAGTATATCTCTGCAGATCTGAAAGATCTTCACAAAAATTGAACTTCTCGCGGGCGGAGCTTCGGCTCGGGGATCACGCTCTTCGGCATTCTCGGGGCTTCGGATCTTGCTTCGGGATTCGAGATTGAGACCGGGGCTTTGGGACACTTAAGGTACGCAAAACGATGCAAAACGGGAGAGAGAAGAGAGGAAAATAGCAATTGAGCCGGCTGCCCTCGCATCCTATTTATAGGAGGCTGGAGCCTCGGAGTATGCGGGGAGTACAGGCGTACGCGGGGCGTACAGGCATACGCGGGGCGTACGCGTCTGAAACGTCACTGCATGCGTCATCCGAAGAACTCGAGTGCGAAGGTCGTCATGCTTCGCTGTACGCGGGGCGTACACTCATACACGGGGCGTAATTCGGATGAGTCCGATGACTCGCCTTCGGATAATACCGGGATTTAATAATTAAATTTAATTATTAATTCATTAATAAACTTCGAAAATTCATATCTTCTTCATACGAACTCCGTTTTCGACGTTCTTTATATTCACGCGTAGGTGAGACTACGCTCTACGACTTTTGTTTAGACTCCGTCGGCTAATTTTGACTTTTATTTTTATTATTTATTTTTAATAGGTCGGGACAAAAAATTTCGTTATAAATTCATAACTTCTTCGTTTGACGTCCGTTTTTGCCTAAGTTTTCGTCGTTTCGCTACTAACAACGAGATCTTCGATTCTCGTTTAGATCGCTAAGGCTAAATATCAGTCTAACGTAAATTCACTTTTTACGTCATTCAGCGTTGTGCCGGTTCTGTCGCGAAACTTGAACAAGTCATAACTTCTTTGTTATAACTCGGATTTTAGCATTCTTTATATGTACGGAATCCTTGTAACATATACTACAACTTAGTTAAGATTATTCATCCTAAATACTCTTCTATCAAAAAGTCATTTTTTGACGCTTATTGTCTCTAAATTGACTAGCCTTGATCTACGGGCGTTACAGTCTTGAAGGACATACATGAAGGAGACTGCGGCAATCACATTGGGGGTAGATCCTTATGCTGCAAGGTATTGAGAACATGATACTACTAGCCAACCATGAAGAGAGATTCTTTTCTACATGCTCAAAAGTGTCATGCTTTCCAAAGACACATCAATATCCTACATCAACCGACAGAACCTCTACATCCTATTATCTCTCCATGGCTATTCATGAAATGGGGAATGGATATAGTAGGAAAATTACCAATAGATCTAGGAAGAAAAGTCTTCATGTTGGTAATGACTGATTACTTCTCGAAGTGGATCGAAGCTGAATCCTTCATTTAGGTTAGAGACAAAGAGGTAGTCTCATTTATTAGACGTAATATCTTGACCCGATTCGGGATCCCTGCTGAAATTATATGCAACAATGGATCCCAATTCATAAGCAATAGGACAAGAGACTTTTGCACGAGTTGGGGAATCAAAATGATAATGTCCAGTCCTATTCATCCCCAAGCTAATGGTCAAGCAGAATCTAGCAATATGATTGTAGTAAACAAGTTGAATAAAAGGCTAGATAAAGAAAGGAAGATGGGCAGAAGAGCTTCCTTTCGTCCTATAGGTAGATAGGACTACTTCCAAAGTAGCCACATGTACGACCCCCTATTCCTTGGTGTTTGGGATAGAAGAAATGATTCCTACCGAAGTAGTGATCCCGACAGCAAGATACTTGCTCCAAAATCAAGAAAACGATAACATTATACTAGCCCAGGATCTTGACACTGTTAACGAACTTAGGGATCTTTCCAAGATACACATTGATGCTCATCAACAAAGGATCACCAAGGATTACAATAAGAACATAAAACTCTGAGGCTTTCAAATAGGAGACTTGATATTAAGGAAAACATTCTAAAAAACCAAGGATCCTAGTGTAGGTAAATTAGCTCCTAAGTGGGAAGGACCGTATCTCATAGATGTTGAAGCAGGAAAATGAGCATATTGGTTAGCAACACTAGAAGGAGACATTTTGCCCAGATCCTGGAATGCTATACATCTCAAAGCATACTATATGTAAACAAGATCGATTGATCTTCAACAAAACTAAGGTGCACATGTTCTTTACCTTAAGCTTTTCATCATTACCTATTTTCTCCTCAAATACAATACTAACGTAAGCATTGGAGAGGGCGTTAGCTAGACTAACGCCCACCCTTAGCTAACATTTTCTATGCATAAAAATGTAAAGCTAAGGATCTCCATAAGCGATGATCCTGAAACATAAGGATCCTCAAGCTTGAAGATCCTGAAACATAAGGATCCTCAAGCTTGAAGATCCTGAAACATAAGGATCTTGACACACAAATATCTCAGCATCTTAACACTTAAACAATTCCATTATATCAACTGTATGATCTTTAAACTATCATATACACAAGCTAGAGACTGATCATATCTCCTACGCTTAAGGGTACTTAACCCCTCTAAGGTTTAAAGAGCTAATTACCTCTTTCACATGAACCAAGGTTTATACACCTCGCTTGAACGCACGATATCTAACTATGGGATACGAATAAGGGGATCATTTCACGATGTAGTGGCTTGGAAACCCTCTTATCTTTGAACATAAGTTAAGATCCTTGAGGTTTATAACATTTTCATGTTATCTAAAATTGGGATCTTACCCCAGAAATTGCATAAGGCTTATAACATCTTCATGTTATCACACGTTGGGATCTTTCCCCAGAAAATACACATGAATCATAACATTTTCATGTTATCATAAGTAGGGATCTTTCCCATGAAATACATCACAAGTTGGGTTCCTTCCTAGTATATAACATTAACATGTTATCAATTGGACTTATGGTGTTACCCAATAATTTTGTCAAAGTTTATAACCTAAACAAGTTATCCTAAGAAGGGAATTCCCCCGTATGATCTAAGGATTATGGATCCTCATTATTAAGGATCCTCATCCTTAAGGATCCTCGTCATTAAGGATCCTCATCGTTATGGATCCTTGTCAGTAAGAACCTTATCATCAGAAGTCAACAGCGATCCTAAGTTCTTTCCTAAGTTGAGATTTATCCTCAATAAATTCTAAGATTGGAAAGCTTATGCAGCTTAAGAAAAAACTTGAAGACAATCAGGTTCCATCTATCCTTATTCTCAAAAAACTCTAAGTAAAGTTTAAGGATCCTATGCAAAAATCATTTGGTTATCAGAATTCAAGTATACTAAAAATGATTCACTAATAGAATTTTGTCTCAGGATTGTTTGCAGGAACCAAGTTTTTCAGGATCCTGATTATTTAAGGAGCCTAGTATTGTAATAGTCATGCAGAAAAATCAAGAGAGAGATATAAAAAGAAAACACAACCATTTCATTCAAAAGAGGTTGCACACCAACCCAACCAAAAGATTAATTGTTTTACATTATTGATGAAAACAAATACTACCTAAACCAACTTCTTGCAGGCCTAGACCTTAGCCTGGTCATCCTCGGCCGCATCCTTCTTCTCCCTTCCTTCGGTCAGCCGTAGTACAAGATCCTGATTAACGGTAGCAGGCTTGCCAGTCAATTTAGTCAGTGCCTCACGCCAACCGTCCACGTCCTAGGAACCTGCATTCTCCAGATCATCCACAAGATGGATCTTGGCCTCCTAAACAGCCACCGCAATACAGACCTTTGCATTAGAGATCACTTCCCCCATCTCGAGAAAGTGCCCCTCCTCCTTTTCAACCTTCTCCTTGCTGAGCAACTCCACTCTCCTCAACAGTTCCTCGTAGGTCACTTTCCACATCCTCTCCTGTCCTTGAAGGGCTTGTTTAGCCCTCTCCGCTCGGATCCTTAAATCAGCAGAAACATGATTAGAGACCTAAAGAAAAGACATATTGGTTCAGCAAATGGTAGAATATGTAACGCCCGTGTTTTTAGGCTAAGCATTAGTATGATGATGTAATAGTTAGGATCAACAATTGTAACCTATTTTGAAGTAATAAAAAGGAATTACTTGAATATTATTTGAATTATGTGATTTTATGTACATTATATTTATTTATAAGATATAATAAATTAAGAATGAAAATAAGCATCAAAAATAAAATAATAGATAAACCCAATATCTATGAAGAAAGTTGTAGTGGTCGTGACAAGGATTCCAGAGATATAAAGAACGCCGAAATCCGAGTTATAACGAAGAAGTTATGACTTGTCGAATTTTTACGGCTAAACCAGCACGACACCGCCTAATGTAAAAAGTGAATTTTTGATAAACTACTTTTTAGCCTTATAGATCTAACTGAAAGTTGTAGTATACCTTAAACCGAGAGCGTGCATATAGGAATACCCAAATCTGACTTCGTATGAGGAAGTTATAATTTTTCTAAGATTTGACATATCATTATCAGTGAACAACCCGGAATTCGAATTTTATATCGATCACTTTTTGGCCAACACAACCTAAACTAGAATTGAAGACCTCATTAATAGAAGCTCAACGATAAAAAGACAGACGGAAATGGATTCCGTATGTAGAAGTTATAAATTTTACACGGTCATTTAATAATGTAATATTCTCATACTGTTAAATTTCAAATCGGTCAAGAATTAGCTGACGGAGTCAAAAGTAGTGTTGTAGATCTTGTCATTACCTACGCATGGATATAAAGAACATCGGAAACAGATCTCATACGCGAAAGTTAAGGGGTATAGAAGTGGGCAGGGTGCTGTGAAAGGGGTGACGTGACTGAATTTGGGTCATTGCTTTCTCCCCAAGTCTTGCCAACAGATAGTGGCATGTTTCAGTCTATAAATACCTTGCGAGATCACCTTCATTTCTCACACCAAAACCCACTTCCTTCTCACTCTAACTTCTCTCTAAACCTCCCACCCCCCCCCCCCCCAAAGCCTTAGTAACCTCAAGGTGATATAGGAAAGCCCCAGAGCACCCGAAGGCTCCGAGAAAAAGAGTTTTTCGGCTCAGAAGCTCTGCTCCATCGGAGCCCTGGTTTTTAGCAAAACCTGATGTAAGTTAGATATGCTTACCCTACTTTAAGTATAACTTATATTTAAAATAGTATGGTTATTATGAACTTATAATAACTATTTGGGCTATTATTATGAATTATTTAAGTTTCGTTTATTATGAACTTATAATAATAATTTGGCCAATTATTATGACTTATATAAGTGTCGTTATAATATATTTTTAACTACTCATGGTACGGGGAATCTGGTTTAAAGGGCCACATGGGGTTGTTGGATTTCGGAAGTGCTATATGCCAAAATGGTCGCGCCCTCCTATGTTTTATGTCTGGCCCCTGTCTGTATATATAGTGGTTGGAAGATATTGTCTAAAGCTTATATAATAATAATAATAATACTAAGACTAATAAACAGTCATAGTAAATATTAGACTAAAATCTAGTGGTAAGGATACTAGGTTTCGTCGAAGGAAAATAAAGTAATAGAAGCGAAGCACTGTCAGAATTCGAAATCGCCACCTTAACAGGTAAGTTCATAGTTACTTTCATCTTACACGTAGACACGAAGTATTTTATATAAATTAGAGTAAATTACACGAATAGTCCCTATGGTTTTGGGTAATTTGTGCACTTGGTCCCTAACTTATTTTTTTAACTCGGAAGGGCCCTACCGTTTGTTTTTGTTACGCGCTTGGTCCATACTGTTTGTTTTTCTTGCACGCTTGGTCCCTGTCTTACCTTAAAAGACTATTATTTAAATAGGAAAAATAGTTGGGTAGGTAAGGTAAGGTGAGGGGTGGGTTTGGAGGGGTGCTTATTTAATATAAATAAACAAATCAAGACCAAAATAGTCTTTTTAGGTATGATAGGGACCAAACGCGTAACAAAAACAAACAATAGGGACTTTTTGAGTTAAAAAAAATTTAGGGACCAAATGCGCAAATTACACTAAACCATAGGGACCATTCGTGTAATTTACTTTATAAATTATGTGTTATGTGTGCATATTATATGTATACTTGCTATCTATGTTGGATGAACAATTTTATACATGTTTTAGATGATTTAAAATGTATATGTAATGTATATCTACAAATATGTTGGGTAAAACATGGGTAGATGTAATAGATGGTGTGTGAAGAAATAAAATGATGAGAGGCCTCGATGTTTAAGATGATCCAGTCATCTAGCGGAGTATAGATGACGACCACGAACTATTCTATACAATCTAGTGGAATGCTAGCAGGCTCGCAACCTGTAGGTGTTTATTTGAACTAAGTGTTCACTAGCAGTACTCCATCCCCCTTATGGTTGCCTATATTTGACATGTATTTCTCAGGAACCCCCTAAGCAGTGTTGTCACCCCGGTGAAAATCCTTAGGCTAGATCCCTTATAATAGATGCTTTAGAGACGTAAAGTGAGGATAACGGGAATGGGTAATCGGGTTGATTGATTTGATGAAGTTAATAAACTTAACTATTGTTGGTTGAAAATCCTATGTGCTCACCAGGCTCCTAACCCTAATCCACTCAGTTTCTTGTATTAAAGGTAGTGGCACAAGAGCATAATCGGATGACTTGATGAGGGACTTTGAATTATAGGCCACTAGATGTAAATAAATGTTGTAAGGCCTATATTTTTCTGTTTATGGTTTTGATCTGTATTGACAATGACATCCCGTGGTTTTAATATAATGAAATACATTTATTCGGAAATGCATTGATAAAATATTTATCATATTTTTTGGAACAAATTCCGCAACACTTTTCTTTAAAAGGATACGCTGATTTTAAAATAAAGCATAAACAATTGGTTTTTTCTGGTCGTGAAAATGGGGATGTCACAGTTGGTATCAGAGCATTAGTTTAAGCGAACTAGGAATTTGTAGGATTTCTAGACATAAACTTAGAATGCTAAGCGATGATTGTGAGATGAGTGTCTGCGATATTTTAGACACGAGCACTAGTTAATTTTAGGAAAGATACCTAAAATGCTTTTATATGCTACACAGTATGTTATAACTATAAAAATGCCTTATATGCTATTATTTGATCGGATCTATGGTCTGTTGCCGACCGGATCTGGAAACTTTATATGTTCAGAATTCTAAACGTTTAACTACAGAACTAGAACTAGCACGTAACTTTTCAGAGTAACAATGAGGAGTTGTTGCCCATTGAGTTGAATGGTTTCGACATCGTACTGGGAATGGATTGGCTTAGCGCCAACGATGTTGAGATACTATGTAAGAAGAAGGTAGTAAGAGTAAACCCACCTGGAAAAGAGTCATTTATGGTGTACAGGGACAAACACAGAATGAATTATGGAATCATTTCCCTGATGAAAGCTAGAAAATGTTTGTCCAAAGGATTCACATCATACTTGGCATTTGTGATCGATGCAAAGATGGAAAAGAAGGAGATGCAAAGTATACTAGTGGTATGTGATTATCCAGAAGACTTTCCCGAATGGATTACCGCATGATAGAAAAGTAGAGTTTCAGATAGACTTATTACCAGGAACAGTGTTTTAAAAACCGGTTTTTTAGTTGAACCGGTATAATAACTGGTTCTCGGTTCAACCGGTTTAACAGGTTCGACCGCCAGGAGAACCGGTTTCTATATTTTTCATGTTTTTTTTCTATTTTCCTACACAAACATACATATAGAAATTATGAAGTTGATGTTTACAAGTTCAAACATTAAAAATATACATAGAAATAAGTTGTAGATAATTCAAATAAATTAAAATAACACATAACCATGAGTTTTAGTATTTTACATCAACTCATATACATCAAAGAGGAAATAAAGTATAATACCGAAATGAAATATAGTTTTTGATGAATTCAAAAACATCAAAAGAATTTATAACATCTACCATATGTTTTTATTTAGAGAAAACTAAATAGATTTGAAAAAAATCACCAAAGTTTATTATGTAAATGGTTCTTTTTCATGTGTTTTTATTCGGTTTAACTGGTTTAACCGGTTTATTTTGACCGGTTCAACCGGTTTTTTCTAAAAACCGGCCGGTTCAATCCGGTTCAGAAATCAATGTAGAACCGGTGATAGTTGAACCGCTCCCTCTTCCGGTTCCCGGTCTAATCGGTTCGACCGGCCGGTTCAAACCGGTTTTTAAAACATTGACCAGGAAGGACACCATTAGAAAAAGCACCATACCGATTAGCACCGACGGAGATGAAGGAGGTTATAACACAACTTCAGGAGTTGTTGGAAAACGGTTTCATTAGACCTAGTTCATCACCGTGGGGAGCTCTGGTGTTATTCGTGAAGAAGAAGGACAGAAGCATAAGGACGTGCATAAACTATATAGAGTTAAACAAGGCAACGGTAAAGAACAAGTATCCATTGCCGATGATTGGTGACCTATTCGATTAGTTGCAAGGTTCGAGCTATTTCTCAAAGATCGATCTTAGGTCAGGATATCATCAGTTGAAGGTGAGAGAGCAGGATATTGAAAAAATTGTGTTCAGAACAAGATGTGGAGACTATGAGTTCTTGGTTATGACATTTGGACTAACCAATGCTCTAGAAGCATTTATGGATTTGATGAACAGCGTTTGTAAACCATTCCTCAATAAATCCGTGAAAGTATTCATAGATGACATTCTGATTTACTCGGAGAGTCAACAAGAGCATGGAAAGCATCTACGAGAAGTGTTAGACGTCTTGAAGAAGGAGAAATTGTATGCAAAGTTCTCTAAATGTGATTTCTAGATTCGAGAAGTCCAATTCTTGAGTCATGTGGTTAACCAAGAGGGAATAATGGTTGAACCATTGACATCTTTGACCTGTAAAGGTGCTACATATACATGGAGTGAGAAACACAAAGAATCATTCGAAAAGCTAAAAAAAAAGTTGTGTGAAGCACCAATTCTTTCTTTACATGACGGAGTTGAAGACTTCGTAGTCTATAGCGATGCATCTGGAGTTGGGTTGGGTTGTGTTCTGACCCGAACATATAAGGTGATAGCATATGCATCGAGACAATTGAAAGAGCATGATAAGAACTACCCCATTCATGATCTGGAGTTGGCAGCAGTAGTATTCACCCTAAAGATATGGAGGCATTATCTCTAATGCACGAAGTGCAATCTTTTCACTGATCATATAAGTCTCCAGTATCTCTTTAATAAGAAGGAATTGAACATGAGACAACGACGTTGACTAGAGTTGCTTAAGGATTACGACTGTGAGATACTTTACCACCCCGGTAAAGAAAATTTTGTCACCAATGCTCTAAGTTGAAAAGTGAACCTTGAAAGAAAAAGGCCAAGAGCATTAAGGGTTGAAGTTATCTCGACAATTGTGGAAAGCATTAAGAAATCTCAGGAAGAAGCTTCAGAGAAGAATGACCGAAAGGAAGAATGTTTAGGCAAAATGTTGGTGTTTGGTACAAACAGTTAGGGATTAAAGGTATGCCAAGATAGGATTTGGGTAACCAATATGGGAGGAATAAGAAATCTTCTGATGGAAGAAGCTCACAAGATCATGTACTTGATTCATCCCAGTAGCACTAAAATGTATAGGGATCTAAAATCCTACTACTGGTGGCCGACGATGAAGCTTAATGTTGCAAAGTATGTGGTCGAGTGTGTAACGTGTGTGAGAGTTAAGGCACAACATCAGAAACCATATGGGAGTTACTTGTACCCATGGGTAAATGGGAAGACATCACCATGGATTTTGTGACTAAACTGCCCAGAACGAAGAATGGTCATGACATGATTTGGGTAGTCGTGGATCGTTTCACTAAGAGTGCACACTTCATAGCAGCCAATGAGAGATGGTCTATGGATAAGCTTGCAAATGCTTACATGAAGGAGGTAGTAATACTTCATGGTGTTCCCTTAACGATTGTATTAGATCGTGATAGTCGTCTCACATCAAGGTTTTGGAGGAGTCTCCAAGAGGAAATGGGTACGAAGTTTTGTTTAAGTACAGCTTACCATCCGCACATTGATGGTCAGAGCAAAAGAACAATTCAAACATTGGAAGATATGCTAAGTGCATGTACCCTAGAATTCCAAGGTAACTGGGATGAGCACTTACCTCTGGTAGAGTTTTCCTACAATAATAGTTTCCATTCGAGCATCAATGTAACATTGTAAATTTTTAAACAAATTTTTCATTTTTAATTTCATAAAACACATGTCATTTTAAATAAACACCATTTAATAGTCAACAAAGTTTTCAAAACATTATCAAAATCCAGCATCCGCATTCGTGACTCTTTTCTCTGGTGTGTACAATCGAGCCGTCGCCTTCCTGCGATCCTGATAAGAACCTGAAACACAACACATAACACGGTAAGCACGAAGCTTAGTGAGTTCCCCAAAATACCACATACAACACATATTAGCCACTCGAGGCTAAAACTCTGTTTGACCCTCTGGTCAATGTGTCTCAGTGAGACCCTCCAGTCCCACAACTTTGTGGACCCTCTGGTCCTAAGCTCGTTGGACCCTCCAGTCTGGTCTGCTTGAGCCTTCCGGCCTCATGAATCGTTGGACCCTCCGGTCCGGTCTATAAACTCCGCATAGCATAAATCACAAAGACATAATGCATAGCATGTCACATACAATAGGATAACATAATACTCAATGTAAGCACATACGACCTTCCGGTCACACATAACTACCACTCAAGGTAACGTAGAGTGAGAAGACTCACCTCGAATGATGAACAGCTCCTACAAATGTCGCCGTTGCGCACCAGCCTCTACCTCTGAGCCATATCTACAATGATCTCAAATTAGGATCTAATTCCCAACCCTCATTCTCTAGGTCTAAAGGTAGTCCACTAAGTAGTCCATAAATAACTCCAAAACCCATTGGGCCCACCAAGGCCCAATAATAAATGGACTCTACCGAGGCCCAACTCTCAAGTCCAAGAGGCAAGCCCAACTCAAGGGCCCAAGGCACATATACATATTTCTCTGGTCCAAATCTCTAGCACAACAAGCCCAAACTCCAGGCCCAACACTTAAGGCCCAATATAAGACTTAGCCAAAAAAGTCCACAGTGGGGTTACGCGGGGCTTACCTCCCTTGGTACGCTCAGCGTACTCCATCGTACACGAATCCTGATCGGGGACACCAACCTAGTACGCGGGGCGTACTAGATTTACGCTCAGCGTACGCCCAGATTTACTTTTTCAACTCTTTTGGTCTTAATCAGCTAAGACCATAGCTATACTCTTAGATCTGGATTCGATAAAGGCTCACACTCAATAAAGCTCGTGACTTTAAGCCTTTGCATGGCTGATCAAGTCCCAAACACAAAAACTTTCACTCTTTACTACCCAAAATTCTCATATCTCATGCATGGATTGATTCCAACATCCAAGGACTCATTTTTATGAATCCTTTCCATTAGAAACACTTAAAGGGACATATATTAGGCTATGGAGCTTTACAACTCACAAAGCTTCAATCTTTGGGACCAAAAACCCCAAAAATGGACCCAAAACAAAACTAGTACAACAATAAGCAAGTTTCAAACTTGATACCTCTGGAAGATGCACCAATAAGAGTAGATCATAGATCTAAAAGCTAGATGCTCAAGCTATTCTCTTTCAAAGCTCCTTCTTCTTCAAAGGCCACACATAATAAGTCATCACCCCACTAGGTCCATATGAGAAAACCACCAAGATTCAAACTTTATGCTTTCTGGAGCTAGATCAACATGATTAGGGCTTAGATCCACAAGCTCCAAGCCAAGCAATGCTTCCTCAAGAAACTCCTTCTTCCACAATATGTACCAAAAACTCACTAAATCACCAAAATGCTCAAGAATCACTCAAATGGAGGCTTAGGGTCGATTTCTAGGGTTTAGAGGGATGGGGGCTGAAGGTATTAGGGTTAGGTTATGAGATAAGGACCTTAAATAGGGTCCAAGACCCTAAAATAGCGTTCAGGTCTGTTTGGCGTACGCCCAGCGTCCATATGCTACGCCCAGCGTACTCTGAAGAACATTCGCGACCCTCCCTGGTCAGTACACCCAGCGTACTCCAAATTACGCCTAGCGTACTCTAAATTACGCCCAGCGTACTCGGCTAAAACACAAAACTTCTGAAGGCCATAACTTCTTCGTTATAAGTTCGTTTCCGACGATCTTTATATCCACAGAAAGCTAAAGAGAAGCCCTACACTTGTATCAACTTTATTCCTCCTGAATCCCACTCGAACTAAAATCCAAAATTCATGAAAAGCCCGAACCAACACCTTAACAATACATTTGGGCTCTAAAGCACAAATCGAACTCTTTTATCACACAACCTACCTCACCTACATCCCAAAAGGGCATAACCTTTCTCTTTCAATGCCTTAAAACCTTTTCATACTCGGATTAAGGACCACAGGCCTTAAATCACAAAATAACCCAGAACAGGGTGTTACAATCAAGATGACACCTTATCAAACCTTGTACGGACAGAAGTTTTGTACGCCGTCTTGTTAGATTGAGGCTGGAGAAAATCAGTTTATGGGCCCCGAGATAGTCCATCAGACTGCTGAAAAGCTGAAAATGATTAGGGAAAGGATGTTAGCAGCTCAGGATCGTTAAAACAACTATGCTGACAAGAGGAGACGACCGATGACATTCAAAGTTGGAGATTCGGTTTTGCTCAAAGTCTCACTGTGGAAAGGATTTATAAGATTTGGGAAGAGAGGGAAGTTGAGTCCAAGGTTTATCGAACCGTTCAAAGTTCTTTAGAGGATTGGGAACCAAGCTTAAATGTTAGAACTACCAAAAGAACTAGATGGTATTCATAACACTTTTCATGTGTGTTATTTGAGGAAGTTCACGGGAGAAGTTCCCGATATAATTCCACTTTTTAAGTTTAGGAAGGATGAAAATAAGAGGTTAATCGAAGAGCCTGAGGCAATTGTTGACCGTAAGACTAAGAAGTTATGGCACAAGATGGTCAGCTTATTGCTTGTACATTGGAAACATACGAATGGGCAGAACCTCACCTAGGAAATAAAAAGTGACATGATGAGTCGCTATCCACATTTGTTTGCTGATGCATGATTCTGAGACGAAATCATCCCAAGGCGGAAAGAATTGTAATGCCCGTGTTTCTAGGCTAAGCATTAGTATGATGATGTAATAGTTAGGGTCACCAATTGTAACCTATTTTGAAGTAATAAAATGGAATTACATTAATATTATTTGAATTATGTGATTTTATGTGCATTATACTTATTTATAATATATAATAAATTAAGAATGAAAATAAGCTTCAAAAATAAAATAATAGATAAACCCAATATCTAGGAAGAAAGTTTTAGTGGTCATTGATGGGCTTTGAGTAAAAGAACATTCCTATGTACACATGCAAAACCCTAAAGCTTTGGATCTAGGTTTCTCTATTGTACATGAAAATTTATCCAAAGCTTGTAAACCCTAATCTAGCATACTATAAAATTCAAAATCTACAACTAATACAACTTTAGATGATGACCTTTTTATAGTAGCAAGAATCTTCAACAATCTTCAACTTCAAGAGATTAGTATCACAATTGTAATACCTCTAATGGCTTACAACCACCAAGGCGAGAAGATGATATAGAAGAGAGGGAATAGAGGCACAATTTCGGCTCTTGGAACTCTAGGGTTACTTGTGGTAGTCGAAAACTGAAGCCCTAGGGGTCCTTATATACTTGAGCTACTAGGGTTTCATCCAAAACCCTAATTTGATAGCTTAAGCCTTAAGTAGTCGAAGGAACCTTCTGGAATAAGGCTTGGAAGATTTCAAGGTGGGCTTCCACCCAAATTTTGTCCCCCTTATGTCCATAAGGATTCACAGCCCAAAACCAATTATCTTATAATTGCAATTCCAATCCCCTTTATTTAATTAATCTCTTTTAGCCACAGAATTAATTCTTAATTAATTGTTGAAAAAGATTAATTAAACTATATGATTTCTCTTTTAATATATTATTCTTATAATATATAAATAAACCATAATATCCTCTCTCTCTCTCTCTCAATAAATCATCCTGTCCAGTTGCTTTGGTGAAGGCAACCCAAAAGGACCATACTACAACCGGGTCAAGACAATACCAAATATAGTTATAGACCTAGACATTAATCCAACAGTCTCCCACTTGGATAAGTCTAATAACTATAACTGCAAGTATGACTTCAGGATCCGATAAGCAATCATAGCTCTTGAAAGTCGTTGTCGAACTCTGATCTTATAAGTAACCAATCCTTTAGATAAGGGATCGTACAGTCCTCCGTTGAATATATCGTGCATACAATTACATGGAACAAAGTCATACTTATTGTCCAACAGTTTTGTTTCTCGATCTCTGATTCATTTGACATAGAACTTAATTGAACACATCAATTCAACCCTAACCGGGCCTGAAACATAAGTCAAACCAAATCATTGAGGGGCCCAGATATCACTTTTACCCTCTTAGGATAAAAGGAACAAATAAACTTCGACTTATATGCATTTACTATTCACTCATCAAATCATGCACAACAATGCGTTTTATAACATCAAGTTACTAATACGATTACGTATTATCAATGCACAATCAACTTGCAAACACTAAACCATATATCTAGGTTTAAAGACTATGATATTATTGTCTTGCGATCACTCATGATAAATTCCATGAAGTGATGCCAGCAAGCGTGAGTTTAATCCAATTTTTAAATCTTATTTCATAAACACTCATGAACTATGCAGCAAACTTTTGCTACATCTAATACATTTTAGACAATCTACAAACCAATTCATGATAGTCTTCTTTCATACCTACTTCCAAAGTATAAGTGATTATGGACTGTTCGGATAATCTTATTATTCGAAAAGTCAAAACATGCAAAGTGAAACAATAGGTAAATAATTAACACAAGACAATAACTTTACTTATAAATAATACTCCTTTATTTAATCATCAAATGTTAATTACAATTTATCTATTAAATGTTTCAAAGCTATCTAATCTAAACTAATACCTTCCTTCAGCCCAATGCTCCTAGTGTGCTGCAAGTGCTTAACCCTACTCAGTTCCTTCATAAGGGGATCTGATGGGGTATCCTTTATGATACCCTCTTCACTACGAGGAGTCCCTCTTCCACCCGATGTCAAATAAAGTGATATTTCCTATCGATATGTCGGGATCTGCCATGATCCCTCGGTTCCTTGGTCAAGACAACCGCACCTTCGTTATCACAAAAACATTCCATAGGCTCCTTTACGGCTGGAACAACTCCAAGGCTCCGATGAAGTTCTTCAACCATATTTCCTCCTTTGACACTTCCCTTGCTGCTATGTACTCTGATTCGCATGTTGAATCAGCTAGGGTCTCCTGCTTGGAACTTTTCCAAGTCACTGTTCCTCCATTCAGGGTAAATACCCAGCCTGACTGAGATCGAAAACTAGCGTCACTATACCCTCGCACCCTTAAGTCATCACTCCCACTGAGGACTAGAAACCATTCCTTGTTCCTCTGAAGGTACTTAAGAATGTTCTTGACTGCGGTCCAATGCACTCTAACAGGGTTCCCTTGATATCTTCTAACCATACTCAAAGCGAAGGCCACATCAAGTCATAGCATACATGATCGAGCCAACTGCGGAAGTGTATGGTACTCGACTCATTCCTGCTATCTCGGCCTTGGTACTCGGACTATCAATCTTACTCAACTTGGTATTGCTTTGGATCGGTAACTCCCCTTTCTTGGAATTCTCCATACTAAAATGCTTTAGTACCTTGTCCAAGTAAGTATTCTGACTAAGTCCTATTAGTCTTTTACTCCTGTTTCTCACTATCCTTATTCCCAGAATATAGGCAGCATCTCCGAGGTCCTTCAAAGCGAAGCACTTCCCAAGCCAGGACTTAACCTCCTGCAGGGTTGAGATGTCGTTTCCTATGAGTAGTATGTCATCGACATACAATACGAGGAAGCTAATTACACTATCACTGGCTTTGACATATACACATGACTCATCCTTGCTTCGTAGGAAACCTAACTCTTTGACTTTCTCGTCGAAACAAAAATTTCATCTGCGAGATGCTTGTTTCAATCCATAAATGGATTTCTTAAGCTTATGAACTCTATTAGGATGCTTTGCATCGAAAAAACCCTATGGCTAACTCATGTAAACATCCTCAACCAACTTCCCATTAAGGAAAGTGGTTTTGACATCCATTTGCCATATCTCATAGTTATAAAATGAAGCAATGGCTAGCATCACCCTAATAGACTTTATCTTCACAACTAGTGAGAAGGTCTCATCATAGTCAAGTCCGGGAGTTTGAGTAAAGCCCTTCGCAAACAATCGCGCCTTATAAGTGTGCACTTTCCCATCTATGTCGGTCTTCTTCTTGAAGATCCACTTGCACCCGACCGTCTTACAACCTGGCACATTGTCAACCAAATTCCAAACTTGGGTGTCATACATGGACTAAATCTCACTATCCATAGCCTCCTTCCACTTCACAGATTCTAGGCCTGCCATGGCTTCATTATAGCCGTTAGGTTCGTCCAAATTTACTAGTGTACTATCACTAATAAACGTATCCCCTTCAGTAGTAATATGGAAACCAAAAAACTGGGGTGGAACGCTAACTCTTTCGGAACGTCTTAAAGGTAAGGACTCATCAATCGGTTCAACAGGAGTTTCCTCCTCAAGTTTAGCACTAGTGTTTGAGGTTCCTTAATCGTTCGATTATTGAAGCTATTCAAGATCAATTTGCCTCCCAATGTCCCCTTGTCTTATGAGTTCTCGCTCTTGGAAAACCCCTATCCTCACAATGAAGACAACATTGTCACTCGGTCTATAGAAGAGATAACCAAAGGACTTCTGTAGGTAGCCGATGAAAATACACCGCTCACTACGAGGTTCGAGCTTATCGTGAGTCTCTAGTCTTATGAAAGCCTCGCAACCCCAAACCTTAATATGTGCCAACGAGGGAGGTTTCCCTGTCCACGTCTCGTAAGGTGTTTTGGAAACCTTCTTTGTAGGGACTAGGTTAAGGATATGGGCGGCAGTCTCGAAGGCGTAACCCCCAGAATGAGATAAGTAGCGAAGCACGAATCATCATGGAATGAAGCATGTCCAGCAATGTTCGATTATGCCTCTCATCCATACCATTCAAGTGTAGTGTCCTAGGTGGCGTCAATTGCGAAATGACTCCAAATTCCTTGAGGTAGTCGTGGAATTCAATAGTAAGGTACTCTCCACCTCGATCGGATCGAAGCATCTTGATTTTCCTGCCCAACTGATTCTCCACTTCTTGCTTAAACTCTTTGAACTTTTCAAAGGTTTCTGACTTGTGCTTGATTAAGTATATATACCCATATCTGCTATAATCACCGGTGAAAGTTACATAGAAGCAGCTTACATCCCTTATAGTTGATCTAAAGGGCCCACATATATCGGTGTGTATGAGATCCAATAAACCCTCACCCTTTTCACAAGTACCAGTGAAGGGTGACTTGGCCATCTTTCCAAGTAAACAAGACTTGCACATGTCATCGTTCCTAAGGTCGAATGACTCCAACACTCCTTCCTTTTCGAGTTGGGCTATATGTTCCTTGTTGACATGTCCAAGACGAAAATGCCACAAGCATGCTTTGTCCAAACTAACAGAAGAATCGATACACAACACATCATTTCCTAAATTGTCTACAACCATCACAGTTTCATATATTCCATTACAAGGCAATGCTTCAAAATAGAAAACATCATTAAGAAAAGCATTAATAGAACCTTTTTCATTATCAAACAAAAATCTAAATCCTTGTTTATATAAACCATGAAAAGAAATGATGTTTCTTGCCATTTCTGGTGAATAGCAACAATTATTCAACTCTAGTCCTAAAGCACTACTAAGAACTAAAGAGTAAAATCCAATCTTGGTGACAGCCGACGATCTTCTATTCCCCATGATGAAGTTTATCTTCCTATGCTCCACATCCCTATTTCTTCTTAATCCCTACAAATAAGAACAAATGTGAAAACCACATCCTGTAGCAAGTACCAAAGACATAACATGCGATGAGTTATTAGATTGAATAGTGTAAATACCTGCGTAGGAAGGCTTGATCTTGCCATCCTTGATATCTTGTAGATACTTTGGGCAGCTTCGTTTCTAATGCCCCTTCTCATGGCAGTAGTAGCACTCTACATCCTTCGGGTTGGAGGTGGGTGCAGCGGGACCAACCTTGCTTCCATTAGAAGAGGTGTATCATGGGACTTTCCCTTATGGTGGCTCTTAAAAGGAGCCTTCCTCTTCTTACCCTTCCCCTATCCAATAGCCAAGACGGGGGCAATAGTAAGAGTTGATGAAACAGATTTTTCCTTGAGGTTACTCTTAGCAGTGCTCAACAATCCTTGAAAATTGCTCAACATGACCTCCTCTTTGTTCATGTGGTAGGTCATGCGGAACTGGTTGTAGCAAGGAGGTAAGGAATGAAGAATTATGTCAATCGCCAGCTCCTCATTGAAGTCCACATTTAGCTTCTGCAGACATTCGACATATCTCTGCATTTTCTGGAGATGAGCAGTGATAGACTCTCCGTCTCTCATCTTGGTTGTGATCATCAAAGTGATGATCTCGTACCTGTCCTGCCTCGCGCTTTGATGGTACCTATCCATCAAATCTTGATGCATCTCGTAAGGGTAGAAGTCCTTGTAGGACTTTTGGAGTTCTGTCGTTATGGTAGCAAGCATGATGCAATGGACTTTTGTAGCATCTCGCTCGTGGGCCTCAAAGGCAACAGTCTCCTCAGGAGTAGCAGTGTTGATGTTCACCTCCTTCAGCTCCTTTTCAGGGACATACTCCTTGTCCTCGTAATGGGTGACCATTTGGATGTTGCGGATCCAATCATTAAAATTGGTCCCATCGAAGATCACCCTCCCAAACAAATTCATGAGTGAGAATGAGCCGAAAGAGTTCAAGCCTGAACCGTTGTTTGAGTTTGACATCTGAAAAGGAAAAGAGACACAGTTTGATTAGATAAGAATCCCCAATTAAACACCTAAATGATAAATTAGGGCTAGGATCCAATAACATTATTCACAACTTAAAAGAGGAATGTCGTAATTTAAATTGCAAATAATTTGAAGGTAAGTGAATGACGATTCACTAACTTCCACCATGAAAATCAAAAGGAATTAAGTTTTAAATGTATTGAAACTCCTAGATCTTTTGATATTCATTCAACTTTTCAATGACATGTTTAAATCTTGATATGCCCTTCAAGTTTGTGACTAGGATACTGAGGATCACAAACAAGGTACGAATAACCATGTACTTGGTGCCCTCGATGTAACGGTCACCTAATCAATGTGCCGGTTAGCCACACATGCTCCATTCATCTATGACAAAAAACAAGTCACCCTTTTCCACCTTTGCTAGACCCAAATTAGTGTGTCGGTTAACCACACACGCTCCACTAACGTCTTGGCGATGGTACAAAGTGTAATTTCATGGAATAGAATCAAATTCACATTTTTCCTAAAGTAACTAAGATTGGGAATTTTTTAAAAACATTTAGTTACTTTATTAATCATTATACTTTTAATGAGGAATATAGTTGCCCTATCCTACCCGTTCGACTAACGACCCTCCACCAATCAACGAAGCGGTGGGTGAGAGTGGACACCCATTTAACTGCCATTTATAGGCAGCAACCTTATACCCCCCCCCTTATAGAGACTAGCATTTAACTTATACATATATAATAATTATTCTTATAATATTATAATAGTATAGGGTTGAATTTTAAACTTGTAAAATTCTAGGGTTTCGAATTTAATTATTTCAAAATTATACCTTTTAATCAAAATTTAAATTCCAAAACTTGAGGGCAAGTTTTGAAACATTTCAAAACTATCTATATCAAAATTTAAATAATATAATTAAACAATTAATTTGTAATGCCCCGATTCTCAGGTATTGATTTATGTTGAATCTTTTTGGTCTTTGAGTCTACTCGACGAGTTGGTCGCCCTACTCGTCGAGTAGTAGCGGGTTAGTCCACGCGTTTTAATGACCTACTCGCCGAGTCCAAGAAGGGACTCGACGAGTAGGAGCTGGCAGATGAAACACTAAATCCAGGGGTTTTGCACCCTATTTAAAGAATCATAAGCCTCCATTGGCCTCTTTACAGCCCCTTGAGAGTCCAGAAAACCCTTATTCGTGTGTTGTTTCATTCTTGTGTGTTTTAAGCTTTGGAAAGTGGATCCTTGGGAAAGAAGATCTTGGAGGGAAAGAGGCTAGAAGCAAGGAAGGTGTGGGGAATCGGAAATCTACCTTAGTTAGCATCATTTGAAGGTATCAAGTCTCCATCTTTACCTCATTTCTTTCTAGACCTCTTTTGGGTGAGATTTAGGGTTATTTTGGCTTGGTTATGATGATATTGTGGTGTATGAGCTATATCTGAAGTTGTAACTTCAGATCTGGACCCTTCTTGGGTTTTAGGTTCATAAAGTTCGAGCTTGGTCACGTATGAAGCCTCCCTTGAGTGTAAAGCTCCATTGTAAGATTGGATTTGTCATTTAGAGCCTTTTTAGCCATGCATGCACGTAAAGTTTGCAACTTTACGTGATAAGCATGCCTAAGGAAGTTGGATATGCAATTTGGGGCCTTGGTATGGCTTAAAACATGTCTGCATGGTTAAAGGACCGAAGGGACTCAGCGAGTCGCATAGTCAACTCGGCGAGTTATATGAAGATGGGCATTGAACTCGACGAGTTGGATAAATAACTCGGCGAGTCCAATGAAGATTGCCGTAGACTCAACGAGTTGGATTAACAACTCGGTGATTCGGTTAAGGTTTCCCCAATTGATGGATGCGAGTGAACTTGTCAAGTTGCAAGGAGGAAAACCCGACGAGTGGCCTTAGAGTTGCAATCGCGAACCTTAGTAGTCTAGGATACTCGACGAGTCAAGGTCAACACGGACTGTTGACCTTGATGTTGACTTTGACTTTGACCAGGGGTTGACTAGTTGACTTATGGGGTACCTTGAAAGGTTGGGAACTTATGAGTATGGTTATATCATGATAATAGGTGGTGGAGTTTGTGGCAGTGATCTGAGAGCTTGAGTTCATCTACCGAGTCGACATTTGCAAGGTGAGTTATCCTCACTATACTAAGGGGTCTAAGGCACCAAGGCCGACCCTTTTGGATATGTTATCCTAGCAGTGTTAGATGTTGAGTATGAGTTAGCATTGCATGCTAGTGGTTATGCCAGTTAGGTAGGCTTGTAGGACTACCTGGGTTATTATATGTTATCTGCATGCTCAATAGTTATGTCATTATATGTTTATATGTTATGTGGGGTGGGTTGAGGTGAGACTACTTCATGCGGTAATCCAACAAACCCAAGAGCATTCCAGTTACGGGCTAAAGGAGACTCGTATTGTGGGCTCGATGGCAATCCAGATATGAGTTGTGGGTCGGAAGCAATCTAGACTCACACTGCGGGCCCAGGGGGTAATCCAGTCTGTAAAGTTGTGGACCCATTACATGTTGTTCAATTATGATATTATGATGTTGTTGACATGGTTACGTGGATTGTATGTGTATTGGTATTTTGGGGGAACTTACTAAGCTTTCGTGCTTAAAGTTTCCGTTTATCGTTTCAGGTACATCAGGGGATCGTGGCAAGGCAAAGGCGTGATCGTACCGCTCCTCGTTTTGACGATTTTGTTTCTGGGATACTCGTATATAAATATTTTGGAAACATGTTTTGTAATAACTATTGAATTTGGGAAGCATTTTAAAATTTTAAATTGGCTTGATTTTTATGGGTGTTACATAATTGGTGATTATCTAATTTTGACCTAATCCAATTTCATGCAAGATAATTAATCAAATAATTCAAATAATTATGATTTATCAAATAAGGTAATAATTATCTAATTAAATAATAAATATCTTTTATTTTGAAAAAGATAATCTCATAGAATCAATCAAATTCAGATTTTATTAGTTAAAAACAATTATGGTAATTACCCAGTCAAAATAAGCAAAAATCCTGAATTTCCCTCTGTCCGACTCCTCTACTCGCCGAGTCCCTTACAGAACTCGCCGAGTTCACTTTGGTACTCGACGAGTCTGTCAGGCAGATGGCTAGAAAATCAATTTTAAGCTAAGAATAAACAACCAAATCATCAAATACAATAGAAACCAAACAAGGCTCTGATACCATTGAAGGGTTCTGAGAAAAAGAACATTCCTATGTGCACATGCAAAACCCTAAAGCTTTGGATCTAGGTTTCTCTATTGTACATGCAAATTTATCCAAAGCTTATAAACCCTAATCTAGCATACTATAAAATTCGAAATCTACAACTAATACAACTTTAGATGATTACATTTTGATAGTAGCAAGAATCTTCGACAATCTTCAACTTCAAGAACTTAGTATCATAATTTTAATACCTCTAACGACTTACAAATACCAAGGCAAGAAGATGATATAGAAGAGAGGGAATGGAGGCACAATTTCGGCTCTTGGAACTCTAGGGTTACTTGTGGTAGTCGAAAACCAAGCCCTAGGGGTCCTTATATACTTGAGCTACTATGGTTTTAACCAAAACCCTAATTGGATAGCTTAGGCCTTAAGCAGTCCAAGGAACTTTCTGGAATAAGGCTTAGACAATTTCAAGGTGGGCTTCCACGCTAATTTTGTCCCCCTTATGTCCATAAGGATTCACAACCCAAAACCAATTATCTTATAATTGCAATTCTAGTCCCCTTTATTTAATTAATCTCTTTTAGCCACAGAATTAATCCTTAATTAATTCTTGACCAATATTAATTAAACAATATGATTTCTCTTTTAATATATTATTATTATAATATATTAATAAACCATTATATCCTCTCTCTCTCTCTCTCTCCATAAATCATCCTGTCTTGTTGCTTTGGTGAAGGCAACCCAAAAGGACCATGCTACAACCAGGTCAAGTACATACCAAATATAGTTATGAACTTAGACACTAATCCACCATTCGTGGCAAGGATTCCGGAGATATAAAAAACACCGAAATTCGAGTTATCACGAAGAAGTTATGACCCGTCGAAGTTTTACGGCTAAACCGGCACTGCACCGCATAACGTAAAATGTGAATTTTTGATAAAATACTTTTTAGCCTTGGAGATCTAAATGAAAGTTGAAGTATACCTTAACCAAGAGCATGCATATAAGAATGCCCAAATTTGACTTCGTATGAGGAAGTTATGGCTTTTCTAAGATTTGACATATCAATGCACAACCTGGAATTCGAATTTTAGATGGATCGATTTTTGGCCAATGCAACCTAAATGAGAATTGAAGATCTCATTAATAGGATCTCAACGATAAAAAGGCAGACGGAAATGGAGTCCGTATGTAGAAGTTATGAATTTTACACGGTCATTTAAAAATGTAATATTCTCATACTATTAAATTTAAAATCGGTCAATAATTAGTCGATGAAGTCAAAAGCGTTGTTGTAGATCTTGTCAATACCTACACATGGATATAAAGAATGTCGAAAACGGAACTGTATGCAAAGGTTATGAGGTTTATAAGTCGGCAGGGTGTTGCTGCGAAGGGGGTGATGTGGTTGAATCTGGGTCATTGCTTTCTCCCCAAGTCTTGCTACCAGATGGTGACATGTGGCACCAACTCGACGAGTTGAGCTGTGTTTCAGCCTATAAATACGTTGCGAGATCACCTTCATTTCTCACACCAAAACCCACTTCCCTCTTACTGTAACTTCTCTCTAAACCTCCCACCCCCCCCCCCCCCCTAAAGCCTTAGTAACCTCAAGGTGCTAGAGGAAAGCCTGGAGCACCTGAAGGCTCCGAGAAAAAGAGCTTTTCGGCTCAGAAGCTCTGCTCCAATGGAGCTCGATTTTTAGCAAAACCCAATGTAAGTTAGATACGCTTACCCTACTTTAAGTATAACTTATATTTAAAATTAGTATGGTTATTATGAACTTATAATAACTATTTGGGCTATTATTATGACTTATATAAGTTTCGTTTTAATAACTTTTTAACCACTTGCGGTACGGGGAATCTGGTTTAAAGGGCCGCATAGGGTTGTTGGATTTCAGAAGTGTTATATGCCAAAATGGTTCTACCCTCCGGTGTTATATGTCTGGTCCCTGTCTGTACATAGTGGTTGGAAGATATTGTTTAAAGCTTATATGATAATAATAATACTAAGACTAATAATTATTCACGGTAAATATTAGACTAAAATCCAGTGGTAATGATACTAGGTTTCGTCGAAGGAAAATAAATTAATAAAAGTGAAGCGCTGTCTGAATTCGGAATCACCACCTTAACAGGTGAGTGCATAGTTATTTTCATCTTACACATAGATATGAATTATTTTATATAAATTACATGCTATGTGTGGATATTATCTGTATACTTGCTATCTATGATGGATGAACGATTTTATACATGTTTTAAATGATTTAAACTGTATATGTATTTTATATCTAGAAATATGTTGGGCCAAACATGGGTAAATGTAATAGATGGTATGTGTTAAAATAAAATGATGAGAGGCCTCGATGATTAAGATGATCCAGTCATCTAGCGGTGTATAGATGATGACCACAGACTGTTCTAGATAGTCTAGTGGAATGCTAGCAGGCTCACAACATGTAGGTGTTTATTTGAACTAAGTGTTTACCAGAATTACTCAATCCCCCACATGGTTGCCTATGTTTGACATGTATTGCTCAGGAGCCCCCTAAGCAGTGTTGTCACCCCGATGAAAATCCTTAGGCTAGGTCCCTAATAATAGATGCTTTAGGGACATAAAGTAAGGATAACGAGAACAGGTAATCGAGTTGATTGATTTGATGAAGTTAATAAACTTAACTATTGTGGGTTGAAAACCCTATGTGCGCACCAGGATCCCAAGCCTGACCCACTCAGTTTCTTGTATTACTGGTAGTGGCACAAGAGCATAGTTGGATGACTTGATGAGGGATTTTGAATTATAAGCCACTAGATGTAAATAAATGTTGTAAGGCCTATGTTGTTCTGTTTATGCTTTTGATTTGTATTGACAATGACATCCCGAGGTTTTAATATAATGAAATACATTTCTTCGGAAATGCTTTAATAAAATCTTTATCATATTTTTGGGAACAAATTCCACAACACTTTTCTTTTAAAGGATACTCTGATTTTAAAATAAAGCATAAACAAATTGGTATTTTCTGGCCGTGAAAATGGGGATGTCACATAATAAAAGATAGAATGAGAATAAAACCAACACTTACAGCTTGGGAGAAAGAGACAAATTTTTGGAGCGCTTCCTCGGCCCCAAGGCTCTCGAAAGTTAGACTTGCATACTCAACAATTTTCCTTTTACGGGATTCTGAGGTCTTCACTATCAAGTCAATGGTCGATCTTTTGGGAGGAAGAAAAGATGAGTTGTTCTCCTTTTTCACCGTCAACTGATCCTTCGACATGGCTGTGTCAAGATCAGCGAGTGTGAAGCGAGCACTGGAGCGAGTGGCTTTGGATCCTATATAAATATATAACATAAGACTATTAAAAACTTTCATCATAACCGAAAGGAATCAAGGATCCTTACCTTTCAACATGACGTTAGTGGAAGAAGAGCTTTCTTGTAGAGTGGCTTGATCAAATCGAAAGGATCTCTCAGCTTCAGATAGGGCCAATAACTTCTGATCTTCTCTTCATATTCCTCAGCAATAGGGATAAGCTCTTCGAATTTGAAAGTTGCAAAAAGGCAAACAAAATAAGAAGATGTGAATTCTAGGATCCTTATATTTATATAAAAAAAATCCTACCCTTTATGATCCAGGCATCCGACAAGAGATCTCCACTAGGAACTGAGTCACATCTCACAAAAATCATAGGATCCTCCAAACAATTGGCATGGCCTGGATATATGAGATCCCAGTTACCTTGAAGAATTCAGAGACAATCCCATGGAAAGGGTATTCGGGGAAGCACACCTAGGTAGGAGAAACAAAGTCAGGCTGGATGAGAGGATCGAAGGGCCTAAAAACAGTTTCAGGAGGGAAGGCTCCATTGAGTCTCAAAGACTCAATATCATCATCGCCGAAGGAACACGTCTCCTCGTAGGAGAGAACACCTTGGTCGATGAAGTCATCTTTAGGGAGAGCTAAGATGTTTTTGCGAGAGACGACCATTTAACCATGATAGAAGAAGTAACAACGTAGAAGAAAGAGAGATAATTACCTCCTAATAAATCGCCAGTAATCAAAAGATAGCAAGGGAGAAGTAAATAAAATCATGAGACAAACCATCTCAATTTATACTGAAACAACAACTGATTTGACCCTTGATAATGGCTAGTAATCCATTCGTTGGAATTTGAATTATTCTAGCCATATAGGGTTAAAATTTGAAAATTACTATTATCTCTTTTCATTTATTTAATTTAAGTTATTCTTTCAATATTATCGAGACTAACTCACTTATTTTTAGGAATAACTTGGGGGCAATTGTTAGGACTAGGATCCTCAAAGCATTCAGGATCCTCAAACCTCATCAGATATTCAGGATCCTCAACTATCTCAGGATCCTGACTATTACCGTTATTATTATTTACTAATATTTACAACAGTTATATTTCTTTCTTAATTAACATATGTGTAGAAATAGTCTAAAGAAGACTTATTCTCAACACAGAGTCGTCTCAACTGTGCTAAACACCCAGAATACCTAGTCAATAAACGTTCACAAAGTTGATCATAGAGGATCACGGGAATATCGGACATCTTGTTAGCTAGTTAAGACTATAAATTGACACACGTATCTCGCACACGACATACACTGCTTACTCTTAGCTTACTCTACGAACTTTTTCACTTGTTATTACTGAAATACTCTCTGTAATCATCAATTTATATTAATAAAATCATCAAGGCGAATGATCATCATCATCTCCCAAGGTTTTGTGTCAGAGATCCTAACAAGGATCAAGGGCTTTCCTTGTAAACAATCATGTCATTCTCTTTACCTTTCTCTATTTCATAATTCGAACAACATAACCTCTCATTCAATTTGGTTGATCTATACTTGTGTAATTTTTGACCATAACAACAACATATCAACTATTCATCATAAATCATTTTTACCATCATTTCAAATTGTAATGAAAAACCTTTTATTTTCCAGCACCACTTTTTATAAAAACCCAACTAGTATTTATATAAAACCATTGCATGTAGAATAACATAAAGATCATAAAAAAACAATCCATAGCATAATTTTAAAAAAAAGGCATGTGAAAACTTTTATTGAAAATTTCATAATTTGTAATATATGTTCCCGTTAAACTCACCTTAGTCCAGTGTTTTGCAACACCACACTACACTTCTCCAAGATTTACTCTTCTCTATCAATACCTATGGTTATCATTAAGAGGTTTCAAAGAAACAATAATATAACCTTTTAGAGTAGTTCTAGAACTTAAACATCACCTCTATGTAATTATAAGGAATCAACATCCATTAAGTGACCCATCAAGCAATTTACTAAGATCTTAAGTCCAAAATATAAAATTTATAGTTCCAAAGTATTCCTTATGCTAACATATGAACATTGGTGAAAAACATACATGCTTTAGAGTTTGTATGCAAAAGTTATGAGCAATACAAATTTTGGTGACAAGTATAATTTGTATGTGGGGGAGGGCATTACCGGTCTTGTTTTTTTTAGAGAATACGTCTTTTTATCATAAACAACTTGTTTTTTTTCAGAGAACGCGTCCCATCTCTTGTATAATATGTTATAACTTTTGGTTTATTTCTTATTTAACCATTAGATATACACATTAAATACGAACCAAATGACTCCAAAAGCTTTAAATACATGTTATAACTCTCCAATTTACATAAAAAAAATGATCCCCAAGTGTTTCATATTCTTGTAATAGGAATAAAACATCAAAACATCCCACAAAACTCACTTAGAAAGCTTAATGAGCACATAGATCTCAATTTCCACTAACTCACTATATGCAACTCACGAATCGCATATGCACCTCAAATACGAACCATTGCATATGCACCTGAAATATAGACCAAATGAGTCCCAAAGATTCACATACATATTATAATACTCCAATTGACATAGGAAAGGACACCTAAATGTTTCATATTCTTGTAATAGATATAAAACATGAAAACATCCCACAAAATTCACTTAGAAGCTTAATAAGTACATAAAACTCAATTTGCACTAAATCACTATGTGCAACTCATGAATTACAATCAAATGGATTAGATATCACCATTACAAATTGAAACACAGGGAATTATGAAGTTATGAAGATTTACAACTCACTCGTTGAGTTACCTTGAGTTTCAACCTCATTTGAACACTACAAACTTCAAAACACCAATTATGATACTATTTGATTGGATTACAACTCTAAGTATCAAATGTTGATAGAATACTTATTTAAACATGAGAATTGCATCATAAAATCAAATGTAGCTTGAATTTGGATTTATCAACATCTATGGTTTGGGAAATCCCCAAACCACAACATAGAAGCTAGGATTTCATCAAAACCCAATAATCATAAAAATAACACATTAATTCATAAAAGAACCAATAATTTGAAGTTAAATACGTAATCTAATATTAACTAAACCTTATATCATTTCTTGGTGATATAATAAACTTTGAGTTTGAAAACCCATCAAAGAACCCTATATCTTCCAAATCCATCTAACTATTTGTTAGTTATGATTAAAGATGGATTCAAGAATGTGTATATAGCATAAAACTCATGTGAACTCCATAATAAAAATGAGAATTTGGTTTTGAAAATCAAATGAACGCTAAAAAATATAAAGAAGGAAATTGGAAGATAACTACATTCCAAGAAAGTAGGTGAAAGAATATGAGTAAGGCTTTCAACGATAGACTTGAGATCTATAATCATCATGGGAAATGATACAAAATAGATCTATAAGAGGCTCCCTGAATGCTGAAATTGTGAATGAAAGGGGGGGAGAGAGAGAGAGAAAGAGAGAGAGATAGAGAGAGAGAGAGAGAGCGAGAGAGAAGGCTTACATGTTATACAAAATAGTAACTAAGATCTTCAAACTTTGGACAAATAACATCTAAGGTCTTTCCATCGTAAGTTATCTACAAAAGAGCTCCTAAGTTAGCTAACAATATAGAGTAACTCACAAATGGTCCTTCCTCATAATAAATTATAAAAAGTGGTCCTAACAACTTAATTGGTTAACCCCATAGTCAAACAAAAGTTTGACCAACTAGTCACATTTGACCTTTCATCACTAAAAATATTCTTTCAACACAAAATATTCTATTTTTTTTTCAAATGTCATCTAGTATTAACATTACTTTTTATTATTTGCTTTCTTTTAAAGTTTTTATTTTTATTTATTATTTTATTTTAGTTTATTTGAATGAAAGTGTTATTAGTTTACTTCAAAAAAAACAATTTAGCCCTAAAAACCGAATGTACATACATGCCACATGAAATAAGTTTAAAGTGTAGTCTCACATGCTCATTATAATTCCAACCTCCTTGTCTTTGGAAACCTCCTTAAACAGATGGGCTTTAGAAACAAATGGTGTATTTGGATTCGAGGATGTTTACAATCGTCTCGTGCCTCAGTTATCATCAATGGTTCTCCAAAAATGGAGTTTGAGATCTCAAAAGGATTTCTCCAAGGTGATCCTCTTTCCCCGTTCCATTTAATCATTGAAATAGAGGGTCTCAATAATGCTCTGATGGAGGATAGGCACAAATGGATTTTCAAAGATGTTCGTCTACCTAATGATGGTCCCACTCTCACTCACTTGTTCTAAGATGGTGACGCACTGTTTGTGGGGGAGTGGTCTAGAAAAAATCTGAAAAACTTAGCCCGGATCTTGAGGTGCTTTCATGTTGCATCCGGTCTAAAGGTAAACTTTCATAAGTCGAGAGTGCTTGGAATTGGCGCATCAATAAACCAGACCTTGAATTGGGTCAATATCCTTAGTTGTGAAGTGGGATCCTTTCCCTGCAAATATCTTGGAGTTCCAGTAGGAGTGAATACGAATATTATAAAAAATTAGAAAACAATTATCGATAAATTTTGTGCTGAGTTTTCTTCTTGGAAGTCTAAAACATTGTCATTTGGTGGGTGACTGACACTAATCACTTTGGTGTTAGGAAACTTACCCACATATTTCTTTTCCCAATTCATGCCACATATGGCAATTAGGAAACATTGGAACGAATTTAAATAAAGTTTATATGGAGGATACTGATGACAAGTAGAAGATCCACTTGGTATCCTGTTATAAATTCACTGCTCCAAAATCACCTAGTGGATTATGTGTAGGTTCAATTAGGATGTTAAAAATCGGTTTAATTGTTAAGTGGTGGTGGCGTTTGAAGGTGGAGGGAGTCACACTTTGGGGCAAAATCATAAAAAGCATCCATAATCTAAATGCTAAACCTTATATTTTGGTGAAGTGTCCGTTTGCCAAAGGTAGTTTGGGTATCGACACCTAAATTACCTTTAACGGTGCATGTATTACTGAAGAAGAAGATGTTGATCATATTTTGGTGAAGTGTCTGTTTACCAAAGTTATAAGGGACAAAACCTTCAACTGGCGTGACATACAAAATTATCCGTTCAACAACATTGGTGACATGATTGGATTTGCTGCAAAATTCGGGGAGAAATCCTAAAATGAAAGATCGGATATATACCATCTGTTATGGTCTTTTCTGGAACCTTTGGAAATATTGTAATGAACGGATGTTCAGACAAGTGTTCATCAACCCTTCACTTGGTGTAGAGCAAATTAAATATGTATTGTATATGTTGGTTAAATGTAGGGGTAAAGACAATAATTGTTCATGGGATGAGTAGTCTAAGTCTCCCTTTTGTATGTGATAATTTTTGTACTTTGTTCTTTGTTCTTTGTTTTGCTCCGTTTATAGTTAGTTGCTAGTCGGGGGTTAATTTTAATAATATCTTATGTCTCAAAAAAAAAATATAGGCTACCTAATCCTCTCTAATAAATGAAAATAATTTTGCCACATGTTACTCTTTCATTAACTTGGACACATGTCATTTTTTGGTATTTTTGAATAAATGTTTTTTTATTTGTCATTTTCTCATTTTTTTTTTATCTTTTTTTAATTAACACATCATATTTACACCTCAAATAATAATTCCTTAATTGAAAATAACCAATAAATTACAATATTACAACTCATATAGTATTTAAAATGTTTCCATTTAAATTCAAATTTTAAATTTTAAATTTAAATAAATTTTTGTTTAAACCTTCATATTTAATTTTTTGTTTTTTCCAACCCGTATAATATACGGGTCTCACAACTAGTCACATCAAATGTACAAATGTTAATAAATTGACTCCCTTTCACGTACCATAACTCCTTAAATACATTTCATCTAAGTCAACAACATAATAAATGTAGTTGACTTTAGAAACATATGCTTTTTTCCAAAAAAAAAAGCTTTGAAAGAATCCATCCATGATGAAGACAAAGGGATTGATTAAATGGACATTCCATTTTACTATTTAGACATCCTATATAATTTTATAGGATATCTAAATTATAAGTAGATTAAAAAACCTTTTACGAACCAAACAATAAATGGACATCCATGATGAAGACAAAGGGATTGACTAAATGGATATCCCATTTTACTATTTAGACACTCTATATAATTTTATAAGATGTCTAAATTATAAGTAGATTAAAAAACCTTTTACGAACCATACAATAAAGATGATAAAAACTTAAATAGGGAAAACAATGATGCTTTCTAATTAATAATCATATATGAGAAAATCTTACCATAAACATTCCACTCATCTTTGTCACTGTTGGTGCCATGAATACTCCATAAGGTCACAGCCATTGTAAGCAAAATGTCAAAATTAGAAGCAAGTTAAAGAAGAAAAAATTGAAGTTATGAGATTAATTGGTTGTAGATGAAGATATAAACAATATGGAAGGATATAATGAAGGGGCAGGTGAGGCAATTTAACAAACTTACGAGAACGGCGTTTATAACATAAACTAGCGCGGTAATTTCCCCAAACCACGGGATGGTTTTTATTAAATTTTCAAAAGTTGACCAAACATGGGATTTTTACCAAATTTTAAGGACCAATTATGTATTTTCCTCTTAAAATTATATATTAAATTTTGAAGGTGATATCACTCTTTTGTTTATTTTTATTTATGTATCGTTGCATATATGTTAATTGATAGGCCGGAGTCGTGAAACTTTATAAATTAAATTAATTCTTAAACAAAAATCTAACAATTTATAAACGTTAAAGATGATGAAAGTAAAATGACCATAACGTCTTTCACGTGCAATACAAATATTGAAACGAGTTAACAGCATTCATTTCAGAAACCAAGAATACCTATTAAAGAAAAATAATCATAGTCTTTAAGAATAAATTTGTATATATTATTTACTTAAAGGAAAAAAAATCATGAGTATGACCAATAAAGTCAACTCATTTATGCTATACTCATAATAATGCGTTCAACTCATGATTATATATATAAGCCACAAATGATACTTAAAAGCTACATCCCTACCTTTTTTTCTTGCCTTCTTTCAACCCATGGGCACCGTTGATGACCGGAAAACATATTCACCCACAGACATCGCCGGCGACGACGATGACGTCTCTCCCATTGAAGAAGTCCGGCTGACTGTAACAAACACCGACGACCCGACACTTCCGGTATGGACATTCAGGATGTGGTTCTTGGGCTTGATCTCATGTGCCCTATTGTCTTTCTTTAACCAGTTCTTTTCTTTCCGAACTGAACCACTAGTCATCACCCAAATTACAGTCCAAGTCGCCACCCTACCCATTGGTCACTTCATGGCGGCGGTTCTGCCGGAGACTAAGTTCCGGCTGCCTGGTTTTGGAGCCAAATCATTCTCTTTCAACCCGGGTCCTTTTAACATGAAGGAGCATGTTCTTATTTCCATCTTTGCTAATGCCGGAAGTGCTTTTGGAAACGGATCACCTTATGCTGTCGGCATTGTCACGATTATCAAGGCTTTTTATCACCGGAATATTTCTTTTTTGGCTGGGTGGCTGCTTATCATTACTACACAGGTAACGTATACTAAATGTAACTGTAACCAAACTATATTTATAAATTCTCCGGTGAACTTTAATAGTGATTTTCCGGCGAGTTTAGTAATTTGATGGTGGTTGAGTAGGTTTTAGGGTACGGATGGGCCGGATTGTTGAGGAAATACGTGGTGGAGCCGGCTCATATGTGGTGGCCGGGGACTCTTGTTCAGGTCTCCCTTTTCCGGTATGGCATTCATTTAATTTATTGCCTTCCAAATTTAATTAAATAATTTACTACCGTTACATTCCTTTTGGTCAAGTATGTTTGACTAAGGAGATTCTACATTCATACAGAAAAGATATTTATCGTTTTTAAAAAGTCTTTGATTGAACAATTACCATCTTTGATTATGAAAGTGATTAATTATTGAGAGTGACCGAATTAAATGTTTTATTTATTTTGTATTTTTTAATCTTCTAGAAATTTAAAAACATTTTATTCATTTTTGTAATTGATCTATTGTATATTCTTTTAGCCGAATTCCAATAAAATTATCTTTTTGGTGTTCATAAAAAAATCTATGTTATATGATTATTCTTTTAGTTTGGATGTTGGTCGCTCTCAATAATTATTCACTTTATAAAAGATGTTAATTGATCAATCAGTGGCTTTTTTTTTTAAATGGTATCAAGTTATTAAATATGTTTTTAACCATTTAATGTCACAAATTTATCATATTCTACAATTTATTTAAATACTAAACATAGAAATATATAAATTTATAAGTATGGTAACTTGGTTGTATTAATGATTAAAATATTACATAAAATGGTAAAAGATTTTAGTTTGTTATTGTAAATCGATAAAAAGGAAGGTTGAAAAATTAATATAATACTAAAAGTATCTATATATATTTTTATTCTTTTAGTTGACTCGTTCAACGATATGGTTATATGTTCAGAAGTATTCAGAACAAATAGTTAAAGCACCATATGAATGCTAAAATTTTATATAGTATCTGCTGCCATAATTTTGTTTTCCTCAATCTGAAACGTATTTTATAAAGGAATTCTATTACCATGAAACAAGCTATATATACATTGGTATTAATGCACTTACAGCTATTTTATATAGGATAATGATCAACAAGTTCAAAAGATATATACTAGACATATATTCTAAATGCATTATCTTTGTAACATCCCTTTGTCAAATCAATTTTATGTGCACTTATGATATAAAGTGGTGCATTAAGCTTTGATTGACCGAACCAATAAACCTGAAAAACAAGACCAAATTAACAAGAAAAAAAGGCACTATTTTAATTTTAAAACGGATAAATTCTAAACTAAAGTAAAACTAATACCAAACCGGTTTAGATTTGCTTGGTTCATAACATATTCATGGTTCAAGTTATATGGATATTAAATTGCAGTTAAGTTACATATAATTATTCTTTAATTTTTTCACTCTCATGCAGTCCAAAAAAATGGTTTTGATTTTAAATTGAATTATATACAAAGAAGTCAAATACAGCTACCGTTTTTAGCCACTTGACCCATAAGTCATCAATGATGTAACCCTTAAGTCATCGATGATGGCTAAATCGATTGACTAGAGATTCTCCACTCTCTGTCATGCATATCCACTATCCGATTATATTTTCATATAATATATAATCAAGATTCAAAAGAATTACAAATCTTAATATGCTAAAACACTAAGCATATACGTGACGTTATGCTTTTATTTATAATTATATATCTGGACTAATTACTAAACAAAACTTTATTAAATATATTAAAAAAAAGGCTATCTTATTTGGCAAACTGAACTTTGTAATATAAATTTTTTGTGGAGTTCCTTTTTTTACAACATATACTTTTCACATTATTTGTAAGCTTTTTTACAATTATAATAATTTTTTTTTTATTTTTTGTAGAAAACAAATATTACTATATTAATTACTAAAATATGTGGATATATAAGTTTTTGATTAGTTATGTTTGTGTTAATTTGACACAACAAATAAAAACAATAAAGAACAAAAACCTTTTGAGTAAATTACAAGAAGCGTTCTGTTTGAGGTAATTTATACGTTTTGTTTATAATTTTTTTTTTGTAATTTGGAATGTCTCTACTATTTGGTTTTGTTGTGTGTTTGATCCATGTCTTAACTATTTTGACTTTGATATTTTAATTTATTTAAATAAGATGAATTAGATAAGATAATATAAGGTGAGTGAGGTTGGGGATGCATTTATTTAAATAAATTAAAAAATCAAGGGCAAAATATTCTTTTTTAAATAAGATAGAGACCAAATACGCAACAAAAGCAAACAATAAAGACCTTACAAATTAAAAAATATAAGTTAGAGACAAAATTTACAAGTTACCCCAAACCACAGGGCCATTCGTCTAATTTACTCAAAGCTTTTAATTCCTCTAATTATCAACCTGTAAATTACAATGTCTGATTCATATATATTCATTTCGCAGGGCTTTGCATGAAAAGGACGACCAACGCATGACACGTGCAAAGTTCTTCCTAATCGCTCTAATTTGCAGCTTTTCATGGTACTTAATCCCAGGATACTTCTTTTCAACTCTCTCAAGCATCTCATGGGTTTGCTGGGCGTTTTCCGATTCAGTCACCGCTCAACAACTAGGATCCGGCATGCGAGGTCTTGGCGTCGGAGCTATATCCCTTGATTGGTCTGTTGCAGCGTCTTTCTTGTTCAGCCCTCTAATCAGCCCCTTCTTTGCCATCGTCAATGTCCTTCTGGGATATGCACTGATAATCTATGTCGTTATGCCATTGTCTTACTGGGGTGTCGACCTTTATGGTGCTCGTAGATTCCCTATATTCTCCTCACACTTGTTTACATCCGAGGGTCAAAAGTATAACATATCCGCCATTGTTAATGATAAGTTTGAGATAGACATGGCGAAGTATGAAGAACAAGGAAGGATTCATATGAGCACGTTTTTTGCTCTCACTTATGGCTTTGGATTTGCATCCATTGCATCCACTCTAACACATGTGGCCTTCTTTTATGGAAGGTGAGAAATAGTTTCAACTTCTTTATTACTAAAAGTAGTAAATATGTTGTATAAAACTTTAGTTAATTAATCGTGTATGTTTTGTAATCAGGGAAATATACGATAGGTTTCGAGCTTCATACAAGGAGAAAGAAGATATACACACACGACTCATGAAGAGATACAAGGACATACCCAACTGGTGGTTCCATTTGTTGCTATTAGTAACACTTGTAGTCTCTCTTCTACTTTGCACTGTTTTAAATGATCAAGTTCAGATGCCATGGTGGGGACTCATATTTGCGTCTGTAATCGCCTTCATTTTCACCCTCCCAATAAGCATCATAACTGCCACCACAAATCAGGTTAACATCTTTGTATACATACGATTCATTTTTCTTCTTAAAAACATATAAAAAAACGTAACATTTTGATACATATTAACATAGACACCAGGGCTAAACATCATAACGGAGTACATTATGGGGGTTATATTGCCTGGAAGACCGATAGCAAATGTATGCTTCAAGGTTTATGGTTACATGAGTATGACACAAGCTATTTCGTTTCTAAGTGATTTCAAGCTTGGACATTACATGAAGATTCCTCCTAGATCAATGTTTTTGGTTCAGGTAATGCATGTTGATATAATACAAAAGTTCGATGTTTTTTAGTTAAAAACTAACCTACTTCTTGTTGAACATTATAGTTTATAGGAACTATTTTTGCGGGAACTATAAACCTTGTTGTGGCTGTGTGGCTACTAGACTCGATAGAAAATATCTGTCAGGATGAACTTCTTCCATTGGATAGTCCATGGACATGTCCAGGAGATAGAGTCTTTTTTGATGCATCAGTGATATGGGGATTAGTGGGACCTAAACGTATCTTTGGGACTCTTGGAAATTACAGTTCGATGAACTGGTTCTTTCTCGGAGGTGCATTAGGACCCATCATCGTTTGGCTGTTTTACAAGGCGTTTCCTAAACAAACGTGGCTGCCGTTGGTAAACCTGCCGGTGATTTTAGGAGCAACAGGTGCCATGCCACCGGCGACACCAGTAAACTTCAATTCATGGATTCTAATCGGGATTGTTTTCAACTATTTTGTTTTCCGGTACCGGAAAAAATGGTGGCAGAGGTATAATTATATTCTCTCGGCTGCACTGGACGCCGGTGTAGCTTTCATGGCGGTGTTGCTTTATTTCTCGGTGGGACTTGAAGATAAAGGAGTGAGTTGGTGGGGTACTGAAGGTGAACACTGTGAATTGGCGACTTGTCCAACAGCGAAAGGGATTAGTGTACATGGGTGTCCAGTTAATTAACCGATGGTAGTATATTGGTGTTCGGGGTAATACCGGAAACATTTATACCATATTAATAGTTTGCTGTTAAACCATAGATATATATATGATGGAATGTAAAGAATTCAGAAGGTTAGGCACTTAGGCATCATGAGGCTACAGGGTATCATGATTTATTTGTTGGGTTATGAATGTTAATTTTTATAAAAGCGTGAATTTATCATCTTATAATGCAATTTAGAGAAGTTATTGCTTTAGGGATGTTCGACAGAATTTGAATTTTTAAAAGTTGTTTGGTTGGAACTATAAAATTGTTGTGTTAGATCGTAAAAATGACCATTTTATTAAACCTTTATGTATGATTTTTTTTGTTGAATTACATGTTTATGTTTTAAAAAAATAATAGAAATATTTCTTTAATAATTATAAAAAGGTATAAATATCATACAAAATCCAAATCAAACATAAATATTTTCAAATCCATACTAAAATCCTACAAAATCCAAATCATACTAAAGTATTTTCAAATCCACAACACCAAGTGAGGAAAGAATAAAATGGTCTTTTATCCTGGGTGTTGGACGAATTAACTAGATTACCGGTTATGGACTATAACCCAATTTTTAATTGGGATTTTCTTTGGTTGGTTAGTGTGGGGATTCTCCGGTTCAAGAATCCAAGTATCTATTAAAGCAGATTGAGGTGAGTTTGCTCAATATACTGTAGCACACTAGAATATGTTATGTGCTTGTAGTCTTTGGGAATCCTGATGTATGTGTTGTATGCATGTGTGCCTCTTTGCTATATGTATGTGGGGTAAAATAGACTAGGTACAACCTTGAGCTGACATATAAGTTGAAATAGACTCGGGGGTGAAATAGACCCAGAACAGCCTTGAGCTGGCATATATGTATGGTATGTGGTATTTTGCGGAACTCACTAAGCTTCGTGTTTATGGTTTTCAGTTTCTGTTTGAGGTACTTCCAGATCAAATTGGAAGAGCTTGGGATGATCGTATCACACACACCATGACTTTTCACTTACTTGACTCAAATGTGTTTTAGATGATTATGAATACATTATGATTTCTATTAGGTTTTACTAAACACGTTTGGTTGATGTTTTATTTAATATGAAAACAAAAAATTTGGTTTTAATTTTTGGGATGTTACAAGTTGGTATTAGTGCCTTGGTTTGAGAGATTCAGGCATACTCTCGGGTATGTCTGAACTCAAACTAAGTGTGTAACATCCTAAAAATCATGACTAAAAATTTCTTTAAAAATATTACTAAATCATAGCATTAGATCATTTTCAAACATACTGAAAGGGTTATATGACAAATCAAAGTATTTTTCCCAAAACACTTATTCATTTTATTAGAGTAAACATCCCATACTAAACTCCTTGGTGTGTGCCATGCGAGCATCCCGAGCTCTTCCTTCCGCTATCGGAAGTACCTGAAACCAAAATTGAAAACCGTAAGCACGGAGCTTAGTGAGTTCCCCAACCTACCACATACCATACATATCTATTGATTCAAACATGCCATATACAACCGTGAGCACATAATCACATACTGGGCCCCTGCCCGCTGCAGTGGGCCTCGCCCGCCATCGGACCCCGTCCGTCATCATGCCCCACCTGGCATCAGGTCCCACCTGGCATCGAGCCCCACTCGGTATACAGATCTGTTTCCCTTAGGCCCCACCTGTCTCTGGGCCTCGCCCACTATACACATATATACGATCAAATTGTTGGGTTTTGAGCATACTAACACTCCTATGGTGCACATGCAACCCTAGAAACCTTATATCTATGTTTTCTCTAAAATACATGCAAATTTTATTTCCAAGGTTCACAACCTAACTAGTAAGTTATGGGGTACTGTAATATAAAACTTTAAGTAGAATAACATACATTTCTTTTGTGGTTGTTTGCTTGGAGTTTTAGAGCCTAGCACCAATAATGTGGATGCCTCAAGTGGTGTCACAAATCACCAAAACAAGTTGGAAGCTCTTGAGAGAATAAGAACACTATAGAAATCGGCTCACCCTTATGCTCACACACACTAGTGCCAATTTTAGAACCAAGGGCCTCTTTATATACTATGGAGGATTAGGGTAAAACCCTAATACCCATGACTCTTTATTTACCTAGGATCCATGGGTTAAAATCTCCATGGACTATCCATGGACCTCATATACTCTTAGCCCATCCCAAATAAATCTTAGCCCAATCCACATATATAAATAAGAGTCCATATTTAATTAGCTCGATTTTGATCACTAAATTAATTCTAAATTAATTCTTGATCAATACTAATTAAATAATTACAACTTCATATTAATATATTATAACTAATAATATATTAATATATCATAAACATCTTATTCTCAAAAGTATATCCATGCAAGTTGTTAGGTGAAGTGCAACCCAAATGGACCATGCCGGGTCGGGTCAAGTTGATATCAAATATAGTTACGGACTTAGAAACCTTATGCAACACAAATAACATACTGAAAAATACATAAACATTCCCTAAACATACCTTGATCTAAGGCCTCGCCTAACTTGGGCCCCGCCCCTGGTCTGCTACTGAAGTGGTGGATCCCCGTCCACACTCCTACTAGTAGTGAGATACGGGCCCCCACCCACACTCACATCCTTCCTACCACGGGCCTCGCCCCTGTTCTGATAATATCGAGATATGGAACCCCCTCTATACTCAGCTAGTGATGAGATACGAGACCTCGCCCACACTCACCTCCCTACCAGGCACATACAAGTATCACGAAGACAATAAGCTAACCGGGACTTCTGAACTGCTGACCCTTCGGCTTCCTGAACTATCAATACCCAAATAACATTTAGACCATAATAATCTAAAAGTCAACCCTGGTCAAACTTGGTCAAAGTCAACGTTCAAAGTCAACCTCCAGTTGACTTGACTCGCCGAGTTGTTCTACCAAATTGTCGAGTCCATACCCCTACAAACCAATACATCCCTCGACTCAACTCTTGTAGTCTAACAAGAACTCGATGGGTCCTCCTTCAACCATACAATCGGGACCATCTTCAACCAACTCACCGAGTTCATCCTTGAACTCATCGAGTTCATCATCCACATATAAATATGTCTAGTCTGTGACTCGCCGAGTTGTATGAACAACTTGTCGAGTCCATCTTCATAAACTAAGGAGATTGCCTTAGACTCGCCGAGTTCTTCCTTGATATCATCGAGTACGATGAACTTCATGACCATCATGGACTCGGGCCGACTGAGTCCCTTTCCAAACTCAACTCATACCCTTAACAGAAGGGTTTTGGGACAAGAACTAGCCTCACTCGCCGAGTCCCACAACTGACTAGCTGAGTCTCTCTATGTCCAACACTATTCAGACGATTTCAGACAAACTCAAGGCACCCAAAACATAGATCTGGACCCAACCATCTCCTAACCATGCAAAGCTACTGCCTTTTTCCTCCATTCATGGCCTTTTGAGCTAAAAAGGTCAAAAGAACACTTCATATTCTTGCATGGAGATTCCTATGGCATAAAGTTTGCACCTTTATGCTATAACATCCCTTAATAGTGTTAGATCTGAAAACACAGCTCTTGGGGCGTCCATTCCTCTCATACTAGGGTTCTTGGACTAAAAAACCCCAAAATAAAAAAGAAGAGAGATCTACATGCATAATGATCAAGGTGGAAACTTTCTAACCAGAAAATGGAGGAGAATGCAAGAGGTTTTTGGATCTACTAGTATCTTCTTGAACTCTAAGGCTTCACCTTCTTCTTCAAGCTTCACAACACTCAAGAATGCTCACAAAGGCTCACAAACTCATGGGAGGCACCAGGGCTTCGTTCTGGAGTTGAGAGAGCATCAAGGAGGCTGATGAAGGGTTATAATGTTCTTTAAATAGGGTACAAGACCTGCATTTAGGTTTTCCCCAAACCTGACCAACTCGCCGAGTCAGTCCTCTGACTCGTCGAGTAGGTCACTAAAATCGCGACCCTATCCGCGCTCCTACTCATCGAGTCACTCCATCTACTCGACGAGTCCCTTCCTTAATTTGAGGTTTTCTTTCCTTTCTAAACCTCTGAATTCAGGGTGTTACAAAGGGTTTGGGCAGATTTTCATAAAAAGAAATGCTTTATAAAAATGAGTTTTCTTATAAAAAAAAGGGGGCGTGGTGTATGCAATTGGCTGAGCTCAAGTAAGTTTTCCGAAAATACCCATATATGTTTTGTGTTATGCTTGGAATTTAGAATCTGTGAATCACATGCTAGATTAGGGCTAAGGATTTGCTTAGGATTCGCATGACAGAATGCTAGAAGAGAAGCCTTTATATGCCTACTGTATGAGCTTGTAGAGTTGCATGCAAGTACTGATCAGTCAATGATAGGTTGACCTATTTAGGTTATCCCTTGATTCCGATTACGCAATGCTCGAATGTTGCTTGCTTTGTGCTTTTAGGAGTTTCCATTAACATCATCTAACTAGTAAGTGAATACGCTAAATTGTATATTACGGAGATTAGATAATTTTAGAAGTATAGGTTTAACCCTATTACGCATCTCTTGTTTGAGTTCAACCGTTGTAGTGTGAGACCTTTCATTCGAAGAATTATCTGGTGTCGATGACATGTAATTGTATTTGTAAGCTAGTTAGAGGGTGTTAGGGGAGTTCATTCTTTAGCTGATGGCGGAGAGTTGTGTGGTGGTAGCCCTAGGAAAACCTAGGAGATGATTCGGTGTCGGAAGCCTTGTTTTGTTGAGGGCTATTTGGATTGTTCCAGAAGTGACTTGGGGGATTTGGGGCGATCCTTGAGGAAAGTACAAATAGATGTGGTAGGTAGTATGGGCCTATACTACTGGAAGCAGAGGATTTTTACTCCAGTTAAGGGGAGTCATGAAGATACTAGGAAACTTGTAGACCATGGAATTCTTTGAGTATGTTTTGATGGCTTATATGGTTTATTTTCAGTATGGTATTCACTCGAGGAGGTTTTGGTCGCGACTCTGGTGTCGGCAGTAGAGCTAGGATTTTTTATATGGTGGTACAAAAATTATCAAATTTAAAATAGTAATTGTCAAGATTCAAAAGAATATTTTCAAAGAGTTTCTAAATATTTGAAGTCGTAAATTGGAAAAACATAAGTTAAGCAAAAATTACAATTGAATCCGCTAATTTATCATATCCTGAAATCGATGAATGATATCATCATCTAGAAGTTGTAGAAACACATCCTTCTTAATAAAAGTGACTAAACAATCGTTTAAAATTTGATCACCCATCCTATTCCGCAACTTATTTTTGACATATGACATTCCATAAAGTACTCTCTCTACATTTTCAGTAGCAACTGGAAGAACCAACATTAACTTGATAAGCAAAAACACCAGTGGATAAGCCACATGTCTATTTGTATCAACAAGCTTCATCGAAAGGGAAGTAACATCATGGATATTTTGGAACTCAACATCTTTTTTCACATCATTTATGAAGATATCAAATTGACAATCAACAGTCATCAAATTTGTGCTTCAAAATTCAGAAGGATAGAGAGTAGCAAGTTTGAGTAATTTATCTTTGTCAAAAGAAGAGAAGCCTATTTTGGGGACTTAAGCAAGTCATGCATGTAAGCAAATCCATATTCACTTCATCAAATCGGTCATCTAGTTCTTAACGTAATAAGTCAGTTAATCCAATAAACATTTCAACTCAGAAATGATGAATATGTGTTGCTTGTTGGACAAAATGCTTTGACCTTCCTTGAGGGATATACTGATCTTCCATATTCGGAACAACAATGTCATACTTATTACACAATGATATGACTTTATTCATGTGGTTATCCCATCCAAGATCCCTCATATTTTGCATAACTCCTTTAGTCGTCGAAACAAGTCTCATAGCACTAACAATGTCTTGATCTTTTCTTTGCAAAGCAAGAGACAAATAATTAGTGTATCCAAGTATAGTAGACATTAATTGTGACACAAAGACAAAATCAAATGACTATAGTGAGTATAAAATACCTTGGGCTTTTGCTTTATCATCCGAATTTGAACCATTCTTTCCGATCTTCACAAGTACTTCAACAATTGTAGGGAACAAGCTGATCATATTTAAAATAGTTTTGTAGTGAGATCCCCAACGGGTTTCACCAAGTCTCTTCAAACCAAGTTCTTGATTTAAGCTTGTTCCTGTTTTAATTTCACCCATTTTCAATGCTTGAGCTACGTTTTGAGCTTGAATTTCTCGAATCATTTCTCTCCTCTTACAAGAAACTCCAACAACATTTAACAATGTTGTAATTATATAAAAAGGCCAAGCACAATCACTATTCTTTTTAGCCATTGCGAAGAGTGTTAGTTGAAGCTGATGAGTAAAACAATGAACATAGTAAGCACTAGGAGTTTCAAAAAGAATTAAAGTCATTAGGCCATTTATCTCACCGTTCATGATGCTAGCCCCATCATATCCTTGTCCTCTAATCATAGATGGACTTAAAGATTGTTCAACAAGTAAACTAATAATTCCATTTTTCAGAGTCAATGCAGTGGTGCCTCTAACATGAACAAGTCCAAGAAACCTCTCAAGTATTCTTGTCGTATTTCATTCAACATAACGCAAACAAAGAGCTAGTTGTTCCTTGTGGGACACGTAACTCGACTCATCAGCCACGATAGCAAAGTAGTCATCACCGACATCATGTATAATTCTCTTAGTAGTTTCTTTAGCACAACAATTAATAATTTATTTTTGAATCATGGGAGATATTAATTGGCAATTACCCGGAGCATTTTCAAGTATGAAATTTAACACATCTTCATTATGTGTTTTTAGCCACTTCAAAAGTTCAAGAAAATTTCATATGTTAATAGATTCCTCATTTTATCCATGCCCACGAAATGCCAATCCTTGTCGTAACAAATAAGATAAACAAGAAATTGAAGCTTTCAATCGAATTTTGTACACACTTTGAACCTCTTCATTTGCATTACCAAAAGCAACATGTTGATTTCTTTTTACCATCTCTTAAATTCACATATTTCTCATAAGCAAGGTTGTGAGCACTTTTAAGTCCACCAAGATATTTTTGGAATCTATCTGGTTTATTCCATAACCGAAATCCGCCGTTGACAAATGCATCTCCACCTATATTAGCTTCAACTTCATTCTTAAACAAGTAACAAACAAAACAAAATGCTGCATCTTTGTAAATACTATATTCAAGCCAATCCCGTTTTTTATACCAAGAAATGCTAAAACGACATGGACCTCCAATGTCTCTTGTAGGAAAGGCATAAGTTTTTGGCTGACAAGGCTTTTTAAGAATGTATGTTCTCCTAACAGCATTTCGTTGATTTTGAGGATAGTCTATAATGTTTTTTCTTTTTCCCGGATCATGAGGAAGAAGTTCAACATAATAAACTAATTCATCATCCTCTAATGACGCATTTGAACCATCCAAATTTGAATCAATTGGTGAAGAACATTGAGTGTCTTGAAATTTCATCTTTTTTAACATAAATTGTCGAAGATCGGGTTGTTTTCCCTTCAATTTTTTTTTGATATGGGTGGATTACTCATTATTTTAAACGAACCCTAACATATAAAATAAAGAAAATCAATAAGAAATAAGAAATAATCAATAATAGAAACATTTATGACACAAATTAAAATCATATTCCTAAATATAATTATCTGAAAGCATAGAACATAAACTAATTTTAAAAACATAAGAAGCAAAAAGATACCTGATGTATAATAAAGACTAAATGTCAGTTTGTCTTACTTTGTTGCGACCTTATGATGAACGATTTGCACTTGTTGGCACGGGTATGAAACGTCAAATTGGAATGGAAGTTATTAGGCAATTAAGGCCCACAATAAATAACTATTTATGAAATAGAGGCGGATATTTTATTGGGCTCAATTACGTATGGATTTAAATATATAATCAATAGATATAGTTTTTATGAGTTTTGTAGTTATTTATTCAATATCTAAATATGGTACAAACATTTTATTTGGGGCATGGGTTACAATAACAAAGCATGTTTATAAAAATAAAATTATGTATATATAAGTTTTTTAAGGGATGCTGTAGTACCCCCCATGCACCAGCTGGCTTCGCCATTGGGTGTCGGTGATGGTTTTGGTTTGGGTTCTGGAGTCGAGTTTATGAATTATCAGATGTGGTAGCTTATTTCAGTAGAGATTACCCACAATATTCTTAAGCAGACTCACGTGATCTTTGGCACGGTCAAAGAGAGTATTTTGGAGATTCTGGATGAGCGTTTGGGCGTTTTTCGTTCTGAGATGGTGTCGATGATGGGAGCTCACACTTTGACTTTTCGAGGTGTTGGATATTATTCCTTTTATATATCAGCTCAGATACCGATTGTTGGAAATATAAAAATCTGATCACCGCGACAAAAGGCTCGGTTACCAGTCACTGTGTGATAGATATATAAGTTTAAGATATAAGATGTAAATATATATAAAGAATAATAATTGCGGAATAAGTATAAATATAAAAGCTATAAATGACTGAAATCTATAATAATATAAATGACTGTATTTAAATGACGTAAAGCTATAAATAATATAAATGACTGTATTTAAATGACATAAAGCTATAATATATATATATATATATATATAAGTATATAAATATATATCAAGTAGGTTCGTCAATAAATTGACTGAACTGGACTCGTGGAACGACTGGTCGATATTTGTTCTCTTGAAAGGACCAGTCGATATTGGGACTCTTGGAACGACTGGTCGATATTTGTTCAAAGATCAATCCGGTATTTGATAAGTAGTAAAAAGTTCATTTTCATGTAAAATGGGTTGTTTACAAAACAGTGCAAAGTACACGAGTCATGTATTTGTATACGGGTATCGGGTGTTTTGAGGAGATTTGATGAGGATGGAGTGGGTATTTGGAGGGTGTTAGGAGGTGGAATAAGGTTGTAATTTTGGTGGTGTAAGGCAGCAAAGATGGTGAAGTTGAAGGAGCTTTGGGTGGTGATGGATGTAGATTTTCGGAGTAGATCTCTCTGGATAGCCAATTCTCTCTCGCGTCTCTTTGGGGTTTCCCGTGGTCAAAATCATCCACGAAAATTTCTGAATGTAGGTAAGGTTCTGAAGAATTGATGGTGAAAATCTCCCTAGTATTATTTTGGATGTGTTGTGCTCGGTTATTTCTTTTCTAACATGCAAATTCTGATGTCGAAAAACAGCAAGGTGGTGATGGTTGTGGTGATTTGAAAGGTTTTTTTTTGGAGGAGGTTTAAGGAGGGTTTTTGGAGGGTGTTTGGAGAGTATTTTGAGGTTGGAAGGAGGTTAATATAAGAGAGGTGTTTGGTGGTAAATGGTGTGATGAACAAACATAGTGAAGATGAAGAACCTTGAGTTTCAATGAAGAAGATGAAGATGGTTGATGGTGTTCTTCATTTAGCTTGTTGATGATCTTGGTGTTCTTCACTTCATTGTTGTTTGATCTTGGTGTTCTTCATTTTCTCCAGGGATTTGTCTTTGTTCTTGAAGAAGATGAAGATTGGTGATGTTCTTGGGAGTGTTTGTAGTTTGTAGGAAGTGTTACAAGATTACAAAATGAACACACACACTTACATACACAAACTCATGTATACATATATGCATGAAAAAAATATCTTCTAGTGCACTTGAGTATATGGAGAGTTGGCTGCAAGTTGATGTAGAGTAGGAGGCAAAAACGTGGGGTATTCATTTGCAACTTCATTTCCTTGACTTATTGACACTTCTTTGTTGACTTTTCCAATTGTTTGACTTTTCCATATACAACATATATATATATATATATATATATATATAATACATATATACATATATAATACATAAATATACATATAATACATATATATACGTATATATATATATATATATATATATATATATATATATATATATATATATTATTGAAACTGTTTAGTCACACAACTAATTTTCTCGTCTATGCATTTTCGGTCATTCGCGTGTTTTCGTATTTTCCGTTTGATCACGCATTCATGCAACCTGAAATAACTGATAATATTTGTTAGATTGTATAAAAACAGTTCATCTTATTTCAGTGATGGTCACATACAAGGTTACATAAGAACATTTTTCAACAATTTCCCCCTATGTGATCATTGCTGAAATAAGGACAGGTATGATATAATCGTATTGACAGTTTAACTTTTGAAGATTAGAGATAAATGATTTGTCAATAGATAAGATATATATAAAACCATAGCAATTGATTTGAAAGTTTGTGACTTGGTTTAACATATCTTATGTAAAAGATTTTCAGAAATTTGTTTCCGAATCAAAGTCTCGGGTTCGGTTATCAAAGGGTAGCCATATATGTATCTAAAGAAATTTCTTAAGATTTTATAGCATTATTAATGACGACAAGTGGTCTAACAGGTCAATTCAGATGAACGCTCATAGGTATAGCTCACACTTCACTTGGGTGTTTGGTTGTTCTGGCAGCAGAACAAGTTAATGATCACTAAAAATGAGTGATATCTCTCTCTGACGACTCACACTCATATTGGAGGTGTTCAGCTATGCTTTTCTTGAAAGACACTTAGTCTCATTATTAGATAATCAATCACATAAGACTGGTTTCGGCATTACTCAGTGGGTTTCTTCATTCATGCCATTAACTTTCACTCTCTCTCCGTCGGGAAATACATGTAGAGGGGTTTACCAATTTTCATAGTGCAGTTTGCAACTAAGAACTTTCAGTGATGAAGGCTACAGTATCCCGAGAAATCCATTGTTGTTGCAGCTTTTTCCTTGATGGTATCCTTTTTGTAGATCAATATCGATTTTTGTAAAAAGATATTTGGTTTTAGCATTGAGAATTTGCTACTTTTTGAGAAAATTGGGATTTTTAAGAGTATCTGTCTTGCGGGATTAAGATATCCCTTTTTGTGAAAAATGGTTAAAAACAGATCACGGGATCTTTTGATGTTTGCTTTGAAATAACCATTTGGTTGAAAGTTTGTTTGAAAATACCAAATATAGAGTAATTTTTGTTTGGTATTTCTTTGGTGAATGATTTGGCTTTCTTGTTGATTTGTCTTTATCTTGATTCGTTTTTGACGATTGGATGTGGATAGATCTTCGTTTTTCTTTGATAAGTGATTGTTGAAATCCTTTTCTTTTCGTCTTTTCTTGTTGATGGATCACGGGATCTTAAGACTTCATTTTTGGTTGGCTTATATCTAGGTAGGGATTGGTGGCATAAAAGACAGTTTGTGTAGTATGTAAGAAATGAATGTATCGTCCCTGGTCATTTTGATATCTAAGCAAAAATGAGACCGTGACAAGGTATAATCGGATATACCTTATAAGCAATAGTGACACACCTAAGCTCACAAGAAATGAATTCCACAGTGTTATAGATTGACGAGGCACAAATTCTCACATGGGTTTTTGTTTTCATTTGAACCTCCTAACCTTATGTCCCTTGATTGTTTAAAATCGTCAATAATGAAACAAAATCGAAGGAAATAAAGTTATATACATTATGAAAAGTAAGAGATTTGAACCTTCACTCCAATTGAGAATCAATATGACTTAAAATCTTCATCGAGCATAAGCATCTGAAAATTAAGTCAAGAGACGATTAATCACAAGGTTCTATAAAAGCTTATTATGGCAAGTCTTTTATTATCTTTTTGAAAATTTGTTTATCTAAATGTTTTTGGAAATATTGGTTATTTGAATGTTTTTGGTATTTTTGAAAAGAAAGCAGTTTTAAATTGTTTTTGGATTTTCTTTTTGAATGAAAGTAAACACACTTTTGTACAAACAAAAAGTAAAAGTTTAAGGATAGATGTTATCTGGATTTAACATTCCTAGACGGCCTAGGAAGTATTGAAAGTTTGTTTCATCGAGAGCCTTAGTGAAGACATCGGCAATTTGATCTTCGGAGTTGATGAAGTGTAGTTCGATATGACCCTTTTGAATGTTGTCTTTGATAAAATGATATCGAATATCGATGTGCTTTGTCATGGAATGGTGAACGGGATTGTGAGAAATGGCAATTGCACTGGTTGAGTCACAAAATATGGGAATTTGTGAGATTTTGAAGCGATAGTCACGCAGTTGAGTTTGCATCCATATGACTTGTGAACAACAACTAGCGGCAGCGACATATTCAGCTTCTGCTGTTGAAGTGGATACACACGTCTGTTTCTTTGAAGTCCAACTCACTAGTCTACCTCCTAGGAATTGACAGCTACCAGATGTACTCTTCCTATCTAGCTTGCATCCTCCGTAGTCTGAGTCGGTGAAAGCGTTCAACTGAAAATCGGATTTAGCTGGATACCAAAGGCCAAGTTTGGGAGTGCCTTTAAGGTATTTGAAGATGCGTTTCACAGCAACTACATGGGATTCCATAGGATTTGCTTGGTATCTAGCACAGACACATGTAGAAAACATGATGTCAGGTCTGCTGGCAATGAGGTATAAGAGTGATCCGATCATTCCACGATATCTTTTCTGGTCAACGGGTTTGCCATTTAAGTCTGCATCAATTTTGTATACAAAAGCCATTGGGTTTTTTGCGGTATTGGATTTGTCCATTGAAAAACGAGTGAGTAGGTTTTTGACATAATTCTCTTGGTTGATGAAAATTCCATCAGTTGACTATTTGATTTGAAGTCCGAGAAATGTAGTCATTTCCCCAATCATGCTCGTTTCAAATTTGCTCTTCATTAAATCTGCAAACTTAACACTTAAAGATTCATCAGTAGAACTGAAAATAATGTCATCAACATATATTTGTACAATTAACAAATGTTTATTAAAGATTTTACGAAAGAGGGTTTGATCGATTGAACCTCTTTTAAAACCTGATTCTTCGAGAAAGGTTGACAACGTGGCATACCAAGCTCGAAGTGCTTGTTTCAAGCCGTAGACAGCTTTCTGCAATTTAAAGCTGTGATCTGGAAATTTGGGATCTTCGAAACCTGGTGGTTGTTGGATGTATACTTCGCGATCTATCTCTCCGTGTAGGAATGCACATTTAACGTCCATTTGGAATACTTTGAAATTCTTATGTGCAGCATATGCAAGAAAGATGCGAATTGCTTCAATTCGGGCAACTGGAGCATATGTTTCATCGTAGTCGATTCCTTCTTGTTGTGAATATCCTTTGACTACAAGACGTGCCTTGTTTCGACAAATGATTCCTTGATCGTCAGTCTTGTTTCTATATACCCATCTTGAACCTATAACAGTAACATCGGGTGGAGTAGGAACAAGATTCCATACGTTGTTTCGTTCAAATTCTGCTAGCTCTTCTTGCATAGCTTTTACCCAGTCTGGATCTTTTATAGCAGAATGTATGGTTTTGGGTTCAGTCATGGATAAGAAGGCTCCAAATAAACATTCATTTGTGGATGCGGCTCTAGTCTGAATGCCTAAGTTGGGATCTCCGATGATTTGGTCTGTTGGATGATTTCTGGTCCACTTTATTAAGTGATCCTCTTCCGCTATAATAATTGGAGTTTCAGTATCCCATTGTTCTTCTCCGGGTGTTTCATCTTGGAATAGGTTTGAAGGTTCCCCCATAAATGATGCATCGGGATTGTTTTGACTATTTGGGGATGGGGTGTTTAAAGGAGGATTTGGTGTTTGTTCCAAAGAGGAAGTATGTGTTGGTGGTTCCCCCTCGAATTGATCTGCATCATTTTGGTTTGTTTGTGGAATAACTTCACTGGGTGTTCCTGTAGGGTCAATTAAAGTAGTTAGAAGTTCAGAATTGTAAGCGGTTTTTGGTTGTTCAAAAAGCAAATCAAGATCGATTTCAATGTCTATGTCAGGAGAAGGTGTTTGTTGAATTGGATTTTGAAAAATATTTTCAATCATTTTTGAACCAAAATGTTCACGATCCAATTTCCTGACATAAAATTCATCGAAATGAACATCGATACTTTCTTCAATTACTCTAGTTCGTTTGTTCAGTACTCGATAAGCAGCTGAAGAAAACAAGTAACCAAGGAAAATTCCTTCGTCCGACCTTGATTCAAATTTTGAAAGGTGATCTTTATTGTTCTTTACGAAACATCGACAACCAAAAATATGGAAAAATTTGAATGTTTGGTTTTCGGTTGTTAATGACTTCATATGGTGTTTTATGAAGATGTTTATGGATTAAGGAACGATTTTGAGTGTAGCAAGCTGTGGCTATTGCTTCTGCCCAGAAGTATTGTGGCAGATCAACGAAGATAAGTATTGATCTTGCAGCTTCACATAGTGTATACAAGTCATATATAACCAAGATCGAATAGGTATTAGACTGGGTGATTTAGCTCTAAGCCCACAACCAAACAAGGAACAGGAAGTAAAGCGGACTTCACCCATTATCCTTCCAATCAGATATTATTTATATATAACCCTAATGTATAAACTAATGAATCATAGAATTAGCATAAATGGTCCTTTCTAAAATGTAAGTTCATAGTGCTAGAAAAGTAGTGTAGTGTATCTCTTTTATTAAAATAAAATCCATTTGAAATTATGTATTTCCCATAAATAAACGTTTTAGGTGATACTATATTGAGTTTCTCATAACCATGCTAAAATGACTAGTGGTCTGCACGGCGTTCTTTGGGCGTCGGAATGAGATGACCTTTGTTACCCCAGGTTTGCCGGCTTAACTGTGGCTAACAGTTGAGGTGCGGGATTTTCCGTCCCGTATAGATCCATACACAAATTCACGCTCTCCCTCAAGGAGACTCTGGTTATAATTTATAGGACTTTAACCTGTACCCTGATGGGTACAACGAAGTAGTGTCTCACAACCCTATATTAACTAGTTTACGTATAGTGTACTAGTGTTCTTTTGCTCTTGAAAAATATATGTTTTCCCTTTAGTAATGTACTTGTATTAAAACTAATTATACTTAAATAAATATTCTAGTAGTGTATCATTGAACTAGGAAAATAATGTATCGTTGAAATAGTGAGATAGAGTAGTGTTCCATAAACTATACCTATTATAGTTTATACATTTGTTTCTGTATAGTGTTCTTGAATTTAGTACAATAGTGTAGTGCTTCCCAAACTATACCTATTATAGTTTATTTATATGTTCTGTAATGAATTGAAAACCCTTGCAATTTAACAGTGTGTATAACGCGATATTAAAAGAATTGTGAAAATACGCTTTTGCTCGACATGTTACAAAAGGGTTAAAGTTTTATCTAACAAGTTTTATACTCATATATATATATATATATATATATATATATATATATATATATATATATATATATATATATATATATATATAAAGCATATATATAAACATGTATTTTGGAAAGCAAAAGTATAAGATAATTGAAGTAATTTGAAATAGTTTAAAATAGTTTGAATTAGTTGAAGTAACTTGGCATGGTTCGAAATCGTTTTGAAATTATTTGAAAATTAACACAAGATTTCTTGTGTTTTACTTGTATCCCCTCCACCTAAAAACATTGAAAAATAGTGAAAAAGTAGGGGTATTAACTCACCTCTAGTGCGTGTGCCTGTTTAGGTAGCAAAACGATAGAGACGATCCTTGAGCTAGTGTATGTGAAAATAGCGATACCCTTATAATATTTATACACGATATCGTATTTAAATTAATGAAATAATTTAAATAATAATTTAAAGTGTTAGGCAACACTAAATTATATAAGATATACTCAAAAAAATTCTAGGAATTATTTGAAGGTGTTCTTAGGTGTTCTTGGTGTTCTTGGGTGAAAACTTGAAGATATGAAGGTTGTTCTTGGTGCTTTTAGTGTTCTTGGTGAAAATAAGAAGATCTAGGCAAGAATCCTATGAATTTATGGGTTTACGGATGATAGTTGAGAGCAAAAGTGAGGTGTTTATGGCCTATATATATATATGTATATATATATATATATATATATATATATATATATATATATATAGGGTAGTGTTTACAGTCATGGATGGGTAGGATTGGGTTTTCGGTTTCTTAATGGACTTTACAAGGGGATTTCGGTCACAAATGGGGTGATTCCGTTCATCCACAACCGAAAATCCATTTGTTCTAGATTCATGCAACCGAAAACTACTTTTGATTAGATTCCTTGGTTGAAAACTCAAGGTTCCTCGATTCTTTGGACCTAAAACTCTTTGTTCTAGAATCCTAGGGCCGAAAACTCTTATATAGGGTATTACTTTATGGTTTAAACCTTAAGCCTTTGTCTTATGTTGACTTATATTAGCTTAAATCAACTTAGGTTTCATACTACATTTAGTTATTAGCTCTATAAACAAGACTTAATGGTTATAGATGATACAATTCAACAAAGATTGCAATGTGGTTTCACTTATACTTGGTTAGGGTTTAGAGTTTGTTGGGTCTAAAATTTCCCAGTTGTTACATTATCCCCCCCGTTATAGGGAATTTCGTCCTGAAATTTGAACTCTGAGTGGTTACTCATGAACTAGGGAAAGAGGTGGGTACTTTAGTTCCATTTGATATTCTCATTCCCTTGTGACTTTAGGATCTTGCTTGGTGTTCCAACATACCTTTATTATTAGTATGTGACTTTGTTTCGTTTAATCTGAATGTCTGTGTAGGGATGGTAAACTGAACTTAAGACGAGAGAAAGAGTGTGGGTTTGGTTTACTTGTCTACGTTCACTCGAATGGTTGCATGTCGACTCGTAGTATTGGGCAGTTTTGTCCTGAAGTTCATGGTAAGAATCATACTTGGTTCATCTATCATCACCTCGTGTATACAAGTCGTATATAATTAAGATTTAAAAGACGGTCGGATGGGTGGCTCTGCCCTAAGTCCACAACCATACAAGGAATAGGAAGTAGGGTGGAAACACACATCTTAAGTCCATAGAATCTTAATTATATACCACCCCCGCATATACCCTTAGTAGCGATAGATTAACCGCATTTTTCCCTAGCCTTTGTGCTTCGGGAATATCTGTTGGAAATACTTCGGTACCCCTCGCATAGGTACTTGGAGGTTTTGAAGCGAGAAATGATTCGAAGGTTAGTGTCGAGTTTTTGCATTATAGTTTGATTAAGCTTAGTTAGTGGATTAGTTAAGGCAAAGGGTCTCTTCGATAGCACATGTGATTGGTATGGTGAGGACCAAGCCAATCCATGTTGGATGACGACGTCGGAACTCCTTATTTAAACATGTGTTAAGTCGATTCGGAAGAAGTGTTTATTAGGGCGATAGTGTATTTGTGTGTACGTTTTTACTGCTTTTAGTTTTATCCTTGTTGTTACTACTGCGAACATTTTGTACCGCATTAAGCGGGTACTAGCAGTACAAGTGTTCCAATAATTAGTGATGAAAATTCATAATATGATCCCTAGTAGGTCCCTCTATAATCACTTGGTGTCTACAAGTCATATATAATTAAGGCTGAGAAGACAGTCGACTGAGTGACTCTACCCTAATTCCAAAACCAGATAAGGAATAGGAAATAAGGTGGAATCATGCACTCTAAACCTATAAAATATTAATTATATATGATTCTAACATCTACAATAAGCCATCATAGCTCACTTGCAAGGCTCCTTAATTTTTATATGAGTGGCGTGTTTTGTCTGGATGAGGGAGTAATTTATGATTATGATTTAATTCGCACTAGTTTTAAGAAGATTTGATATTTAAATATTGCTATTTGAAAACATAACAAAAATCCTGGTAGGGTTCCCCGTTGCTTCTTCAGGTCCTGTTGTTAAACTTCTCCCACTCCCCCATCATTCCTCTTTGTTGGAGAGTCTCTCTTGAAATGTTCCGTTTCACCGCATAGACGACATACTGGCCTTGTTCCGACATTGGTGGTTGAAGCTATGTGTCGGGCCGAGGTCCTACAAAAGAGGGATATGTGCCCCTTCCTGTTGCAATTCTTGCAATGCATCTCCCGGCGGACTCCCTTATGATGGAATTTACACTTGTTGCACTTCGGTAGATTTACAGCATATTGACTGGTTGGTGCTAGAGTGGCAGATGTTGTGGCTGCAGGGACTGCCACAGGTTGTTGTCTCTTGGGAGGACATTGAGTCGAACTGCTCCCTTTCTTGTTCCAGAATTTACGCTTCTTGCTCTTAGGTTTGTTGTCTGAGGTGTCCTTGTCAGCAGGTACTAGTCGGTACCCTTGGTTGCTATTGCGATTAGCATTGTCGGTACAATTTCTGTGTCTGCTTGTGTTGTTAGAATTGAGTTGTGCGATGATTGCTATCACGGCAGCTGTGACCGTGGCTTGAAAAGTAGCGGAGTCTATCTGTAGAATCGGTGTTTCGTCGATTGGCTGGTCACTTCCATGTGAATGCATGATTCTGTTGCATGGCGAGAAAGGACTTCGTGAGTACAATGGTCGTGCTAGTTGTATTGTATCTATTTATATACACATATAAATGTCACGTTTTTTGAACTATTCTCAATGTTTCGGCCAACATTCCTGAGAGATATTTATGGTAGTGAGTAGAAGTAGGTATTGTACAAGTGTTAAGTTAACCCAAAATAGAATATAGGTGTCAAAATCTTAAGTTGTCTCGGGATTCATGGGTAGTGGCATGGCGTAATTCTCTGGATTTACTCTCTGGGATAACCATCCCACGACATAGTGTTGCTAGATCGCTGAGTCTAATAGTCTAGGCTACTATGTCAGAGCCTGTCATGATAAGGTTCCATAGCTCTTACTCCAGCTTTTGTACTTTGCCCCTCGAGTAGTACTCCTCCATCATCATTTCCTTTAGGTTCTCCTAGCCCATTGTGCTTGACACTGGTAGGGTCAGTGACTTGACATGGCCATTCCACCATGTAAGGGCTCTGTTAGAGAAGATGCAGGCAACAAACTTCACTTTTCTCCCTTTTGGGCATGTGTATATTTCGAACACTGATTTTTCCTTCTCCATGATTAGATTTGTTAGCACCACTACCCGCCCCACTGGCACCACTTGTGTGGATTTGAGTCATGGCAGTTGTCACTACGGCCGTTACGGCAGCCTGAAAGACAACATGATCATACTACGGTGGTGGCAGTGGTGGATTTGTTGACTTGTTGTTGAGGACGTGTTTGTAAGGTATCCGGGGAGGCATCTTTCTATCGTAAGGTTTTAAAAGATGAAATGGTGGTATGTCTTTAGTAGTGTCTATAAGTCGAGTGTTATTTAAACTAAGTTGTCTTAGTTCCAAGTGTGTCATGTTCCAACTTTTATAGTGTTTTGAAAGCCATTCATAACAGAGGTCTGTGTACAATAGACTTATGAATTTTTAGTAGTGACTACCCTTGAATGAATTTATGTGACTTGGCGTACTGTTATTAGTTGTTATGAAAGACGAGATAAGCCTAACACATAGTGTACGTAGTGTAATCACTAACTCACTAGATTATGTTAATTTATCAATTACTAGAGTGACACATAAGGTGCTCTGCCACCTCGCACGTCTCGTGAGTGGTCTCCTCTGCTCTCTATCCTTGCTATGATTGCCCTAGTTTTAGCTGTAGGGACTTGTTGTCTCTGGGCCTTCCTATGGTGTTCTTATTATCTGTAAGTGTGTTGAATCCTTGCTTTGTCATGCTTCGGATTTTATCACTGATCTCCATCACTTCATGATGGAGGGTCTAAACCAGAATATCCGAACGTGCCTCATATGTGTTCTCCTAATAGGGTAAGGTTCATTGATGATCTCTCTAGCTCCTTTCTCTTTAGTTGATCCCTTCTCGGAAATTTCTTCATGAACCCCTTCTGTTCTTCCTCAACTCCTATGTTGACTGTTGTAGTGCAGTGGCTACATGTATCTATGTTGTTCGTGCGAGAATGGGAGTGTCTAAAGAATCTATGAGATAAATAAAACATTTCTATTTTTATGAGGAGATCCTTACTACTTCCTCCTATAATCACGCGTTGTATACAAGTCGTATATAACCAAGATCGAATAGACCTTTGAATAAGTTATCCAACTCTAAGACCACAACCAAACAAGGAACAAGTAGTAAAGAGAAGATCACAAATTTAACGTCTATAAAATCTCCATTATACACAACCCTAGGAGTATCCACTCCGCAATTATAGGCCTACTAGTAGGGGTCTTTTAGTTTTCACATAAGTTATTTATAGTGCATAAAATACTCCTATAGAATTTTAATTGTATGTTTAATTCTAGAGGTTCTGGGTATACGAAGTTGATAGGTTTTTAGACTTGTTGTTATTGTATAGTATCATAAAATACTCCTATAGTATTTTAAACTTTATGTTTGGTTCTATGTTCCTTTGTATGTAGATTTGGTAAGTTTTAGACTTGTTGATACACCACCCTCACTCCCAAACACATGTTGGTCGTATCTCAAATAAATATAGTTGATCAGGCTATATTTATCCCAGATATGATTACATAACTGTCTAGGTTTGACTACAATGTCCAACATCTAAATACTTCTATATTGTTCTTCTTGTGATACTGTTCTAGTATGTATGTATGTATGTATGTATGTATATTCTCATAAAAATATTAACATATTTTAAAAGTATAACTCTTGGTCAGAGTGTTTTTATCCCATTGTGTTTATAGTTGTATATATCTTTTATGGGTTGATATACTTAGTTCACTATAAACAATGCTCCGATACCAATCTGTCACACCGCCAAACCGAGATGGCAGAAACGTTTGGGGGCGGAGGACGTCATGTATAATATCACAACAATTGTATAATAGTAATCAAAGCAACAACAACCATTGTATTAATAATATAGAGTTTACATATTATTTGATTCACATATGATTGACTCCAAAAATAAATAGAAAAACAAAGACTTGAAGCTACTATACTTTGTCTTCTCGAAACCTGTGCATGTACCTGTCTAGTAGTTTCTTGAGAATACAAGTGATTTTGAAAGTGTATCAACATTTAAGTTGGTGATTTCAAAAGCATTTGATGTAGAAAGTATGTACTTTGTTCCTTGGAAACCTTAGTGTATTCCTCCAGAAAATCCAATATTTTCTTTAGTAAAATGAGATGTAGTGTTAAACCTTAAAACCAAAATGTATGCATGTTAATGTACTCTGAAATACTTGTAGTTTTATTACTTAATAAAACTATATAGATATATGTTTTTTCCCCAGAAATATATGTTATGTGCTAGAAAATAATGTTCTGCTCCTATATATAGCGACTTAACACATACCTGATTCCCCTTGTGAATACTTAGTGTATACAAGTCATATACAACCAAGATCGAATAGGTATTAGACTGGGTGATTCTGCTCTAAGCCCACAACCAAATAAGGAACAGGAAGTAAACTGGACTTCACACATTCTACTTCATGTCGGATATTATTTATATATAACCCTAATGTATAAACTAATGAATCATAGAATTAGCATTAAAGGCCCTTTCTAAAATGTAAGTTCATAGTGCTAGAAAAGTAGTGTGGTGTAGCTCTATTATTAAAATAAATTCCATTTGAAACTATGTATTTCCCGTAAACTAAATGTTTTAGTTAATACTATTGCAAGTTTCTCAATTCTGATAACCATGCTAAAATGACTAGTAGCCTGCACAACGTTCTTCGGGCGTCGGAATGATATGACATTTGTCACCCCAGGCCTGTCGGCCTAACTGTAGCTAACAGTTGAGGTGCATGATTATCAGTCCCATATAGATCAATACACAAATTAACACAATCCCTCAAGGAGACTCTGGTTATAATTTATTGAAGTTTAACCTATACCCTGATGGGTACAACGAAGTAGTGCCTCACAACCCTGTATTAACTAGTTGACATATAGTGTACTAGTGTTCTTTTGTACTTGAAAAATGTATGCATTCCCTTTAGTCATGTACTTGTATTACAAAATAATTATACTTAAATAAATATTTTAGTAGTGTATCATTGAACTAGCAAAATAGTGTATCCTTGAAATAGTGAGATAGAGTAGTGTTCCAAAAACTATACCTATTATAGTTTATATACTTGTTTCTATATAGTGTTCTTGAATTTAGTACAATAGTGTAGTGCTCTCCAAACTACACCTATTATAGTTTATGTGTATGTTCTGTAATGAATTGAAAACCCTTGCAATTTAATAGTGTGTATAAAGCGATATTAAAAGATTTGTGAAAATACCCTTTTGCTTGACATGTTACAAATGGGTTAAAGTTTTATCTAACAAGCTTTATACTCATATATATATATATATATATATATATATATATATATATATATATATATAACATGTATTTCGGATAACAATTAAAAGTATAAGATAATTGAAGTAATTTGAAATAGTTTAAAATAATTTGAATCAGTTGAAGTAACTTGGCATGTTTCGAAATCGTTTGAAATTATTTGAATATCACACAAGATTTCTTGTGTTTTACTTGTATTCTCCCCCTATAAACATTGAAAAATAGTGAAAAAGTAGGGGTATGAACTCACGTCTAATGCGTGTGCTTGTTTGGGTAGCGAAACGATAGGGACGGTCCTTAGGCCAGTGTACGTGAAAATAGCGATACATTAATAATACTTATACACGATATTGTATTTAAATTAATGAAATAATTTAAATAATAATTTAAAGTGTTAGAGAACACTAAATTATATAAGAAATACTCACAAAAATTATAGGAATTATTTGAAGGTGTTCTTGGTGTTCTTATGTGAAAACTTAAAGATATGAAGGTTGTTCTTGGTGTTCTTGGTGAAGATAAGAAGATTTGGGCAAGAATCCTATGAATTTATGGGGTTTATGGATGATACTAGAGAGCAAAAGCGAGGTGTTTGCGACCTAAAATGTGAGAAATGTATTGGGTTCACGGTTGAACATATATATTTATATATGGTAGTGTTTACGGTCATGGATGGGCCCTAGGATTGGGTTTTCGGTTTCTTAATGGACTTTACAAGGGGATTTCGGTCAATGGGGTGATTTCAGTCATCCACAACCAAAAACCCATTTTTTCTAGATTCATGCAACCGAAAACTACTTTTAATTATATTCCTTGGCCGAAAACTCAATGTTCTTGGATTCTTTGGACCGAAAACTCTTTGTTCTAGAATCCTAGGACCAAAAACTCTTATATAGGGTATTACTTTATGGTTTAAACCTTAAGCCTTTGCCTTATGTTGACTTATATTAGCTTAAATCAACTTTGGTTTCAAACTACATTTAGTTATTAGCTCTATAAACAAGACTTAATGGTTATAGATGATACAATGCAACAAAGATTGCAATGTGGTTTCACTTATACTTGGTTAGGGTTTAGACTTTGCTGGGTCTAAAATTTCTCAGTTGTGACAACACTCTTCGTCAATCTATCTACAATAACCCAAATGGAGTCCACTCCCCTCACCGTCCTCGGTAACTTTGTGATGAAGTTAGTGGTGATCTCTTTCCACTTCCACATGGGAATGGGTAGCGGATGAACCTTGCCATGGGGGGGGGGGGGGGGCTCTGATGTTTGGCCTTGACCTTCCTGTAGGTTAAGCACCTCTACACAAACCATGCGATCTCCCATTTCATGTTTGGCCACTATTAACTCAGCCTCAGATCTCTGTAGATCTTCGTGGCCCCCGGATGAATCGAGAACTTGGACTTGTGTACTTCCTCCAAGATCTTTTGTCTCACTCCCCCAGACACTGGTACCCATACCTAGCCACATTGTGTCAAATGACCTCGACCATCCCAAACAAACAAGGGAATCTGACCTTGAATCCGCTCTATCTTCCAGTTCTCTTTCTTCAAACCCTCTACCTAAGCCTCCTTGATCATATCTAACAAGGGGGAAATCACTATCATTCTCAAACAGTCATCTCCAATCGGAGTACTCGCCACCTTGCGGCTCAAGGAATTGGCCACCATATTGGCCTTCCTTGGATGGTGCAAAACCTCGCAATCGTAATCTTTCAGTACATCCAACCACCTCCTCTACCGCATGTTGAGGTTCTGTTGATCCATCAAATACTTCGATATTTTGTGGTCAGTAAAGATGGTGCACCGAACTCCGTACATGTAATATCTCCAGATTTTGAGGGCAAACACCACCGCCCCTAATTCCAGGTAATGAATGGGGTAGTTCGCCTCATGAGGCTTCAGCTGCCTCGAGGCCTACGTGATCACATGCCCCCTCTGCATCAAAACAACACCTAACCTTGTGATAGACGCATCACAATACACTAATAAATCATCCAACCCATCGGGTAGTGCTATTATCGGGGCCTCAGATTGTCTCTGTCTCAAAGTCTCGAAACCCGATTGCTGATCCGGGCCCCACAAAATATGACATTCTTCTTGGTCAAGCGAGTCCTAGGTACTACAATCTCGAAGAAATCCTGAATAAATCTCTGGTAATACCTTGCTAGGCCCAAAAAGCTACGAATCTCCGATGAATTCTTCGGTACTTCCCATCACATCACTGCCTCAATCTTGGTTGGACCAACCAGAATACCCTCTTGGTTGATGATGTGCCCCAAAAACTGAACCTCATTCAACCAGAAATCACACTTTGAGAATTTTGCATAAAGCTTTTCCATCCTCAATGTCTCCAATACCTCCCTCAAATGTTGCTTGTGCTGCTCCTTGGTCTTAGAGTAGACAAAGATATCATCGATAAAAACAATCACAGACAGATCCAACATCAGCCTACACACCCTGTTCATGAGGTCTATGAATGTTGTTCAGGCATTGGTGAGTCCGAATGGCATTACCATAAACTGGTAGTGACCGTACCGTGTCCTGAAAGTTGTCTTCGGCATATCCTAATCTCTAATCCTCATCTGATGATACCCTGAGCGAAGATCAAGCTTGGAAAACCAAGATGCACCCTGAATCTGATCGAACTAATCATCGATCCTTGGGAGCGGGTAACATTTTTTCACCGTTGGCTTGTTTAGCTCCCGATAATCGATGCACATACTGTGTGACCCATCCTTCTTCTTTACAAACAGGATCGGTGCTCCCTACGGAGTGTTGCTCGAACAGATAAATCCTCGGTCTAATAACTCTTGAAGCTGCGTAGACAGCTCCTGCATCTCAGGCAGAGCTAGCTAGTACGGTGCCTTAGCTATCAGAGATGCACTCGACACCAAATCAGTGTGAAACTCTACTTGACTCTCTAGAGGCACCCCAGGCAACTCCTCGGGAAAGACATCCCAAAAATCTCATACAACTGGTACACTGTCCAAATCTGTCATGGTATCAACCCTCGTATCCGATATGTATGCCAAAAATCCTGAACAACCCTAATGGAGAAGTCTCCTTGCCCTCGCAGGCGAACATAGGGTTGGCCCCTTCGAGGCCCTCTCCCCATGAATAACCAGTTCTCCCCCACTTGGGGTTCGAACTCTCACCAGCTAGTGCTTGCAGTCTAGCATGGCCCTATTGGCCCCCATCCTCTCCATTCTGACGATCACCTTCAATCCTTGCAGCGGTATCGGAACCAGATCAACATGGAACCTATCTTCAAACACATTCAGGAAACAATGTTGTATTCCCTCGCAACACTCATGGTGCGGTCATCCGCAATCTCAACCTCAAGCGGGGAATCCAAAGTCCCCAGAGCGTCCCAAAACTTCTTGCTAAGTGCAAGAGATACAAACAATCAGGTAGCTCCCGAATCGAAAAGAACATGAGCCGACATACCATTGAGCAAAAAGGTTCATATATAAGAGCACATACATACATAAGAATAACAAATTAATATCGAGCGGGAAAATAAATTGCGTACCAGCCACGATGTCTGGAGCTGCTCGTGCCTATTCTGTGGTCAACTAAAATGTGCGGGTCTTCACCGCAGGAGCATCCGCCTTGGCAGGGAGGCCATCAATGATCCTCAATGTGGTAGGCGCAGGCGCCGCCACCGCTCCTCCTCCTCCCTGCAACCTCGTACAATCGACCTTTTTATGGTTGGTCTGGTTGCAGTGGAAACAAATCAAGCCCTTATTGGGGCAATCCATGGTCACGTGGCATGGCTGACCACAAGTATAACATACCGGGCCCGTCACCCGGCAAACTCCATTATGCGATCTCCCACATTTGGCACACCGGCTACAGCCTTGCTGGCCCCTACCAGAAGAATCAGAGGTCTTAGTACTTTTAGCCTGACCTACAGCTGTCTGAGCCGGCTCTAGCTTCCGCTAGGTGCGGAACTCCAGCTCCATCTCCCGCTCCCGGGCCTTCTTCACCATCTCATTCAGGGTTTGGCACCCTGAAAAGCTCATAAATTCACAGATATCATCCCTCAACATGGAATGATACCTCGTCCTCCTCATATCCTCATCCGCAGCATACTACGGGATTAATAATGCTCGTTCCCGAAACTTGAAAGTGATATCCGCCACAGTCTCGGTATTCTGTTGTAGCTCCTAAAACTCCCTCACTAACCGTTGTAGCTCAATGTATTATGCAAACTCCATGTCAAAACGCTTGACAAACTCCTCCAATGACATCTCAGCCACTCCAGTTGATCCCACCTGGTGGGTCACCTCCTCCCACCAGTCCCTAGCTCGGTCCCTCAACATACACGAAACAAACCCCACTTGTGCCGCCTTGGGGCTAGAGCTCGTGTGCTGGACATTCTCCATATCTGCCATCCATCGTCTACTAACTATGGGTTCTTGGACCCCAAAGAACTCAGGCACTCCGCATGCCTTGAACTCCCGAAATGAGGGAGTTCAGGCCCCAACCTGGCCCACAAAAATCTCGGCTCGGAAAGACCTGAGCCACTAGTCTATGATCTCCATCATCCCCTCCTTGACAGTCCCAAAAATCACTGGGATATCGTCAAGAATGCCCCTCATAACCTTGGTTGCGATAAGCTCGCGCAACCTCTCGTTAATGGGCTCTGTAGCGTAGCTCGACCCAAATCTAGATCCTGATCGTGATCCTGATCCCCCTGCTCCATGACGTGTCACCACCATTCTAATCTGAAATACCATAAGACATAATGACCAAGATATCCAAAAAAGGGGATCCTTCAACACCGGTTCTCCTTAGAGTTTCCAGATCTAACATTACTTCGGGTACATGTCCGGTGCTTTCAATAGTACCAGCCCAATACTACCTTCTACACCTACCTGTACCTTCCCCAAGGCTCTACCTAATAACTCTAATTGGTCCCAAAACAAAACATATCTCACAAACTGCCGCATAACTCAAATCGTAAGCTATCCTAAGAATTGCTCCAGTCCCATCAAACCAGAACTCAAATCAATCATAACAGGTTGCCTTATGCATGCAAATTATACACAGAACATAATCAAATAGACTGTCGAATAACAGTCTCTACCATAGAAACACAACCAAACAAGGAACATGAAATAAGTCCAAATCAATTATTCTAAGGCTATAAGATCCTAACCATATACAATTTTGAAAGCATACAAATAGCAAGATCCATCCAATTATCACATTCCAAATATCAATATAACATTGCTAACATATTGGGGGAAAACACTTACTTGATCTCGGTCGATTACGTGCATTGCACTCTCCCCTTTTCTTACAAGAAATCAATTTTAAGAAGTTTTTAGCTTTGATTTTGAAAACCATTTTTTCATTTCCTTAGTTTGAGTTCTGACACACTCAGAAGTATGCCTGAATCCGTCAAATCAAGGCTCTAATACCAACTTGTAATAACCCAAATTGCCAATAAAATTTTTCCTTTTTAAGTAACGAAATCATATCTAAAAAATATAAAATTCCTCGCACATGTTTTCAAAATCCATAACATCAAACATTTTATTCATAATACCAGAGTGCCCCCAAATAAAATGTCGGAGAGTGTATGTCGTGCCATCACGCCGGGCTCTTGCCCTTAGTTCCTGAAGTACCTGAAACAACCAACAAACTGTAAGCTAACGCTTAGTGAGTTCCCCAAAACATACCCCACACAATCCATATAATCACATAAACCATATCCGCCATATAAGCTACACAAGCCATGCATATAAACATATAAGGATGCCAAGGAAACCCTCCATGGTCTTACTCCGGAAGCCACTGGAGCCCCCATGTTGTCACACCCCCAAACCAAGGATGGCGGAAACGTCCGGGGGTGGAGGACTTCATGTATAGTATCACAACAACGAGTATAATAGTGCTCAAAGTAAATACAACCAATCATAAATATAATAAAAAAAAGTTACACCAAAGAATATGTTTACATGATTCAAATCAATTACATTATGATGAAAAAATGAACTGTTTGATGATTTATCGTCCCATCCTCAAAACGCTGTTGATTTTCTGTTTCACTGAATTCCTGAGAATACAAGTAGTTTTGAAAAAGTGTCAACAATTAAGTTGGGGAGTTCATAAGCTTTGGAAAGTAAGAGTTTGAAAACCGATCTTTGTAATGAGTTGTATGTTACCAAGAAAAATCCAATATTTTCCTTATAAAAGTTATGTGGTCCTTAATACCAGGACCGAGAATAAACAAGTATTTGTCATACTTAAAGATATAAAAGTGGTTTTAAATCAGTATAAAACCCTTTTTAACTTGAGAAAAATCCCTTAATGGATGATGTGTAGTCTTAAATACCAAGACTGAAAGTGTACAGTAATATCCTTACTTATTGATAATAAAAGTGATTTTAAATCAACATAAAACCCCTTTTTATTTATAAAAATCCCCATAAACTTTATGTGTTGTTAACTCCCTATGTGAGTCGCTATAACCATACTATGACTGAATGAACCTGCCACGACGTTTCTCAGGCGTCGAAAACTGTTATGACACTTGTCACCCGTAGACCTGCAGGTCTCACTATAGCTAGCAGCGAGGTGTGAGGTGTCAAACCCAATATTGATCTATACACAACTATCACGTTCTCCCTCCAGGAGACTCTGGTTATAACTACTAGGAATTTTAACCCGTACTCTAGGAGTACTGAGAAGAATGTCCCACAATTTACGTTAACAAGTTAATGTGTGGTGTGCGTGAGTGCAAAACCTTTTTCTGTGGGAATAAAACCTTCCAAAATGTGTTTGTTGTGTTAATGGAAACATAAACCATACCTATTATAGTTTATCAAAACATTTAGATGTAATCATTATAACTTTGTTTACTATGGTTAACTACTGTATTTGTGAAGGTAAAAACCCTTTTGTTTACTGATATGCATAAATACCTTTTTACTAAAGTGAAATAACATGCAATATGACAACTAATTAATTACCATACTTATGAAGGTAAAAATCCATTTGTTTTCTGATGTGTGCCAATACACCAAGACGAAATGACATGTAACGTAAAAACGTATATTCATATAACGATACACACCTTGCTCAACAAGTTACAAGGTGCAAATAAAGTTGATAGCATTTTTCTAGTGTTCACATTTCTATTGCTGTTCTTAGAAAATTTATAGAAAAATCATCAAAGGTCCAAATCAGAATCTGTAAATTATGAGAGTTTGGGAAATGAGTCTAGTTTGTTAATAAAATTTATTATGACTTTTAACGACCTCCAACTTGTGTGAAAAAGTCCATAATCACAGCCTGGTCCGAATTTGCTCTTGAAATGATAGGCAGTTTTGTAAAAATCACCATAAATTGTAGAAAAATCGTATGGAGATATGCAAGTAGTAATTTTAAAACTAAGAACTGGAGCTACTTGCACCTAAAACTTTTTTGAAAACTAAAATGTTTAAATTTCCCAAAACAGTCAGTGAATGGAGTTGAACTTTTCTAATGAAGGCTGTTAAATGAGTTTAGTTGTGCTCTTGGTGTTTTAACTTGTATCCCCCCCCCCCCCTTAAAACTTAAGAAAAACATGAAAAGATAAGAGTATGAACTCACATTGAATGATTTTGGTAGATGGATGATGGAGAAAAGAAGTGTTCAACTCAAGAACACTTGGGCGATGCTTGAAGATTTGAAGATCTAACAACAATTATGACAATATTTGTGTAAGTAACCTATGATTTGAGTAGAAGGAGGTTAGGTAATCTAATAAATGATAATATTACTTACCAAAAAGTGGAAGAACACTTGATGACCAGCCTTAAAATCTCGAATTTCTTTTTTAGAGAGAAAGTGAGAGGAAAGTTGTGTTTGATCTTTGGTAAAATGAGAGAAAATAAGTAAAGTGAGGAGTGATGAGTGATGTTCCAGCTCTAAAAACATGGGAAAAGGGTTGGAAATGATGAAAAAGTACATTGACATGACCTAGGCATGGTAGAAGGAGTGTGGCTAGTCAAGGAGTGGGTGTGAGGGGTTGCTTGTGTCATAAGCTAAAGGAAAGTCAACACTCCACCTTTATTACTCCAACCACTAAATCTTGGATGAGATTTGCATTAAAAACGTGATTAATTAAGACATATGGGTCTTAATATGTTAAAATAAAGTTTTGGGTGAAAATCCCGCTTTAAAATGATGAAAAACGGGCTTAAAATGCTAAAAATATTGAAAATCGAGCAAAAATGGTAAAAATCCGAAATTCTGGCCGAAGTTGCGAGGTCTCGACTTCTAAGAAGCTTAGAACCGAAAGTGGGGTTCAGTTGAACATGGACCGAGAGTAGAAGAGAGACCGAGAGAAGGGAAAGAAGGAACGGAAAGTAAGAGGAGGGAACCGAAGGTGCAAGGTTCGGTCTCGGCTGGGCGGTTAGAACCGAGAGCGAGGTTCAGCTCTGGCAGGTTTCGCTTCTGATAGGTTCGATTCAGGAGTTTCGGTCCTCAGCGATTTTTGGTTCTCAGGGTCTCGGTTCCAGGGTTTCGGTTCTCGGTTGCCTCTCGGTTCCATGGTTTCGGTTTCGGCTGTTGAGGTTTCGATCCTAGGGGATTTGGCTCCTTAAGGTTGTTTTACACATTTTTACCCCGTTTCAAGCCGTTTTTGACCCGGTTAAGGGTCGGGATGGCCTGAAAGCCTATAAAAAGTTCAGGGAACTTTTGAGAGAGATTTGGGAGAGATTTCCCATACTTTGAGAGATTCTCATGCAGAGAGAGATTTGGGAGATATTTCCCATACTTGGAGACATTTCTCATACATAGAGAGATTTGGGAGAGATTTCACATTCTTGGAGAGATTTCTCATATAGAGAAAGATTTGGGAGAGATTCTAGATAGAGAGAGATAGAGTGAAAACGATTGAGAGAGGTTTCGTGTGTGACATTTGTGAGTGTCCGGCTTCGCTACGCAAGGCCCGTAAACCCCGTTAAGTCATGTTTAAGGATCTTACACACTCCCGATGAGTATGCAACATTGTTTTATCGATTCGGTTCATTAATTAACGCAGTTTTAGGTTAATGAAATCTAGATATACGAACTTTTCAATTGATGATTTCTTATTAGCATAGCGAGTTGTATAGTAATTACCTAACGTAAACCCTAATATGCAAGGGTTAATCGAGTCGGTCGGATTGACTTGTTGACTTTGACTTGACCCGAAATTGACTATTGTCACAAACGTAGTCTTAACCCATTGCCATGGGAATCCCCACATGTCCTTAACTACCTGCCATCGGAACCCCCCACATGGTCTTCCCTAACTACCATAGGAACCCCCACATGGTCTTAACTAACCAAAGAAATGTCATATAAACTAAACATGCAAACATGATAGGATGCCATGGAAACCCTCCAAGGTCTTACACTGAATGCCATGGGAACCCCCGCATGGTCTTAATCCACTGCCATGGGAACCCCGGGGTCTTCCATGCGAGTATCACAAAGACAACTAACATATTACATATCATGTAATCAAGTAGCATTTCACATAACACATAATGGGCCGACCTTGGTGCCTTCGACCCATTGATATAGTGAGGAGACTCACCTCAAATGCGAATAGTAGCTGAGTAGGTCCAAACTACTAGTATCAACTCTGCCACCGCACTAATCATAAACAACTCCTTAGATACAACTCAAACCTTCAAACCCTTAAAACTCAACTCTAGACAAGGTGAAAGTCAACGCTCCGAGTTGACCTAATTCGTCGAGTCATCCCTGTAACTTATTGAGTCCATCCCAAAGCTAAAATCACGATGTTGCAATCCAACTCGTTGAGTTTTCCTACAAATCATCGAGTTCCTTCGTATTCCAACAGAATCAGGGTAACCTCAACCCAACTTGTTGAGTTCCCATGTCAAGTCGTTGAGTTCTTCAGTTTGTCAACTCACTTAATGCATTAAGCCCTTTTTCTCGAATCCAAAGGTTCCAGACATCAGATCCCTAACCATAGATCCGTCTAGAGAGGTAAAGTTTCCAACTTTACCCCAAAGATCATCTAATAAGCTTTAGACCCAAACCCTAGTTCCTTTGAGGAGGGTCTTGACCCATTAACCCTCTAACCCTTGCTTTAACGTCCCATATTACAGATTTGAGGTCCTAAGGTGGTATAATCACGTAAAGTTTCCAACTTTACGTCCATGCATGCTAGAAACACCGTATTAAGTTCATTTGTGGCTTCATGATGGGCATATTGCTTGAATGGGACATGGAGGTTATTAAGGTTTGCAACTTTAATCCTCTAAAGGTCTTATAGAGGCCAGATCTACACCCATAACCTCTGGAAACCTCTTTTCTTTGGACATCCAAGCCAAAGTCCCATAACTACAAAATATGAGATCTAATAAGCTACATGTCAAGGTTAGGACTTTATACCTCTAAGATGTTGCCTTTAATGTAGAGTTTATGGGTCCAAGTTCACTCCTCCAAGCTTGATAATTCTCTCTTAAAAACCTCCTTCAAAGATCTTCAATTATCACTCAAACACTCATAAAACTCAATGAACAAGGAAGAAGGCGATTCTAGGGTATTCTCTAGGCAAGGAGGCTGGTAAGGAGGCCAACCCTAGGAGTTAAGTCCTTTAAATATGGTGCAATACCTGAAAATTAGGGTTTTCCTTTCCAGTGCCAACTCGTCGAGTTGGGGCTCCCCAACTCGTTGAGTAGGTCCTCCAATCTACGCAGCTGGAAAGCTTTTTACTCGTCGAGTTGGATCTACACAACTCGTCGAGTTCCTTCCAATATTTCAAAATAATTAGAATTAATTCATACCTGGACAAAGCGTTACAATTGTTTACAATGACTCTGTCCAAAATGTTGACAATGGCTCACATGAAAATGCTGACAATGTCGACGTAATTCTATAACCTCTTCATCCAATGCTCAACCTTTTATCGATTTCAGCATGTACTTTCAAAACATTCCTAGAGTCGTTGTTGATGTAGAGAGTGAAACTAAAGTTCCTCCACCAACTGATAGAGTCAATCATGTTTCTGATTGCAAGACTGATTATGATGAGATGGATTCTGATTATGATACCAAAGAAGACACTGAAGGATATAAGGAAAATTCTGATTAGAATAGTTCTTATGTAATGAGTATTTGTAATAGAAAATTTATTTGGATTCCTAGTTTAAATAGAAATGTTTTATTCCTTTGTAATGTGTATTTTTAATAGAATTGTAATTGTATATCTTATCATTTTTCAAGAAATGACGTTGATATGGCTCTTATTTTTATACATCATGGCTGCTGTTATGGGATGTGGACATGGGGGTGATGGAGCTGAGAACCCACCTTCTGTAGGCGGTAGAGGAGCTTGTCATCATGAGTGGGTTGGTAAGTCTTATTATGAATTTACATTTACTATTTTTATTCAGTTATTATAAAATACTGTTTCTAATAGATTTTAATTATATTTGTAGTTGTGCCACACAAGAGAGTCCTAGGAAAAGCAAAGGATACGTTTGCATGTTTTAGATGGAGTATGATAGAGATATGACATGTGATCCCGTAGGTGAGCGCTCTTAAACAATAAGGGCAAACCGTTTGACATGGACTATGATAGGGACATGGCATATGATCCCGTAGGAGAGCTGAAGGATAGTTTTGCACGTGAAGTTGGGGAAAATAATGTGGCAGATGGTCCTTTTTGATAAATGGACTTGGAAAAAAATTTCCCCCGCGATTAAGGATACAATAAAACAGTATTTAGGGGTAAATTATTTATATAAGAATATTTTGTATGGTTAATTATGATTGGTTTGTTACTTTGCTAACGTTTTTGTTTTCGTAGACAAAGTTTGATTTGGATCGGATGTCCTGGGATCCAAATGATGCTATGTTGTTAGACAGTTTTGAAGCGGCTTTGTTAAAAGGTTATCGAGACCATAAAGCTGATTGCAAAAGAATATGTTTTGAAACTCGAAGGGTATGAGGATATCTTGAGAACATTAGCCACCTCCACATGATATGGAGGTTGATAATTAGAGGGAAATAGTTCAATATTTCCAAACAGATGAACACATATCTGCTTCAGAAAGGAACAACAAGGTATGTGGACTGCAAACGCCTGTGAACCGTAGGGGGTCGAGCTTATATAGAAGTAATTGCTATAAAAAGGTAACTTACAATATATGTGATGATTTATTTAAAATATAATCTAATTTTTAATGTTAAACAAAACTTGAAGAGAGTGGAAACATTCCGCAAGGCTCATACCGATAAGAATGGTGTAATTGTTAATGTCAAGGCGGAAAAACAATACATAAGTAGTTTATTGTAATTTTATCAAATAATTATGTGTTTATTTATATTTAATTGTTAATCACTTTTGGAAAACACAGAACCAGTTAGTGGAAGAGCTCTTAGAACCAACGCAAGGGTCAGAAGGTGAAAGAGAGTTAAACACTCGCTGAAGAAAGAGCTACTTTCGAGAGAGTATTAGGTGAACGAGATGGACATATAAGAGGCATCAGCCGAAAACCTTTTGCTATCCTGCCGATTGCACAGCCATCGCACCCACCATCACAGTAAAACAAGATTATTTAATTTTAATAAATGCATGTTGATTTGGTAATTTTGGTTTGTGGTGATTATTTACTAAAAGCTTTGGTAATAGATTTTTTGTCCCAAGTGCAAGAAATAGCAATGTACTTTGATTTATTGTCGTAGTTTCAAAATAGCAATATAATTTGGCATTAATAAATGCATGTTCATTTGGTAATTATGTGTTTATCCCAAGTGTAAGAAATAGCAATGTACTTTTGGTATTTCTTTTATTTAAGTGCAAGAAATAACAACGTACTTTGGTATTTCTTGTATTTATGGTTTTTTAGCATAAAAAAGTATATTATTTAATTTCAAAGTCTCATATATCTATATAATGGTCAACAAATGCATGTTGATTTGGTAATTGTGTTTATGTTTTAAGTGCAAGAAAAAGCAATGTACTTTGGTTTTTTGTCTCTAGTATAAAAATAGCAATGTACTTTGGCATCAACAAATACATGTATATTTGGTAATCATGTTTTTATCCCAAGTACAAGAAATAGCAATGTACTTTTGGTATTTCTTGTATTTAAGTGCAAGAAATACCAATGTACTTTGGTAGTTTTTGTTTATGTTTGATAATTTAACTTATAAGTTTATATATGTTGTTATTTATTATGTAGTTGGAAAATCTCCGGTCAATGCTCAACAACCCAGAGTGTAGGGAGGAACTTTGTGTGTTTTTTCAATCAGGGATAGATCAAGGAGGAAACGACGGGAACCGATGTGATGATTTATCAGATAATTAGTTTGTGTTTTGTATGTTAGACTTATCGTGACACTTTGGTACTTGTTTGAATTATAAAATTTTGGTTGTTTATTTTGGTATGAAATTAATTATAACATGATTTGGCATCTAATCAGATGTTATTATGTAATTTTTTAGGCATTTAATGCATTATGTATCGGTTTTTTGGCACCTAAAATTGTTGATTTAAAAAAAATTGAAAAAAATGGAAAATGTTATTACTGGCGACACTATAACCAGCGACAGAGGGATTTACCAGCGAGAAGAGCATTACAGACGAATAGGCTATTATCGGCTACATGAGCATTAGCAGCGACATAGGGTATTACCGGCGACATTTTGAGCAATAGCAATAGAGAAATACTGGCGAAGTTTTACCCGCGACTTGTCACTGCTATTGCCTTTACCGGTGAATTGTCGTTGCTATTGCCTTTACCGGCGACTTCGCTAGCTGTTACCGAAGACTTTTGTCGCTGCTAATTCCCTTTTATCTTGTAGTGATGTATGCCTACTAGCAAAACAACCGCGTACCACATCGATCTGTTTTATCTTGGATCAACTCCCTAATCAATCTAAAAAAAATTAAATGTTTTTTTCTATAACTTTATGTATTAGGAACTAAGAAAACTATTTCTGACTAATCAATCTAAATATTAGCTTCTATTTTATTTTGTATCTTCCTATGTTCATCTATCTTATTCTCTCATAGTTGGTTAGTCTTAATGTTCGAAGTAGTATCCTTCTTTCTTCAAGGCCAAAGTGACCATAATTTTTTAAATTTGGTGGCATTTGGATCTTTTGTGGGGAGGCCGACCTCTACAAAATAAGTGACTTGGTTGTGTTTCTCTAGCTTGATCAAATGTCCCTTATAAGATTGTAGTGTAAATTACATGATTCGTCCCTTGCCAAAGTGTCAAATTACACGTTTAGTTCCTATTTTCAAAAATTAACTCAAACCGTCCATGTAACATTTTTCTCATTTAGACAGTCTATGATGAACATAAAATGACTATTTTATGCTTTCTGTTTCTTTTTTGATATATTTTTCATTTGTTTGTTACTAACAAATTAAAAAAAGAAAGAAAAAAAAAACAAAAGTTAGGCCCCACCACCACAAAACTTATCTCCCGCTGTAACCCCAACCATACCCACATCCTCCAATTATGTTCTTCAGTTCCTCTTCTACCTACGGGCACCACGAAATACCACCAGACCACTGCAAAACATCGCCAGTTTTTTTTTCAAGAACCCAAAAGAAATGTCCACACCCTCATAAGTTGTCTCTCTCATGTCAAGAACATCACCGGAATCCACCGCTGGAAACGACGTATAAGATATGAAGAAAGTTCCCCTACAAGCATTCACCATCGTCGTTCTCTCTACCCCCATCCACTGTCTCCTCCTTTCTCTCTTTTCTCATCTATCTGAACCCACTAGAAACCACCAAAATCTCTACAGGAAACCACAGCCATATACTATGTAAACTGCCACCATTTACTCTGTGATGCTATAGATTTGGATTGCACTAATTGTTAAGTTATTGTTTATTGCTCTTTATATACTTTTGTATAGTATAGGGGTCCCATTGTAAACTATTGTATTATATATACATATTTTGTAATACAATGAAAACCCTACATGGGATTTTACCAAATTCAACATGGTATCGAGACTTCTTTCCTAGGGCTGCTATTCCCACCATCACTGAAGTATTCTAACAATTTTTTCCCTATCAACAACTCCTGTCCACCTCTTCTCCGCTGCACTGCTTTCTATTAGGTATCACCACTACTTTGGTTGCCTCCCTCGATAACTTCTGCCTTTTTTTCTTTACTCCTCATGACGATCATGTCTACCCTTACTACATCATCTTATACTTCCATCCCAACACCTCAACAGTTGGTTTACACCTTAACAAATGTATACTTACAGTTTAGCTTTAAATTAACTGTGGATGGATCCAAGTATACATTACGGCGATAGATTTTCTTGAGTATGTGTAAGGGTATTTAAGTGTCTGGTCACATCACCGGTGATTCAAAACCGAAAGGAAATGATGATGAAGAGTAGGATTACATTAATGCTCACATCAAATCTTTGTTCTTTTCCACCTGTGATCCAAGTTTATTACAAATTATCTCTAGTGATGATCGCACTGCAGAAGATTTGTGGGACAATCTTGAAAAATTCATTTTAAATAATAAGATGTCATGTATGCTCAATCACAAAATTTTGCCACACATTGAAGAATCTTCTTGATGACCTTAAAGATGTTGATTCATCTATTACGGAAGTCGAACTTGTAAGGCAAATCCTATGTCAATTACCCTCCTCCTACCACAATATTGTCGATGTGATTACCAACACGAAACTATTCCCGACTTTTCTTGAAGAAAAAAAATATGTTACTTCTCCATGAATCACGTGAAGCTAATAGTGATTCCACCATTAAAGCACCTTTTACAACAAGTGCCTCTCTCTATTCCTTCTCAACAAATTCTGGAAAGTCAAAGAACAAATGGTCCAAATATCGCAACAAGAACAAAAATCCATCAAAAGGAGGCGATAATCAGGGTAATTTGGTTGTTCCTAACTCTTTTGAAGGTATTCTTGGGAATGCTCAAGCCTACTATGCCAACATGGCAGCTTAGCAACCCGGAAATCAAGCTTCTGGAAGCTTCATTACCGGATCACAAAAGCAACACATGCAACTATCGAGCCTAACTTAGTAGCCTGTCAACTTTCATGTTGGGCTTCCTGTTGTCCTCCGCCAGCCTACTGCCTTCGTGTAACACCCAAAATCAGAAAGACCAAGAAAGGAAAGAAAACCCTAAGTTAAGGGGGTCAACTCGTCGAGTCCAAGGAGGAACTCGACGAGTACGATCGGGTTCCGGGTCGAGGAGTAAGTGACCGACTCGGCGAGTCGGAGTATGGACTCGGCGAGTCCGGTCTGAAGAGGGAAAACCTAAAGCCGAGACTTTGTGCACTATTTAGGAACCTCATTCTCTTCCATAGGGTTCCTTTACAACTCCTCTCATCCAGAACATCGAACCCTAGCCACCATATCTGTTTTTGAGCAAAGATCTAGCCTTGGTGTTGCGATTTGAAGCTTGGAAGAGAAGGAAGTTCATAGTGGTGCAAGAGGAAGCCTTGGATCCAGAGTTGGTGTGGCTTTTCAGAGCATTTGAAGGTAAGAAGTCATTACCTTCACTCCTTTGCTCATAGTTTCCTTTTTGTCATGAGATTTGGGGCTTTTATGCTATGTTCTAGAGCCAATTGGAGTTAGAAGTCCAGATCTGAAGTTGCTACTTCAGATCTAAGTGTATTCTGGCCTAGAGGGTCATAAAGTATCAGTCTTGGGGGAGTAGGTGAAGCATGGTTGTCTTAAACCCGAGTATGGAGTGTCTTGGGCCTAGATCTCCTTAGCTACACATAAAGTTTGCAACACTACATGAGGAATAGGCCTTGGAAGAGTGGATCTACAGTTTGGAGTCCCTGCATGACTCAAAAAGCCTCTAAATGTATGAAGGACTGAATAGACTCGGCGAGTCCTTCGAGTGGACTCGGCGAGTAGTATATAGATTAGGAGGAACTCGACGAGTTGGATGAACAAATCGGCGAGTCTGTTCATGTTTGCTTTGGACTCGGCGAGTCTGTTCTTGGACTTGGCGAGTCAGGTCGCGAAACCCCTAACCCTTCGAGTTAAGAATCGAATCAGTGAGTCGAGTAGAGACTCAATGAGTTGGACAGGACAAGACTCGGAAATCGGTGGACTCGGCGAGTCGAGTCGCGAATGGAAGGACTCTGAGCATATAAACTCGGCGAGTCAGTAGGCAGACTCGGCGAGTAGGGTTGACCTGGAAGGTTGACTTTGACCAGGACTTTGACTTTGACCAGAGTTGACTTAGTTGACTTTTGGGGGACAGTTAGACTAAGTGTTATATTGATATTGATAACTCGGGGAGCTAGCGGAGCCGCAGTTCAGAAGAGTTGTCGGGAAGCAGCAGAATGGTCAGTAAGTTCAGCAAGTGCAGGTGAGTTTCCCCTTGTGTTAATGGCTCTACGGACACAATGCCGACCCATGTAGTTATGAGTAGGAAGACCCGGGGGTTAGCCCTAGGCACAATATGCTAGTATGATATTCAGGACGAGGTCCAGTGTAACGGGCGGGTGCCCAAGGAACGGATTACATTATAGTTATATTTGTTGTCTGTGTGATACATGTATGTGCCTGGTAGGAGGGTGAGTGTAGGCGAGGTCCCGTATCTCACCTACAACAGAGTATGGGCGGTGTTCCATATCTCATTAGCAGCAAAGTAAGGGCGAGGAACAGGTCTGGGAAAGGGTGAGTGTGGGCCGAGCCCGTATCTCACTATCAGTAGGAGCGTGGACGGGGTTCCATGACTCATCAGTTGCAAGACATGGGCGAGGCCCAAGATAGGCGAGGACTTGAGAACATGATTCGGTAGTATATGTTTAGTTTATGTATTGTGATATGTTATGTGTTAGTATATATTGGCGTGCGAGGCCCAGTGACAACCGAGGCCTTATCAAAATAGATCTGTATCCGAGCGGGGCTCGAAGCCAGGCGAGGCCTGGAGCGTCGGGCCGTTGTAGCGGGCGGGGCCCTGAATAGCGGGCATGGCCCAGTATGTTTAGTGTGTGGTTACGTATGGTATGTGGTAGATTGGGGAGCTCATTAAGTTTCGTACTTACGGTTTTCAGTTTTGGTTTCAGGTACTTCCGGTAGCGGAGGGAAGAGCTTGGGATGATCGCATGGTACACACCATAGATTAGACAGCTTGGGATATTTTACTCTGATAATGAACATATGTTTTGGAAATTAATACTCTGATTCTGCTATGGGTTGATAATTATGTTATAAGTACGGTTTTATAAAAGAAATTTTTAGTCTTGAATTTTGGGACATTTCAAGTTGGTATCAGAGCCTTGGTTTGAGGGATTCGGACATGCTCTCGGGTGTGTCTGAACTCAAACTGAGGAATTGGTATAGAAGTTTTCAAAATGAAAAGACAGTTTTGTAAAAAGAGTTTTGAGAAAGAAAACAGTTTTAGAAAAGCAAAAGAATTCAGAAAGAAAAGAACTTTGAAAAGAGAAAAAGTGGTGTGGTGCATGCAATCAGCCGAGCTCAAGGAAGTACCCCAAAATAGCCATACAAGTTTATGTTATGATTATCAGTTAGTAGAACAACATGCTAGATTAGGACTAAGGATCTAGGGAGGATGCCCTATGTGCCTATTATATGTGCTTTTGAGCTGCATGATAATTCTGGCTAGACAAAGGTAGGATAGCCTGTTTAGGTTATGCCTGAGTTTTTGAGCTTGTGTTGCATGCTATTACAGATTCCTGATATGAGAATATGATTGCTTGAGTATGTTATGGTTAGAATTTCCCTTGTCTGAATGTTGCTTGCTTTGTGCATTGTGGGATTATGAGTGATGGGAGTTAGCCATTAGGAGGATACGTCACGTCACATGTGATCAGGGTTGAATAATCTCAGAGTGTTAGATTTGGCCCTATTGCGCAACTCTTGTTTGAGTCCAACCGTCGTAGGGACGAGTCTTTTACTCAAAGGATTATCTGAACCTCGTCACATGTGATGGTATCCAGGTGATGGCTAATTGGCATCACAAGGAGGCCTTCAGCGGCTGAGGACTGGTTTGGTTTGAGTCAGAGGTTTCCCTTAGGGTAAGCCTAGGACGAGGTAGTGCTGGGAGCAGTAGTAGTAGAAAAGGGACCTGGTGGAGTCAAAGCAGTTCCCGAGGAAAGTACGGATAGATGTGGAGGTTAGTATGGGCCCGTACTACTGAAAGCAGAGGATCCGTAATCGATTCGGGAAAGGCCGAGATGAGACTGGGGAACTTGTAGTGTGAACGTGTATGATCCTTCAGTAGTGATGTGAATTTTGATAAGTTGTGTGTTATGTTTGTCATCATGGTGGCATTGCGAGAGAGGCCAGTGGGCGGACCAGGCGTCGGAGAGGGGTCAGGCTTGGGTTCAGGAGCCGAGTAGCTCGAGGAGCGGATGAGGGAGTTGATATCAGCTGAGGTTACGCGCAGTATACTAGACCAGACTCCTGTGATCTTTGGCATGGTCAAGGAGGGTATTGTTGACGAAAACGCGTACTCGCAAGTATACGAGGTCGTGCAAGTAATATAGTCGTAAGAACAGATATCGAACCCACAGGGACTACCCTAATCTAAGGAAGAGAGAACTAGGCAATTGATTGCAAAAGTGATTGATTTTATTAAACTAAAGAAAACTATTGAAATAAAATTAACTAAATTCAGCAAGGTAATATCTAAATAAAATAAAATATCCGAATAAACAAGCACACCCAAAACTTCAACGAATTAATAATTACTAGAAAAATGGGATTTAGTTGACTTATATGGGTTCAATGGTTCTTCTAATGCAATTAACTTGACAAACCAATTATATAGAAATGAATAACTTAACGCCAACAAAAGTTATCAATTACCTCTCGATCTCATGATTCGATTTAAAAACATTCACTCATATCTCTATGTAGATCATGATTTTAAAAAGCATTAAGTCCTATGGTTTTGTTAAAAATGCCCTAACACACGTCTATGTTAAGTTTAAGCGAAATAACGAAACCGCACATTTATATTCAAATTATATCACAAATAAAGCTTTTCTCGAAGTCAATATTGCATGTAAATATGAAATTCAAACCAAGCAAGATAACCCTAACTGACGTTGATCAAGTGCTAGCCAAAATCAAAATTACCCGTCAAAATTCATATTTTTTAAATAAGCACACATTTGAATATGTCATTGAATTTCAACAAAATTGGGTTAAACAAAATCAACTACATTAAAATTATCATCTCACCCTAGTCAACCAAACCGCACTAAATTACTACTCCATTAAACAAAAATTGATAATATGAAAATAAAAGCTAAACATGTTTGTTCACTAATTATCTGATTAAAACAAACGAAACGAAGTGCCTAATTGCATATGAAAATAAATGAAAAGCATAAAAAATAAAAACAATAATAATAATCAAGGAAGAAAGCATCGGATCACGTTTGCTTATGAATGTTGTAGCACAGTCTCATCATCTACTGGTTTAACTTTGAATTGGTGCCCCTCATATTTAGCTTTAGAAGCAAGGATGACGAGAGATGATCGCTGCTACTTTCTGCCATAGGGTTTCTTAGCATAGGTTTTCTTCTTTCGTCGTATCCTCCGTTTTTGTTGAAAAGTAACCTAGATTGTTAGTTGGCATGTTAATGTTTGTTAAATATGTAAGTTACTGTTAGTATTATAAGTTAGTTCTGTTAAGAATGGTAGTTACATGTGAACCATTGTATTGGTTCATGAAACGTTGTGATGGGTGGGTTACACCCAACTGTTTCTGGTATTGTATATATATTAGTCATATGTATTAGTATGGGTGTTGTATGTATTGATCATATTAATAAAAAGTCAAATTTGGTGTGTATCTTATCTTCTATTTGAAATCCTTATCTTTATCCCTAACAAATTGGTATCAGAGCCGACAATTCTAAATCAAAGATATCTCGTTTCTTTTCTTAAAGATGGCTACGAACATCAGTCTTTATCAAACCCAATTACCACGATTGAATGGTAAAAATTATCATCACTGGAGTATCCAGATGAAGGTTCTGTATGAATCTTTGGATCTATGGAGTGTCGTGGATAAAGGCATCTCTCAACCATAGAATTCCGCTGCACAACAAGAAAAGGAACTAGAAAAGAAGGACAAGAAGGCGTTATTTCTGATTTACCAGTCAGTTGATGATCCTATCTTTGAAAGGATATCAGGGTCAAAATCTTCCAAGGAAGCCTAGGATGCATTGTATAACACATACATGGGACAAGATAGGGTCAAAGTAGTCCGTTTGCAAACCTTGCGGTGTGAGTTTGATGGGTTAAGAATGAAAGAATCCGAAACCATAGAAGAGTTTTACAATCGGGTGATTGTCTTGATGAATCAAATGATGATGATTGAAGTTCAAATGCTTCTGGTAATCTAGGTTAAGGGGGAATGTTGAAAAGTAACCTAGATTGTTAGTTGGCATGTTAATGTCTGTTAAATATGTAAGTTACTGTTAGTATTATAAGTTAGTTCTGTTAAGAATGGTAGTTACATGTGAACCATTGTATTGGTTTATGAAATGTTGTGATGGGTGGGTTACACCCAACTGTTTCTGGTATTGTATATATATTAGTCATATGTATTAGTATGGGTGTTGTACGTATTGATCATATTAATAAAAAGTCAAATTTGGTGTGTATCTTATCTTCTATTTGAAATCCTTATCTTTATCCCCAACAGTTTTTTCTCTAAAGCACACGTAAATAACCATATATATAAAGCATAAGTACAATCTTGCCCCTCCAACTTTCATCTATTGTGCAGCCTTAACCCAAAAGCCTTCAACATTTCAACCTGGTACAACTTTAGCCCTTGATCTTTCAACTTTAATTCAACTATTACTTTTAGCTTTTGATTTTCGTCCAGAAAACTAACTTCAACTTCAACGTCGATTATGAGCAGGAAAACGACCGATTCAGCAAAACCTCAAAACTTCAAACTTTTAGATAATTGTGTCTAGTTTCCGAAACATCTTGAATCGCCTAAATCGGAGTCCCGAGGAGCCGGATATGATGAAAACACTGAGACGTGGTCAATCTGCCAAACATCTTTTATTCACCTTAATTTGCTCGTGATGAATTTATCTTCTTTCGAATCCGTAAATTCCTTGCCGAAACCATTTGGACATTATAATATGAGTCCAAATCCCACCAAGACTCGTTGAATAAGTGGTGGGTACCTAATAAGCTTAGGCAATCTTGTATTCACAAGATAAAATCCGTTAATTCCTTTTAGATTTTTGAACTTCATAAGAGGAAGTCCAACTCCCACCAAGACCCGTAGACTAAGCGGTGGGGAACCCATGAGACACAGGTTGCACTTGCAATAACAAGTAAAATGAATACCTCAATTCCGATGCAAAGCACAATGTGCTATATTATGGATTTCGTGCAAGAAAACCATCTCCCACCAACCTGTAGAATAGGAGGAGGGGACCTAAGAAGCTTAGGTGAACTTGTAAAAACAAGTTAATGAGCCGTCAATTCCTTTAAGAACTTTGGACTTCATAAGAAGAAGCCCAACTCTCATCGTCCAATAGAATAAGAGATGAGGAACCCATGCAAGACAGGTCAAAAACCCAACTGAATGGGCACAAAAATACCAACCGGGAAACATTAGGTCTATTATATTCATTAACATAAATTTATCTTTTTAAGCTCAAAAAATGATGTAAATTGTAAAATTCGGGGGCAATAAGTAAGTTTTTAGTTCATTTAGTGATCGACAAACGAGCACTAAACAGGTATACTGGAGATCTTGGATGAAAGGTTGGGAGCCTTCTGTACCGAGATGATGGCTTTTATGGGAGCGCGTACTTTGACATTTCGAGAGTTCAGGGCTTGCGGGGCACCAGATTATCATGGGGCTAGGGACCCCATTGCTAGCAGCAGATGGTTGGCTGATGTTGCCAACGCTTTCCGTACGATCCGGTGTCCCGAGGGGGACAAAGTCAGACTCGCCTCCTGTTTACTGAAGGACAGAGCGAGGGATTGGGGGGAACAAATTGGTCATGCTTTGGGGGATGATGTCGCGTTGGACGTGATGACATGGAGTGATTTTTCAGATAGGTTCAGGGTTGAGTTTTCACCGATTATTGAGGTGCAGCAGTTGGCACGGGAGTTTTGGGATTTGACACAGACCACTGAGACTGTAGCGGAGATCACCGCCAAGTTCAGGGAGAGGGCCCTTCTTGTACCGCAGTATGTCGCGGAAGAGGAGATGAAGAAGGCCCGATATCACGAGATGTTGAGGGCTGACATCAGGGAGTCCGTGAGCAGGTCTGGCTATAAGATGCTGGAAGATATGATTTCTCGGGCTAGAGAGAGGGAAATTGATTTGGAACAGATCCGGAAGAGGAAGCTGGATAAGGTTCAGGTAGCCACAGGTTCAGGCAAAAGGACCAAGCGATCAGATTCGAGATCGAGGGATTATCAGGACCGCAGCCGGTGCAGGAAGTGTGGCAGGGCGCACGGGGGCACGTGCAAGAGTGGTAGCGGTGGTGAGTGTGGTTGTTTCAAGTGCGGTCGGACTGGTCATTTTAGCAGGGATTGTACTGTTACCACCACACAGGGATCAAACTTGATATGTTTTCACTGCAATCAGCAGGGCCACAAGAAGGCTCAGTGCCCCAGTTTGCTTCCGGCAGGATGGGTGGTGGCACTTGTCCCTGCAACTTTTAGGATCACAGACGACCGTCAGGGCTGTCCAGAGACGCCTGCGGTAGGAGGTAGGGCTTTTCAGATCACTACCTTGGAGACTTGAGCAGCGTCGGACATTGCAGGTATGCAACTTCCATTTTCAGTTTTTATTTATGCATGATTATATTGTTATGGTTCTGCATCATTATCGGTATGAGTATTTTAATTTTGTGTGGCTTGCTTGCGATTGAGTTATATGCCATCTACATACCTTGGATATTTTAATGGTAGTTAGAGGATGTGTTTTATTGGAGAAGGTTACTGGGATGCAGTAACTGTAGCATGCCTGGGAGGGACTCGGTATGTCTCGTTAGATCGGAGCTGTATAGTTTTAGAGATGGACTGGTTAGATCCCTAGCTATGGTAAGCTTGGGTCCCTCAACAGATTGATTATGGAATGGTAGCAAGGATTGGGATTCTTTACGAGCATTGAGCAGCGAGGTGTAAGAAGGATCGAAGTGGGGGAGAACCCTCCGAGTGTACAAGGGTAAGAGCACGCAGATCCAGGATGAGTGCACGACCTCTGAGGAGGAAATGAAGTAGCACCGTGATTGATGGATTGAGGAGCTCAGCATTGGGAGTTTGAGAAACTCCCCATCAGTTAGTGCGTGTAATGGTGATGGTTAAGGCTTGGTTGGGAATTCAGGATGGAGGATCGCCTGCAGGACTCCAGTGAGTCGGAATGAAGATCTTAAGGACAGATAGCATGGAATGCTTTCGTGTTAGTAGACACTGGCAGAGGCAGCATGTAGAGCATGGTAGAGTGGCGGGAGAGCCGCAACTTTCTCCAGCTGCAGTCCGTGGTGGAAAGTGTTGTAAGACTACGGGGCAGCCGTAGCATTCACTAGCAGTCAGTGGAGGGAGTGTTGTAAGACTACGGGGCAGCCGTAGCATTCACTAGCAGTCCGTGGTGGAAGGTGTTGTAAGACTGCGGGTAAGCTGTAGCATTCCCTAGCAGCTAGTTAGTGGAGTATGGGCGGAGGCCCGTATCTCCTAGTTAGCGGAGTCGAGGCGAGGCCTTTATCTCCTAGTGACCAAGTTAGGGATCAGGAATGGGTAATGGTTGAGGATAGTAGGGAGCTTGCCTGTATAGCCATAGAGAAGTGAGACCTTGGGAGAGGCCGCTCCAGGATGTAGTTGGGTGAGACCCGTGGGCGAGGCCCGTATGAGAGTAGTAGTATAGGTGAGACCTGAGAGTAGGGTTGCTCAGTAGCATAGTCTGGTGAGACCCGTGGGTGAGGCTCGTGAGTTTTAATAGTACAGGTGGGACCTGGTAAGGACCTTAGGGTCAAGTTGGGGGATCGAGGATCCCTGGACTTCTTCGGAAGTTGCTAGGAGCGATTAGGAGGTTGTGTTGAGGCTAGCGACCGGTGGGAGCCGATAATCCAGATATTGATAGATCAGTAGGGACCAGGGTGGTCTCGGTTCATCCGGAAGGCAAATAAGGGACAATAGAGATTTTCAGTAGAGTATAGATGACGGGGCGGAAGGACTAAGGGTCATCAGGATGACGGGGCGGAAGGCCAGCGAAGGTAGGCAGCTGGTGTTGGATTAATAAGTAGAGTATAGAAAGCAGATTGCAGGGCGATTGGCCGTAGAGAAACTTCGAGGACGAAGTTTAGTTTAAGTGGGGGAGAGTTGTAACACCCAAAATCAGAAAGACCAAGAAAGGAAAGAAAACCCTAAGTCAAGGGGGTCAACTCGTCGAGTCCAAGGAGGAACTCGATGAGTCCGAGCGGGTTCCGGGTCAAGGAGTAAGTGACCGACTCGGCGAGTCCGGTCTGAAGAGGGAAACCCTAAATCCGGGACTTTGTGCACCATTTAAGCACCTCATTCTCTTCCTTAGGGTTCCTTTACAACTCCTCTTATCCAGAACATCGAACCCTAGCCACCATATCCGCTTTTGAGCAATGATCTAGCCTTGGTGTTGCGATTTGAAGCTTGGAATAGAAGGAAGTTCATAGTGGTGCAAGAGGAAGCCTTGGATCCAGAGTTAGTGTGGCTTTTCAGAGCATTTGAAGGTAAGAAGTCATTACCTTCACTCCTTTGCTCATAGTTTCCTTTTTGTCATGAGATTTGGGGCTTTTATGCCATGTTCTAGAGCCAATTGGAGTTAGAAGTCCAGATCTGAAGTTGCTACTTCAGATCTAAGTGTATTCTGGCCTAGAGAGTCATAAAGAATCAGTCTTAGGGGTGTAGGTGAAGCATGGTTGTCTTAAACCCGAGTATGGAGTGTTTTGGGCCTAGATCTCCTTAGCTACACGTAAAGTTTGCAACTTTACGTGAGGAATAGGCCTTGGAAGAGTGGATCTACAGTTTGGAGTCCCTGCATGACTCAAAAAGCCTATGATTATATGAAGGACTGAATAGACTCGGTGAGTCCTTCGAGTGGACTCCGCAAGTAGTATGAAGATTAGGAGGAACTCGACGAGTTGGATGAACAACTCGGCGAGTCTATTGAAGTTTGCATTGGACTCGGCGATTCTGTTCTTGGACTCGGCGAGTCAGGTTGCGAAATCCCAGACCCTTCGAGTTAAGACTCGAATCAGTGAGTCGGGTGGAGACTCAGTGAGTTGGACAAGACAGGACTCGGAAATAGGTGGACTCGGTGAGTCATGGGCTGTCTCGACGAGTCGAGTTGCCAATGGAAAGACTCTGAGCATATGAACTCGGCGAGTCAGTAGGCAGACTCGGCGAGTAGGGTTGACCTGGAAGGTTGAATTTGACCAGGACTTTCACTTTGACCAGAGTTGACTTAGTTGACTTTTGGGGGACAGTTAGACTAAGTGTTATATTGATATTGATAGCTCAGGGAGCTAGTGGAGCCGCAGTTCAGAAGAGTTGTCGGGCAACAGCAGAAAGGTCAGCAAGTTCAGCAAGTGCAGGTGAGTTTCCCCTTATGTGAAAGGGTCTACGGCCACAATGCCGACCCATGTAGTTATAAGTAGGAAGACCCGAGGGTTAGCCCTAGGCACAGTATCCTAGTATGATATTCAGGACGAGGTCCAGTGTAGCGGGCGGGTGCCCAAGGAACGGATTGCATTATAGTTATACTTGTTGTCTGTGTGATACATGTATGTGCCTAGTAGAAGGGTGAGTATGGGCGAGGTTCCGTATCTCACCAGCAGCAGAGTATGGACGATGTTCCATATCTCATTAGCAGCAGAGTAGGGGCGAGGCCCAGGTCTGGGAAAGGGTGAGTGTGGGTCTGGCCTGTATCTCACTATCAGTAGGAGCGTGGACGGGGTCCCATGACTCATCAGTTGCAGGACATGTGCGAGGCCCAAGATAGGCGAGGCCTTGAGAATAGGATTCGGTAGTATATGTTTAGTTTATGTATTGTGATATGTTATATGTTAGTATATATTGGCGGGCGAGGCCCAGTGACAGGCGAGGCCTAAGCGAAACAGATCTGTATCTGAGCGGGGCTCGAAGCCAGGCAAGGCCTGGAGCGGCGGGGACGTTGTAGCGGGCGAGGCCCGAGGTAGGTGGCGAGGCCCAGAATAGCGGGCGTGGCCCAGTATGTGCTGTGTGTGGTTATGTATGGTATGTGGTAGGGTGGGGAGCTCACTAAGCTTCGTGCTTACGGTTTTCAGTTTTGGTTTCAGGTACTTCCGGTAGCAGAAGGAAGAGTTCGGGATGATCGCATGGCACACACCATAGATTAGACAGCCTGGGATGTTTTACTTTGATAATGAACATATGTTTTGGAAATTAATACTTTGATTATGCTATTGGTTGATAATTCTGTTATAAGTACTGTTTTGTAAAAGAAATTTTTAGTCTTGAATTTTGGAACGTTACACTTCGGTACACAGCCTCTTGGTCTAGTCTCTTTCTCCGCCACTAACATGTCTCAACAACCATTCATTGGACAACAAAACTTTTATGGACACCAAAGCTTAACTGGACAACCAACTTTTCAGCAACAAATGAATTCTCTAGCTTTTGGCGGTCATGCCAACTCTCCATAATTCACTGATCTGTCTTCCGTGTTCCAGTCTATGTTAGTTCAACAACCTCTGGATAACAACTTCTAGATGGACTCGGGTGCAGGTTCACATATGTCATTCACCCAAGGTAATTTGCTATCTCTAACACCATGTAAATCTAAATAAATTATTGTTTGTAATGGTGCTATACTTCCCGTTAGTCACATAGGGCAAACATTTTTTCTAAACTCCCACAACCGTATGTTCTTAAATAATGTGCTTGTTTCTCCTCATATGGTTAAGAATCTTATCTTTTTTTTGTTGTTTCACTATTGATAATTATGTTTCTGTTGAGTTTGACCCTCTTGGTTTTTCCATGAAGGATCTAAAAACACGCACTCTCCTTCAAAGGTGTAATAGTATTGGTGAATTGTACCATGTCCTTCCCTTGACTACTGCTACTACTTTTGCTGTTGTGTCTCTACCCACCTAGCATCAACGACTAGGCCATCCCGGATCTCCTGTCTTAAATTTTTTACAGTCTCATCATTTTATTTCTAGTTCTACGAATAAATTACCCATGTGCCATGCTTTTCAACTTGGGAAACATTGTCGTTTGCCTTTTTCTTCTTTGTAAACTAAAACGACTCATGTGTTTGAGTTGATCCATTCAGATTTATGGAAATCTCCAGTTACTAGTATGAATGGATTTAAATATTATGTTTAATTCTTAAATGATTTCTGTCATTTTATATGGGTTTTTCCTTTACGTTCCAAATCTGATGTTTATAGTGTATTTTTCAATTTTCGTGCTTACGTTCAAACTCAATTTAAAACTGACATTCAACTATTTCAATGCGATAACGGTCGTGCATTCAATAATAAATTTATACTAAATTACTTTCAAACAAACAACATCAAAGTTTGTTTTTCTTGTCCATATACGTCTCATCAACATCATTCACACTTTCTTATTTCAAGCCTCCCCACCTCCCATGTTTTGGACAAAAGCTCTACTCACCGCCATTCATACTATCAATCTCCTTCCGGCCACCCAAACAATTCTTCTATGATTCAACACAAGTTGTCTCAACGCTCTTCTGCTTGTGTTTATCTCGGCCCCTCCATAGACCATCGGGGTTACAAATGTCTTGATCTAATCATTCAACGTATCATTATCTCTCGACATGTAGTTTTTGATGAAGAACATTTTCTATTTTCTGATTTTCATACTGCTCCAACTGATTCTAATTATGACTTGTTCACTCCTGATGATTCTCCTTCCTTTGTCTCTATTCCTATGGTTAGTATTTCTTCCCTTTCTCTTGTCATCGAATCGGTAACAGTTAATTCCTCAACATCTACCAGCTCTCCTCTTGCTGCTTCTTCCTTTCCTTCTCTCAACCATCCCTCTCATGCATCTTCTTCTCCTCCTGCTCCCAATGATCCATCGCCAATAGCTCCTACTAGTCATCACATGACTACCAGATCTTGCACTGACTTTCTAAAGCCTCGCCGAATTTTCAATCTTTCCATTACCTCTAATATGTCTCCTATTCCTCGATCCCCCGTGCAAGCCATGTATGATCCTAACTGGAAATCGGCCATGGATAGTGAAATGTCAGTGCTTAAATCCAATCATACATGGGAGCTTGTTCCTACTCCTCCCCATGCAAATATCGTTGGATGTTGTTGGCTTTATCGTCACAAATTTGACAGTCACTGTAAACATGATCGTTACAAAGGACGACTTGTTGCACAAGGTTTTTCACAACATCCCGGTTTATACTTTCATGATAATTTTAGTCCTGTAGTTAAACCTGCCATCATTCACACGGTTCTTAGCATTGCCATCTCTAGAATGTGGCCCATCCATCAACTAGATGTCAAAAATGCATTTTTTCACGGTGATCTCTCCGAGGAGGTCTACATGAAACAATCCCCCAGTTATGTTCACCCTTCTTTTCCTAATCATGTATGTCGTCTTCGCAAAGCTCTATATGGGCTCAAACAAGCACCACATGCCTGAACAGTTTCCTGTTTTCATCACCTCCATTGGATTTTGCAGCAGCCGCTCCGACTATTCCTTATTCACTTATAAACAGGGCACAAATCAGATCTATCTTATTCTTTATGTTGATGACATCATTCTTACTGCATTCTCCCCTTCTCTTATCACTCGAGTTATCGATCATCTTCTAAATTTTCCATGACTGATCTTGGTTCTCTCTTTTTCTTCCTTGGCATTGCCGCTTCTCGCACTTCCGAGGGAATGTTCGTTTCTTAAAGTACTTTCGCTAAGGAAAGTCTATCTCGTGCCGACATGTCTTCTTGCAATCCATGCCGCACCCCAACCGACACTAATCCCAAACTTTCCCCTGAAGGTGATTCTGTTTCCGGTCCTACTCTTTATAGGAGCCTTGTTGGTGCCTTACAGTATCTGACTTCCACGCGTCTAGATATTGCTTATGTTGTTCAGTAATTTTGTTTATTCATGCATGGTCCTTGTGAACCTCATCTTCTTTCCCTCTAAAGCATTCTACATTATCTTCAAGGCACTCTTTCACATAATCTTTTTTATGCATCCAACTTCATTCAATAGTTTGGTGTCTTATACTGATGCTGACTAGGCTGGCTGTCCTCAAACTCGTCGATCTACTTCTAGATTATGCGTTTACTTAGGTGACAATCTTATATGTTGGTCTTCTAAACGTCAGCATGTTGTCTTCCGCTTAAGTGTAGAGGCTGAGTATCAGGCGGTAGCTAATGTCGTTGTTGAAGCTGCATGGCTGCGAAATCATCTTCTTGAGTTGTGTTGCCCATTAACTAAGGCTATGATTGTGTTTTGTGACAATGTCAGTGCCATATACGTAGCTTCTAACCCAGTTCAGCACAAACGTACCAAACATGTAGAAATTGATTTGCTTTTTGTTAGGGAACATGTTGCGGTTGGCCATGTGCGTGTCTTGCATGTGCCATCAGCACATCAGTTTGAAGATATATTTACAAAAGGACTCCCTGCACAACTATTCCTCGACTTTCGAAACATTATGAACATTTTTGAACCCCAAACTGAAACTGTGGGTGTGTGTTAAGCTATTGTTTATTGTTCTTTATATACTTTTGTATAGTATATGGGTCCCAATATAAACTATTGTATTATATATTCATATTCTGTAATATAATGAAAACTCTACAAGGGATTTTACCAAATTTAACACTAAGAACCCTAACTTCGAGATTCTCCAACAAACTCATTTCAGAAATCGTTTTTGAAGCTTCTCAACACACTTGACTTTTAGATTTAGATTCAAGATTTCCAGATTTGTAGTTTCATTCCTTAACTTCTTTGATTTCCCTAATAATCTGCTTCTTCCCCAACTTCTTTTACAAATTTGGTGTTGATTTTGGTTTCAGATTTTAGGTTGATTTAGTTTCAGATTTCAAAAAATTGGTGTTGATTTCATTTGGGTCTAAGTAGATTATGGTTTTAGTATCACGTTTCAAATTATGGTTCTAGTATTTGGGGGTTGCAAGAGTTGTCGGTGGTGGCTGTAGGAGGTTCCGGTGGTGGTTTCAAGAGGTACCAGTTTGATTTTGCAATTGTGTACTGCTCGATTTCTAAAAGAACCACTTGAAGTGTTGGATTTTGATTTTATATTTCAGGTTTTGGTTGCATGTTTCAGGATTGTTTGACTTTGATTTACGATTTCTGCAAGGATTGGTTGTTTTTTATTTTTGCAAGAACCTCTTAGAGTTGTCTAATTTTGATTTTCAATTGTGTAAAAGAAGCTATTGATTTTAGTTTGGATTTGGATACAAGTTTCAAGACACAAGAAATGGAGTAAACAAAAGGTGGGCGGTGGTGGAAGAGGAAGGAGAGGGGGATGGCGATAAGTAAAATAAAAATTAAATGAAAAGGGTAAAACAGTTATTTGATGTTAATAAGAGACGTACGAGTGAGAAAAAAATATTATACGGATGGTGAGTTCATTTTTTAAAATAGTTTAGAAATTAATGACTAAACGCGTAATTTAACACTTGAATGAGGGATGAATCTTGTAATTTACTCAGGATTGTAAAAATTGTCGGACATTTTTACACTTCTAGATATTTGTTTGTTTGGAAGGAAACTTATAAAGAGTTTCCGCCTCTTCATGCTCTCCTTTTGTATCTTTTTTTTTTTGTTTTGACTTTTGAGCTCACACATAATTAGAAAACATGATTGACAATAAAATGGGCTCATGAAGCTTTTGAAAAGTAAAAATAAGAAATGTATGATGCCATTATATTTAGGAACAAAGGGGCCATGCATATTAATATCAACAGAAACAACAAAGAAATCATGTATCCAAAACATGCCAAGTAATTTGTCCATGAAAATAACTTGGATGACACTTTTGGTTTTCTGGACAATACAGAGTACATACATACTTAATTTAAAGACATCATATTTTAGAACATCTTAAATCATACTCCTCACATTTTATATTATTGAAACTATACATTCGGAATTCGTAGAATACATTGACGACCTATGCATGATTGAATCTTTTTACAATGTTGGTGGAGCTTTACAGCAGAATACAGCATATGTCGATTCGTGGTCCCTAGGTGCACCTTCTATTGCTCAAGTCTCTTGTACATTTGTTATAAAAACAATTTCATGGTCCCTACCAGATATGTCGATTCGTTATAACCTGTTACACATTTCAATATCTTATATTACATGCTTAAAAATGAATATTTGGGTTCAATGGAATTTTGTTCATTCTTTGCATGGTTCTTACCTTAGTTTCATGGCTTCTGCTGTTATGTCATCCTTCTGTGTTGCATTTAAGTTGTTATCAATGCTTAAGGAAAAGGAGGTGTTGTAGTGTTTGTTTACTTCATTCGTACTCCACAATCCATAAATCTGGATTGATGAACTTATACTTAGGCTTGCTTATTGGACCTGATATTTTCAGTGGTAAATAAGAATTTAATTATCTTGTTTTCGATCTATTCCAGTACCTTCTTTTGCAATTCTGCTTTCTCTTGATTCTCGAGGTTTACTTTGTTGTGTAGTTCTTTATTTTCTTGAACCATAAGATTCTCCTGCAATAGTAGTATTGGTGAAAGACTGTAATTTCATGCACAAATCATAATCTAAAGGAACTTCTTGTTTTACTTTTGTACCTTTCGGTGTAATTCTTTGATTTCTTCTGTGAAAATTTGTTCCTGCAGTAAAATTTAGGCATGCTTAGCATTATTGATGACTTAATAGTTGATATAGTGAACTTTTTGAATGAGAGAACTACCTTTTTCATACGAACACTTTTTAAACTTGTTTCCAATTGGTTTTCCAGATTTTGTAGTTCTTTGACACTCAAGCCAGAAATCCTTTCTCCAGAAAGCTGCCTGTTAAGGTAAATATTATTTCACTGGCGAAAGAACATATCCTCTATTCGAATTTTACTAAAAATATAAATAATAGAAACCACTCCTATGATATAAAAGTAAAACAATCTTATGACTCTTCTTTATCGAGTCCTCATGTGTATCTTGTAATTGAGTGAGCAAGTAATACCTGTTGCTATGCTGCAAGCATTGTAATTGTTGTCTCAACCGAGCTGCTTCCCCTTGCCAAAACTAGTGATGGAAAAAATATGTTTGAAGTATTCTTTATAATGCATGCATAGTTGTTGACATGCTGGATTAAAGCTTCTAGAACGGAACTTTCGATTAAACCCATGTATTGAGAAAAAGTAAATGAAATAAAAGCTTGTAAAACTATTACCCAGTTCAAAACTTGAGTTATATACCACCCATACTTTCATGATACAATATCATGTGAATTCTAGTGCTTTTGGTAAGTAGCTTAGTTCAATATGCGAAAGGAGTAAGAATATTGGGAGAAATTTGAGGCATTTGATTTAGTTGTAAGTACAATGCCTTAAAAGAGAAGTGTTTACATTTATGGTTTCGACTGGGTAAATAGTACTACCAATTACCTTGAATGTTCATATGTTAATATATGTTATGTAAAGGGAATTGATAATTCCACTTCAAATTTTTATCTATCCAAATAATAAAAATACATATTCCCTTTTATGCCCTTTTAGAAACAATAACCAACGCCCTTTACTTTGACTTTGCCACTATTTTTAATCTTGATTTTTATACATTTTATTTGAAACCTATAATTTCCAACGTGATCTTAGTTGGTTTTACTTAAACTTTTATATATATATATATATATATATATATATATATATATATATATATATATATATATATATATATATATATATATATAACTTTAATAACATATCATAAAATAATAATTAACTTATATATATATATATATATATATATATATATATATATATATATATATATATATATATATATAATTTTAATAACATATAATAAAATAATAATTAAACTAAAACAAAAAATAATGAAACTAAAAAAAATAAAACAAATTAAGATCACGTTGGGACGAAATCATTTCCAAATAAAATGTATGAAATTCAGAATTAGAAACAGTAGCAAAATTAAAATGAAGTTCAACGAGCGTTATGTTTTCAAAGGGGCATAAAAGGAAAAATATATTTTTAAATTATAAGGGGAATTATCAGCTCCTTTATGTAAATGGTGAAAAATGAGTTAAACACGGTTGAGTAATTGCGTAATGGTTTATATAGAAAGTTATAGAGTTATAGGAAGTAATATTGTTGATGTTTCTTAAGTAATTAATGTTATTTCTAATAAGAAATTTTTTTAGGTCTACCCAGATTGAGATTTGGTTGTTACACCTAGATCACTCAGACTATTAAAATAGCCATTTTGTGTTGCTGCAAGTTCTATCTATATTTTAACTCCCATGTCTATCGTCATGTATGTGCTCAGTTTTGACCTAGTTAAGTGAAAGGATATTCCATAGGAAGTCCAATATTTACACATAGAAACATTGTGTCAAAATTGTAAGACTTTCTTTATAAACTTAACATTGGAACTTAGAAACTTTGTATCAATAGGGGAGAGTGCCTTTACTATGATGGCATACATGATGTGAGACTAATAATCTAGGATTGGAAGTACTTGTTTATGGTGTAGTTTCTGATATGGCCAAGTTATCACAGCTTTAGTCTTTCCTTTCTTCTAGCTGCTCACTTTGTGAAAGTTGTAGAACAAAATTATAACAAGAATTGCGTGTTCATGGTGATTTCAAGGTGGCAGTTGCACAAAGTTTGAAATTCGGTTCGACTCTCAGAGGTTAAATGCTTTTAGTCAGAAAGTAGATGCATTAGGCATAAGGAGGAAAAATAGGGTAGGAGGTTTTGAAGGTAGATACGTAGTATATAATGCATTATTCTTGGTGATGACACAACTTGGAAGCCTAGTTTATTTTACGCTAAAAAAATACGCACTGAACAAAGCTTTATCAGGTATTTGACTGGCGATTAAAGATTGGATCAGTCATTAAATACCAACTAATTAAGTGTTATTCTTGTTTCACCTAGGCACCTTTTAAGTTTCTTTGAAGAGGTTTTACCACTCAAGTTTTTTTGTTACACACCAATGAATTCTGAACACCGAGTTTGCATACTATCGGTTCCTCCTGTTAAACCTAATTAAAGATGTTTTGCATTTTCTTTTTTATGACATGAAAATTCCACATAATCCTAAACAAAACCAACCTAGCAGTTTATGCTAACAAGTCATCCCTTCTGTTAAAGAACAAAAATTAAACTTGGTTATTGTTTAATGAAACTATTTTAAATATTTTTCCACGTACGTTGTTGCCATGTCATTTCCAAGTCATTAGTCGAATAGGTAAACAAGTTAGAATTTACATAATTTCACATATAAGGAACATAAATGAAATATGAGGGGTGAAACATTTTCAAAGAAAGTTTGAGATACCTAGGTGGAAGGAATCTGAATTTTTGTTACTATTTCATGACTACATATCTTTAAGAATCTTAAAATGTTTAAGGACTAGTGTTTAATGCTCATGGACTATCTTGTTTAATGGGATATGAGAAGAGAAATTTGTCATTTTTAATACATACATAGCTAGTTATGCACACTCTTTAATACATACATAGCTAGTTATGCACACTCGTATTTTTGAAAGGTTTGAAGAATTAATTCTTGACAGGTGAAAATTGAAAGTGTCGATGAAAGTTGTCGGGGTTAACTAGCTTCTGTTTTGGTTATGAGTGATTAATCATTTTATGAACTGGATGTCAAGAATGTCACTAACAAGTAGTGGGAGGTTTGACTAAAATACTATGCTTAGTAGTTATGGCTTAAAGTTTTGGTTATAGAAAGTAAATTGAAAGAGAGAAAAACAAATTAAGCTATTTTTTCTATATCAATGCAGTTGTAACAATTAAGGGAATTTGAAGAATGGTACCTCAACTTCCATAGTGGGATTCAACATATGATGATGTTCATCCTTTGCTTTGTTGTATCGTTCAGTTATCTTTGTCATGCTGATAACCAAAATCAAACATTAGTATCTTATCAATTTTTTTGAAATCATGTCAGAATTAATCTTACAAAATAATGCTTGTAACATAATGGGAATTCCATGGAATATATTTAAATTTGTCTGATCAAGCGATAACCACCTTCCTCAACCGGTTCATATTTCACTGAACTGATCAAGGTGACCGTATGTTGTCTATGCAACATCCTTCAATGAAGGTGAATCAATTCCTTCTTGATTTTGATGGTGAATAATAGTACCTTTCCCTTTTTTGAAAGCATGTTAGAATCTTACAAAATAGGTCCCGATCATAGTACGTTTCCTTTTTTGGATGGAAGTTAAAAAAAACATAACTGATTTTGAGAGAGAATTCTTGCTCTTTTATTCATTGCTTATGTTCCAATAATTAAAGTTAGATATTGGCATATAAGCTTTAACATAAGAAACCAAGGGGCTGGACTTTGGTTTAAAAATTATTTTAGAAGAGTTGCATCTTTCAAAGAATAAGAATCTCAATAAATTGTGTTGGTAATGTGTTTGGTTGGTAGGAGATAAAATATAATTTTAATGATAGAAATTGAATAGATTATAATTTTCTTATGATGAATTTTTATTTTTATTTTTATGTATTTAATATACATATAATTGTGTATTTTGGTATTTTTAATAAAAAATGGAATAGGAATTGAATTCATACACTTTCCCTATGAATGGTAAAATCCATCAAACATGGAATTTGGAGAAATATAATGGAAATGAATCCGTCTATTTGGCATTTGGAAACTGAATATGCCAAGGAATAGAACTTTGAATAGCAATTACTTCAGATTTCATTTGGATCCATTAACCGAACATGCACTGAGTTGTAACATTATGAACAACTAGAAATACCACACATCATAAAAGAAAGTAAAAAGCTTTGACTACTAAGTTAAAACCTTGGAATTTATATAATTATATTAGGAGTTGTTTGATACCTTTTTGGTCTATCTATATCCCTATCATTTGGATCCTTATACTCAAGATCCAAATAAGGGAAGTGACGATTTGGTTTAGTCTTTTTGGGGTTTCACGATCTGAAACTCCTTATATTCAAGACCATATCTTTTGGTTTTGTTCTTGTTTGGCAGTGTAGGAGTAATTGAGGTCCGCTTTGCAGTAGATTCTTCACTGCATATGAAATAATTCTCTTATGTTCCTAGTTGTTGTATTTCATACTCAAGCTAACTTAATGGGTGTGAACGAGTCATCATGGTGGTGCTTCTAGTTGTTACATGATTATGATGTAAGTGTCATGTGAGCCTTTTTTTTATTATTTTTTTTATCTCAGCCTAATAATTCCTCGTTGTTACTTGGTTGATGGCTTCATTCAATGTTTTGGGTTTGCATATATAATCATGTTTCTTTAACAATCATGGGTTTCAATTTCCTCCTATGCAAGTTCCAACAAGGGCTTGCATACATCTGTTAACTCAATTTACAAGCAAACTCCTTTTGGTAAACTCACTACAACTTTAGATAGAGCTTCATCAAAATCTTCACAATTTATATGTTCTAAACAAGCATATAACTTCTCTTCAAAGATCTCTGGTTCATTGGTGGCATTCTACTATGTTATTCGTAGGATTATCTACGAAGTATTCATGACACCCTAACATTGAGATCTTTTGGAAGAGAATATACATAGGCCGCCATCACCTCCTCTTAGCGTGAACAAATTAGTCGTCTATATATGGTTGTTTCTATTGTCTTCTTTTGTTGAAAACAAATCTTTTTGAAGACTTTTGATGGTTTATTTCAAATGGCACAACTTATCTCTTATGTGTAAATCAAGTTGATGCATTCCCTCTTCAACTTGACTTTTGTTATTTTAGTAAATCTAAATATCTATATGTTAACTTGAAAAACTAACTTTGTACCCAAACAAACTATTTCACATGTAAGATGATAAATTGTGAAAACTGAGTGAGTAGCATTACCTAAGGTTCTAAAAAGATCGTCATGGCTTCGCCATGACACGTCATAGCTCCAAGGCTTATACATGACACAAATCTTTAACAAAATGTCACCTTAAGTCATATATGTATATAAAGATGGATAATAGTAGAGTGTGTGTGTGTGTATATATATATATATATATATATAATTGCCGCCTTAAGTCATGTCTTACAAGCGACATGGTTCATCACAACTTGTAAAAGCTTGAGGCTTGACATTGCCGCCAAGTCAAACTTAAAGTTATTTAGAACCTTGGGATTACCAAACATAAAAAAAAATAACGAAAAAACATTAAAATCATTAAATTGGGGTATTTCTTATTGTTAGTGTATGTATATAACCATAAAATATCAACGTCCTTTTGTAGATGTCCACTTGATCTTATTATGATCACACAATAACGATCATAGTTATGGTGTAATCATTTTTTAATGAAAATGATATCCTATAAATGACATCCTATAATGAGTTACGAGGAACATACAACTAAAGACTAAAGGATGAGAAACATTAGGAGTAGGAAATCCCAAACCTAGCCCTTGGTGACTCAGTCTATGCATTCCCTAAGGGAAATAGTGCATAGTTCATGCGTTGGCTAGGAACAACCCATCATGGGTTAACGTTAAATATCACATGTTTAAGGGATGTGATTCTCTTTTTCCTTAATAGTCGTCTTAGAAAAACCTCCAAGGTGTAAAGGGATCCATAGGGTTTTGAAGTCATTCTTCCAAGGTGCTAAAGTTTTTCCATTGAAGATGTTCGATTTTAAGTTTTTAATACCATGGTACCCAAATCGCACTTTCATGTTTCTACCTAGAGGAGCAAGTATGGTCCTAGACTTCCTTGCAATTAAGAACTCCAAAATTATGAGATAAACTCAATATAAATGTTATTAGTACCTTTTTCTTATGTGATAATATATGCTACATTTTAGATTGGATGCTCTATTAACGAGCAACAGTTAGTATAATAAACGATTTAAACTAGATGCTACATTTTAGATTGGACACACACACACACACTCTCTCTCTCTCTCTCTCTCTCTGTGGTCTTTCTAAATTATGAAAACCACCTCTTGTTACCATCGACAATTATCTCCTGTTACGGTTGGCACCTCTTGCAACCACCATTGGTCACCACCAAATCTGATATTAAAACTTGAATCTGAATCTCAAACCCAAATCTGGTACTAGAACCAGAATCTAAAACCTATAATTAAAACCAAATCTTAATCTAAAACCTTTGATTATAATTCATTTTTGAGATGAATCTCTTAAACCCAAAATCAGTCATTAAATCCCACCGGTGATGTAAAATCTAGAGTGGCTGAGATTTAGATCAAAACCCTATATTCGTTGTCTACTTTTTCAGTTCTAGCAACCACTACTTGTCACCATCCAAGAAGACATAAAAGTTGTCGAACTATAAATCCTCAAATGGAATGTAGATCTGATATCTAGATATAAAAGGGTTGGTGATGGCGCACCCTAAATCACATATTTGAACATAGTTGTTTTCAAAAATATAGATCTCTATCTCTATCTCTTTTTCCCTCTTTCTTGTTATTACACCAACGCGTACACACACAAACACACACACACACATACACAAACAAACACACACACACACACACACATATATATATATATATATATATATATATATATATATATATATATATATATATTCTCTACTCTGGTGAGTTTATTATCTTTGGCGATGACGATTAGTGGTTTAACTATGTTGATCCGACAATAATTGTGATGTTGATAGTTTTTGGGAGCTGGTCCTAGAGATAAATGGGATGAAGATAGATTAGGTTAAATTTTTAGGGTAGGTGGGTGGGCCAGGGGTAGGGTGGAATCTAGCTTGTTTTAAATACAAAATACGTTATTATTAAAACTAAAAATAAAAGACTAAGGGTAATAGAGTAATTCTATGCAGAGTAAAAAAATAAAACACGTAAATTTAAAATAACGAGGGATGAAACATACAAGTTGGAAATAAACGAGGGATGATCCCTAGCAAGCGTTCAAGGCATGTGAAGCACTTAAATGGCAACCAATAATGGCTAACAAAGATAGGGACTAACCGTGCAAGGAAATGACAACCTAGGGACGATCTTAATTAATTTTTGAAAATAGGGACTGAACGTATCTTTTGGCACCTGCACAAGGGACGATTTGTTTAATTTACTCTAATTTTTATTACTTATAATTTTTAGAAAATGAAATGTGTCTTTTATTACTGTCATCTCTCTTCTAGTCCTCATTCTCAACCTTTAGAAACCACATCTTGCAACCACCAAACCTAAATAAAAAGACACCTAAAATTGATTCCTAAAATCAAAATCAAACCTGAGAATGATTCTTTGAAATCCTAATTGAAATGAAAATCATACGGATGGTGATGGTTGTTCTAGATCCTGCTCATTATAATCCAGCGTCTGTCTTCTCCGACAAGAAATTTTCAGTTTCAGTTTATAAAAAAGAAGCCCAAAACTTAAGGTAGATATAAACCAGCCCAAAAAAATGAAATTGAGCATCAAAACTTTAGATTCAAAGAATCAAATAAGAGAGGAAAAAAGGGTTCCTGCATAGGTAGATGTGGTGAAATGGAATCCCAACTTAATTCAATATTCAACGGTGAGCTGATTTTTGAAATCCAAACTTTCAAAACCTGTTTTTTTTAAACACATGGTCCAAACCCTAGTTTCTGAAATTTACAGGTGATCGGCTAAGTCGAGTAGGGAAGGGAAGTAAAGTAGGAAAATAAAAGAGGTATGACAGCTGCTTTGGTGATGTGGCGGTTTCTTCAGATTTACATATAGATCTATGGGTGATGGTTTGAGTTTTAGATTTACATGGGTGGTCTGACGGTTCCTACAATGATAAGGGTTCAATAGGTTTCGTTGATGATACTGATCCGAGTGCGGTGGTGCTCTTTAGGGTTTACAAAATGGGGTTAATGAAGAGGCTGAAACAAATGTGATATGTACATGAGTTTAAGTTTTAAGGTGATGGTAGGATGAATGTGGGTGGTTATCAGTAGGATTAATTTTTTAAGTTAATAAATAAATAAGGGCAAACAAGCCTTTTTATAGCTATATAACGAAATCAGAGACACAATATGTAATTTATAACAATAGAAAGTATGGTCCGAGTTACTTTTTTTAAAATAGGGACTAAACACCAATTTTACTACCTACATCATGGATGATTGATTAGTGAAATTTACTCAAGTATATAAAATTTTCTAATTTTAAGGAATATCACGTTTGGAAACTTGGATCATTAAAGCGGTAAAAATAAAAAAGAAACATATTGTTCAAGACAGTAACTAAAGTGGCAACCATTTTAGTAAGTTTTTTTACTAGTATTCTATTTCTACTTAAGATGTAAGCAGTTGGTTACGAGCTTAATACCCACTGATGGAATTTGTGAAGTTGTTGAAGTCGATGAGTTTCAAGACAGTAACATCATGAACGATTGATTAGTAAAATTACTCTAGTAGCCTATACTTTTGTGACTAAATGGATCTAGTCAAGCTATGAACATACATAAAATATTAAATTAGTTCAATTTGTTACTTACCATGCCATTGAATAAGTATCAATTTGTAAGTTCAAGTGTTGAACAGGATAAAATTGATTAATATTTCATATTCCTCATGCATGTTGGATTTATAATTTATGATGCATAAAGTACTAGTATGAATGCAACAAACAAATAACAAGAAAATTTAGATGATCATCACCTGATAACTATGATACAATTCAAAGAACATAATAAGAGTTAAATACATGTCATGGTATAAAGTGTTAATGAGGACCGACATGTAATGAATGGGTTACACAAATGCAATCTACCAAACTAACAAAAAATAATTTCTTGTTAGATATTATGTCCTTGGTCGATCAAGGGTGTTAGAGATTTTATGCTAGTGATGTACGAAGTCTGTAAAGTCACTACAATGCTATATCTTGCTCAAGTGGGATGCTTTTAGTATGTGTACACAACGATAGCATAAGGATGTCACTACTATACATCAACTTGATCCTAATACGTACACACCATTGAGAGTGTATGGTAAGATGATCTTTTTTAAAGAACAACATATTATAAAAAACTTATGACGCACATAAATACTAGAGTACGAGACAACCTACGAGTGGGAATGACTGGTGATAGAAAAACAATGAGGTTCTATTTTCTAAAACCAATTGGTGATAGAAATGATTACCTATTGCCTTAGGTGATAGAATTTAGTTTCTCTTTTTATCGATGTAGGATTGGGTTTGCACCCCAACAATCCTTTCCTCCCCTCCCCCCCCCCCCCAACCAAGTTCTTTCTTTGGTCTCCCCTCAATGACTATTCATCAGATCCAATCCTTTTTTATGCCGCTAATACTCTCGGTACACGTTGATTATCTTACCTGCGCCACCAGGAAGACTTTCGAGACAAAGCTTTAGGATCAACTCTGTTGGACTGAGAATTATTAAGGATAGCACCACATGCACTGACCACATCATCTAGGTTATGATCATAGCTCTAATATCATTTGTAAGGATCGTTAGTAGCCTAAACATGCTCAACATAGAAGAATAACAGGGTTTTATTTTCTAAAACCAATTCGTTATATAAGGGATTACCTATTGCCTTATATGCTAGAATCTAGTTTCTCTTTTTACCGATATGGGATTGGGTTTGCATCCTAAAAAAATATTGTGTAGTCCATGGATGGTTGATGCAAACCGATCTTGGGTGAGCCCATTTAAGGGATGTAACCCTTTCTTTAATAGTTATTTTGGAAGAATACCAAGGTTTAAAGGGTTCATAGTTTTCTAAAGTCTTTATTTTAACATGAAAAAGTTGTTCCATTTAATATCTTTGATCTTGAGTTTAAAGTGACTATAATAACACCCATATGACACTAATGTGTTAGTATTTGATAAAGGGGATCAAATAACAATTTAGCCATTCTTGGAATATAAGCCTACAAAATCTAAACAAAACCTTGTTGTAAACTATTATTTAGTACCTCATTTTATTATTGATTCCAAACACTTATATTGTCCATTGGACAATCCCATGAAAGGAAAAAGTTTTTGTTGTAAATTTTTATTCCTCATCATGATGTTAGTGTAATTACTAATATGACATCTAACATTTTTGTTCGGTCTTCGAAATAGGGGTGTTAACTTATTCTCATCAAATGATTTAGGGTGTGTTTGTCAAAAATAGTAGGTAGCGGGTAGATGGTAGCTTCTAGTTGGTAGCATTTTGTTAAATGCTACACGAAGTAGCATTTGGATTTGGAGTGTTTTGTTTAAACTAAACGCTGGAAGCTTGTAGTGCCAAACGAGACTTTATGTTCAAAATTGAGCGTTTTGTTAAATGCTAGAAACTGGAAGCTCTCAAACACTCCTAAGTGATCTGTGTCGAACACGTTCTTAGAGTAGAAAATATCCGATCTAGTTTTCTCATGGGTGTTATTCCTAACTAATCAAATCTACTTCATTGTTTATTTCACTATGTTCAACTAAAGCTAAACTGATTGAATTGACTCAGCTTTTTCCATTTAAATTTTATCATGGATTATCCATTATTTATTTAATTTCAATCCAATATCCTATCATTTTCCATTATATATATATATATATATATATATATATATATATATATATATATATATATATGAGTGTGTGTGTATGTGTTTACGTGTGTATGTGTGTACAAACCAATATTGAAAATAAGCATTAAGAAGGCAATAGGGAGTACGATATTTGGATTTCCTTCTACTAGTCCTTGATCCCATAATTATACAAGGGTGACCTTTGGATATTGTGGTGACACTTTGGTGTGTATGTATTAATAAATTGAGTAAATTACACGAATGGTCCCTGTGGTTTAGGGTAATTTGCACGTTTGGTCCCTAACTTAATTTTTTAACTCGGAAGGTCCCTACTGTTTGTTTTTGTTACGTACTTAGTCCTTACTATTTGTTTTTGTTAAACGTTTGGTTTCTGTGTTACCTAAAAAGTAACTTATTTAAATAGAGAAAAATAGTGGGGTAGGTAAGGTAAGGTGAGTGGGTGGGATTGGGGGTGTGTTTATTTAAATAAATTAAAAATCAAGAGTAAAAGTCTTTTTAGGTAAGACAGAGACCAAGTGCATAACAAAAACAAACAGTAGGGGCCTTCTTAGTTAAAAAAAGAAGTTAGTGATCAAACGTGTAAATTACCCTAAACATAAGGACCATTCGTGCAATTTACTCTAATAAATTTATATTATTGGAATATTGGATAATAATTGGATTTGACCGATTTTGTTTGTCAAAGACAATTCAAACTTGAAAGGACGTGAGGTTTGGGAGTAGGCCTGTCAAAAAAACCCGAAACCCGTTCTACCCACCCGACCCGTTCCGAATTCGGGTAGAATGGGTAACGGGTATGAACATTCGGGTAATAGGTTAACCCGATAATAATATAGGTCGGGTTTTAAGTATGAATATTTATTTTCGGGTATACCCGAATACTCGAATTCGTTTTTTAAATAATAGCAAATATACAATGCAGTCACGCACGCACACTTTAAATAAAACAAAACCCTTCGTTTCCTTCTTATGAACGATGGCTTGACAGTCGACGCAAACTTGCAAAGGGAATACAACGCTGAAGCTGAAGTCTTGAACCGTCGTCATAATTCTCAGTTTCTCACTATCGCACATAATGAAATTAAAAAAGTACATAACATATTATAATGATTTGTATTGTTATTATATATGTACTTGTTAATTGTATGGAGTATTTTCCTACCCAATTCTTTATGAAACCAACCAACATGTAAATAAAAAAAAAAAAAAAATTATCAATAAGTGTCATTTAGGAAATTTTCGGGTATACCCGATAATTACCTGACCCGACCTCAAACCCGAATACCCGAAACCCGAATTACAATATAGGTCGGGTATCGGGTATTATTTTCTTAAGGAAATACCCGTTCTACCTGACCCATTGTAACTGAAACCCGAAAATTTTACGCGTTCGACACCCTTATTTAGGAGTATGTGCATATGTATTACCTTGCTTTGAAATTTTTGATATATTATTGATGTCTTTGAGGCTGTTTAACAATGATTTTTTTTTTAAATATGTTTTCAACAATATTAAATTTGGACAAATATTTTGATTTTTTGAAAACCTTTTGGAAGTTTGACTTCGAGTTTGGATTGTTAAGTTGTCCCTTAACCTTCCGAATTAATGACAGGAATGCTGACTAAGATTTCCAAACTTAACCTACGTGTTTCTAAACATATGAAGGTTAAAAAAATGCAAATTGTTTTCTAAAAATGATGCCCATACAAAAGGGTGTCTTAGTTATATTCATGAGAAATTCCATACTAATCGAGATAGTTCTTGATTACTTATATCTAGAGTTGCACATAAACAATCTTGATTGTGCACTCTATAATAGAGTAATACATAATAATTCCAGTTGTAGATGCAGGCCGGAGTTATCTAAAATGGGAAGCTCTTTGTTGAACTTATCATAATACACAATATTGTAACTCTCAGTCATATATTATAACAATATTGTTACCTTGATAAACTAATGGCAAAAGGAATGACTCATGATAATCAACACTTTTTCACTTCTTGATTCTTGATGTCGTCAAAACAAGTGAAGTTAGCATTCTTAAAGTAAATACAAACGAATTAGCCAATATGTTTTTGGTAACCATACCTTGTATGAAGTGTATGTAGTTTTCAATGCTAGTAGCTTATTCTGATGTGTAAATAATTTCAGTATTTGGATATTAGAATAGTAAGCAGTTTCGGGGCGTGTTTGGCAAAAGTAGCTATTAGCTGGAAACGAGTAGCTGGTAGCTGGTAGTGTGAAGCTGTAGCTTTTATTTGTTATATGAATGTTTGGCAAAAGTAGCTGGAAGCTTTTGAAATATATAAAATTACATAAAAGGACAACTGATTAAAAATTATATATATATATATATATATATATATATATATATATATATATATATATATATATATATATATATATATTTAAGGGTAATTATGGAAATTTATTTCAAAAGCTCCGCAGCGTTTTGTTAAAAGCTACATGAAGTAGTTTTTAGAATCGGAGCGTTTTGTTAAAACTAAAAGCTAAACGCTGGTACTGACAAACGAAATTTTTTGCTTAAACTAGAGAGTTTTGTCAAAAACTAAAAGCTAAAAGCTCCCAAACGCTTTCAAAAGCTCCGTGCCAAACACGTCATTGGTTTAAATTATTATATGATTAATTTAAGCAAACATTACTATGTTATATATTAGCATCTTTAATTCACGAATAACAAGTGGTTATGCTAAATTCAGATACTAAATCATTTTTTTTGGCAATAAATATGAATGGTTAACATTCATGCGGATAGATATGTGTCTTGATGAGAGCCAAATTCGCATGAATTCACCCAATCTCTAGATATCACTTCATAAATTAGTGTTTTTTGGTGAATCAAGAAAACGATTGTATCTATATATCCTTTGATATGATATATATTTTGGTTTCTGAGTAAGTGGGTCATTATATATTGAAGTTGTTAAATATTCCTCTAAATAAGACATTATAAATGATACTATCAGCTTGTTGTGAAACTTGATGATGAACGTCTTTAAGCAAGTGGTGATTTGAATCTCTACTTGTGGGAGTGTGATATTGTTGCTCCTTATTGAATTAAACACACATGACTATATAAGATTGTCGCTACATCCATACAATATTAAAATAATGGTAAACTAAGTTTGAATATCTTATTCGATTTCATAGATCGAGAAAGCTATATTAAACTTATATGAGAAAGACTTGATACATTTATCATGTTCAATGATATCAAAACAAAGAGAAACTAAGAAGGGAACTCATTTAACATTACAAGTTGATATATGTGATTTGTAGATACAAACACTCATGCATGATTAAGGAGAGTGATGTGTTGTTTTATAATTAGCATTGTCTGTATAGTTGATTGCTTATGTATTTTGCATAATTTGGAATCTATTAGATCCCATATGCAATTAACAAAGAATTCATAGCATTGTTAATTATACATAAACATATGGATCATATATGAAGAACATTTAAACACATGAAATAAATAGTATATTTATAAGTGATATTTTATAAACAAGGAAAAATAAATAAAATGGTGTATTATTTAAAGCCGTGACTGATTAATTAAAATGTTATAGTTTTACAAACTTAATGGCTTTTGAAAACGCTCACTCATTAATGTTGGTGTTTAAGGAAGGTAGTTAAGGCTTTTAAGATAACACTATTAAAAATCCTAAACTTGCCTCATGCTTTTTACCTGGCTATATATGGCAGTGCCCCCTTCCCCTCCTCTTGGTGTGATCATCGTCCAAATAAGGAACAAACAAAGAACAAGGAAGAAAGGTGTCTTGCTTTGTTGGTTGGAGTAGCTATTTGGGATAAAAGTATTTATCATAAATGTATAGCCTTAATTTTACTATTTTGTGTCCTAGCTATTTCATTGCTTTCTTGTAATGTGTTGTAGTTTACTTCTCGCTAGGCGTTTTTTCTTAATAACGTTACCACCATTATAAAAAATAAGATTTTAACTACTACGATATGTAGCTTTTTGTGAAATTTGCCAAAGGTCAGATCATTAGCTAGCATTACATAGGATATATGGATTCTTCCGTGTGAGATAGCTAGTCGATCTTGACATGCAGAACTTGCACTCATTAGCTTGAATCTAAATACGGAGAGGATCATTTAGCATTAGTTACTTTTACATAGCGGTATCGGAAAAAAACGAATAGCCCAAATCAAAAGGAGCTTGATTTATTAGGTTCAAGTTGGGTTAGACTGGTTCAGTTATAGATAATTTTTCACTATTTAGAGCAACTTGAGTAATCCATTTCATTAATTTTAAGCTCCTTTATTTCTATAGCTTAATATTTATATTTCTCAACTTTAACGTACTGCCCGAAGATAGTGATGCTTAAACTACATACATGTGGTGGGGTTTGACACACATAATCATGAATATATGTGCGAAATGTACTTTGCAAATTGTCTTTGTTAAGAAAAATATGCTTTAAAATACTACACTGATGTTTCAGTTGATGTGTAATTAAGTGTGGATCCATTTTATCCAAGTGTAGAATTAAAATTAAATTCGATTTATCCGGGATAAACCAAAGTGAATATCTCAAAACCAAATAACCTTAAACATGTTAAATCAAAAATTATGTGGTTCGTTTGGGGTTAATTTAACTATATCTTGAAAACAATTTAACCAAACTGAATAAATTAAAGAGAAACCTACGAAACCGACCATAAGTGCCTCTATGCATTTAATGAATATTCTTACCCTCACCAATATGTATTTCCTTAATAACCTCTATTCTATTCTCTCGCAACACCAGAAAGAATGATATATATTGGGTTAATTTCGTACATCATAGATTATGTTCTAACAACATAAAGGCCAGGATATATATTTCTTGCAAACCATCCACAAACATCATTCGTGCTATTCTACATCTCCATATGAAAATAACTTCTACGTCTGATCGATTGATTGTTTACTTGTAGGAAATCACCAAGAACGCTAACCTAAATCATATATCTTGAAGACACACACTATTTTTTTACTTATTTTTGTAGATTAATCAATGCATATACTGGCTAATTGGTTTAACAGTTTTACTTAAAGAACATGAGAGAAAGCATATATAAATTAAGGTTAAGGGTGAAAGTTAGCAAAACCTTGAGCTAGAATATTCATGGAGTCTCCCAGTGTTAGAGAAGATAACGAGTCCAACTTCAGCATCACAAAGAATCGCCAACTCCTTTGCCTTCTTCAACAATCCACGGCTCCTTTTCGAGAAAGTCACTTGCCTGCTAGCCGAATTATCGATCCTCCGGATTTGAATCTTTCCTCTCCCCATACTTAATTATTAGGGTTTTGTTGACTCACTTTCGGCCTTAATCTGAAATGATACATATTATGCTAAAAAGTCAGCGATCGTATATGAACACAAAGAAAGATGAATAATCGATCATGATACAGCAACAGATAGTGCATACAGATTGGTATACTACGAGGGTTTTCCAGAATTAGAAACCTTTTCGAGGGAATCGATCAAAGGTTATAAGTTGTTTAAATTGTAGAAATTTTATAGACGTTAATAGAAAAAGGACAAGAAATGAAGAAAGTAAGATTACAGTTTATAGATGGAAAGCTTACTAATTTGAGGCTAGTACGATGAAAACTCAAAGAAGAAAGAGTCAAGTGCTCTAGATGCCTTCTTGAAGCAGTAACCTTTTCAGTAGTTATGGAAAAATGTACCCTTTCCCAGAAAAACTAAAATAGAAAGAATAAGTTTTGGGACATTATTCGTATAATATATCTTTACTCATAATTGACCACCTTCGTATATACTTGAAGGGTTTTTTTTTTTTTTTTTTTTATTTTTTTTATTTTTATCATTAGGTTTATAATATAGGGATTTTCTAATTGAAGGGTTTTTTTTATCATTAGGTTTATAATATAGAGATTTTCTAATATGTGCCTAACGGCATATATAATAAGAATTAAATATTACAAATATCATTATAATTAAATGTTAAATTTATTTATTATAGAGATTATTAATGTATTTTACATTTAATTATGTCAATATTTCTTATAATAAATAAATTTCACATTTAACTATGATAATATTTTTAATATTTAATGATTTTTATACGTGGCATATATTAGAAAATCTCATATATTCGGGTAATGAAAACAAAATTTCAACTTTTGTTTATGATATGAAGATAAAGGAATCTTTGTTACAATCCTTTCCGCTCCTCATTTCCTTAATAATATGAGCTTCTTTCATCATAAAAAATATATGTTTAGTTTATATTAAAAAAAAAAGTAGATTCTTTTATTGATTATTATATATGTATTATGTTTATATAATAATATTAGAAAAGTGGTTTTCAGGGTTGGTGAAAACCAAAACCCTTCTCTACACAAGAAAACAATGAGCGCACAAGGCGGTTTTCCTGTACTTGTTCCGAGTACGATAAAATAACCAAACTCCCAAGCGTTTTAGGACACGTGTCAGCTTGACCGATTAACCGCAGAGAGCTACTGAGCCTACCTTAAACTTAACGAATTAAACAAAGTTTGTGGCTAGGATGTGTGCTGTCACATGACACTGTCAGAAATATGTTTAGTTTATAAATTAACAAAGTTTAATGGGTAGACTTTTGATGCGATTTTGAATATATGGATCGTTGACACGTGGTGTAATGAGATTCTTTTACATTTCTTAATATATATCTACTATAATAAATAAATGTTTTTTTTACCACATGTCTTCTTCTCATTTATTTGGACACATGATATTTTTTAGATTTTTTTAAAATTTTTATTTTCCACTTGTCATTTTATTGTACTTTTTATTTTATTAAATTAAAATTTCATATTTAATGTGTAAGGTAATATATATGTAAAGTATTTATTAAAAAGAGTTTATATATGTAATGTATTCAATACATTAAAGTCTCATTAATTTTAATAATTCAAATTTTTCTCATTTTTCTTATAAATTCAAACTTTTCAAATTATTAAAATTTTATATTTATTTTTTTTAATTAAACTCGTATAATACATGGGCCTCAAACCTAGTTTCTTTATATACTTATAAAGGAAGCATTTTTCCTTTCACCACATTCATTTGAAACTCCCATACATTTTTCATTTCACCACATTCATTTGAAACTCTCATGACTTTTGAATTTCTTTTTAATAATAATTATAAGTTAGTTAATTAAGTTAAATAAATATCAAACCTAAAGTGTAATCATATATAAACTAAAGTTCAATATTAAAATCATATCATTACTTCTACTTATAAAGTTATATTTTTTTTAAATTTTAACATATTATATTTAATTTATTAGTTTTAATATTTTGTTGGAGGTAAACATTATCATTTTAAAGATATAATTTTGGAACAATTTGTATAAAATACTTAAATTATTAATTTAAATATATCATTACAAGGTCAACTTAAATATAAATTTCAGTTTAACTTAAACAGCCTAAAGAAAATTTTGTAACTAGTTAAAAATGATTAATTGTAGTGTCTTTCTAATAATGATTATAAGTTGGTTAAAAATGTTAAATAAATATCAAACCTAAAGTGTAATCATAAATAAACTATATTTCAATTTTAAAATAATATCTTCACTTCTACTTATAAAGTTATGTATTTAACTTTTAACATATTACACTTAATTCAATAGATTTAATATGTTGTTGTATGTAAACCATTATCAATTTAAAGTTACAACTTTTGAACAGTTTGGACAAAATACTTAAATTGTTAATTTAAATATAACATTACAATGTCAACTTAAATATAAAATTTAGTTCCACTTAAAAAACCAAATAATATTTTGTAAATAGTTAAAATTGATAAATTGTAGTGATAAATGCAAAAACTAAATTGTAATATCAATTTAACTAAAATATTTTCTAAATATATTTTTATAATCGTTAAAAGTTTTCAAATAAGTAGCTTAAAATAACTTGCAAAAATAATAGTTAAAAATAACTCTATATAAATGATTATATTGTTAGCTTTAAAATCAAAAAGCAATGTTTGATATTTTAAATAATTATAACGAAATAATAAAAAATTAAGCTAATAAATTTTAAAAAATAAATTAACAATAACAATGACTATAAATAACATTAAAACATATGTTCTATTTAATTTTATTCATTTATAACTTGCGGGTAGAAGTCATTCAAACGATTGAAATTATGCAGTTATAATACATGTATGTATTATCATATAATTCAAAATAATTAATATATTATATCAATTTCGTATACTAATTATTATATCAAATTTAAAAGTAACGTTATTGTTATATTTAAAAAAACATATATTTGTAAAGACTTCAACTATATAAGTGTTTCTGCGCAACGCGCTGGTATTCGCCTAGTTAGAGTAAATTATGTGTTTGGCGCAAATACAAAGTTTTAGTACAATTTTATGGTTGTAGAATTCATTATGGTTGATCCTTTTGTTGTTACCCACTGTCCATCTTTGCTAATTATAGGTAAAATGACAATTTTATCCCTTGTTCTTTTGGTAATATTATTATTTTCTCGAAAATAAGGATCATTCATGTAATTAAGTTTAAAAGGGAATAAGAACCCTAATTATTGAATCAGCTGCCATCGTGCTCAGGACTCAATTGCTCATGCTTTCTCACTCCTACCACCGATCCACCTTCATAAGATCAACATTATCATCGGTGGCTCAAAAACTACCAACGGCTTCTCTCGCATCACTTCCTCTACCTATCACTAAACCTCATTCAACGTGCTTCTCCAAGAACCATAAAATCTCATTGATTCTTCTTCTCATCGTACCCTCTAATGGTTCCCAAAAGTTAATACGCCACAACGTTGCAACAACCATATCACCTCATCCCCTATAGCATGATGGATCCAAAATAATATTTTGTTTTCAACCACCAAAAGTAGGGTTGTTGATGGATTGTTAATCGAACCACAATCTTATTTCAGAAGGTTAACATAAGTGATCGGCTCATTAGTTTCTTAAACCTAAATCTGAACCGAAAAACCCGGTTAGCCGGTTTTCCATTAACCTGTTTTTTTGGTTCATCTATCCTGATAATCTATTAACCATTTACATATTAATTTGTTCCAAAACTAAAAATACTCTATTTTAATATTCAAAATAAATACATAATCTTACATATACAGTTTTTGAGAGGCTGAAACAAAAAGAATTAAACTTAAGATTCAAGCGAACATTGAATCACATAAGTATAGTTACAAATTTTGAAGAACCATTAAAATATTAGATAATAATATTAATTGTTTTTAAAATTTAATATTTGTATTACTTAATACACTACAAGAATAACCGGCTTTAGCAGCGACGCCTTTAGCGGCGACAGGTACTTTTAGCGGCAACAAACAACAAACGCGTTTTTGTCGCCCCTAAAAGTCCAGGTCGCCGCTAAAGGCTTAATTTGGCGATCCGCGTCATTTCAATCTCATCCATCGATTTAAAAGATGATCCGACGACTAGGATGCCATAAGAAATCCCGTGTTGTTTTCCCTCCGGTGTGTCGCCGCTAAAGAGTCTTCGTCGCCGCTAAAGGCTTATTTTGGCGATCCGTGTCATTTCAATCTCATACGTCGATTTAAGAGATGATCCAACGACGTAGAAAACCCCGCATTGTTTTCCCTCCCATGCGTCGCCGCTAAAGGCCGTCGACCATAAAACCCCTCTCTGCTCCATTTTTCTGTGTTCTCCCTTCTTGCTCACCATTGTCGTCGAACTCATCGGAATTTCACAAAGAACTTCGCAATTTCACCTATCTTTGCTCCATTTTTCTCCTTTTCCTTTTCCTTTTCCTTTTCCTTTTCACTTCTCCTTACTAAGTTTCTAGCATTGATGTGTATTTATATGTGTATTTTGTGTTTGTAGATATGGATGTGTATTTGTATGTATATGTGTATTTTGAATGTATTTTATGTATGTATATGTGCTTTTGTATGTACAATCCTATATATATATATATATATGTATTTTTATGTATATGTATGTGTATGTATTTTCGTATGTATATGTGTATTATGTATTTCCGTATGTATATGTGAATTTTGTATGTGTATTATGTATGTATATGTGTATTTGTATGAATAAAAATATATATTAATAACAGCGACGCATTTAGTGGCGACGGAGAGCATTAGCGGCGACACAACTTTAGCGGCGACAAATGGAGCATTAGCGGCGACCAATGGAGCATCAGCGGCGAGCCAACAACGACGACCCTTTAGCGGCGACATGTTGGACCTTTAGCGGCGATGCCTGTCGCCGGTAATACTCTTATTTCTTGTAGTGATAGTCAAATTTTAATATGATAATGATAACATAGATTGTTTCTTACTTTCAATAAGAAAAGGGCCCCATGTTTCAAATGCGTTCGAAAGGTTTTTTTAGATCTTTTTGTTCGGAATTCATGTTTCTTGTAATGTCCTGATTTTCAACCTAAATTTTTCATTTTTTATTAAAATATATCAGAGTATGATTACATTGTGTGAAAACATGTTGTGAATGCGCATGTGTACAACCAGACCTTGATATTCTTACGAGTTAATGGAGTACCCGGAAAACATTTATAATCAACTGGGTAAGAATTAAGCTTAGTGAGATTCCAAAAATACTATATACCAAAATACATTTACAATGCATACACATAATGACCTTCATCATAAAGTTGATCCGCCCTTGGCCTTCAGCATGAAGCTGGTCCACCCCTTTTTGCCTACAACAAATAGATGGTCCGCACTTTGGCCTTTAGAATAATGCTAGTCCGCCGGAGTCTATTAGCCTTCAGTTCAAGGCTGGTCCGCCCTCAACTTCCCACATAATACATCAACACATATAAACAATAGAGCAGACAATAATCAAATACTACAGACAACTAACTGAACTAGCCTAATGGCATACTACAAGGCAACAATATCCTAAAAATAAAGGATATATAATGGATCACATAGTATAGCGAGAAAACTCATTTGGACAGTTACTCAGACGATTAACAACTATCTGGGTGATCCTACTAGTGATCCAACTGGCACGTAACACGCTTAACAAGTATTAACATTCAATACTATAATTTATTAATCCCTTTGCCAATCTGGTAATAAAATCTAGATCTTTCACTAATCCAAATGAAATAACAAGAGTTCTATAAAATAAGGATCAAACAGGTCAGACAGTTAGGAGGCATAACTATTTCGCCGTATAGCCTTTCTAAAATCCAACAACCAAGCCAACATGACCATTCTAGACATCTCTCCCGTAAGTAGATCAATTAGTATATGACTTGAATTATTGATAAATCTTAATTATAGATTCATAACAATGACTATGAATATAAATATAAGTTACACTTTAAGCGTAGTAAGTGTAGCCTAACTTATATGAAATTTTTAGCGAAAACCAGAAATTGCATGAGCAGAATCTCAACCCGAAAGCTCTTTTCTGTCGGGCTCCTACATACTCCAGAGCCTAGCTAAATTGCTCTAAGGCTTAGAAATATCGGACTCGAGGTGGGAGGGGTGTCCAGAGATTTTCTGGAGTGAATAAAGGGTGAGGAATGAAACAAAACACATGCATTCCAATTATTGCAGTAAAGCGCGCCATGCCCACCTACTAGGAATGCCTCACATTATGGTCAGGGGGTTGGGTGGGCCGCCTGTTACCACATGTCGCGTTCTTGTCCATTCATGTGCGGTAAATTCGCATATATTTTAAAACTCATATATCTCTTATACGATCTCCGTTTTGATGGTCTTTATAACCACACGTAGCTATCGATGAGTACTACAACTTTCATTTAGACCCCGTTAGCTAATTCTCAATTGGTCATCAATTTAACAGTTTATGAAGATTATACTGCTAATAACCGTGTAAAATTCATAAGTACCTCATACGGACTACGTTCTCCATTGTCTTTATATTAGTAGAGTCATATCGACGAGATCTTCAATTCTCGTTTAGATTTTTTTTCCTCACAATTGATTGATCTTAATCTCGGTTTTTGTGTCGCACACTGCTGCGATGAAACTTTGAAAAATCATAATTTCCTCATATGAAGTCAGATTTGGATGTTATCTATACGGACCCTCTTGTTTTTACGACTACTACAACTTCTGTTTAGAGTGATTAGGTTAATAAGTAATCTATATATGATTCGTATTTTACGACACACATAGTTGTGTCGGTTTAATCACGAAACTTTAAAAAAGCATAACTTTGTAACACCTGGTTTGGATTGGAAAGGATTTATGCATGGACTTGGCGAGTTGGGAGTTCAACTCGTTCAGTAGGGTCGTGAGATCATGAAACGCAGAACGAGACCGACTCGACGAGTCCAAGCTATTTAAAGAAAACCCTAAATTTTGGGTTTTCCCCCTATATAAATGTCATTACCCGCCCCAGTTGCCTCCCTTAGCACCATAGAAGAACGTTACGGCCGCAAACCCTCTTGTAAGTGAAGCAAGATCAATTGGGAGTGTATCCTTGAGATTTTGGGGAGGATTCCAAGCTTGAAGAAGAAGTATAAAGAGGAAAACACTAGATCTAGCATCTAGTTCGTCTTGGGCATTGATTTGAGGTATGAATCTGTTACCTTAAGAATAAATTCTATTTGAGAGTTGTGACCATCTTTGAGGACATGGAAGCAAGCTTAGATCTGGACCTATCACAAGGATATGGTTCAAGATCTGGACCTTCTTAGGCCCCAAATATCATAAAGTTGCATCTTTTATTGAGCTCATTCCCTCTCCATGCATAAGAACCTTGTTTAAATGTTCGTTTTGGTGTTATAAACATGTGAGGCTATGCATGCACGTAAAGTTTGCAACTTTACGTGATATCTTCACTAGGAGAGTATGGATCTGAAGTTTGAAACCTTAAATCCCAATGGAAAGAACCGATTACGTGAGAACTCGTCGAGTCCCTCTGGTGACTCGACGAGTCGAGAGGGTTCACGGCCAAAGGTTTACGACTAAGGGTTCACGGCCAAGGGTTTACGGCCAAGGGTTCACGGCCAAGGGTTCATGGCCAGGGATGTACGGTTGGTGGTTTACGGCCGTGAACATCAAGGAACTCAACGAGTCCCTCGGGTGACTCGGCGAGTCGGTGAGGGAAATAAGGAACCCGACGAGTGACTGATTGTTATAACACCGAATTTTTGAAAATAAAATTTTCATTTAAAATCGTTTATCTCTTTAACACTTTTCACAAAAATCTCCATTTTGTTTAATTTACAAAAACATAACTCCATTTTCACTTGCATGATAAACCAGGATCCTCAAAACATGACTCTTTCTCTGGTGTGTACAATCGAGCCGGTGTCGTCCCGTGATACTGTGATAACCTGAAACACATAACACAAAACACTGTAAGCACGAAGCTTAGTGAGTTCCCCAAAATACCACTCTAACACATATTAGCCACTCGAGGCCATAACTCTGTTGACCCTCCGGTCAGTGTGTCTCAGTGGGACCCTCCAGTCCCAGCTCTCTGTGGGCCCTCCGGCCCTAACTCTGTGGACCCAAGGGTCCTAACTCTGAATCATGCATATCTCATCTCACAATAAATCTCAACATATAAATAGCATAAAAATATACTGGCACATAATACGAAAAACACCACATATAGCACATATTAGCCACTCGAGGCTATAACTCTATGGGCCCTTGGGCCCTAACTCTGCGGACCCTCTGGTCCTAACTCCGTGGACCATCTGGTCCTATCTCTGATATACACACAGCATAAATCACATTGAAATAATGCGATGCCACAGGTCACATACAATAACTCTGTCATATAACTCTGTTACCACTCTAGGTAAAGTATAGTGAGAAGACTCACCTGGCAAGCAGAAAGCAGATATCCCCACACTTGGATCTCGAACTCGCCACCGCCTAACACATAAGGCAAATACTCTCATGAATATAACTCTCGAGACTATAATCAACCCTCTCTTGGCACCCTCTTAAGGGTAAAAGACCATTTTACCCCTCTCTTGGCCCAAAGGCCACATCGTTAACCAAACCCTAAAAGTCAACAAAAGTCAATGGTCAACTTTGACCGGACTCGGTGAGTGCACTAGGGCGACTCGACGAGTCTATACGTGTCCACTGACTCCCTTGGATCCTCTCTTGACACGTCGAGTGCTTCCCTAACTCGACGAGTTCCACCTGGCATGCATCGCGGGACCACCACGACTCAACTCGCCGAGTCTCAAGAATAACTCGGCGAGTTCAGGCTTGACTCAGCCCCACCCCTTGACTTTCCCTGACTCACTGAGTCGAACCCTCAACTCGGCAAGACCACTCGCTGAGTGGTTACGGGCAATCTTCATGCTACTCGTCGAGTCTGTTCTTCAGACTCGGCGAGTCCATGCCATGCATAAACTCAAAATCACTTCTTAGGTCATATCTGTTCCATACAATCATAGATCTGGCCTCCCTAGGCATGATAATCACGTAAAGTCCAAACCTTGGTGCTCAAAAAACAACTATTTTCTCATAAATGATGTTTTAGCCCCATATTTCACAACTCTAGGTCAATACTCTCATGAACCCTCATAAAGCTTAAGGAATAAAGCTTCTTTGGACCTCTATGGATCTCTTCTCAAGCCTCATCACAAATAGGGACGAAATGGACATCAAGTCTAACCAACAAAGGGGTCAAGAAACCCTAAACCCCCATGTTCAACATAACAACAGAAAAAGGGAGCCAAATATACCTCCAAGATGATGCTCTGAGCTCCAAAATCGAAAGATGTCCACCTCCCTTGCCTTATCTTATCTAGAAGCTCCTTTTCCTTGCCAAACAAAGCTTCAAGGGTCAACAATGGCCTCTTCTCTCTCCCAAAACGCTCAAATCTCTTTAGGGTTTCTCTCTAAGGGTTGGTAGCCGCAAATGACCGCCATAAACCCCTTTAAATAGGTCTCCAACCCTGGAAATTAGGGTTTCATTAAATAGCGTGGACTCGCCGAGTCCACTTTTGGACTCGCCGAGTCCGGACGCGAACCCGCGTACAAAACCGCGATCCTACTCGGCGAGTTTGGACTCCAACTCGCCGAGTCTCCTCACAATCACCCAAAAATAAAGAATAAAATAATACTTGGGAATCCGGGGTGTTACAATTCTCCCCCACTAGAATTACACTTCGCCCTCGAAGTCTCGCTCTGTAAATAACTCCGGATGCTGCTCACGCATCTCACGCTCCGGCTCCCAAGTTAACTCTGACCCTTTCTGATGCTGCCACTGGATCTGCACCAGTGGCACCTCTTTATTCGTCAGAACCTTAATCTTTCGATCCCTGACCGCCACTGGTCTCTCAGCATAATTCAGGCTCACATCCACCTGAATATCCTCTAGTGGCACTACTGCTGACTCGGCGGCTACGCAATTTCGCAACTGCGACACGTGGAAAGTGTCGTGAATCTGACCCAACTCTGCTGGCAACTCCAAACGATAGGCTACCCTGCCTACCCTCGCGACCACCTTGAATGGACCAATATATCGGGGTTCCAACTTGCCCATCTTCCTGAATTGAATCGCTCCTTTCCAAGGAGAGACCTTCAGGAGCACATGGTCGCTGATCTGGAACTCGAGCTCGGACCGGCGCTTGTCCGCATAACTCTTCTAACGACTCTGAGCGGTCAATAACCTCCGCCTGACCTGCTGAATTTGCGCAGTCGTCTGCAGCCCAATCTCTGTACTACCCATAACACGCTGCCCGACCTCTCCCCAGCAAATGGGGGTCCGAAACCTCCTCCCATACAACAGCTCAAAGGGTGGCATACCAATGCTCGAATGATGGCTGTCGATATGGGAAAACTCAACCAAGGGTACATACGTGCCACAACTCCCTCCGAAATCTAATACACATGCCCGAAGCATGTCTTCGAGCGTCTGAATCGTTTGCTCGCTCTGAAGTGTCCTCAGACATCACCATGATAAGCTCTAGCTCATTTCTCATATCCCTCTTCGAGACTGAGCCCCAGGTCAGCTTTTGACTCCACAGCTGAGCCTCCAAAGGTCACCCATATCATGATCCAAATATCCCACTAACTTCCTCCCCGTGACCACTATCCCGACCCAGTGACACGCAAGTCACGAAATTCTCTTTTCCTTATGCAAAAAATACAATCCAACCGAGGATCGTCTCAACTTTGATCTCTGGTGTCTGCTGCGCATCTCGCCGAATCTCCCGACAGAGACGGAGACCCCAGTCTTGCCCCCGGTTCAACAACCAGGCTCCAAAAACTCACTACTAGGGCTACTCAAGCCCAAAACTCTTCCACATCATACACTGATCGGAGAACACTCCATCATCACATTCTCTTCCCATCTAGTGAGTACTATGGCTCCCCGAAACATCATGATGACCTCTCAATGACTAGCGAGTACTACAGCTCCCCACAGTATCACAACACTCTCTGACTAGTGAGTACTACGGCTCCCCGCAGTATCACAACACCCTCTGATTAGTAAGTACTACGGCTCCCCGCAGTATCACAACACTCTCTGACTAGTGAGTACTACGGCTCCCCGCAGTATCACAACACCCTCTGACTAGTGAGTACTACGGCTCCCCACAGTATCACAACACCCTCTGACTAGTGGGTACTACGGCTCCCCGCAGTATCACAACACCCTCTGACTAGTGAGTACTACAGCTCCCCGCAGTATCACAACACTCTCTACCTCCACTAACTCATGCTCCGCAGACTATCATAGGTAGCTACCCATACTTGACCCGAATATGCATCACAGACTCTAGAGGCAATCGACATAACAAAATGCCTAACCTTGCAGAGATCCACTCTCTTAAATAATCCCTCTGGATGCCAATACTTGAAGGGCTCCCACTAGAACCGTGGATACATGATGCACCACTAGTCGTCTCAAACTCAAGATTCTAAATAACTCTGAAATCGGGACATAATACTCGGGTACCACGGAACACCATTACAGAACATCGCCATGTCCTGCCTCAACCAATGATCTCCTATCCCCAGCACCATACATATACAGCAATACCTTTCCTCTGATCTCCATAAATAATTCTCCACTTTACCCAATGCGCAACTTCAGTGTATCCAAACACTCAATCGGAATACAAAGAAAGCGCTAATGCTTCAGAACACGCTGACGATCCTCCGAAACTCTTTTCCCCTCCTTGATTACCGATGACCCTCATCCCATGAATTCGAGCCGCAGGTTTCGGTGTCCAACCCCTAACCTCTATTGCACAAATCTCTGGTTCCCTCAAAAACCCGGTTCTCCCCCACTCAGGGTTCGAACCATCACCAATTGACGCATCAACACTCTACCCCACAAACGGTTTTCTCCAGAAACATCGCACTTACGCTTGGAAGGTGCCATTCAACGCCCAATGATCTCCCCACGCAGAGATCAAGAAACCTCAAATACCCTAATCTTCGAAGAAATTCTCAGGAACTTCTCATCATGACCGCCTCTATCCATCCGAAGTCTCATACCCTCCCAATACTGAACCTCCCAACTGTCCAGTACTATCACTGCATCTTAGACTGAGACAATAAATCATCATACTCCTCATCCTCGACTTCTCAACCCCGGTTCCAACACGTGAATCTTCATGAGAACAAGGACTCCACCTCCATGCTCAAGACCCATCATAGACAAAAGAGCCACCGCTTTGATATACTCGACTGGATTACCCGCTGATACCGCTACCACACGCCCTACTATACTAAATGTAATGTGGTCCTTGACCATCTCAGTCCCCACTGACTACCTGCTCATGGTAGATAACTTCCTCATGGCAGACACGCTGCCTAATACTCTGGTGGAAAACATTGAAATCAATGTCAACCCGTAGGGTTTACTCCTAAACCCAAAACTGAAATCTCACGCCTTTCCTTCTCCCACTGGAAACATAAATAACACCCAACAAGTCACAGAAGGTGACATCTCCTCCTTCGGATGATTGTTCACTCAGTCCGTAATGCCTTCTCTACCAAGGTACTCTGAAATGCTCCCGAACTCCCTCTCAAGGGATGCCTCTTCGGACTCAATCATGGCCCTCAGGCCTAAAACCAATCGCGTCCAAATTCCACTACTCAATCCTGATCAGATAACCAGAGAATCACTAGCATCATTTGCTAGGAACCATGGTATTCAGCCCCTGATGTCTCTTCTCAATCTGCTACAATGCATGGTACACGAACCATAACACCACTCTCCATTCTGCTCTGATGTATGGTACTCGAACCATAACATCTCTCCTCAATCGGCTTCGATGTATGGTACTCGAACCATAACATCATTCCTCAATCTGCTCTGATGTATGGTGCTTGAACCATAACATCACTCCTCAATCTACTCCGATGTATGGTACTCGAACCATAACATCACTCCTCAATCTGCTCCGATGTATGGTACTCGAACCATAACATCACTCCCCATTCTGCTCTGATGTATGGTACTCGAACCATAACATCACTCCTCAATCTGCTCCGATGTATGGTACTCGAACCACAACATCATTCCTCAATCTGCTCCGATGTATGGTACTCGAACCATAACATCACTCCTCAATCTGCTCCGATGTATGGTACTCGAACCATAACATCACTCCTCAATCTGCTCCGATGTATGGTACTCGAACCACAACATCATTCCTCAATCTGCTCCGATGTATGGTACTCGAACCATAACATCACTCCTCAATCTGCTCCGATGTATGGTACTCGAACCATAACATCACTCCTCAATCTGCTCCGATGTATTGTACTCGAACCATAACATCATTCCTCCATCTGCTCCTTAGAACCTCCAGGATACCCCCTGTATCGAGTATAGGTCCTCTGCTTTCGGTAGTACGGGCTCATACTACCTGCCATATCTACCGATACTTTCCATACGGACCAATCCAGAGCTCCTAAGTAGCTGCTCAACCTTCTCGTTTACTAATCCCGCCACGCGTGCTCGCTCCTCAACGAAATACTCTACTCCGCCAGCGTACTCATATGGCTAAGGTCACTCCCTAGGCTCTTCCTTAGTCCTCCCACTTCTCCGCCATCAGTTGCTGAAGAACTCCTAATGATGCCAGTCATCTACCTCCTGAATATCGTCATATTCATTTGGTAGTTGACTCCCATCATCGAGATTTCCACAAAGCACGAAGCAAGCAGCATTCGGGCATCAAAGAATACATAGACTTACTCTGGGTGGTAACTCCGCTTGCTCTGCTCCTCCTCAAAAGTACCACCGAACTCTGCAACTCTACCCCTTGTGGGTTCTAACTATTCTTTCGATAAGAACCACAACTCTCATCTAGGCATCTCTCCTAGATTACTCCTCTACTCAAATCACCTAAAAGGATTTCAATTGAATATTCTCACTCACACTCAAAAGCACATCACATATAACAACAACTCCTAGGCTAAGGCATCACAAATCAGGCCACTCTAGTCCTAAGATATGAAGTACCTAGCCTGTCTCTAGCATGTATAATATCTCATAAAGTGCATCATGAATATCTCATAACACAAATGTAATTGTATTTTGGGAAATCACCGTTCGGGCTCTGGCTAATTGTACACACTGCTCTTTCTCGCTTTCTCTTTGAACTCTTATTCACCTTTAGGAAATCATTTCTTTGAAAACTTTTCTTACTCCCTCAGTTTGAGTCCAGATTTACCCGAAGGTGCATCCGAATCCCTCAAACCAAGGCTCTGATACCAACTTGTAACACCGAAATTTTCGAAAATCAAATTTTCATTTAAAATCGTTTATCTCTTTAACACTTTTCACAAAAATCTCCATTTTGTTTAATTTACAAAAACATAACTCCATTTTCACTTGCATGATAAACCAGGATCCTCAAAACATGACTCTTTCTCTGGTGTGTACAATCGAGCCGGTGTCGTCCCGTGATACTGTGATAACCTGAAACACATAACACAAAACACTGTAAGCACGAAGCTTAGTGAGTTCCCCAAAATACCACTCTAACACATATTAGCCACTCAAGGCCATAACTCTGTTGACCCTCCGGTCAATGTGTCTCAGTGGGACCCTCCAGTCCCAGCTCTCTGTGGGCCCTCCGGCCTAACTCTGTGGACCCAAGGGTCCTAACTCTGAATCATGCATATCGCATCTCACAATAAATCTCAACATATAAATAGCATACAAATATACTGGCACATAATATGAAAAACACCACATATAGCACATATTAGCCACTCGAGGCTATAACTCTATGGGCCCTTGGGCCCTAACTCTGCGGACCATCTGGTCCTAACTCTGTGGACCATCTGGTCCTATCTCTGATATACACACAACATAAATCTCATAGAAATAATGCGGTGCCACACGTCACATACAATAACTCTGTCACATAACTCTGTTACCACTTTAGATAAAGTATAGTGAGAAGACTCACCTGGCAAGTAGAAAGCAGATATCCCCACACTTGGATCTCGAACTCGCCACCGCCTAACACATAAGGAAAATACTCTCATGAATATAACTCTCGAGACTATAATCAACCCTCTCTTGGCACCCTCTTAAGGGTAAAAGACCATTTTACCCCTCTCTTAGCCCAAAGGCCACATTGCTGACCAAACCCTAAAAGTCAACAAAAGTCAACGATCAACTTTGACCGGACTTGGAGAGTGCACTAGGGCGACTCGACGAGTCTATACGTGTCCACTGACTACCTTGGATCCTCTCTTGATACGTCGAGTGCTTCCCTAACTCGACGAGTTCCACCTGGCATGAATCGTGGGACCACCACGACTCAACTCGCCGAGTCTCAAGAACAACTCGACGAGTTTTCCAAGATTGATCTGCGCTCATGGTACCACCAGATGAGGGTCAGGGATGAGGATGTGTAGAAGAAAACCTTCCGGACTCAATATGGGCACTACGAGTTTGTGGTGATGCCTTTTGGGCTCACCAATGCCCCGATTATGTTCATGGACCTCATGAACCGCGTGTGTAGGCCGATGTTAGACCGATCAGTGATAGTGTTTATTGATGATATCCTGGTCTACTCCAAGATCCAGGAGTAGCATGAGGGGCACTTGCGAGATGTGTTGGATATCCTAAGGAGGGAGAGCTTGTATGCAAAGTTCTACAAGTCCTATTTCTGGTTGCGTGAGGTGCAGTTTCTGGGGCACCTTTTCAAACAAAACGGTATTCTGTTCAATCCCGCCAAGGTGGAGGCCATGATGAGATGGGAGGTTCCAAAGTCTCCATCAGAGATTCAGAGCTTCCTCGGTTTAGCAAGAAATTATCAAAGATTCGTTCCGGATTTCTCCAACATAGCGGTACCCTGACCCGACTGACGAAGAAGGATACTGTCTTTCGCTGAGGGCCCGAGCAACGGGCAGCGTTCAAGACTTTAAGGAAGAAGTTGTGCGAGGCGCCGATCTTTGCTCTGTTAGAGGACATTGAGGATTTCATAGTGTATTGCAACGCGTCTATCTCAAGTTTGGGCGTAATGTTGATGCAGAGAGGGAACACCATTGCTTACGCCTCTAGGCAGTTGAAGCCTCACGAAGTGAATTACCCGACGCATGACCTGGAGTTAGGGGCGGTTGTTTTTTCCCTCAAGATTTGGCAACATTAGCTCAATGAGGTCCGTTGTACCATTTACACGAATCACAAGAGCTTGAGGTACTTGTTGGACCAGCCAAATCTGAACATGAGACATCGACGGTGGTTGGACGTGGTGAATGATTACGATTGTGAGATCCTCTACCACCCGGGCAAGGCCAATGGTGTGGCCGATGCACTTACCCGCAAGGCATTCGCGGCCCTGATCAGAGACATCTGCCTGAGGATGAAAGTAGTGACTCTGCTTTTGTAGCAGATTCGGGAGGCTCAGCAGGAGGCTATGAAGGAGGAGCACAGAAAGAGTGAGCGTATCGTTTGTCAGATTTCCTCCTTCGACTATGATAGCCGCGGTGTAATGCCCCGATTCTCAGGTATTGTTTAAATATGAATTTCTTTGATTTTGAGGTCTACTCGACGAGTTGGTTGTCCTACTCGCTGAGTAGCATCGGGTTGGGGATGCGTATTTAGTTGCCTACTCGCCGAGTCCATAAAAGGACTCGACGAGTAGGAACTGGCAGATGAAACCCTAAATCCCAGGTTTTTGCACCATATTTAAGGAAGCATAAGCCTCTTATGGCCTCTTTGCAGTCCATTGTGAGCTCAAATAATCCTGATTCGTGTGGTGCTTCATTCTTGTGTGTCTAAATCTTTGGAGAGAAGGTCTTTTGAGAAGAAGAGCTTGGAGGACAAAAGGCTAGGGGAAAGGAAGTGTGGGAAATCATAAATCTACCATAGATAGCATCATTTGGAGGTATCAAGTCGTCACCTTTACTTCATTTTCCTTCTAGACCTCTTTTGGTTGAGATTTAAGGTTTTTATGGTTTGGTTGAGATGATAATGTCGGATATGAGCTACATCTGAAGTAGTAACTTCAGATCCGGACCCTTCTTGGGTTCTTGAGTCATAAAGCTCCGAATTTGGTCATGTATGAAGCCTCTTTGAGTATGAAACCCCATTGTGAGATTGGATTTGACATTTCGAGCCTTTGTAGCTATGCATGCACGTAAAGTTTGCAACTTTACGTGAAAAGAGTTTTTATGGCTTAAGGACTGAAAGAACTCGGTGAGTTGCAAGGTTGACTCGGCGAGTCTCGTGAAGATGAGCCTGGACCCGATGAGTTGGATGAACAACACGACGAGTCCGATGAAGATTGTTGTAGACTCGACAAGTTGGATGAACAACTCGGCGAGTCGGTTGAGGTTTCCCCAATTTATGTATGCGTGTGTAACCGTCGAGTTGCAAGAAGGAAACTTGATGAGTGGCTTTAAGGTTTTGATCATAAACCGAAGGAACTCGGCGAGTCACTCCGGTGACTCGGCGAGTGGGCAAGTACTTTAAGGAACTCGGTGAGTAGCCGAGGGTACTCGGCGAGTTAGGGTCAACATGGACTGTTGACCTTGACTAATGACTTTGACTTTGATCAGGGTTTGATTAGTTGGTTTATGGGATACCTTGAAAGGTTGGGAACTTATGGGTATGATTATATTATGGTAATAGTGTTGGATTAGTGTCTAAGGCTGTAACTATATTTGGTAATTACTTGACCCGATTGTGCATGGTCCTTCCGGGTTGCCTTCACCATAGCAACTTGACAGTATGATTTGTTAAGAGAGAAGAGATATTATTGAGAATAATATATTAAAGGAATAATAATGTTATTTGATTAATATAAGTCATATATTAATTGAGAATTAATTTGGTGACTTAAAGAGGTTAATTGAATAAAGGGGCATAAACTGTCAAATGTGTGATAGTTGTGTTTTGGGCTATGTATCCTTATGGATATAAGGGTGGACAGTTTTAGGGTTAAGAGACCATAAAATCGTCCAAGCCTAATATCTAGGAGGATCTTAAATTGCTTAGGGCCTAAGTTATTCAATTAGGGTTAAGGGTGCAACCCTAGTAACTCATAGTATAAATAGATCCCTTGGGTGAGGGAAATCGGCACTCATGCAAGGAAAGAAACCCTAGAGCCGATTTCTCATCCTCCTCTCTCTCTCTCTCTCTCAAGATCATTCTCTTGTTAGTTGGTGTTTGTAAGCCATTAGAGGAGTGACAATTGTGACTCTAAGCTCCAAGAAGAAGAAGTATCAAGCAAGTAATCCAAGGTATTGTTCTAGATCCCAATTCATATGATTAGATTCAATTTCTTACATTAGATCTTGAATTGTAAGTCTTGGATACAATGCATGTTCAATTAAAGAAACCTAGATCCAAGCAATTAGGGTTTACATGTGCACATAGGAAAGTTCTTATGGCTCAAACCCATCAGTGGTATCAGAGCTTTGATTGATTTCTATTGAATTGATTCATTGGTTGGTTGCTTGTTGCTTTAAAATTCGATTTTTGTGATTCTGCCTGATGAACTCGGCGAGTTCCACAGTGGACTCAGCGAGTAGCTCCAACTCGGCGAGTCCATAGAGGAACTCGGCGAGTTCGAGCATCAGAAGGAGGTAGTTTCGGGATTTCATGCAATTTTACTTGAGGATACTTGCCTTAACTGTTTTGTGTCATTAAAATCCAATTTTAATCAAATATATGAGTATATTCTTGACCAAACAAAAGATAGTTACCAATTAGTTGAATAATAATTTCCTTATATGATAATAATTTATTATTTGAATTGAATTGGTGAATTGTCTTGCAAGTAACATTGAATAAGATCAAATTGAGATAATCTAATTAGTTAATTTATATTATTTGCTCTTTGATCCTTATGGTTTTGAAAAGTTTAAAACTTGTCCTCAAGTTTTGAAATTTAAGTTTTGTGATTAAAAGTTTAATTTGAATAATTTAAATTTCAAACCCTAGAATTTTACAAGTTTAAAATTCAACACTACACTAATATATTATTACAAGCTTAATATATATATATATATATATATATATATATATATATATATATATATATATATATATATATATATGATTTAAAATGCTAGTCTTACCGTTAGTAGGCCTCATTCACGAAGCCAGTCTATAAGGTGGGTATAAGGTTGCTGCCTATAAAATGGCGCTTAATGGTGTACACTCACACCCACGGCTTGCTTGATCGGTGGAGGGTCGTTAGCCGAACGGGTAGGATAGGGCAAACCTCCTCTCATTAATAAGTATAATGAATCTATATAAAGTAACCAAACATGTTTCATAAAATTCCCAATCTTAGTTACTTTAGGAAAAGTGAATTGATGCGATCCCATGAAATTACACTTTGCACCCTTGCTCAGAAGTTAGTGGAGTGTGTGTGGTTAACCGGCACACTAATTGGTTCTAAGCAAAGGTGGCAAAGGGTGACTCATTGTTTGTCATAGTTCGATGGAGCGTGTGTGGTTTACCGGAACATCGAATAGGTGATTGTAACAATGAAGGCACCATGTAGATTTGCATGGTTATTCACACCCGCTTTGTGATCCTCGGTATCCCAGTCACAAACTAGAGGGGCATATCGAGATTTAAACATGCCATTGAAAGGTACAATGAATCTCAAAGAAAACTAGGAATTCTCAATACATTTAAAACTTAAGCTTATGTTTTTCATGGTGAAGAATTAGTGAATCGTCATTCACTTACCTCCAAATTATTTGCATGTTGGATCACGACATCCCTTTTCTAATGTGTAAATAATGTTGTTGGGTCCTAGCCCTAAATTTTCATTTTGGGTGATAATTAGGGACTTAATTCAAATAAACTGTGTTTCTTTCTATTTGTAGATGTCTAACGCAAACAACGCTGTTGCTAGCTCATTCACGCTAATGAGCCTTTGTCAAAAAGTGACTTTCGATGGATCGAACTTTAGCGAATGGATAAGATACATTTGCACGATCGTGCGTTACGAGGACAAGGAGTATGTTCTCGATGAGAAGCTCGAGAAGATCAATCCATAAACTGCTACTCCCGAAGAAATGGCTGTCTTTGAGACCCATGAGCTTGATGCAACGAAAGTCCATTGCATCATGATAGCCAAAATGAACTCCGAATTCCAAAAGTCCTATGAGGACATGTATCCTTATGAGATGCATCTAGACTTGATGGAGAGATATCACCAAAGCGCGAGGCAAGAGCGCTATGAGATCATAACGAATATGATCATTGCTAACATGGGAAGTGGAGAGTCTCTAACCGTGCACTTGCAAAAGATGCAAAGGTATGTCGATCGTCTTCGCAGGTTGAATGTCAACTTTGGGGAAGATTTGGCTATCGACATTGTTCTTCACTCCTTTCCCTCATGCTACAACCAATTCAGGATGACCTACCACATGAACAAGGAAGAGGTCACCCTAAGCAAAATGCAAGGGCTCCTAAGGACTGCTGAGAGCAACCTCAAGGACAAGTCTGTTGCACCAACTCCCAATCCACACGCTGCTCCTGTTTTGGCTATTGGGCAGGGAAGGGGCAAGAAGAGGAAGGCTTCTTCGAAGAACCACCGCAAGGGAAAGTCCCAAGATGGTTCCGCTTCTAGTGGGACCAAGGTTGATCCTGCTAAGCCCAACCCAAACCCAAAGGAGGCCGAGTGCCATCATTGCCACAAAATAGGGCATTGGAAGAGAAACTGCCCGGAATATCTGCAAGCCATCAAGGATGGGAAGATCAAGCCATCTTTCGCAGGTATTTACACAATTAAATCTAATGATTCATCTCATGCTATTTCTTGGGGTCTTGATATAGGGTGTGGTTACCACATTTGTTTTGATTTGCAGGGATTAGGAAGAAATAGGGATGTGGAGCTTGGAAGAATAAACCTAATCATGAGGAACAGAAGATCGTCGCCTGTTACCAAGATTGGAGTGTAGTCTTTAGTGCTTAGAAATGGATTGAATTTAGATTTAAATAATTGTTGCTACTCGCCAGATATGTCAAGAAACATCATTTCTTTTCATGTTTTATTTAGACAAGGATTTAGATATTCGTTTAATAATGAGAATGGTTCGATTTATGCTTATCTAAATGGTGTTTTATATTTTGAAGCAATGCCTTGTAATGGAATTTATGAAACTGTTATGGTTGTAGATAACCTAGGAAATGATGTGTTGTGTATTCTTCCAATAGTATAGATAGAGCATCCTTGTGGCATTGTCGTCTTGGACATGTCAACAAGAAGCGCATAGCCCAACTCCAAAAGGATGGAGTGTTGGAGTCATTCGACCTTAGGGAAGATGACACGTGCGAATCTTGTTTAGCTGGAAAGATGACCAAGTCACCCTTCACTGGCACTTGTGAGAGGGGTGAGGGTTTATTGGATCTCATACATACCGACGTGTGTGGGCCCTTTAGATCCATCACAAAGGATGGGAACCGCTTCTACGTGACTTTCACCGATGATTATAGCAGATATGGGTATATTTATTTAATCAAGAACAAGTCAGAAACGTTTGAAAATCAAGATGCTTCGATCCGATCGAGGAGGAGAGTACCTAAGTCTTGAATTCCACGACTATCTCAAGGAATGCGGAATAGTTTCACAATTTACGCCACCTAGGACACTACAGTTGAATGGTGTGGCAGAAAGGCGCAATCGAACCCTGTTCGACATGGTTCGTTCTATGATGAGTCGTGCTTCATTACCTATCTCATTCTGGGGGTATGCCTTAGAGACTGCCGCCCATATCCTTAACCGAGTCCCTACAAAGAAGGTTGCCAAAACACCTCACGAGATGTGGATATGGAAAGCTCCCTCGTTGGCACATATCAAGGCTTGGGGCTATGAAGTTTTCGTAAGATGAGAAACTCAGGACAAGCTTGAACCTCATAGCGAGCGGTGTATTTTCATCGGCTACCCGCAGAAATCCTTTGGATATCTCTTCTATAGACCGAGTGACAATGTTGTCTTCGTTGCAAGGAGAGGGGTTTTCCAAGAGCGAGAACTCATAAGCCAAGGGGACAGTGGGAGGCAAATCAATCTTGAAGAGATTCAAGAGTCGAGCAATGAAGGAACCTCTAACGCTAGCGCTCAACCCGAGGAGGAAACTCCGGTTGAACCGATTGACGAGTCCTTACCTCTTAGACGTTTTGAAAGAGTTAGAGTTCAACCCCAGTTTTATGGTTTTCATATTACTACGAAGGGGACACGTATATTAGTGATGGTACACTAATAAATCTAGATGAACCTAATAGCTATAAGGAAGCCATGGCAGGCCCAGAGTCTGTAAAATGGAAAGAGTCGATGGACAGTGAGATTCAGTCCATGTATGACAACCATGTTTGGAATTTAGTTGACAATATGCCCGGACGTAAGACGGTTGGGTGCAAATGGATCTTCAAGAAGAAGACCGACGTGGATGGGAATGTGCACACGTATAAGGAACGATTGGTGGCGAAGGGCTTTACTCAAACTCCCGGAGTTGACTATGATGAGACCTTCTCACCAGTTACTAAGATAAAATCTATTAGGGTGATGCTAGCCATTGCTGTATTTCATGATTATGAGATATGGCAGATGGATGTCAAGACCTCTTTCCTTAATGGGAAGTTGGCTGAGGATGTTTACATGGCTCAGCCAGAGGGTTTTGTCGATCCGAAGCATCCCAATAGAGTGTGCAAGCTTGAGAAGTCCATTTATGGACTTAAGCAAGCATCTCGCAGATGGAATCTTTGCTTCGATGAGAAAGTCAAAGAGTTTGGATTTGTACGAAGTGAAGATGAATCATGTGTATATGTCAAGGCCAGTGGGAGTATAGTTAGCTTCCTCGGTTTGTATGTTGATGACATACTGCTCATAGGAAACGACGTCCCGACTTTGCAGGAGGTTAAGTCCTGGCTGGGGAAGTGATTAGCTATGAAGGACCTCAGAGAGGCTTCCTATATTTTGGGAATAAGGATAGTGAGAGAACGAAGTAAGAGACTAATAGGACTTAGTCAGAATACTTACTTGGATAAGGTACTAAAATGCTTTAGTATGGAAAACTCGAAGAAAGGAGAACTACCGATACAAAGTAATGCCAAATTGAGTAAGACTCAAAGTCCGAGTACAAAATTCGAGGTAGCTGAGATGAGCCGAGTAGCCTACGCTTCCGTAGTTGGTTCAATCCTGTACGCTATGACTTGTACTCGTCCTGATGTGGCCTTTGCTTTGAGCATGGTCAGTAGATATCAAGGGAACCCGGGCAGAGCTCATTGGATTGCGGTCAAGAATATACTTAAGTACCTTCGGAGGACCAAGGAATGGTTCTTGGTCCTCGGAGGGAGTGATGACTTAAAGGTGCGAGGGTATAGTGACACAAGCTTCCAGACCGACAGGGACAACTACCGTTCGCAGTCGGGCTGGGTCTTTACTCTTAATGGAGGAGCAGTGACTTGGAAAAGTTCTAAACAAGAAACCGTAGCTGATTCAACGTGCGAATCAGAGTACATTGCGGCGAGCGAAGCGTCAAAGGAGGCGATGTGGTTGAAGAACTTCATTGGTGATCTTGGAGTTGTGACTACCATAAAGGAGCCTATGGAAATTTTATGTGATAATGAAGGAGCGGTTGCCTTGACCAAGGAACCGAGGGATCATGGTAGATCTCGGCATATCCACATAAAATATCACTGTATTAGACATCGAGTAGAAGAAGGACACCTCTTAGTAAAGAGGGTATCATCAGAGGATAACCCAGCAGATCCGCTTACGAAGGGACTGAGCAGGGTTAAGCATTTGCAGCACGCTAGGAGCATTGGGCTGAAAGACGATATTAGTTTAGATTAGATAGTTTTGGAAACATGTAATAGATAAATGTAATTGACATTTGATGATTAAATAAAGGAGTATTATTTATAAGTAAAGCTACTGTCTTATGTTAATTGTTTAACTATTGTTTCACTTTGCATGTTTTGACTTCCTAGATAATTGAGTTATTAAGAATAATCGAATTATTCGAATGGTCCACAATCGTTCATATGTTGGAAGTAGGTATGAATGAAGATTGTCATGAATTGGTGTGTAGATTGTCTAAAAGGTATTAGACATAGCAAAAGTTTGCTACAACGTTCATGAGTGCTTAAGTTTTGAGAATTGGAATAAACCCGCGCTTGCTGGAATGAGACACAAGTGATCGCAAGACGATACTATCATATGGTCTTAAAAACAAGATATATGGTTTATTGTTTATTAATTAGTTGTGCATTGATAATGCGAAACCGCATCAGTAAATTGATGTCATAAAACACATTGTTGTGTATGATTGATTAGTAAATAATAAATGCATATAAGTGGAAGTTTATCTGTTACTTTTATCCTAAGAGGGTAAAAGCGATATCAGGGCCCCTCGATGATTTGATTTGACTTATGTGTCGGGCCCGGTCAGGACTGAATTGATGTGTTCAATTAAGTTCTATGTCAAATGAATCTGAGATCGAGAAACCAACTGTTGGACAATAAGTTCCATAAGATTGTCCGCATAATATCTAAATATAGGACTGTACGATCCCTTATCTAAAGGACAGGATACTAATAAGATCAAAGTTTGACAGCATCTTTGAGAGCTACGATTGCTAATCGGATTGTGGTTGCATATATAGTTACTAGAATTATCCAAGTGGGAGACTGTTGGATTAGTGTCTAAGGTTGTAACTATATTTGGTAAGTACTTGACCCGATTGTGCATGGTCCTTTTCAGTTGCCTTCACTTTAGCAACTTGACAGGATGATTTGTTAAGAGAAAAGAGATATTATTGAGAATAATATATTAAAGGAATAATAATTTTATTTGATTAATGTAAGTCATATATTAATTGAGAATTAATTTGGTGACTTAAAGAGGTTAATTGAATAAAGGGGCATAAATTGTCAAATGTGTGATATTTGTGTTTTGGGCTATGTATCCTTATGGATATAAGGGTGGACGGATTTTAGGGTTAGGAGACCATAAAATCATCCAAGCCTAATATCTAGGAGGATCTTGGATTTCTTAGGGCCTAATTTATTCAATTAGGGTTAAGGGTGAAACCCTAGTAGCTCATAGTATAAATAGATCCCTTGGGTGAGGGAAATTGGCACTCATGCAAGGCAAGAAACCCTAGAGCCGATTCCTCACCCTCCTCTCTCTCAAGATCATTCTCTTGCTAGTTGGTGTTTGTAAGCCATTAGAGGAGTGACAATTGTGACTCTAATCTCCAAGAAGAAGAAGTATCAAGCAAGTAATCCAAGGTATTGCTCTAGATCCCAGTTAATATGATTAGATTCAATTGGTTACATTAGATCTAGAATTGTAAGTCTCAGATACAATGCATGTTCAATTAAAGAAACCTAGATCCAATCAATTAGGGTTTGCATGTGCACATAGGAAAGTTCTTATGGCTCAAACCCATCAAATAGGTGGTGGAGTTTTTGACAGTGATCCGAGAGTTGGAGTTCATCTACCAAGTCGACATCTGCAAGGTGAGTTATCTTCACTATACCAATAGGGTCTAAGGTACAAAGGTCGGCCCTTTAGTTGTTATTGTTATGGTATGCTACCTATGGTTATGATCTGTTAGATTGGAATCAGGATAGACAGTTTGTTATGCTCTTATGATCTGTAGGGATTGGTATGTTAGTGACCTGCTATGATTGATGATCAGTGAGATAGATATGTTGATTATTGTATATGACAGTATATGCTAGTTATGCGCACATGGTTATTTGCTTGTTTTTTGGGTTGAGGCGATCCTGCTTTGTGCTGAAGGCCAACACACCCTATGAGCGGTCCGGGGAGACTATAAGCCCATGTGGCAGTCCAGTTATGCCGAAGGCTCGGGACAGATTCAGATAGACTGTAGTCCCTACAGGGCGGTCTAGTGAGGCCGATGGCCTAGTATGCATTTTGTTGTGTGTCTGTTGTTGATATGGTATTATCGGTGTGGTATTGGTATTTTGGGGGTAGCTCACTAAGCCCTCAGGCTTACAGTTTTCAGTTTATTGTTTCAGGTACTTCAGGAGATCATGGCAAGGTGAAGGCATGACCGTACCGCTCCTCATCCTAATGATCTAGTTATTGGGACACTCTGATGAATAATGATCAAAAACATTTTTGTAAACAAATACTATTTGGTTTTATTTGTGATTGGGAAAGTTTAAATTTGGCGTAAAATTTATGGGTGTTACAAGTTGGTATCAGAGCCTTGGTTTGAGTGAATTGGGGGAAACACATGTGTGAACCCAGTCTCAAATCAAGGGAAATTTTCGGAATAAATTCTAAAATGGTTTTCAAAATAAAGGATGGAGGATGCAGAGGGTACGATCAGTCGGAGCCTGTAAGTAAACCCCAAAATACCATACAGTTATTTGATATTATGATATGATAGAGTAGCATGCTAGTGCTAGGCTAGGAATCTTCAGGAATCGCATGATTGACTTGCCTGATTATATGATACCTACTAGCCTAGGGTTTCTTGTATATGGAATTGACATCATAATTGTAGGTGTTTAGTGTATACATCACGGTTGTGCATAATCAAGATCTTATAGCCTGAGAATGTCTGATTCAACCTTAGTGTAGGATTGGATATTCGAAAATCTATCGGGTCCAGCGCTATGTGTGGCTAAGCATACACTAGTGCTGCAGGATTGGTGAAAGTTTCATGAATGTGAGAGTTGTGGAAAGCTGTGAGACCAGTGGCGAGATAGTCGATATTCCCCTAAGAGTGAGGGTTGAGCGCATATTATGTTGGTGATAGTATTAGGGCGTTGTGGAAATACTTGAGACAAATATGGGTAGGTGTGGAAGGTAGTATGGGCCCGTACTACTTGAAGCACATGACCCATACGCATAGCAAGGAAGTTACAACCCCTAGGGTTGTGGAAATTGGCCTCCCGATATATGTTGTTTATCTAACGTCTTGGTTATATTTTCAGTATGGTGGTGACGAGACGTTTTACTATAGGATCCGGATCAGGATCAAGATCGGGAGACAGAGATTCGGAGGTGCCGGTAGCACCTGAGCCCGTGGTACAGATAGGGACAGAGGAGTTGGATGCCAGGATCCGGGAGATTCTGCACGATGAGATTGTTGTAGCGTTTCGAGCGCAGTTGCCAGAGATGTTTGGGTTGATTAAGACCGTGATGGTTGAGTATTTTGATGAGCGATATGCAGCTCTAGGAGAGACAGCTGCCGCTGCAGCCACTTCGGCTGTAACCGTGACAGGGGTTGGAGGAGGAGCCGGCAGGGCTTTCCAGTACCGGGACTTCAATAACACAAAGCCCCCGACATTTGATGGTACACAGGATGCGATCAGGGCTATGAGGTGGTTATCTGATGTGGATGGTTGTTTCTTCACGTGTTTATGTCCTGCTGACTAGAAGGTCAGGTGTGCCCCGAACATGCTGAGGCTTGGGGCAAAGGACTGGTGGAGATTGATGACAGGGTCGTACAATGATGATCAGCAAGCCGCTATTACTTGGGAGCAGTTTTAGGATATGTTCCACACCCGCTACGTTCCATGTGTTGAGTGGGAGCGGCATGCTCAGGAGTTTTTGACATTGAGGCAGGATGGGGAGTCAGTGATGGAGATCACTCATATGCTCACGGAGAGGGCTATGTTTTGCCCAGAGTTTGCTTCAGAGCAGTCTCAAATAACTCGTTATCTGAGTACGCTCATGACTGATATTCGACAATTTATTGCTACGCAACGTTGTGAGACTCTCTTGGATCTTCAGGAAGCCGCCACGCGGCGTGAGTTGGAGTTAGAGTTGCAGTTGACGGAGCAACGTCAGGTTCCGACACAGTCTCAGCTGGCACCTAAGCGGTCCAATACCACTGATACTCGGACCAGGGTTCAGCTGAGTCGCACTTGTGGAAAGTGCGGCAGGGGTCATTCTGGGGTTTGTCGAGCAGGAGGTGGTTGCCACAAATGTGGCAAGGAGAGGCACTATGCCAGGGACTGTCGCCATTCCGCCCCTCCAGCAGATATGGGGATTTGTTACCAGTGTCATCAAGTTGGTCATGTGAAGACCAACTGCCCGCAGCTCGCCGCCAAGCCGGTGCAGGGATCCACAACGGCTACTTTGAGGATTGGGGATGGGAGTCCGGTCAAGGTGGAGCCTCCGAAGGCTTAGGGGCGCGCCTTCCAGCTCACGGTCGAGGAGGCCAAGGCAGCACCGGATGTGGTTGATGGTATGTTTCTATTTTTCTGTTTCCGTTATTGTATCTGTGTTATGCTTATCGGTGGTACCTGTGTTTAGGTACGTTTTTAGTAAACTCTTTGCCTGCTTTGGTTTTATTCGAATAGGGGACGATTCGGTCGTTTGTATCTTAGACTTTCAGTAGAGAGTTCAGTATGTCGGTAGATGAGCTTGACTGTCCGTTGCGAGTTTCGATCGCCAACGAGCACGGGATTTCTGCTTCTTTAGTTTACCGAGGATGCGAGCTAGAGATTTTCGGGGTATCATTCTTAATAGATTTGATTCCTATTCCCATGAGGGAAGTATGTGTGATCGTAGGGATGGATTGGCTCAACCGGTTTGGCGCCATGATCGACTGTGAGGGTCAGCGAGTGGTAGTTCGAACCCCAACTGGGGGAGAACTGGTAGTGTATGGTGAAGGCACCAGAACGGGAGCAGAGTTTTGTTCAGCCGCCGACACTCGGCAGTTCATTCAGCACGGGTGTGCCAGTTATCTAGAGTATGTGATAGATACGCGGATTCAAGATCATACTCCAGTTTCAGAGGTTCTAGTGGTTAGTGAGTTTGCTGATGTGTTTCTAAAGGAGTTACCTGGAGTGCCTCTGGAGAGGCAGGTAGAGTTCAGGATTGATCTAGTGTCGGGTGCGGCACCTATCGCTAAGGCGCCATACCGTCTGGCACCGGCAGAGATGCAGGAGTTGGCATCTTAGTTGCAGGAGCTGCTGGGTAAGCAGTTTATTCGCCCGAGTAGTTCACCCTGGGGAGCACTGATCCTCTTCGTTAGGAAGAAGGACGGTTCGCACAGGATGTGCATTGACCATAGGGAGTTGAATAAGTTAACGGTGAAGAACCGTTATCCTCTCCCAAGGATAGATGATCTTTTCGATCAGCTGCAGGGTGCATCTTGGTTTTCTAAGATCGATTTGAGATCCGGATATCACCAGGTCAGGGCGAGGGAGGAAGACGTGGAGAAGACCGCGTTTCAGAATCGTTATGGTCACTACGAGTTCGTGGTGATGGCGTTTGGTCTCACCAACGTGCTGACAGTGTTTATGGATTTGATGAATCGGGTCTGCAGACCGATGCTCGATCGCTCGGTCATTGTGTTCATAGATGATATCTTGGTGTATTCTAAGACCCAAGAGCGGCACGAGGAGCACCTCAGGGCTACTGGAGGTTCTGCGGCGAGAACAGTTGTATGCCAAGTTCTCGAAGTGTGAGTTTTGGTTACGAGAGGTCCAGTTCCTCGGATATCTCGTTAATCAGGTGGGGATTTTGGTCGACCTGGCCAAAGTTGAGGTGGTCATGTAGTGGGAGATTCCGAAATCTCCCTCAGATATCAGGAGTTTCTTGGGGTTAGCAGGGTACTATCGGAGAATTATTCAGGATTTCTCCAAGATTGCAATACCCCTCACTCGTCTAACGAGGAAGGGGGTGGATTTCTGGTGGGGTTCAGAGTAGCAGAGGGCGTTTGAGACCCTCCGGCAGTGTTTATATGAGGCGCATGTGTTGACGCTCCCCGAGGGAGTCGAGGACTTTGTAGTATATTGTGACACATCCATCATAGGCCTGGGGGCAATCCTCATGCAGAGGGGTCGAGTGGTAGCCTATGCGTGAAACCGCATTAGACGAGATGCCCTACACACAATCTTGAGTTGGGAGCGGTGGTATTCGCTCTCAAGATTTGGAGGCATGATCTGTACAGGGTCCGATGTACTATATACACGGATCACAAGAATTTGAGGCACATCATGGATCAGCCGAACATGAATATGAGGCATCACAGGTGGCTAGATGTAGTCAAGGACTATGATTGTGAGATCCTTTACCATCTTGGTAAAGCAAATGTGGTTGTGGATGCTTTGAGCCGCAAGTCAGTTGGGTCTTCTACCCTAGCAAGGTGTATGAGGATAGCGGTGGATTCCCCGCTTGTGAGCTTGATTAGGGATGCTCAGGTTGAGGGAATGAGACCAGAGAACTGGAAGTTGGATCGGATTAAGGGCGAGAGCGCCCGATTTGTTCAGGATAGTCGCAGATTATTGACCTGACACGGTCGGGTTTGGGTTTCGATGTCCGAAGTGGTCTGGCAGACAGTGATGGAGGAGGCTCATAAGTCTCACTTTTCTATATACCCTGGGGCCACCAAAATGTACCGCGATCTGAGCTTGAGTTACTGGTGGCCCGGTATGCAGCAAGAAATATCTTGGTATGTTGAGAAGTGCCTGACCTGTAGGATGGTCAAGGCCGAGCATCAGAGGCCGCATGGTAAGCTATAACCTATGGAGATTCCCATGTGGAAATGGGAACAGATCACGATGGACTTCATTACGAAGTTGCCAAGGATGGAAAGGGGGTTCGATGCTATATGGGTCATAGTAGATCGGTTGATCAAGAGTGCCCATTTCTTGGCATTACGAGAGAGTTCGTCGGCCGAGAAATTGGCCGACATGTACATCAGTGAGATTGTCTCTCGCCATGGGGTTCCTGTCTCCATTGTTTCCGATCGGGATGTCAGGTTTACTTCCCGTTTTTAGCAGAAGTTCCATGAGGAACTAGGTACACGGCTGCACTTTAGTACAACATTCCATTCGCAGACCGATGGACAGAGTGAGCGAACCATTCAGACCCTCGAAGATATGTTGAGGGCATGCGTCATTGACTTCGATGGGAGTTGGGATTCCCACCTACCGCTTGCAGAGTTTTCCTACAACAACAACTATCATTCCAGTATTAGCGCCCCGCCTTTTGAGATGTTGTATGGTCGGAGATGTAGAAACCTGGTCTGTTGGGGTGAGGTTGGACACAGAGTGATGTGTCGGACAGAGGTAGTCTTGCAGACTACTGAAAAGATCCAGCAGATTAGACAGCGGCTGCAGACCGCTCAAAGTCGGCAAAAGAGTTACGCTGATAGATGTTGATCGGATTTAGAGTTTCAGGTTGGTGACATGGTACTTCTGAAGGTCTCGCCCTGGAAGGGTGTGATCCGCTTCAGGAAGAGGGGAAAATTGGGTCCCCGTTATATTGGGCCATTCAGGATCATTGCCAGGGTTGGCAAGGTGGCTTATAGGCTTCAGCTACTGCAGGAGCTCAGCCGAATTCATAGCATGTTCCATGTTTCGCAATTGCGAAAGTGTATTATGGATCGGGAGGCAGTAGTATCGCTGGATGATATTCAGGTCGATGAGCGCCTGAATTACGTGGAGAGGCCTGCAGCAATCTTGGAAAGGAAGAAGAAGATCTTTTGGAACAAAGAAATACCTTTGGTGAAAGTGTAGTGGGAACATCAGAGGGGATCCGAGTGGACATGGGAGCCGGAGGCGGAAATGCGAGAGCATTACCCGACGTTGTTTATTCCAGCAGACTTCGAGGGTTAAGTCTAGTTCAAGTAGGGGAGAATTGTAACGCCCCGAATTTGGTCATGTATGAAGCCTCTTTGAGTATGAAACCCCATTATGAGCTTGGATTTGACATTTATAGCCTTTGTAGCTATGCATGCACGTAAAGTTTGCAACTTTACGTGAAAAGCATGCCTTAGAAGCTTGGATCTGTAATTTGGAGCCACTGCATGGCTTACAAGAGTCTGTATGACTTAAGGACTGAAGGAACTCGGCAAGTCTCATGAAGATGAGCCTGGACCCGACGAGTTGGATGAACAACTCGGTGAGTCCGATGAAGATTGTTGTAGAATCGACAAGTTGGATGAACAACCCGACGAGTCGGTTGAGGTTTCCCCAATTTATGTATGCGTGTGTAATCGTCGAGTTGAAAGAAGGAAACTCGACGACTGGCCTTAAGGTTTCGTTCATAAACCGAAGGAACTCGACGAGTCACTCCGGTCACTCGGCGAGTGGGCAAGTACTTCAAGGAACTCGGCGAGTAGCCGAGGGTACTCGGCGAGTTAGGGTCAACATGGAATATTCACCTTGACTAATGACTTTGACTTTGATCAACGTTTGATTAGTTGGCTTATGGGATACAATGAAAGGTTGGGAACTTATGGGTATGATTATATTAAGGTAATAGGTGGTGGAGTTTTTGACAGTGATCCGTGAGTTGGAGTTCATCTACCAAGCCGACATCTGCAAGGTGAGTTATCCTCACTATACCAATAGTTTCTAAGGCACCAAGGTCGGCCCTTTAGTTGTTATTGTTATGGTATGCTACCTATAGTTATGATCTGTTATATCGGAATCAGGATAGACAGTATGTTATGCTCTTATGATCCGTAGGGATTGGTATGTTAGTGACCTGCTAGGTCGATGCCCTAGTTATGAGAGATTGTTATGATTGATGATCAGTGAGATAGATATGTTGATGTTTGTATATGACAGTATATGCTAGTTATGCGTACATGGTTATTTGATTGTTGTTTAGGTTGAGGCGGTCATGCTTTGTGCTGAAGGCCAACACACCCTATGAGCGGTCCGGGGAGACTGTAGGCCGACGTGGCGGTCTAGTTATGCTGAAGGCTCGAGCCAGATTCACATAGATTGTAGGCCCTGCAGAGCGGTCCAGTTAGGCCGATGGCCCAGTATGCATGTTGTTGTGTGTCTGTTGTTGATATGGTATTATCGGTGTGGTATTAGTATTTTAGGGGTAGCTCAATAAGCCCTCGGGCTTACAGTTTTCAGTTTATTGTTTCAGGTACTTTAGGAGATCATGGCAAGGCGAAGGCATGACCGTACCGCTCCTCATCCTTATGATCTGGTTATTGGGACACTCTGATGAATAATGATTGAAAACATTTTTGTAAACAAATACTATTTGGTTTTATTTGTGATTGGAAAAGTTTAAATTTGGCGTAAAATTTATGGGTGTTACACACAGGATTTTGACACTCCATCGTAGAGTGTGGGTTCCATACTCTGGCGGTGTGCGCCAAATCCTGATGGAGGAGGCACATAAATCCATATTTTCCATCCATCCTGGGGCGAAGAAGATGTATAGAGATCTTTGTCCTGAATACTGGTGTCCCTGCATGAAGTGGGATGTAGTCTGGTACGTCGAGAGATGCTTGACCTGTAGGAAGGTCAAGGCCGAACACCAGAGACCTCACGGAAAGACGCAGCCATTGGATATCCCTGAGTGGAAATGGGCGGACATTACCATGGACTTCATTATGAAGTTACCTTGGACAGTGCGCAGAGTTAACGGGATATGGGTCATAGTGGATTGATTGACTAAGAGCGCCCATTTCACACTGATTTAGGAGAGTATTTCTACCGAGAAGCTAATAGACATCTACATTAGGGAGGTAGTAGCCTGTCATGGGGTGTCGGTTTCTGTGATTTCTGATAGGGATGTGCGGTTCACTTCCAGCTTCTGGAAGAAATTTCATGACGAGTTGGGTACTCGTCTGCATTTTAGCACGACTTTCCACCCGCACACGGATGGTCAGAGCGAGTGGACCATCAATACCTTGGAGGATATAATGCGGGCGTGCGTTCTAGACTTTGGTGGTAGCTAGGATACCTACCTTCCCTTGGCAGAGTTTTCTTATAATAATAGCTACCATGCCAATATCGGTCGGCCTCCCTTCGAGATGCTTTAATGGAGGAAGTGTAGGACCCCAATATGTTGGGGTGAGGTTGGTCAGAGGGTCATGGGGAGTACCGAAGTGGTACTCGAGATGCTTTAATGGAGGAAGTGTAGGACCCCAATACGTCGATCGGACTTGGAGTTTCAGGTCGGGGATATGGTTGTTCTGAAGGTGTCACCTTGGAAAGGTTTCATCCGCTTCAGAAAATGGAGAAAGTTTGGCCCCAGGTATATCCGACATTTCTGGGTTATAGCCCAGGTTGGCAAGGTAGCGTATCGGTTGGACCTTCCGGAAGAGCTTAGACAGATCCACAACACTTTTCATGTTTCGCGACTGCGGAAGTGCATAGCCGATGATTCCGCGATGGTTCCTCTGGAGGACATACAGGTGGATGACAGCCTGAACTACATCGAGAGACTTGTAGTCATTCTCAACAACAAGAAGAAGGCTCTGAGAAAGAAGGAAGTAGAATTAGTAAAGGTGCAGTGACAGCACTGTAAGGGATCGAAATGGACATGGGAGCCAGAGGACGAGATGAGGGAGCATTACCCCGATCTATTCCCAGTAACAGCAACAGACTTCGAGGATGAAGTCTAATTCAAGCAGGGAAGATTTGTAACATCCGATTAGCCAGGTATTCCCATCGATTTATTTAAGTTTTTTATATATTGCAATTGTGAGAAAGGTCATACGTTGGGCGTACATAGTGTACGCACGGCATACATGATTGAGGCGCGAAGCGAGGGGGGGGGGGGAATCTTGCATACGCTGGGCATAACCTGTCCAGTTGCAAACCCTAAATTTTAGGGTTTGCACCATATATAGAGACCTTAACTTCGTCCCAAATCTCATTCCCTCAACCTCTACTATCCTTAAAAAGTAGAAATCGAACCCTAAACCTCTTGCATGCTTTGTGAGCTAATTTGGTGCACTTTTGGGTGGTTTTGAAGAAGAAGTTAGAAGAAGGAACAAGAACGTGAAAGGGGCTTGTAGATCTAGGAGTTTGACATCTTTTCTGACTTATTTGAGGTATCAAGCTTCAATCATGACCATTGCATGCTTAGTTGTAGTTTTGGGGTGCTTTATGTGGCATTTTGACTCCTTGGTTGAGACTTATTGTGTTCTGGTAGTTTCAGTCCATAAGATCTGTCCTTTTGAGCTCTTGGAAGCATTTAGAACCATAAAAATTAGACCTTGATGGTTAACCTACAACCATGCAAGTGTTAGATGGTCACAAAGTGTGTTTAAGGACTCAAATCATGTCTTAACCCCATCCATGCATGCAAATACATAAAGTTTGTAACTTTATGGTTTAGGATGTCTGAAAGAACCTGGTTTCGCGTTTTGGATGTTAGGACTTAATGGATTAAGTCACAAAGGAGTTCTAAGGAAACTGACAAATACATTGGGCATACCCCTGGTACGTTGCGCGTACTAGGTCAATCTCCCCAAAGTGGTCAAGTCTAGCGTATGCTGGGCGTACGTGCTAGTGACACCGCATATGCGCATGCATAATTGTCAAATGGGTATTTGGGCCTTAGGATGTTGGGCCTAAAAATAGTTGGGCCTCATGACCCACTGCGGAGTAAGGCTTCTGGGCCTAGACCTAGGATATATTGTAGTGGGCCTTGAAACTTAAATGAATGGACTTGTGTCTTAATTTAATTACGAGTTAGGCCTTAGGAGAAAGATGACCAATAGGGAAAGGACTAGGAAACCTTGCCTTGGGACATGAATTAGCCATAAGGGACTCCTATTTAGACCCAATAACTAATTAGGGAATTTATTGTGCTTTAGGTAGAGTAGTTCTGAGCCATCCGAGGAATACGATTTTGGCATACACAATGAGGTGAGTCTCCCTTCGTAGAACCTGTGGATCGAAGGCACCAATGTCGGCCCACTAGTATTGGTATGGCCTACTAATTGTCTTCGTGATAATTAATAAGGTCGTATGTATTATTTGATGCTTATGTGTTATATACATTATTTATGTGGTGGTGATAGGGGTGAAATAGACCCCGTAATCGGTTGGAATAAAACCGATGGGTAGGTCGGGCACCTAGGTATGCCTGACAGGTGTAGGTCGAACACTCCCGTATGTCTGACATGGGTAGTTTGAGCACCCCGGTATGCTCATTAGGGTAGATCGGGCACCCATATATGCCTGAAAGTATGTTTATTATTTGTATGTTGTATGGTGGGGGAAACTCACTAAGCTTCGTGATTACGGTTTTTAGTCTTGGTTTCAGGTACTTCCACCTCGAAGGGGAAGGGTCGGCTTGATCACATCGCATCACACCATGATTTTCCGAATTAGTGATTTTAGGATTATGACTCTGATGATGATTTATGTGTATCGTTGGATAGCACAACTAAACTATTTTATGTTTACATGGTTTTGAGAAAAACAATATGGTTTATTTTATGATTTGATAAACTTAAAAATGAAATTTTTGGTTCTGCATTTTGGGGTATTACATTATTGAATTAAGATTGTCATGAATCGTTTCTAGATTGTTTATAGAGATTACACGTTGAATAAGGAATGTTGTAATATTCATGAGTACTTGGACAATGGGGATTTTAAGTATTGGATAAACCTACAGTTAGAGATTACTTCATGGATTCAACCACAAGTAATTCTAAGACAATAACATCTACTACTCTTCAAACGAAGATACATAAATTTGTAATTTGCAAGTAAGATGTGCGTTGGTATTACATAAACGTATCTATAACTTGGTGTTATAAAACGTAGTTTCATGTGCGATTTGACGAGTAAAGGTTATGATTATGTAGTCAAAGTTTACTCGTTCTTTTTGCCTTAACATGAAAAGCAATATCATTTGGCCCCACGGTGATTTGAGTTGATCTATAAGAACCAGGCCTGGTGCAGACTAAATTGATGTATTCGATTTTGTATTTTGAAATTGATCATAAAATCAGAGACTGAGAAACAATCAAATGAACATGATATTGATCATTAACCCATGATTTAGTTCATGCAATATCTTATAGAAAAGAGGAACAGTTGACCACTTATCTTAGCGCCAACGTTTAATTTAAATTAGAGTTCGATAGTGGCTTTGGAAATCATACTTTGATGTTTGGTTCAAGGTTGTACCTGCAATTGTAGTTATAGACTTATCCAAGTGGGAGACTGTTGGATTAAGGTGTCTAAGCTCATAACAAAATTGGTATATTCTTGTAATTAAAAGAAAGTTTTTTTTGTTCCCCTCATAACCAAAAATAGCTAGAAATGATATTAGTAGAGAGAAGAAAAATGATTTGTTAATATACTGTATGTGTAATATATTAGTTAGAAATAGATAATTGATTTGTTAATTTTGTTATCCGATTAGTCAATTAATATGAGATCAATGGTTTAATAATTGATTTATTAATTTACATGATTAATAAATTAACATTTAATAAATTAAAATCAATTAATTATTAATTAGAATTAATCTAGAATTAATTTGAGATTAATTGGATTTAATTAAATATGAGATTAGTGAACCGTAGTTTTTCAATAATTGAACAAAAAGAAACAATTCTAGAATCATCTATGGTATGACGATTTTGGAGGGATTCCTAGGGTTTATGAAAGCCTCCTAGTTGTAGATAAAGAAATGATTTTAATTGTGATTAAAGCTATTATTTAATCAATTCAAATCTTATTTTGTATTCAAGTTACCTAAACTATAAATAGGACTTTTGGCTCATTATTTTCATACACAATCTTTCTAAAAGGCTTTTGAACGAAATCTCCTTCTCTTTTCTTTCTTTCTCTTTATTCTTTCTCTCTCTCTCTCTCTCTCTCTCTCTCTCTCTCTCTCCTCTTCATTCTAGGGTTTCTAGGGTTTTTGGTGTGAGTCATTAGATGAATCATATTTTTGGTTCTTGCTTTCTAAAGATCAAGAAGGATTCAAGGAATTGTTTACAATAACATTTCAAAATGTATGTAACCCTAATCTATAATTTTCGATCATAGTAGGATTGATATATGGTTTGTAGTTCATAGTATATTGCCTTAATGTGAAGACATAGATCGTTAAATAGGTTGCATGTAACCTTAGTTGTTAAATATAATTTTCCGTATTGAACATAACTTTTATAACCTATAAAACATATCACTAACTACTTATATAAGAGACATAAGGAAATCAATTAGACAACTGATCAATGAGATCAAGACACCTAGGCTAACACAGCTGTCAAAATAAGCTAATATAAAACCTAAATATACAGAAAATACAAACGTTTGCAATTACAAGTGAAGCTTATACAAATAACTCTCAAATACACTTCACATCCGAACTCAAACACAACTTATCAAATCTGCAAATTCCAAATGATTTACTTAGGCCTCGTTTGTTTTTCTACAAAATTACTTTTTGAGCACTTTTTTCTTCTGGCGGATAGACGTTTAACAAGTGCACGTCTTCTTCCGCAAACTTGAAAAAAGACAAAAGACATTTAACCACTTTCAAAACAAACAGCACCTTATTCCTTCTTTAAAGAAAATCATAAATATATTAAAAATGGTAAATAAATATTTTTATATATATGAATGAAAAACTATTTATTAAAAGTTTTGAAACCACAGGACCATCTATAAGGTTTTTTAAACATAGGAACTATATTCCAAATTTCAAGAAACACCATGGACCAATTATGAGATTTTGTCTGCATAGTATTTGTCGAATATGTAGAGTTCCGGTTAACTATTATTTAGTGGTAACAATTCTAATTCCGTGTCGCAGAAGTTCAGAAGTGAAATCTATTGTATTCCTCCATTTGAATTTATATTTTAAAGTCCTACTCATGATAATTACTATGTGCGGATCTGCACAATACCTCTGACTTCAAAAACAGAATTTAACTTTGTAAAAATATGTGTATGATTAAGCTATGTTGTCATTACATTACAACTACACTATGGTTCGTTCTGCCAAGTGAGCTGTCTACTTTATTTAATTGCTTTCGGTACTTTCAACACTTGGCGTTGAATAACTAGAGTTTCTAAGGTATCACAACTAACCGTTTTGGCCTGATGATGGATTCAACGCTACTCGCATGGACAAACTATTTTGCCTTTTACCATGAGTCAGCCGGGTATGTTAAATGATCTGCAGGCCAAATATAAAACTACCTTATCACATTGTCTGCATTATGGTTCATCCATATAATATAGTATATACTGCAATTATACCGAAATTATGCAACCTCTTTGATGCCAAATGTAAGATTCATAGTTCCATTACAGCAGAAACACAGGCCTGTAACTCTACGAACGCTAACTTCCATCATCAGTGTTCTCCCATGATAATAATCTTAAGTTTACTTCTTGTAGTACTTCCCTCTTCAGCTAACCTTATCTTTAACTTCACTAGTTTCAACCCTAACAACCATGAATTAAGTTACTATGGAGATGCTGCACCTTCTAATCCAGTCATTCAGCTAACCAGAAATCAGCAGGATAAAGAAATGCATTGGAGTACTGGTAGAGTCACTTATCAGAAATTGTTTCGCCTTTGGGACAAAGATTCAGGAGAGCTAGCTGACTTCACAACCCGATTTTCATTCACCATAAATTCTGGGGATCAATCTGTTTATGGTGATGGAATAGCATTCTTTCTTGCTCCAGATGGATTTAAACTTCCTCCTAAACAAGAAGGTAGCGGTATTGGTCTTGTAGGTGCTGACCATGTGCTCAATTCCACATTGAATCCTTTCATAGCAGTTGAGTTTGATACTTATAGAAACGATTGGGACCCACCTGGTGATCATGTAGGTATCAATATCAATTCCATGGTATCAGTTAAAAATGTGACATGGTCAAATCTTGTTGCTAATGGGCAAAGAAACGTAGCAAGGGTAAGTTACAACTCGAGTGCAAAAAGGTTAAGTGTTGCGTTTACTGGTTTTGATCAAACTGGAGTTTTCACACAGAGACTTAGCCAACTAGTTGATCTGAAAGAGTATCTACCAGAATATGTAAGTATCGGTTTTTCAGCTTCAACTGGTGATTACTTTGAGATTCACACTATTCATTCATGGGATTTTAATTCAAGCTTACCTACCCATGATGAGATCATTGGTCCGATTGGTTCAGAGATTAGTATAAATAGTTCTGCACCCAGTCCATCAGTAGTGACGCTTTTGCAACCAGTACTCCATCAGTCACAAAGACAATTTAAAGTAGTGTTGGGTATTGGTCTTGGTTTAGGTCTATGTGCTTTAATTAGTGGGTTTTTCATGTTTGGTTGTTTAAAGAAGAGAAGGATTATATTCCAAAAAAGAGATGAAGAAGACGTGTTTGGTGATACAAAAGAATATGAGATTGAAACCGGGCCAAAGAAATTCTCATACAAACAACTGGCCCTAGCAACAAAGAACTTTTCAGAGGGAGAGAAGATAGGACAAGGGGGTTTTGGTGGGGTTTATAAAGGTTTCATGAGGGAAACGAATTCATATGTAGCTGTTAAGAAGATATCAAGTGGATCCAAACAAGGCATAAAGGAGTATGCAGCTGAAGTGAGAACTATTAGCCAACTAAGACACAAGAACTTGGTGCAACTCGTTGGTTGGTGCCATGAAGGTAAAGAACTCCTACTTGTTTATGAGTTCATGTCGAATGGGAGCTTGGATTCTCATCTCTTCAAGGGAAGTTTCTTGTTGACTTGGGCAATGAGGTATAATGTTGCTCGAGGTTTAGCCTCAGCATTACTTTATCTCCAGGAGGAATGGGAACAGTGTGTTTTGCATAGAGATATCAAAACAAGCAACATTATGCTCGACTCCAATTTCAACGCTAAGCTTGGAGATTTTGGTTTAGCTAGGCTTGTTGACCATGAAATAGGGTGCCAAACGACAATATTGGCAGGTACGATGGGCTACATGGCTCCTGAATGTGTCCTAACGGGGAGAGCTGGCAAGGAATCAGACGTCTATAGCTATGGAGTTGTAGCTCTTGAGCTAGCAAGTGGTAAGAAACCCATTGATCCGATGGCAAAAGATTGTCATAGAAGACTGGTTGACCATGTTTGGGACCTCTATGGAAGAGGTATGCTTAGTCACGTAGCTGATCCGAAACTTGAATCAGATTTTGATGAGGGAGAGATGGAATGTTTGATCACTGTCGGACTTTGGTGTGCTCACCCTGATCCGAAGGTCCGGCCTACTATAAAGCAAGCAATTCAAGTTCTTAACTTCGAAGCACCACTTCCGAACCTTCCGAAAACAGTACCAACCCCTACTTTCTCTGCCACACCTATCACAATGTCTGCGTTTTGGTCTTCGCCGTTGGTTGATCTTACAGGTTCTGGAAGAGACTATACCATGTGTTCGAGTTCAAGTGATGAGGTCAAATCATCCAAGCATACCGGTTCATCTTCAGCCTCCTCGTCGGCATCCTTTGTCGATGATACACAATAAGTAGTTCAGTTTGAACGGCAGGACATGAGTAACATGAGTACTTGTGTCTGCACTATGTTTTTTTTAGTTTTCTTTCAAGGAAAATTGCATGTAGTGAAACAGGATTAATTTCTAGAGGTTTAATTTGCCTTTCCATTTCCACTCCTTTTCTATAACCAACCATATGTATGTGATTTTTTTTTTTTTATTCTTTTTTGTAATTAGGCTTTGCAACTCTATAGAATCCTTTCTTCGTTCGATTTTTGGGATTTACTTTGTAATATGGGTTTGCAACTCTATAGAACTTTCTTCATTCCATTTTTGGTCTTTACTTAAACATCCACTTTAAGAGGATCCACGATACAAAGTTTAATGGAAGAATTTAATTAGATGGAATGGTTTAGATATTTCAATGGATTAAATTCAATGATAGTCAATTATTGAACAATGGAGCCAAAATATAGCTTGGGTTTCATTATTACGAATGACAATAGATTTACAAAGAAAGAAAAATAAATAAATAAATAAACAAAAAATTGCAAAAATGGTTGTATTTTTTCAGGATCTTAGTTCAAACCCAGACTATTTTGGTTTGTAGTCATTTTGAGTTAGTTTTTTTATGTTTTTTGTCGGTCTAAATAGTGAAATGATTGTAATATTTTTGGGTATTTATTTTTCATTTTTCTTTCATTTATTTTAAATCTAATATTAATCTATTTATTTTAATAATTAAAAAAATAAGAAGGGTCCACCTTCTCTCTCTCTCTCTCTCTCTCTCTCTCTCTCTCTCTCTCTCTCTCTCTCTCTCTCTCTCTCTCTCTCTCTCTCTCTCTCTCTCTCTCTCTCTCTCTCTCTCTCTCTCTCTCTCTCTCTCTCTCTCTCTCTCCGACCATCATTTTCTTATAAATTTTTTTTAACATGTTAGAAAAAAGATGGATATGAGTCACGCATACAAGGTGTTCGAACAAATTTTCCAAAGAATAACCTTTCTTATACCCAAGAGCTCGCTCTGGGTCAATAACCCATGTTCGTCGTTGTTCTAACCTCGGATCGTGGTGGAGCAGTTGCAAAATTCTTAGCGGCAATTGCAGCTTCCACAACAAAGTTCTAAAATACAACAACCAAACAAAAATATCAACAACATATAGGGATTCAAATCCATTGTTAAGTATGTGTGTATTTATTTATCTGAATCATTTATTGAGTTGTCTAAACTTGTGAAGCGGATCCATTTATCTTAACAATCATTTCACTAAGGACAACCCTTTTTTGTCATCGCTGCCTTAAGGATTCGAATCTACAATCTAATCTTACACATGGTGTTATGTATGCACTGTATAGTCGTCGGAGAAGATAAAATCAAATTGTTGCTTTCAGAACTAAAGCTGCTGGTGATAGAATTGTATTAGTGATGGCGACAGTGTTCTTGAAATCGACGACGATCCAACTTTGGTGGGTGGTGGTAGTTAAGCTATGGCGGAGGTTGAAAGGATATTGACAAAATCGAGAAGATCATAACTTTGATGAGCAGCGACAATCCAACTTTGGTGGGTGTCTGACTATGGTGGACGACGAGGATCCATAAGTGAAGTCTGAAAATTGAGGTTTGTTTTGGAGAGCTGATAGACATGAATTTAGAGATTTGGGAAGTTTGAAAGAGTAAAGACAGAGGATGAATGAGTTCATCTAAAGCCTCCAAATGATCCAAATGGATCTATGTGTTTGTGTGTGTGTATATGTGAGAGAGAGGCCCAAATTAATTAACTATTTTTTTCCGGGTAAATGGCACAAAAAATACTCTTTTTACACAGGAATTCGATTTTCACACCGTGTTTTTTTTGTGTCAATTTTGACACTGTGTTTTTCAATTTGTTACAATTCTGACCACTTGACTGGTTAACCAGGTTACATGCTGACGTGGCATGATGACGTGTCAGTTTTGATGATGTAGCATGCTGACATGATATGCTGGCGTGTCAAATTTGATTTTTTTTCCACAAAAAACACTAAGTTTTCACTTTTTTTGATTTTGACACTAAGTTTAATTTTTTATTTCAATTTTGACATTATGTTTTTTTTGTTCCAATTGAACATCATTTATCAAATTTTGTTCAATTTTGTCTATTTTCCATTTGAAACCGTATAAATATATTTTTTTATTATATTTTAAACCATATAAACATATTTTTTTTGTTTAAAAGCCACATTTTTATTTAAATACAAGGTGTTTTTTTTCTTACATTCAAACCATTAGTTATATCATGAGAATCAAACTAACCATAAGCTTTTAATAAGATTTAAAAATTTGATGGGTTACAAACTTGATATCCGAGTTTTGATCGACTACACGCCTCCAAACCTCCAAACACATTTTAAAGTTGCATATTTAATATAAAATAATATTTTTATATAACTAATACATATTTATACATAAAAATATGGTTTAAGTGTAAAAAAAATGTATTTATACAAAACTATGGTTTTTAAATGAAAAAAAAAACATATTTATACGAAAAAAAAAACATAGTGTCAAAGTTGAAAGAAAAAATTAAACTTAGTATCAAAATCGAAAAAAAAATGAAAACTTAGTGTTTTTTGTGAGAAAAAAATTCAATTTTGACACGCCAGCATATCATGTCAGCATGTCACATCATCAAAACTGATATGTCATCATACCACGTCCGCATGCAACCTGGTTAACCGGTCAAATGGTCAGAATTGTAACAAATTGAAAAACACAGTGTCAAAATTAACACAAAAAAAAAAACACGGTGTCAAAATCGAATTTTTGTATAAAAATAGTGTTTTTTGTGCCATTTGTCCATTTTTTTCCTTTAAATTAAAATGAAAAAACATAAACAGTATATCAAAAAGGGCATTTTAGTCTTTTTAGTTTTCTAGGTGACCAAAATCACAAGCAAGCATGGTCAAAAGGACCACGAAACTAAAAAAGCCAGGGTTTGGCTAAAACCCAAAAAAAATGCAACCATAAGGACCATTTTTGCAATTTTGTCATAAATAAATATGAAAACTAATTAGGCTAAACTTAGTTTAAGGGCCGATGGGAGGGGAGGTCGCTAAGACACTCACTAGCACAAGGCAAACATCGCCTTTAACATGTGCTACGGGAGGTGCTAAGCGACACTCGCTACCATCTTAACGATAAGAGAGAGAGAGAGAGAGAGAGAGAGAGAGAGAGAGAGAGAGAAAGAAAAAGATAGATAGATAGAGAGAGGGAGAGAGGGAGAGACTTGACTTGCTTGTGATTGGTCCTTTTTTTTGTTTATTCTTTTACTTTTCTTTTTTGCATCGCGCTTTTTAATTAGTTCTTTTTCATTTGAATATTTTTTTTAATTTTTCTTTCTAAAATCTAAATGTACCTAAAATCATATGTATAAAATAAAAAAAATGATGTAAAACATGTTACTACTCTCTATTGCCTAACGGATAAGCATAGAGTTTTTAATATAAATAATGCTATTTTTCAAAAGTACTTATAAAAATCACCGTGTTTCAAAATGTATTGTAAAAATAGGGTGGTGGCCCACCATTCAACCGTTAATTTATAACAATTTAAAAGTCAGTTTTAATATTTCATTTTTATCCTTTAAGTCTTACAATTACATACCAACCTTTAATATATTATTTTTATCCTTTGAGTTTTATAAATGTCATGTTTATGTTATATTAATTTTAAATTAATTTTTTTAAATTGTTATTTGGAATCATTAAATATCATGCAAAATTCATTTATATGTTATATAAATACGTGTTCAAACAATTTACGAAATCAATTTCATTATATTTCATAACTTTTTATACTCGTAGATATGGACTTTACCATTAATATGATTGTAACACCTATAAAATCATGCCAAAATTTAAACTTTCAAAAACATTTAAAATACCAATAGTTATTACAAAAAGGTTTCCAAAATAGTTTCATATCAGAGTTCCCAGATATCATAATCATAAATCGAGGAAAGTGTACGGTCGTGCCTTCGCCTTTCCGCGGTCATCCATCGAACCTGAAACAATAATCGATAAATGTAAGCTCGAAGGCTTAGTGAGTTACCCCCAAAACACCAACCTCATATAACCACAAACATATCATATAACAAGAACAGAACAGCCATGCATATCGAGTCTACAAAGTGACTGGTCCGCTCGCACCGGGCCTTCAGTCCACCTGGTCCACTCTCTAAGTCTACAGTATGATTGGACCGCCCGCACCGGGCCTTCAGTCTATCTGGCCCACTCTCCGAGCCTCGACACGTCTAGACCGCCCTCGTGGAGCCTTCAACCTATCCGGACCGCTCGCCGAGCCTTCGGCCTGACTATGTACCCTTCTGGGTCTGCAGTCTACCCAGTCCGTCCTGGGTATGTTGGCCTACAGCACGAAGTAGGACCCACCTCAACCCAACCCCCATACCAATCAATCATGTGCACATAACAATAATCACATAACAGTCCATATATAGACAAACCGATCTAACAGATCATATAGAATAACAACATCCTAACCAGGATACCGACCTAGACTAGGTCACTAAACATAGCATCATCCTATATACCAGGATACCGACCTAACCAGGTCACTAACCATAATACCGTCCTGCTACCAGGATGCAAATCTAAAAGATCAATAAACATATCAAGCAATACCAGTACACAATCCGAGAAAGGGCCGACCTTGGTGCCTTAGACCCTGTCAATATAGTGAGGATAACTCACCTTGAAATGTCGATCTAAACCAAAAAAGCAGATTCCCGAACCTCCGTCTCACCGACAATCCCGAACTATCCAGAATAACAAATAATAAGTCAACACACGGGAGTATAAATCTTGACCAAGAATCACTCATAGAATAATAGCCAATTTGCTTTCCTCTAATTTGGGGTCAAGGCCCAAAACCAAACTCATGATCTAAGTCCATATAAAAAGGCCCAACATTGGCCCAACTTTCCAAACTGGGCCCAACCACCAAATTGGGCCTACATCCAAGATCCAAAACCAAGACTTGGCCCAAAACACCTTACCCATAATGTCCAGCAAGGTCCAAGTCCAACTAGTCCATAGCCAGCCTAAATTCGAGGCTCAATATCAAAAACCCCAAACAGAGGACGTACGCTGGGCGTACCCCTCTGGTACATGGGGCGTACTTCGACTCCTGTTGACTGGAAAACGGGCCATTGACCCGGTACACGGGGCATACTTCTACCTACGTGGGGCGTACGCGAGCTGAACAAAAACTCTCATAAGTGCTTAATGGCTTAAGCACTTAAACCCAAACTTCAGATCCATCGACCAAATGTTCCTAGGACTCATAAAGTCTCAAACTTTATCACTTTGGACGTCCATAAAGCTCTTAATCTAAGGTATTAATCCATTAAGACCTTCCTAATGCATTCATGGGACACCTTAAGTCATTGGGACCTTATTTTTAACACTCATAACCCCTTTCAAGAGCCTGAAAGGACAACTCATCTCATCCAAATCATGACATGCACCATTTGGGACTTTTTGGGACAAGAATGCTTCCATGAAGCTAAAATGACTAGATCTAACTCATACAAGAATAAAGTTTCAAGCTTTTTACCTCCTGGAACTTCTAGAACACACACCAACTTCAGATCTTCAAGCCAATCTTCTTCTCCAACTTATTGGTGCAATGCCTTTACCTCCAAGAGCTCAAAATACCAACCAACTCACACTCTCACACAAGAACTAGGGTTTGGGGACGTTTCTGGAAGATGGAGGCTGAGAAGGAGGAGAGAAATGAGTCTTAAGGACAATTATATAGCCCCCAAGCCAAGACATTAGGTTTCCTCCTGTTATGAGTACGCCCAGCGTACATAAGTGTACGCCCAACGTACTAGGGCGCGCCTTAGTACGCTCAGCGTACCCTTATGTACGCGCAGCGTACTCTTCCTGATTCCAAACTTACAATTTAGCCCTTAGGCTCTTCAATACTTTACCCTTCCATTCCCATGGACTACAAATGATAAAACTTGGGATGTTACAACTCTCCCCCACTTAAATTCGATTTCGTCCTCGAAATCATTCCTTACCATCCTTGACATCCCGACCTCCTGAGGGGCACCTCCACCACTCGAACTCATAATGGTTCCCAAGGTGAGCAACCCAACATAATTCCCAACCTTGAAGATAATCAATTCATAACCTTGCGAAACAACCAATCCCACCTCTCTTGAACCCTAAAATTTGAAATCCCGAAACTGGTCTGTCTTCCTGACAGGCCTTATCTACTGATCCGTTGTTACTTCCATTCCACTGATCCCTTAGACTAATCAAACAACTCTGATAATTCAAGGTTTCCCACCAGAAATAGAACCGCATATTACCCGCTGCTATGACAATTAATGCTTCCATAGATTACCAACTAGGGTAGACCGAGCCTTCAACATGACTGAACCGCCTTCCAGGGCCTACAGCCTTCCCGGACCGCTCGTCGGGCGTTGACCTGACTGGACCGCCTTACCAGGCCTTCAGTCCAACCAGGCCATCCTGGTCCGCCAACCCTATGCCCCAACTCTACCTTTCTCCTGAACCTTTCGTGCCTACAACTCTCTGTCGGTCCGCACCCGGTATCCTGGCCTACTGCATATAGCAGGACCGCCTCTCACTCCACAATATCCACTTGTAGAACAGTTGATACACCATAACATATATATATATATATATATATATACACACACTAGGAACCTGATCTTATGACCAACTACTCCCACCTAATGATCTACCATGCATACAGAGTCTTCATCATGACGGGACTGCCTCACCAGGCCTTCCGCCTATCTGGACCACTCTTTGAACCTTCAGCATGTCTGGACCGCCCTTCTGGGCCTTCAGCCTGTCTCGACCGTCCTACGAGCCTTCGACCTGACTGGTACGCCCTACCGGCCTTTAGTCTATCCGGACCGCTCTAAGCTGTTGAGCATCACCCTGGTCCACCCCCTTCCCGGTGACCCTTCCCATGCAGACTGTTCTCACCCACTTGGGGTTCCGAACTTTGGTCCCAATCCGTGGACCGTAACCTTGGCCTAACCCTAGGCGTCATGTCAATAGTCCACCCACTCGAACAACCGTGGCCACATCCCTGACCTGCGCACCTACCACATGCGTTAAGTAACCGGATACCTGTTGAAAGTACTATATAACCCCTGGCATCTAACATAACCCTCAATGATCGCAGTCTTATCTGAGAATTTCCAATTCTCCCCTACTTGGGACACTAGCTACTATCTGCTGATGGCGAAACCTCCACAACTTATCCGTCCGTACTGGGTATTATCATCCTTATCCGTGGATCGATCAACCCTAGAGTGAGCGACCTCCGAAGAACAACCCTTCTATCATGGTGCAACCAAACTTCAAAAGAAACCCAAGTCTCAACTGAGCACTTCTGCATCTCTGATTTACAGCTACTAGCCCTGGAATAGAGATCCTATATCCTAACTTCTGATCACCAACATCCCTGGATACTAATTGACTAACACCCCTCGATACTAAACTCCTAAAGCTCTCCTATATAGCTATGACATATGAACAAAGGGATGGAAAAGAATTCACAGGATCATCATAATCAATAAAATAAAAGATAGAAACATACTAGCAGTCGCATCTGGTGTTGTCCCGGTCTCCATTATTGTAAGCTACAAGGCGCATCCCTGAGCCCTCGGAGGCTCTACTCCACCCTGACCCCCACCATTAATCCTCAATGTAGCCAGCGCTGGAGCCTGCACCGGTCTTGCAACCAGCTGTTGACAGTTGGTCCTCACGTAACCAACTTGATGGCAATGATAACAAATCCTCATGTCCTGAACCGGGGCCAACTGGCGAAAATCGCTCGCATAGTGCCCCTCCTTCCCGCACTTGCGGTACACACCGTCGGACTTACAAACTCCGATATTACCCTTCCCATACTTCTCACAAGTGTGGCTGCCCTATCCTCCAACCCTAGAATCCACGGTCTTGGATCGCTTTGGCGTAGGCTGCGACTGCACTAGTGCCTACCTCTGCTCTCGCAATTGCAACTGAATCTCAAGCTCACGCCGCCTGGCGGCCTCCTGCAACTCCAACAAGGTATCATATCTCTGTGTGGACACGAACTGCCTGATGTCTATCTTGAGCCTGCTCAGATACCGGGTCATCTGAGCCTGCTCCGAAGCAAACTCGGGGCAAAACATCGCCCTCTCAGTAAATATGCGAGTGATCTTCGTGACCGACTCGGCATCCTGACGCAGGTCCAAGAACTCACGCGCTAGCCTCTCCCGCTCAACCCGAGGGACGTAATAGGTACAGAACATATCCCGAAATTGATCCCAAGTAACAGCAGCACACTGCTCATCTGAATATGATCAAGTAATCAACCTCCACCAATCCTTTGCTCCGGACCTCAGCAGGTTCGGAGCACACCTGACCTTCTGGTCAGCAGGACAAGAACATGTGAAGAAACATCCCTCCACGTCAGATAGCCACCTCATGGCCACGATCGGATCCTGGGTACCATCAAATGTTGGGGGCTTCGTGTTATCGAAATCTCGATACTGAAAAACTCGGCCAGATCCCAACCCTGCCACTGATACAGCTGTTGTGGCTGCCGCCTCAGTAAGGGCTGCATAACGATCATCGAAATACTCCACCATAACGGTCTTGATAGAACCAAACATCTCCGGAAACTGAGCCCGGAACATAGCAGCAACCTCATCATGCAGGATCTCCCGGATCCTGGCATCCATCTCATTTGGCCTCATTTGGCCGATAGTCTCGGGCACCGTCGGTGCCTCCTGACCGCCCTCTCCTAATCCTGATCTAGATTCAGTCACGAATCACCGTGTAACCACCATGCTGAAAACATGTCGAAAAACATCAGATACTCCTTAAACAATCCGGGAACCAACTCCCAACTAAAACCCGTAGGGGTTGTGACTTCCTTGCTACGCGTATGGGTCATTATGAACTTTCCAAGGTATTACCCTATCTAGCATACAATAATTGATACTTGGGTAAACAAATGGATAGAATACATACCTTTGTTTGATGTAGCTTGTCTTCATGAAGCTTGAGTGCCTAGTGCTGTGACAACCTGAAATTTATTCCGTCATTGTAACTCGTTTCCGTCAATAAAAATCGTCTTTATCGAATTGTTTCGTTAACATTTTGGTTTAGGTTATTCAAATTGAGACTTTTATTATGAATTTATGAGTGTCCAAACGCTTTGAAACACCCTTGTCATTATTTTTTTTAAAAAAATTCTAATTCACGACCACGTTGGATTACGAATACTTAATCGGGTATGACCATAAACCCCGTTTAACATCGGTATCGGGTAGATTTCCACCGGGCCACAAACTCAAACCCTATATAAGGGTGAATGGACTTCATTTGAAGCTTTTCCGCTCTCTCTCTCTCTACTCTCTCTCTTCAAGCTAATTTTGATCCAAAAATCACCTCTTTCAAGCTCCAAACTTGTAAGTAATCTATCCTAGCTTATAGTTTAGCTTGTTTAACATGCAAATATGTATTTAAATCATCCAAAAGTATCAAAAACTTGTGTTTACGGCCCTAGAACAGCCCCAAACCGTAAACACCCTTAAATGGGGTTTTGGAGCCCCAAAACCCTCCCAAATCACTCCTAGTGCTTAGATATGACTTAAGGACTTGCATGTACGAGTGTAGAACACCAAACTCTTATCATTTGGGGAGTAAACATGAGTTTACGGCCCAAGAACATTCTTGGACCGTAAACCCTCCTTCATAGGCCGTAAACACCTTTTAAGGTGTTAAATTGCCCCTTAAACACCTCCTATGGCTTGGAATAATGTTTAGAACCAACCACCATCGAAGTAGGGACCCTAAACATCAAGGAAACCATGTCCTTAGGAGATTATGGCCATAAACCCCCTTAGGATTGGTTCCTTGGCCGTAAACTCCTCTAAAGATGTCAAATGGTGCCCTAACTTCCTTCAATGGCTTGTATATTGGACTAGAATCATGTGTGCTTCACCTAGAACCACCAAAGCATGAAATGAGGGAACAGTTAAGCGTTTACGGCCGTAAACTCTATGTTTACAGCCGTGAACTCCTCAAAGTGATCAAATTGAGCCTTAGTCACTTCCTATGCCCTAGAATTGAACCTAGCTTAATTTCCCAAGTGTTGTAAGACCTTTAAGCATCCAAGAACACACCACCCATGAGTTTACGACCATAAACTCATGGGGATATGGTCAATGGGCCGTAATCTCTTCCAAGAGTTTACTCTCGAAGAGTAAACTCCATATCCAAGCCATACACCCCCTTAGATGCTACCCGGATCATTCCTAACACTTGAGATAAAGTGTTTTCGCGCCTCAGAGTGAATTATCTTACTTAATTAGTAGTTCAAAGTCTAATTAGATACAATTATGTATCTCCTCATGTTACATAAGAACCTCGCGCGTGTTCAAGCCTTCAACTGATACTTAGCGTCCTACCCGGCACATTTCTCGACTGGTGAGTTCATAACCCTATACTTTTCCGAGTTTTTCATGTTTTCAGGGGGGGGGGGGGGATACAAGCAAATCATAAAGTTTTTTGTAACTTAAAAACTGATGTAATTACACGATTTTCGGACAAACTTTAGATACTTTATCCCTTTTGTAATATGCAGAGCATAAGGGACGTTTTCTGAATATAATTACATAGTTTTCAAAATAGCGTGAGAACTTATCAAACCATTCAATTTATTATGGGAATAATTTGGGATCTTTATTACTTGTTTTACGTATTCAGATTTCATGCAAAGTCAATATATAAACTATGTCTAATTTAGTTTACCCATGTTTAATCTAGAGTATCATGCTAAATAATTACTTTGTATATAATTATTTATAATCTACTTTGTTCCAAACAAATTCGAAACTCGATAACGACCAATTATACCGTGAATTAGTAATACTAGCTTGTGAGACTTGTCTTCGTTATACCCTTCGGGGTACCAGTAAATCCTCTCCGGAAGTATAACCAGAGTCTCCTAGAGGGAGAACTTGAAATTTATGGATCGATCTATTCGGGACTGAAAATCCCACACCTTAACTGCTAGCTATAGTTAGGCGGGCACGCCTGGGGTGACAAATTTTGGAATCAAACGACGCCTGAAGAACGTCAAGGAGGTCACGGGTCAAATTAGTATGGTTATACGACTCACAATACGTATTAAATTAATTAACTTTATTCACGGACTCCTTTCTTTATTCTATAGTTTTATGTATTAAAAACTACCTACTTATTAGTCTTATATACGTGTTAAAACTAATGTACTTTTCAAGGATAATCAGGTTTCAGGAAACTTCACTTAAACGCTACAAGTATGGTAGATACTTGTATATTGCATTCCGAATCAATAACTAACCACCAACTTTTAAGGAAAATAAGGGTTTTTCCTAGGATAACTTAACTTCTCTTAACCAGGCTGTTTAACAAATGGATAACTAAACTTCTCTTATAAGAAAATATGGGATTTTATTGGATAACAACTTTTTCAGTAAACCAAAGGAAACTTGTTCTTTTACCAGAAATAAACCGCTTATGAACTCACCAGCTTTATGCTGATATTTTTAAAACTGCTTGCATTCTCAGGTTCTCGTTACACAGGTATCCTGCATTCTTTTGGAGAAGACGGAGCGTTTAGAAGTCTCTTCTTTACTTGGTTCGTACTGATGTATAAATAAAACATGTATTACCTTGCTTTCAAACACATGTAAAAACTCCTATGTAATGTAATGTTTTGTGTTTACTATGCTTGATGTGTACATTGGTTGTGATACTTTACATGACATCCTCCGCCCCAGAACGTTTCCGCCTTCGGTTTCGGGGTGTGACAGATTGGTATCTGAGCCCTTGTTTATAGTGAACTAAGTATACTGAACCTTACATGGTATATAACTATAAACACTAAGGGGCCGAAGCGCTCTGAACTAAAAGTATACTTTAAAAATATAAGTATTTTTACTCCAAGTATACAAGAATACCTAAACGCCAGAAATCGTAACCGCAAGTAGAACAAAACATAAGTAATTGGGTGTTGCGTACTGCGGTTAAAACTGGGGAGTTATGTATTCGTGTCTAGGGTCAATATAGCCTGATCAACTATATTCATTCAAGACACGGCCAACAAGTGCTTGGGAGTGACTGTGGTGTGCAGTAGGCCTAAAACTTACCTAATATCCAAACAATGAGTCATCGTCGCAGTGAAACATAAAATACTATGGGAGTATTTTCTAGAGCCAACTTCGTTATAAAAATCCTCGTTCAAGTGTTGCTACTCATTCTCCTTAGCAATAAATTCCCTTGCTTTGGTAGCTTTTCTATATATTATCGCATAGTAGAACACTCTATCTGTCATAATGAGATATCTCTTGTTCCATATCTCTTGATTCAATTCAGAGGACTTACCATCCTCTCTTTCCTGATCATTTTAGATCAAGATGCCTCCAAGAAAAAGACCCAGCTCAAAGAACAACAATCCTCCTCCACCACCACCTCCCTCTCCATTTGATCCCGCCATGTTCCAAGCAGCTGTTACTGCTGCTGTGGCAGCTGCCATGTCGCAAATGAACCCTAGTGGTCTTGGTGGGCCAGGAGGTGGTACTCAGCCTCAAAACCAGGAAGGTGGTCAGGGACACCAGAAGGAATGTTCCTACAAAGATTTCATGAACGCAAAACCCACATCCTTCGACGGCACAGGAGGTGTTATTTCCCTGACTCAATGGATTGAGAAAATTGAGTCCATTTTCGAAATCCATTCCTGTTCCGAAGCCAACAAAGTAAAATTCGCCACTAGCACTTTCGCCAACAGGGCATTGACCTGGTGGAATTGTCGGGTCAAATCCCTAACCCTACTAGTGGCAAACGCTATGGGTTGGGAGAGTTTGAAGGAGCTGCTACTTGCTGAATACTGCCCTCAGGGCGAATTGCAGAAACTGGAGCACGAACTCTGGAACCTTAAGATGAAGGGTTCCGATGTCGCCGCTTACACCTCCAGATTTGAAGACCTGGCGCTTCTCTGCCTGGGAATGGTTACCCCGGAAAGTAAAAAGATTGAAAGATTCATCTGGGGATTGACCCAACCAACCAAGGGTAATGTTTTGGCTGCAAAGCCAAACACATTCGACAGCGCTAAATGCCTGGCGCAAACCCTGATCGACCATGGGGATGATCTTGATGAAGTGGCCACCGCTCTTGAACCGGCAAAAAGGAGTGTTGAGAAAAGAAAATTTTGGAAGCAGAAAAAGGGTCAATCTTCCCAAGAGCCCTCCAAGAAGCAGCAAACTGTGGCATTCCACGCTGCTACTACTCCCGTTGCTGTTTCTGTCGTTGCTTCTACAGCTCAAGCACCTACCAGTAGGTATGCTGGTACCCTTCCTCGATGTAACAAGTGTAACTTCCACCATAACCCCGGTCCTTGTCGTGAACTGTCATGCTCCAATTGTGGTAAGAAGGGACATATGATCCGATTCTGCAAAACACCAACCCAATCAACCAATCAAACTTCCGGAGCGGGTGTCGGTCAGGCCTGCTACGGTTGCGGTGAAGTCGGGAATTTCAAGCGAAACTGCCCCAAGGCAGCAACAGCTGGCAACACCGGGAGAGTTCTATCTATGGGACGAGATGAGGCAGTCGCCGATCCCACTGTCGTCACGGGTACGTTCCTTCTCGACAACTCTTATGCTTGTATCCTTTTTGATTCTGGTGATGAACGAAGATTTGTTATCCATTCATTCAAACATCTTCTTAAACATAATCCCCAACCATTAATTGAAACGTTTACCGTCGAGATGGCTAACGGTGAGAAAGAGAACGCTAACGATATATTCATAGGTTGTACCCTTACCCTGAACGATCATTCTTTCCCTATCGACCTAATGCCAGTTTCCATAAAGATCTTTGATGTTATCATTGTCATGGATTGGTTGAGTCCCAATCATGATGATATCCTTTGTTACAAAAAAAACCATCCGTCTCAATCTTCCCTCGGACCAGACTCTCCTGATCTACGGCTATAAACTCAGTTCCAACCTTCGCATAATTTTGTGCATCAAAGCTCAAAAACTTCTGAGAAAGGAGTGTCACGCATTCCTAGCTCATGTAATCAACGAGAAACAGGAAGTTAAAGACCTCGAGAGCATCCCCGAAGTCTGTAACTTTCCTGATGTCTTTCCCGAAGAGCTCCCGGGAATTCCTCCCAAACGCCAAGTCGAGTTTCGCATCGACCTAATTCCCGGAGCAAATCTTGTAGCCAAGTCTCCATATCGCTTAGCTCCAGCAGAAATGCATGAGTTATCCAGCCAGCTCAATGAGCTACTTAGTAAAGGGTTCATCAGACCGAGTTCCTCACCCTGGGGAGCCCGGTATTGTTTGTGAAGAAGAAAGATGGATCCTTTCGGATGTGTATAGACTACCGCGAGTTGAACAAATTGACCATCAAAAATCGTTATCCTCTTCCTCGAATAGATGACCTTTTCGATCAACTTCAGGGAGCCAGCTATTTCTCAAAGATAGACCTTAGATCAGGGTACCATCAACTTCGAGTTCACGAGAATGATGTTTTTAAGACAACATTCAGGACTCGATATGGACACTACGAGTTTGTAGTGATGCCCTTCGGTCTAACCAACGCACCGGTAGTGTTCATGGATCTGATGAACCGGGTGTGTCGCCCCTTTCTGGACAAGTTCATCATCGTGTTCATTGATGACATACTTGTCTATTCTAGAAGTGAAGAAGATCACAAACAACACTTGAGGATAATGTTGGAAACTCTTAGATTGGAAAAGTTGTACGTGAAATTCTCCAAGTGCAAATTCTGGATTCGGAAGGCAGCTTTCCTTGGTCACGTGGTAAGCGAGGAGGGTATACACGAGGACCCGTCTAAAATCAAGGCGATAGAGAATTGGTCGGCACCGAAGACACCCATAGAAATTCGTCAATTCTTGGGTCTCGCCGGCTATTATCGCAGATTCATTCAGAATTTTTCCAGAATCGCCAAACCCCTAACCACTCTGACACAGAATGGTGTACCCTTTTGTTGGAGTGAAAAGCAAGACACTGCATTTCAAACGTTAAATCGAGCATTGTGCAGCGCACCTATCCTGTCCCTGCCTGAAGGGACAGAGGATTTCGTTGTCTATTGCGACGCGTCCAATCCGGGCTTAGGCTGTGTGCTTATGCAGAGAGGAAATGTTATTGCTTATGCCTCAAGACAGCTGAAAGCACACGAAGTTAACTACACAACTCACGACTTGGAGTTTGGAGCAGTGGTCTTCGTACTGAAGATTTGGACCAAGTGCACGATCTTCACTGACCATAAAAGTCTACAACACATCTTCGATCAGAAGGACTTAAACATGAGACAACGGTGATGGGTAGAGCTGCTCAGTGATTATGAGTGCGAAATCCGCTACCATCCCGGCAAGGCCAATGTGGTGGCAGATGCCCTTAGCCGAAAAGAGAGTTCAAGCCGCAAAGTGAAGACACTGACAATGACCATCCATTCCCACTTATTCGTATAGATTCGAGAAGCCCAGTTAGAAGCCCTAAAACCAGAGAACGTGTTGAATGAAGCCTTAAGGGGGATGGATAAGAAACTTGAGATTAAAGGGAGTCCATTGTTTCATGGATCAAGACTGGACCCCAAATTTCGGAGGTTTCAGGGAAGTTGTCATGAACGAAGCTCACAAGACCAGATACTCCGTTCACCCAGGTTCGGATAAGATGTACTTGGATCTCAAGAAGCTATATTGGTGGCCAAATATGAAAGCCGAAATCGCTAGCTTCGTGAGCAAGTGTCTGACTTGCGCCAAAGTTAAGGTCGAGTATTAGAAGCCCTCGGGTCTGCTCCCGCAACCCGAGATACCTGAGTGGAAATGGGAGATGATTACTATGGATTTCATCACCAAGTTACCCAAATCCCCGAGTGGGTACGATACCATTTGGGTAGTTGTCGACCGATTGACAAAATCCGCTCACTTCCTACCGATTAAAGAATCATTCAAGATAGAAAGACTTACGTGAATCTACATCCAAGAGATAGTCCGATTGCACGGTGTGCTTGTGTCCATTATCTCTGATCGAGATAGCAGGTTTACCTCAAGGTTTTGGCAGTCCCTTCTGAAAGCTCTTGGAACTAAGTTGGATATGAGTACAGCTTATCATCCTCAGACAGACGGGGAGAGTGAGAGAACTATCCAGATCCTGGAAGACATGCTGAGAGCATGTCTCATTGATTTCGGAAAGTCATGGGACACCCATTTACCCTTGATTGAGTTCTCGTATAACAATAGTTACCACACCAGCATCAAGGCTGCCCCGTTCGAAGCCCTCTACGGTTGCAAGTGTAGATCCCCTCTGTGATGGGCCGAGGTAGGTGACACACAGCTAGCTAAGAGTCGAGTCCCCGATAGTGCTCTCACTGGTCTTGAAATCATCCGCGAAACCACCGAGAAGATCATTCAAATCCGAGAACGACTGAAAGCTTCACGAGACAGATAGAAGAGTTACGCTGATAAACGACGGGAACCTCTGGAATTCCAGGTTGGAGATTGTGTCATGTTAAAGGTCTCACCCTGGAAGGGCATGATACATTTTGGAAAGCACGAAAAACTGAACCCGAGGTACATAGGACCTTTCGAGATCCTCGCTAGGATCGGTCCCGTAGCCTACAAACTCCGACTACCTCAAGAGCTTGGCAATATCCATCCTGTATTCCAAGTCTCTAACCTTAAGAAGTGTCTGTCCGATGAAACCCTCGTGATCCCTCTTGATGAAATTGAGATCAACGAAAACCTAAACTTCGTGGAAGAACCAGTCGAAATCATGGATCGAGAAATCAAATGTACAAAACAAAGTCGCATCCCAATAGTGAAGGTTCCCTGGAATGCCAAGCGGGGACCCGAATTCACTTGGGAGCACGAAGACTCGATGAAGCAGAAATATCCGCATCTCTTTCCAAATCCATAATTTGTATCTTAATTCTAAATTTCGGGACGAAATTCTCTCTAACAGGGGGATGATGTGCAACGTGAAATTTATTCCGTCATTGTAACTCGTTTCCGTCAATAAAAATCGTCTTTATCGAATTGTTCCGTTAACATTTTGGTTTAGGTTACTTAAATTGAGACTTTTATTATGACTTTATGAGTGTCCAAACGCTTTGAAACATCCTTGTCATTCTTTTTTTTTAAAAAAAAATTCTAATTCACGACCACGTTGGATTACGAATACTTAATCGGGTACGACCATAAACCCCGTTTAACGTCGGTATCGGGTAGATTTCCACCGGGCCACAAACTCAAACCCTATATAAGGGTGAATGGACTTCATTTGAAGTTTTTCCACTCTCTCTCTCTCTACTCTCTCTCTTCAAGATAATTTTGATCCAAAAATCACCTATTTCAAGCTCCAAACTTGTAAGTAATCTATCCTACCTTATAGTTTAGCTTGTTTAACATGCAAATCTGTATTTAAATCATCCAAAAGTATCAAAAACTTGTGTTTACGGCCCTAGAACAGCCCCAAACCGTAAACACCCTTAAATAGGGTTTTGGAGCCCCAAAACCCTCCCAAATCACTCCTAGTGCTTAGATATGACTTAAGGACTTGCATGTACGAGTGTAGAACACCAAACTCTTATCATTTGGGGATTAAACATGAGTTTACGGCCAAGAACATTCTTGGACCGTAAACCCTCCTTCATAGGCCGTAAACACCTTTTAAGGTGTTAAATTTCCCCTTAAACACCTCCTATGGCTTGGAATAATGTCTAGAATCAACCACCATCGAAGTAGGGACCCTAACCATCAAGGAAACCATGTCCTTAGGAGATTACCGCTGTAAACCCCCTTAGGATTTGTTCCTTGGCCGTAAACTCCTCTAAAGAGGTCAAATGGTGCCCTAACTTCCTTCCATGGCTTGTATATTGGACTAGAATCATGTGTGCTTCACCTAGAACCACCAAAGCATGAAATGAGGGGACAATTAAGTGTTTACGGCCTTAAACTCTATGTTTACAGCTGTGAACTCCTCAAAGTGATCAAATTGAGCCTTAGTCACTTCCTATGCCCTAGAATTGAACCTAGCTTAATTTCCCAAGTGTTGTAAGACCTTTAAGCATCCAAGAACACACCACCCATGAGTTTAGGGCCGTAAACTCATGGGGATATGGTATATGGGCCGTAATCTCTTCCAAGAGTTTACTCTCGAAGAGTAAACTCCATATCCAAGCCATACACCCCCTTAGATGCTACCCAGATCATTCTTAACACTTGAGATAAAGTGTTTTCGTGCCTTAGAGTGAATTATCTTACTTAATTAGTAGTTCAAATTCTAATTAGATACAATTATGTATCTCCTCATGTTACATAGGAACCTCACGCGTGTTCAATCCTTAAACTGATACTTAGGGTCCTACCCGGCGCATTTATCGACTGGTGAGTTCATACCCCTATACTTTTCCGAGTTTTTCATGTTTTCAGGGGGGATACAAGCAAATCATAAAGTTTTTCGTAACTTAAAAACTGATGTAATTACACGATTTTCTGACAAACTTTAGATACTTTATCCCTTTTGTAATATGCGAAGCATAAGGGACATTTTCTGAATATAATTACATAGTTTTCAAAATAGCGTGAGAACTTATCAAACCATTCAATTTATTATGGGAATAATTTGGGATCTTTATTACTTGTTTTACGTATTCAGATTTCATGCAAAGTCAATATATAAACTATGTCTAATTTAGTTTACCCATGTTTAATCTAGAGTATCATGCTAAATAATTACTTTGTATATAATTATTTATAATCTACTTTGTTCCAAACAAATTCGAAACTCGATAACGACCAATTATACCGTGAATTAGTAATACTAGCTTGTGAGACTTGTCTTCGTTATACCCTTCGGGGTACCAGTAAATCCTCTCCGGAAGTATAACCAGAGTCTCCTAGAGGGAGAACTTGAAATTTATGGATCGATCTATTCGGGACTGAAAATCCCACACCTTAACTGCTAGCTATAGTTAGGCGGGCACGCCTGGGGTGACAAATTTTGGAATCAAACGACGCCTGAAGAACGTCAAGGAGGTCACGGGTCAAATTAGTATGGTTATACGACTCACAATACGTATTAAATTAATTAACTTTATTCACGGACTCCTTTCTTTATTCTATAGTTTTATGTATTAAAAACTACCTACTTATTAGTCTTATATACGTGTTAAAACTAATGTACTTTTCAAGGATAATCAGGTTTCAGGAAACTTCACTTAAACGCTACAAGTATGGTAGATACTTGTATATTGCATTCCGAATCAATAACTAACCACCAACTTTTAAGGAAAATAAGGGTTTTTCCTAGGATAACTTAACTTCTCTTAACCAGGCTGTTTAACAAATGGATAACTAAACTTCTCTTATAAGAAAATATGGGATTTTATTGGATAACAACTTTTTCAGTAAACCAAAGGAAACTTGTTCTTTTACCAGAAATAAACCGCTTATGAACTCACCAGCTTTATGCTGATATTTTTAAAACTGCTTGCATTCTCAGGTTCTCGTTACACAGGTGTCCTGCATTCTTTTGGAGAAGACGGAGCGTTTAGAAGTCTCTTCTTTACTTGGTTCGTACTGATGTATAAATAAAACATGTATTACCTTGCTTTCAAACACATGTAAAAACTCCTATGTAATGTAATGTTTTGTGTTTACTATGCTTGATGTGTACATTGGTTGTGATACTTTACATGACATCCTCCGCCCCAGAACGTTTCCGCCTTCGGTTTCGGGGTGTGACAGATTGGTATCTGAGCCCTTGTTTATAGTGAACTAAGTATACTGAACCTTACATGGTATATAACTATAAACACTAAGGGGCCGAAGCGCTCTGAACTAAAAGTATACTTTAAAAATATAAGTATTTTTACTCCAAGTATACAAGAATACCTAAACGCCAGAAATCGTAACCGCAAGTAGAACAAAACATAAGTAATTGGGTGTTGCGTACTGCGGTTAAAACTGGGGAGTTATGTATTCGTGTCTAGGGTCAATATAGCCTGATCAACTATATTCATTCAAGACACGGCCAACAAGTGCTTGGGAGTGACTGTGGTGTGCAGTAGGCCTAAAACTTACCTAATATCCAAACAATGAGTCATCGTCGCAGTGAAACATAAAATACTATGGGAGTATTTTCTAGAGCCAACTTCGTTATAAAAATCCTCGTTCAAGTGTTGCTACTCATTCTCCTTAGCAATAAATTCCCTTGCTTTGGTAGCTTTTCTATATATTATCGCATAGTAGAACACTCTATCTGTCATAATGAGATATCTCTTGTTCCATATCTCTTGATTCAATTCAGAGGACTTACCATCCTCTCTTTCCTGATCATTTTAGATCAAGATGCCTCCAAGAAAAAGACCCAGCTCAAAGAACAACAATCCTCCTCCACCACCACCTCCCTCTCCATTTGATCCCGCCATGTTCCAAGCAGCTGTTACTGCTGCTGTGGCAGCTGCCATGTCGCAAATGAACCCTAGTGGTCTTGGTGGGCCAGGAGGTGGTACTCAGCCTCAAAACCAGGAAGGTGGTCAGGGACACCAGAAGGAATGTTCCTACAAAGATTTCATGAACGCAAAACCCACATCCTTCGACGGCACAGGAGGTGTTATTTCCCTGACTCAATGGATTGAGAAAATTGAGTCCATTTTCGAAATCCATTCCTGTTCCGAAGCCAACAAAGTAAAATTCGCCACTAGCACTTTCGCCAACAGGGCATTGACCTGGTGGAATTGTCGGGTCAAATCCCTAACCCTACTAGTGGCAAACGCTATGGGTTGGGAGAGTTTGAAGGAGCTGCTACTTGCTGAATACTGCCCTCAGGGCGAATTGCAGAAACTGGAGCACGAACTCTGGAACCTTAAGATGAAGGGTTCCGATGTCGCCGCTTACACCTCCAGATTTGAAGACCTGGCGCTTCTCTGCCTGGGAATGGTTACCCCGGAAAGTAAAAAGATTGAAACATTCATCTGGGGATTGACCCAACCAACCAAGGGTAATGTTTTGGCTGCAAAGCCAAACACATTCGACAGCGCTAAATGCCTGGCGCAAACCCTGATCGACCATGGGGATGATCTTGATGAAGTGGCCACCGCTCTTGAACCGGCAAAAAGGAGTGTTGAGAAAAGAAAATTTTGGAAGCAGAAAAAGGGTCAATCTTCCCAAGAGCCCTCCAAGAAGCAGCAAACTGTGGCATTCCACGCTGCTACTACTCCCGTTGCTGTTTCTGTCGTTGCTTCTACAGCTCAAGCACCTACCAGTAGGTATGCTGGTACCCTTCCTCGATGTAACAAGTGTAACTTCCACCATAACCCCGGTCCTTGTCGTGAACTGTCATGCTCCAATTGTGGTAAGAAGGGACATATGATCCGATTCTGCAAAACACCAACCCAATCAACCAATCAAACTTCCGGAGCGGGTGTCGGTCAGGCCTGCTACGGTTGCGGTGAAGTCGGGAATTTCAAGCGAAACTGCCCCAAGGCAGCAACAGCTGGCAACACCGGGAGAGTTCTATCTATGGGACGAGATGAGGCAGTCGCCGATCCCACTGTCGTCACGGGTACGTTCCTTCTCGACAACTCTTATGCTTGTATCCTTTTTGATTCTGGTGATGAACGAAGATTTGTTATCCATTCATTCAAACATCTTCTTAAACATAATCCCCAACCATTAATTGAAACGTTTACCGTCGAGATGGCTAACGGTGAGAAAGAGAACGCTAACGATATATTCATAGGTTGTACCCTTACCCTGAACGATCATTCTTTCCCTATCGACCTAATGCCAGTTTCCATAAAGATCTTTGATGTTATCATTGTCATGGATTGGTTGAGTCCCAATCATGATGATATCCTTTGTTACAAAAAAAACCATCCGTCTCAATCTTCCCTCGGACCAGACTCTCCTGATCTACGGCTATAAACTCAGTTCCAACCTTCGCATAATTTTGTGCATCAAAGCTCAAAAACTTCTGAGAAAGGAGTGTCACGCATTCCTAGCTCATGTAATCAACGAGAAACAGGAAGTTAAAGACCTCGAGAGCATCCCCGAAGTCTGTAACTTTCCTGATGTCTTTCCCGAAGAGCTCCCGGGAATTCCTCCCAAACGCCAAGTCGAGTTTCGCATCGACCTAATTCCCGGAGCAAATCTTGTAGCCAAGTCTCCATATCGCTTAGCTCCAGCAGAAATGCATGAGTTATCCAGCCAGCTCAATGAGCTACTTAGTAAAGGGTTCATCAGACCGAGTTCCTCACCCTGGGGAGCCCGGTATTGTTTGTGAAGAAGAAAGATGGATCCTTTCGGATGTGTATAGACTACCGCGAGTTGAACAAATTGACCATCAAAAATCGTTATCCTCTTCCTCGAATAGATGACCTTTTCGATCAACTTCAGGGAGCCAGCTATTTCTCAAAGATAGACCTTAGATCAGGGTACCATCAACTTCGAGTTCACGAGAATGATGTTTTTAAGACAACATTCAGGACTCGATATGGACACTACGAGTTTGTAGTGATGCCCTTCGGTCTAACCAACGCACCGGTAGTGTTCATGGATCTGATGAACCGGGTGTGTCGCCCCTTTCTGGACAAGTTCATCATCGTGTTCATTGATGACATACTTGTCTATTCTAGAAGTGAAGAAGATCACAAACAACACTTGAGGATAATGTTGGAAACTCTTAGATTGGAAAAGTTGTACGTGAAATTCTCCAAGTGCAAATTCTGGATTCGGAAGGCAGCTTTCCTTGGTCACGTGGTAAGCGAGGAGGGTATACACGAGGACCCGTCTAAAATCAAGGCGATAGAGAATTGGTCGGCACCGAAGACACCCATAGAAATTCGTCAATTCTTGGGTCTCGCCGGCTATTATCGCAGATTCATTCAGAATTTTTCCAGAATCGCCAAACCCCTAACCACTCTGACACAGAATGGTGTACCCTTTTGTTGGAGTGAAAAGCAAGACACTGCATTTCAAACGTTAAATCGAGCATTGTGCAGCGCACCTATCCTGTCCCTGCCTGAAGGGACAGAGGATTTCGTTGTCTATTGCGACGCGTCCAATCCGGGCTTAGGCTGTGTGCTTATGCAGAGAGGAAATGTTATTGCTTATGCCTCAAGACAGCTGAAAGCACACGAAGTTAACTACACAACTCACGACTTGGAGTTTGGAGCAGTGGTCTTCGTACTGAAGATTTGGACCAAGTGCACGATCTTCACTGACCATAAAAGTCTACAACACATCTTCGATCAGAAGGACTTAAACATGAGACAACGGTGATGGGTAGAGCTGCTCAGTGATTATGAGTGCGAAATCCGCTACCATCCCGGCAAGGCCAATGTGGTGGCAGATGCCCTTAGCCGAAAAGAGAGTTCAAGCCGCAAAGTGAAGACACTGACAATGACCATCCATTCCCACTTATTCGTATAGATTCGAGAAGCCCAGTTAGAAGCCCTAAAACCAGAGAACGTGTTGAATGAAGCCTTAAGGGGGATGGATAAGAAACTTGAGATTAAAGGGAGTCCATTGTTTCATGGATCAAGACTGGACCCCAAATTTCGGAGGTTTCAGGGAAGTTGTCATGAACGAAGCTCACAAGACCAGATACTCCGTTCACCCAGGTTCGGATAAGATGTACTTGGATCTCAAGAAGCTATATTGGTGGCCAAATATGAAAGCCGAAATCGCTAGCTTCGTGAGCAAGTGTCTGACTTGCGCCAAAGTTAAGGTCGAGTATTAGAAGCCCTCGGGTCTGCTCCCGCAACCCGAGATACCTGAGTGGAAATGGGAGATGATTACTATGGATTTCATCACCAAGTTACCCAAATCCCCGAGTGGGTACGATACCATTTGGGTAGTTGTCGACCGATTGACAAAATCCGCTCACTTCCTACCGATTAAAGAATCATTCAAGATAGAAAGACTTACGTGAATCTACATCCAAGAGATAGTCCGATTGCACGGTGTGCTTGTGTCCATTATCTCTGATCGAGATAGCAGGTTTACCTCAAGGTTTTGGCAGTCCCTTCTGAAAGCTCTTGGAACTAAGTTGGATATGAGTACAGCTTATCATCCTCAGACAGACGGGGAGAGTGAGAGAACTATCCAGATCCTGGAAGACATGCTGAGAGCATGTCTCATTGATTTCGGAAAGTCATGGGACACCCATTTACCCTTGATTGAGTTCTCGTATAACAATAGTTACCACACCAGCATCAAGGCTGCCCCGTTCGAAGCCCTCTACGGTTGCAAGTGTAGATCCCCTCTGTGATGGGCCGAGGTAGGTGACACACAGCTAGCTAAGAGTCGAGTCCCCGATAGTGCTCTCACTGGTCTTGAAATCATCCGCGAAACCACCGAGAAGATCATTCAAATCCGAGAACGACTGAAAGCTTCACGAGACAGATAGAAGAGTTACGCTGATAAACGACGGGAACCTCTGGAATTCCAGGTTGGAGATTGTGTCATGTTAAAGGTCTCACCCTGGAAGGGCATGATACATTTTGGAAAGCACGAAAAACTGAACCCGAGGTACATAGGACCTTTCGAGATCCTCGCTAGGATCGGTCCCGTAGCCTACAAACTCCGACTACCTCAAGAGCTTGGCAATATCCATCCTGTATTCCAAGTCTCTAACCTTAAGAAGTGTCTGTCCGATGAAACCCTCGTGATCCCTCTTGATGAAATTGAGATCAACGAAAACCTAAACTTCGTGGAAGAACCAGTCGAAATCATGGATCGAGAAATCAAATGTACAAAACAAAGTCGCATCCCAATAGTGAAGGTTCGCTGGAATGCCAAGCGGGGACCCGAATTCACTTGGGAGCACGAAGACTCGATGAAGCAGAAATATCCGCATCTCTTTCCAAATCCATAATTTGTATCTTAATTCTAAATTTCGGGACGAAATTCTCTCTAACAGGGGGATGATGTGCAACGTGAAATTTATTCCGTCATTGTAACTCGTTTCCGTCAATAAAAATCGTCTTTATCGAATTGTTCCGTTAACATTTTGGTTTAGGTTACTTAAATTGAGACTTTTATTTTGACTTTATGAGTGTCCAAACGCTTTGAAACATCCTTGTCATTCTTTTTTTTTAAAAAAAATTCTAATTCACGACCACGTTGGATTACGAATACTTAATCGGGTACGACCATAAACCCCGTTTAACGTCGGTATCGGGTAGATTTCCACCGGGCCACAAACTCAAACCCTATATAAGGGTGAATGGACTTCATTTGAAGTTTTTCCACTCTCTCTCTCTCTACTCTCTCTCTTCAAGATAATTTTGATCCAAAAATCACCTATTTCAAGCTCCAAACTTGTAAGTAATCTATCCTACCTTATAGTTTAGCTTGTTTAACATGCAAATCTGTATTTAAATCATCCAAAAGTATCAAAAACTTGTGTTTACGGCCCTAGAACAGCCCCAAACCGTAAACACCCTTAAATAGGGTTTTGGAGCCCCAAAACCCTCCCAAATCACTCCTAGTGCTTAGATATGACTTAAGGACTTGCATGTACGAGTGTAGAACACCAAACTCTTATCATTTGGGGATTAAACATGAGTTTACGGCCAAGAACATTCTTGGACCGTAAACCCTCCTTCATAGGCCGTAAACACCTTTTAAGGTGTTAAATTTCCCCTTAAACACCTCCTATGGCTTGGAATAATGTCTAGAATCAACCACCATCGAAGTAGGGACCCTAACCATCAAGGAAACCATGTCCTTAGGAGATTACCGCTGTAAACCCCCTTAGGATTTGTTCCTTGGCCGTAAACTCCTCTAAAGAGGTCAAATGGTGCCCTAACTTCCTTCCATGGCTTGTATATTGGACTAGAATCATGTGTGCTTCACCTAGAACCACCAAAGCATGAAATGAGGGGACAATTAAGTGTTTACGGCCTTAAACTCTATGTTTACAGCCGTGAACTCCTCAAAGTGATCAAATTGAGCCTTAGTCACTTCCTATGCCCTAGAATTGAACCTAGCTTAATTTCCCAAGTGTTGTAAGACCTTTAAGCATCCAAGAACACACCACCCATGAGTTTAGGGCCGTAAACTCATGGGGATATGGTATATGGGCCGTAATCTCTTCCAAGAGTTTACTCTCGAAGAGTAAACTCCATATCCAAGCCATACACCCCCTTAGATGCTACCCAAATCATTCTTAACACTTGAGATAAAGTGTTTTCGTGCCTTAGAGTGAATTATCTTACTTAATTAGTAGTTCAAAGTCTAATTAGATACAATTATGTATCTCCTCATGTTACATAGGAACCTCACGCGTGTTCAATCCTTAAACTGATACTTAGGGTCCTACCCGGCGCATTTATCGACTGGTGAGTTCATACCCCTATACTTTTCCGAGTTTTTCATGTTTTCAGGGGGGATACAAGCAAATCATAAAGTTTTTCGTAACTTAAAAACTGATGTAATTACACGATTTTCTGACAAACTTTAGATACTTTATCCCTTTTGTAATATGCGAAGCATAAGGGACATTTTCTGAATATAATTACATAGTTTTCAAAATAGCGTGAGAACTTATCAAACCATTCAATTTATTATGGGAATAATTTAGGATCTTTGTTACTTGTTTTACGGATTCAGATTTCATGCAAAGTCAATATATAAACTATGTCTAATTTAGTTTACCCATGTTTAATCTAGAGTATTATGCTAAATAATTACTTTGTATATAATTATTTATAATCTACTTTGTTCCAAACAAATTCGAAACTCGATAACGACCAATTATACCGTGAATTAGTAATACTAGCTTATGAGACTTGTCTTCGTTATACCCTTCGGGGTACCAGTAAATCCTCTCCGGAAGTATAACCAGAGTCTCCTAGAGGGAGAACGTGAAATTTGTGGATAGATCTATTCGGGACTGACAATCCCACACCTTAACTGCTAGCTACAGTTAAGCGGGCATGCCTGGGGTGACAAATTTTGGAATCAAACAAAGCCTGAAGAACGTCAAGGAGGTCACGAGTCAAATTAGTATGGTTATATGACTCACAATACGTATTAAATTAATTAACTTTATTCACTGACTCCTTTCTTTATTCTATAGTTTTATGTATTAAAAACTACCTACTTATTAGTATTATATACGTGTTAAAACTAATGTACTTTTCAAGGATAATCATGTTTCAGGAAACTTCACTTAAACGCTACAAGTATGGTAGATACTTGTATACTGCATTCTGAATCAATAACCAACCACCAACTTTTAAGGAAAATAAGGGTTTTTCCTAGGATAACTTAACTTCTCTTAACCAGGCTGTATAACAAATGGATAACTAAACTTCTCTTATAAAAAAAATATGGGATTTTCTTGGATAACAACTTTTTCAGTAAACCAAAGGAAACTTGTTCTTTTACCAGAAATAAACCGCTTATGAACTCACCAGCTTTATGCTGATATTTTTAAAACTGCTTGCATTCTCAGGTTCTCGTTACACAGGTACCCTGTGTTCTTTTGGAGAAGACGGAGCGTTTAGAAGTCTCTTCTTTACTTGGTTCGTACTGATGTATAAATAAAACATGTATTACCTTGCTTTCAAACAAATGTAAAAACTCCTATGTAATGTAATGTTTTTTGTTTACTATGATTTCTATGTACATTGGTTGTGATACTTTACATGACGTCCTCCGCCCCGGAACGTTTCCGCCTTCGGTTTCGGGGTGTGACAAGTGCCCTAAGTGTGACACCTCAAATGGTTCACACAACACCATGAACTCTTGGAATAACCTTGAGAATAAGGATACTTGGTTCTCTCTAGTGAAAGCAGCTAGCCCTCTTAGTGTACCCACACTCGTGCCAATTTCACCAACCAAGGACCTCTTTATATAGTGTGGAGATTAGGGTTAAACCCTAATACCCATGACCTTTCATTTCTTATGATCTATGGGTTAAACACTGCATGGACTATCTATGAAAGCTTAGCCCAACTTAAATGAACTTGGCCCATCACACATATATATCTAAGTGTCCATATTTAATTAGTTCCTTTTGATCACTTAATTATTTATAAATTAATTCTTGATCAATACTAATTAAATAATATGATTATATGTTAATATATTAGAACTTATAATATATTAATATAAAATCACAAGTATCCTTTTTTTCCCTCATCTTGTCTATCCAATTGTCCCGATGCCATGCAACCCAAATGGACCATGTCGGGTCAGGTCAAGTCTTACCAATGATAGTTATGGACTTAGACATTAATCCAGCAATTACACTTTGCACTTTGTTTAAGTCGGTTAGTGGAGCGTGTGTGGTTAACCGGCACACTAACTTGATTTAACAAGGTACGCAAAGGGTAACTTAATATTTATCATAGTATCGGTGGAGCGCGTGTGGTTAACCGGCAAATTGATTGAGAGGTAAATATTAAGGGTACCAAGTAATTTGCATGGTTACTTCACACCTTGTTTTGTGATCCTCGGCATCCCAGTCACAAAACCTGAAGGGCACACTTGAGATTGAAACATGCCATTGAACAGTTCAATGAATCTCAAAAGATCTAGTAGTTTTAAATCCAAGTAAAACCTAATTAAATTATTTCATTTTCATGGTGGAAATTGGTGAATCATCATTCACCTATCTTCAAATATTTTATAGCTTGGATTACGTCATCCTTCTTCCAAGTTATAAAAGTATTGTGTTGGGTCCTAGCCTTAATATTTCATATTGGGTGTTATCTTAAGGACTTTAAATCAACTATCTTGAATATCTCCCAAAAGATGTCTAGTTTAGACATCTATGATCTTCCCAAATCTCTTGGAACTTCACTTCCTCCACCTCCTCCAATTATTCTCCCTTACCCACAATTTCAAGGTCACTCAAGCCCTAATGGCAGGCAAGGTCTATGTGTGCTCACATCTTGGAGATGAAGTCACATATTGACAAGCCGGGAGAGTTGGGTGTCAAAGTCTTAAGAAAGTCGGATGTTCAATCACTTTCTAAGTCACATAGTAAGTTACCTTTGGGACTACTATGAAATAGACTATGAGATGACCCTTAATGATCGTATCTATTTGCTTGGTACTGCTGAATCAGCAATGATTTGGAGCTTTAGTAAAGAAAATTCAATTAGGAGATCAACTTCCCAATGGACATTGACAATGGAAACCTTTGTGACTATTATGAAATAGACTATGACATGACCGTTAATGATCTTATCTATTTGCTTGGTACTGCTGAATCAGCAATGGTTTGGAGCTTTAGTAAAGCAAATTCGATTAGGAGATCAACTTCCCAATAGACATTGACAATGGAAACATCGGATATCTTGAAAAGCCTTCTCTTCCCAAGGAAAGGGATTGACCATAGTCAACTTAGTTGACCAAATGGTAAAGAGAAAGGCAGGTATGCGATAGTCTCATGTACCATTTCCAAAGAGTCCATATGTTTTCTCTTGCCAGAGGAAGGGGCATTGGTTGCGAAGCTGCCAATTTTACCTGAAAGATCATAAGGCTGGTAAAGTCAATAAGTTTGACTCTACTTCAGGTAAAGTCCACTATCTAACTCGGTTAAGTTTCTATTCTGAGATTCTTATTACATGATGTGACTGGGTCACATGTTGATGTTTTTAAGAATCAAAGTAAAAGTGAAGGAAACTTAAAGAAAGAGTATGTTGAATCTGGCCGCGAAGATGGATTTTTATCGCTTGATTGAAGATCGGATTCTTGAGCAACTCTTAGGAGTTATGTTAGATTGCTAGGAAACATGTGATAGCATAGTTTTCATTTAAAGTTGCATTGTAAGGAAAAGTTTTTTCCACATTTTATAAATAAATAAAAGTTTGTTATACTTTGTTTTATATCTCCTTGCAATGGCATTTATCAAAACTTGATGTTTGTATGTTTCTAGCAATATTGAAAATATGAATTTGATTCTTTCATTTGTGGTAGTTTCTAAGTTTACCAAATAAGGAAAGCTTCTCATCACCCAAGTTTTCAGTTGGATAGAAACTTGGAGTCATATAACTTGTACAGTATGATGAATGAGAACTTTCAGCTTTGGAAAATTAAGACTAGTTCCTTGTTCACATGTATATGTGATTCAAGTGAAGGACTAAGGGATTGAGTACACATTCTTGTGCACTAGTCAAGTCCACCACAAAAGATTGATAAGACTATTTGTCATGATTTACTAAAGTCTAGTAAGTATGGTTATACTTACAGGCTTAAGTATAATTCTGAAGCATTGGAAAAAATTTCAGTGTATGGCAGAACGAATGAGAAGAATCAAATTAGGCAGAAGGATAAAAGTTTCTCAAATCTAAAAAGATGGGAGAGTACTTTAGTATCATGTTATATGATCATCTTAATGATTAAGATACCTTATCACAATTCATCCTCTAAGTGCATTCTGATAGCTAAGAAGAGGAGCTATGAATTATTGAAGTGGTCAAATCAAGAAGATGATTCATACCTCGTTCCAAAAACAATTCTTAGAGTCATACTCCAAGATTGTAACTTGAGTGACATATCTTAAAGGAAGGTTTCTTAACACTAGTCAAATGTAAGAGTAAAAGTATCCTACTCTAGTACATTTGAAATTGGTAAGTTGTGATGTTTTGGATAAAACAATGACCAACTAAGACCAATTGTGTGAAGTGTTTGTCTTGATAAAGAATCCAAACTATCTCTTGAATATTTGGCAAGATAGTCGTATATGTCCAGAGGACAGTGGGAGTCTTAAAGATCCTGGAAGAATTTCAAGATCTAATCAAGAGTAAAACCTGTAGTTTATCACTAGCACACGACTTGAGGTTTATAACTTATCGTGTTGACATATTTCTATTTCTGTGCCCATTCCAGTTAAATTTGGCTTTGCATATGAGTTCTTAGAGTTTTCAATTGGTTGCATAACAACTTGGAAGCAATGGCAGGCCCTTGAGCTGCCAGGTGGCAAGAAGTTAAGATTGCACAAGTTCAATCCATATGAGTTAGGATTTGTTACTAACCTAGTCTTGTGATTATGGTTTTGACAATTTTACGTGGATAAGAACACATACATCATAAAATCTAAGTGTCATAAGGTTTCTCTCCGATTCATGAAAATGATGGTGAGGAAATTCTTTCACTAAGTAGATAGCAATTGTGATATTTGCAGTTCTCAAAGTCGTTAGTGGAGCGTGCGTGGTTAACCGGCACACTAACATTGACTTATGAGAAAAGGCAAAGAGTCTAAAGAGAGTATGATTATGGCATCCCTTTTCATAGTTCTGAAATTGTTTAGACACACCTATGAACTATCTAAGATAAGGTGTATGATTTTGATAAATTCTTATCAAAGCAATCTAGTATCAGAAATTTGAACTTTGGTAAGAATGTCAATAAAGTATTGACTTCTAGAGGTCCAGTTGTTTTCTGGATACATGTTAAAGCTAGTGGGAGCATAAGTGTTATGCTAATAATCATCATGTTAGTGGGAGCATGATAATTATGATAAGTATTGCAAGTTAGCAATGTTAATTATAGAAAACAAAAGTTTTAATTCATGAGGTTGCAGAGGTTGAAAAAGTTGTTTTGCTATAATTAAGGGAGAGGAAATTATACTTCATTTCATGTTAGATTGGTTCAACTTAAGAAAATTGTTTTGCTAAAAAGCTTAGATTGAGTTTATAATCATTCTAAAGAGCTTATATTGAGGTTTTAATCACCTTTAGTCAAGAATATATATATATATATATATATATATATATATATATATATATATATATATATATATATATGAATTTCATGTTGGATTGGTTCAACTTAAGAAAATTATATAGATTGCGTTCTCAAAATTCGATTATGATTACGGCATCCCTTTTCATAGTCAAATTTTGAGAATATGGCAAACAAAATTATTATGGCAAAAGACTGGTCTAGAACCATGTCTTTATGTGAAACATCATGAATCGTGTCCCATTTACTTTGGGTACAAGATCGATTACATGTGCTATAAAATTTATCATTTCTGAATTTTCCAAATGCCTTGGGGCATTAAGGGGAAAAATGTCTACAATTGGATATGACTAAAGTGATTAAGCAATTGTCGATGACAATCTAAGGTTTACCAAAGATTGGTTGCTCAAGGACAGTTGGAAGTATACTGTTAATATTGGAAGGACCATATTGACATAGTCTGGAAAAGAGGCAACTCTTGTTCAGAAGTGGTAGTCAAAATGGGAATATAGAGTTATCTTCATAGGTGGAAGCAATCTGTGTAACGTTAAAGAAACTTAATGCAAGAAGCATGTTCAAAGCAATGCGCTTTGAATCTAAGACATCATTTCCATGGAATTGCTCTCCATTGGGATACTCTGTAATGATTGTTCCCAAGCCTTTTTCGATTTGTGCATAATCATTACAAGAGGAACAGTGCATATAAGTTTAAAATCTAAACAGATTTCGATAAATGATAGGAATTTGGAATTCTTACATTTAAGACAAGGATTTGGGAGTGTGAAAAGAGAATCATTGAAATTATGTTCAATGGATCTAGTTCACAAAGAAAAGGATCATAGACAAACATAGAGTTCATACTTGGTGTATGGTAAACCTATTGTTTAGAAAACATAGTGTACATGCTTGGAGCATGGGACACCTAGTGTTTTAATTCAAGTATAATGTTGATAAAACCAAAACAATGAATAATGAGTAATCAGTATGGTGATAAATTGAAAGTGTTTTATTTATATGTATAGGTTTTGATACCATATTAGATTCATTTATTCTTGTGTTTCACTTTGCATGTTTTGACTCCCATAATAACTAGGTTATTCTTCCAGAATAACTAAGTTATTTAAACCATCCACAGTCGGTCATATGTTGGAAGTAGATATGAATCAAGACTATCATGGGTTGGCTTGTAGAGGTCCAAGTTGGTGGACAAAGTTGTGCTACAACACTCATGAGTGCTCATAAGTTATGAGTATTGGATTCAACCCGCGCTCATTTGAATCGCTTCATGGATTTTATCACGAGTGATCATGAGACGATAACATCTTATATTCTTCAAACCTAGAGATATGAGCTGTTACTATGAGTTGGTTGTACATTGATTGCACGAAAACGCATTTGGTAACTCGATGTTATAAAACATGTCTTTGTGTATGATTCGACAAGTAATAGAACAAGCCATATAAGTCGAAGTTTATCCATTCCTTTTACCTTTGGGATAAAAGTGATATATGTGGGCCCCTCGATGATTTAGCGATGACACATGTGAGTGCTTGGCCAAGCCATGACTGATTTGATTTATTCAATCGGTCAGTCATCATAAATCGGAAATCAGGAAACAACAAATGGACTGATAGAATGATTATAATCCATGTCTCAGTCCATATGATATATAGAATGGAGGAATATATGATCCCTTATCTAATGGACAAGTCATTGACAAAAGTCAGAGTTCGTTGACAAGGTCAGAGTTCGACAACGGCTTTAAGAGCTGCGATTGCTAGTTAGGTTTTGAAGTCATACTCAATAATAGTTTTAGACTTATCCAAGTAGGAGACTGTTGGATTAATGTCTAAGTCCATAACTATATTTGGTATGTACTTGACCCGACTCGGCATAATCCATTTGGGTTGCACGTCACCGACACAATTTATATGGATAGTCTTTTGAGAATAGTATATTTATGATTATATTAATATATTATAAGTTCTAATATATTAATATGGAATCATATTATTTAATTAGTATTGATCAAGAATTAATTTAGAATTACTTAAGTGATCAAAAGGAACTAATTAAATATGGACTCTTATATATATATATATATATATATATATATATATATATATATATATATGTGTGTGTGTGTGTGTGTGTGTGTGTGTGGAATGGGCCAAGTTCATTTAGGTTGGGCTAAGTTATCATGGATAGTCCATGGAGTTTTAACCCATGGATCCTATGAAATGAAAGGTCATGGGTATTAGGGTTTACATGGATGTAACCCTAATCATCCATACTATATAAAGAGGCCTTTGGCACAAGAAATGGCACTAGTGTGTGAGGACATAAGAGTGGGCCGATTTTAGTGTGCATACATATTCTCTCAAGTTCTTCCAAGGTGTTTTGGTGATTTGTGATTCCACTTGAGGCTTCCACGCTATTGGGGCTAAGCTCTTAAAGCTTGAAGACATCAAGCTACATCAAAAGGTATGTAATCTAACAAGAACTTTGTAGTATAGGTGCTTCATAATATGCTAGTTAGGATGAAACCTTGGATTATTTTATATTTGCATGTATAATAGAGAAAACATAGATCCAAGGTTTATAGGTTGCATGTACACCATACGAGTGTTAGAATGTTCAAAACCCAACACCTTTATGGCTGGCACAACTCCAAGGTCTCCGATGAAGTTCTTCAACCATATCGCCTCCTTGGACGCTTTGCTCGCCGCTATGTACTCTGATTCGCATGTTAAATCAGCTATGGTCTCTTTCTTAGAACTTTTCCAGGTCACTGCTCCTCTATTCAGGGTAAACACCCAGCCCGACTGAGAGCGGTAGTTGTCCCGGTCGGTGTGAAAACTGGCATCACTATACCCTCGCACCCTTAAATCATCACTCCCACCGAGGACTACAAACCATTCCTTGGTCCTCCGAAGGTACTTAAGAATATTCTTGACTGCAGTCCAATGTGGTCTGCCAGGGTTCCCTTGATATCTGTTGACCATGCTCAAAGCAAAGGCCATATCAATGCGAGTACAAGCCATAGCATACATGATTGAGCCGACTGCGGAAGCGCAAGGTACTCAGCTCATCTCTGCTATCTCGGCTTCGGTACTCGGGCTTTGAGTCTTACTCAACTTGGCATTGCATTGGATCGGTAACTCCCCTTTCTTGGAATTCTCCATACTAAAACGCTTTAGTACCTTGTCCAAGTAAGTATTCTGACTAAGTCCTATTTGTCTTTTACTCCTGCTTCTCATAATGCTCATTCCCAGAATATAGGCAACCTCTCCGAGGTCCTTCATAGCGAAACACTTGCCAAGCCAGGACTTAACCTCCTGCAGGATTGGGATGTCGTTTCCTATGAGTAGTATGTCATCGACATACAATACGAGGAAGCTAAATGAACCACCACTGGCTTTGACATATACACATGATTCATCCTCGCTTCGCAGAAAACCAAACTCTTTAAATTTCTCATCGAAACAAATATTCCATCTGTGAGATGCTTGTTTCAATCCATAAATGGATTTCCCAAGATTACACACTTTATTAGGATGCTTTGCATCGACAAAACCCTCTGGCTGACTCATGTAAACATCCTCAGCCAACTTCCCATTAAGGAAAGCGGTTTTGACATCCATCTGCCATATTTCATAATCATGAAATGTAGCTATGGCTAGCATAACCCTAATAGACTTTATCTTCGCAACTGGTGAGAAGGTTTCATCATAGTCAACTCCGGGAGTTTGAGTAAAGCCCTTTGTAACCAATTGCGCCTTATAAGTGTGTACATTCCCATCCATGTCGGTCTTCTTCTTGAAGATCCATTTGCACCCGACCATCTTATGACCTGGCACATTGTCAACCAAATTCCAAACTTGGTTGTCATACATGGACTGAATCTCGATGTCCAAAGCCTCTTTCCATTTCGCAGACTCCGGGCCTGCCATGGCTTCCTTGTAGCTGTTAGGTTCATCCAAATTTATTAGTGTATTGTCACTAATAAACATATTACCCTCACTTGTTATATGAAAACCATACAACACTGGCAGAACACTAACTCTACTGGAACGTCTAAGAGGTAAGGACTCGTCAATCAGTTCAACAGGAGTTTCCTCCTCAAGTTGAGCGCCAGTGTTAGAGGTTCCTTCATCGTTCGATTCTTGAAGCTCTTCAAGATCGATTTGCCTCCCATTGTCCCCTTGTCTTATGAGTTCTTGTTCTTGGAAAACCCCTCTCCTCACAACGAAGAAAACATTGTCACTCGGTCTGTAGAAGAGATATCCAAAGGACTTCTGTGGATAGCCGATGAAAATACACCGCTCACAACAAGGTTCCAGCTTTTCGTGAGTCTCTCGTCTTATGAAATCCTCGCAACCCCAAACCTTGATGTGTGCCAACGAGGGAGCTTTCCTTGTCCACATCTCGTGAGGTGTTTTGGCAACCTTCTTTGTGGGGACTAGGTTAAGGATATGGGCGGCAGTCTCTAAGGCATACCCCCAGAATGAGATAGGTAGCGAAGCACGACTGATCATGTAACGAACCATGCCGAGCAAGGTTTGATTACGCCTCTCAGCCACACCGTTCAACTGCGGTGTCCTAGGTGGCGTCAATTGTGAAACTATTCCTCATTCTTTGAGGTAGTCGTGGAATTCAAGACTAAGGTATTCACCACCTCGATCGGGTCAAAGCATCTTGATTTTCCTGCCCAACTGATTCTCCACTTCCTACTTAAACTCTTTGAACTTTTCAAAGGTTTCTGACTTATGCTTGATTAAGTAGATATACCCATATCTGTTATAATCATCGGTGAAAGTCACATAGAAGCGGCTTGCATCCCTTGTGGTGGATCTAAAGAGCCCACACACATCGGTGTGTGTGATATCCAATAAACCCTCACCCCTTTCACTAGTACCAGTGAAGGGTGACTTGGTCATCTTTCCAAGTAAACAAGACTCGCACACGTGATCGTCCCTATGGTCGAATGACTCCAACACTCCATCCTTTTGGAGTTGGGCTATGCGTTTCTTTTTTACATGTCTAAGACAGCAATTCCACAAGCATGCTTTGTCCAAACTATTGGAAGAATCGATATGCAACACATCATTTCCTAAGTTGTCTACAACCATCACAGTTTCATATATTGAATTACAAGGTAATGCTTCAAAATAGAACACACCATTAAGAAAAACGTTAATAGAACCCTTTTCATTGTCAAACGAAAATCTAAATCATTGTTTATATAAACCATGAAAAGAAATGATGTTTCTTGCCATTTCTGGCGAATAGCAACAATTATTCAACTCTAGTCCTAACCCACTACTAAGCACTAAAGAGTAAACTCCAATCTTGGTGACAGGCAACGATCTTCTGTACCCCATGATCAAGTTTATCTTCCTATGCTCCACATCCCTATTTATTCGTAGGCCTTGCAAATCAGAACAAATGTGAAAACCACATCCTGTATCAAGAACCCAAGAAATAGCATGCGATGAGTTATTAGATTGAATAGTATAAATACCTGTCAAGGACAGCTTGATCTTCCCATCCTTGATATCTTGCAGATATTTCAGGTAGCTTCATTTCCAATTCCCTTTGTCATGGCAGTGGTAGCACTCTGCATCCTTCGGGTTCGAGGAGGTTGCAGCGGGACCAGCGTTGGTTCCACTAGAAGAGGTACTATCATGGGAATTTCCCTTATGGTGGCTCTTTTAAGGAGCCTTCATCTTCTTACCCTTCCCCTGCCCAATAGCCAAGACGGGGGCAGTTGTAGCGGGAGTTAATGCAACAGATTTGTCTTTGAGGTTGCTCTCAGCAGTCCTCAACAAGCCTTGATGCTTGCTCAAGCTGACCTCCTCCTTGTTCATGTGGTAGGTCATGCGAAACTTGTTGAAACACAGTGACAAGGAGTGAAGAATGATATCAATCGCCAGCTCCTCATCGAAGTTACCATTTAACTTCAGCAGACGGTCGACATATCTCTGCATCTTCTGCAGATGAGCAGTGACAGACTCTCCGTCCCTCATCTTGGTCTTGATCATCGAAGTGATGATCTCGTACCTCTCCTACCTGGCACTTTGGTGGTATCTGTCCAGTAAATCTTGGTGCATCTCATAGGGATAGTAGTCCTCATAGGACTTTTGGATTTCTGCAGTCATAGTCGAAAGCATGATGCAATGGAATTTCGTAGCATCTCGCTCGTGGGCCTCAAAGGCAGTGATATCCTCGGGAGTAGTAATGTTCACATTCACCTCCTTCAGCTCCTTGTCGAGGACATACTCCTTGTCCTCGTAGCGGGTAACCATTCGAATATTGCGGATCCAATCATTGAAATTGACAAAGTTTGATTAGATAAGAATCCCCAATTAAACACCCAAATGAGAAATTAAGGCTAGGATCCAACAATATTATTTGCAATTTAGAAGCGGGATGTCATAATCTAAATAGAAAATAATTTGAAGGTAAGTGAATGAAGATTCGCTAATTTCCACCATGAAAAACAAAAAGAAAATTAAGTTTTAAATGTATTGAAAATTCCTAGATCTTTTTGAGATTCATTGAACTTTTCAATGGCATGTTTAAATCTCGATATACCCTTTAAGTTTGTGACTGGGATACCAAGGATCACAAACAAGGTGTGAATAACCATGCAAATGTACATGGTGCCCCCAATGTTACAGTCACCTAATCAATGTGTCGGTTAGCCACACACGCTCCATTAATCTATGACAAACATCGAGTCACCCTTTGCCACCTTTGCTAGACCCAAATTAGTGTGTCGGTTAACCACACACGCTCCACTAACGTCTTGGCAAGGGTACAAATTGTAATTTTATGGAATAGCATCATTTTCACATTTTTTTTCCTAAGTAACTAAAATTCGGAATTTATAAAAAACATTTAGTTACTTTATTTATCATTATACTTTTAATGAGGAATTAGTTGTCATATCCTACCCGTTCGGCTAATGACCCTCCACCAATGAAGGAAGCGGTGGGTGAGAGTGGACACACATTAAACTGCTATTTTATAGGCAGCAACCTTATACCCCCCCCCCCCCCTTATAGATTGGCTTCGTGAATGAAGCTTACTAACGGTAAGACTAGCATTTATCTTATATATATATATATATATATATATATATAATAATTATTCTTATAATATTATACTAGTATAAGGGTTGAATTTTAAACTTGTAAAATTCTAGGGTTTGGAACTTAATTATTTCAAAATTAAACTTTTAATCAAAAATTTAAATTCCAAAACTTGAGAGCAAGTTTTGAAACATTTCAAAACTATCTAGATCAAAATTCAAATAATATAATTAAACAATTAATTGGTGATTATCTAATTTTGACCTAATCCAATTTCATGCAAGATAACTGATCAAATAATTAAGGTTTATCAAATAAGGAAATAACTATCTAATTAAATGATAAATATCTTTTATTTTGACAAGGAGAATCACATGGAATCAATAAAAATTAGATTTTATTAATAAACCAATTTTGGTAATTATCGCAAGTCAAAATAAGCCAAAATCCCGAAAATCCATATGTCTGACACCCCGACTCGCCGAGTCCCTTACAGAACCTGTCGAGTTCATCTGACTCATCGAGTTCATCTTGGGACTCGACGTGTCTGTCAGGCAGAAGGCATAAAAAATGATTTTAAGCAATGAATAAACACACAATGCATCAAATACAATAGAAACCAAGCAAGGCTCTGATACCACTGATGGGTTTTGAGCAAAAGAACATTCCTATGTGCACATGCAAGACCCTAAAGCTTTGGATCTAGGTTTCTCTATTGTACATGCAAATTTATCCAAAGCTAGCAAACCCTAATCTAGCATACTAAAATCGAAATCCACAACTAAAACAAGTTTTGATGATTACCTTAAATAGTAGCAAGAATCTTCAACTTCAAGAGCTTAGTATCACAATAGTAATACCTCTAATGGCTTACAAACATCAAGGCAAGAAGATGATTAAGAAGAGAGGGAATGGAGGCTTAATTTTGGCTCTTAGAACTCTAGGGTTTCTTGGTTTGCCGAAATATGAATCCCTAGGGTCCTTTATATAGGTGTGCTGCTAAGGTTTCAGTCAAAACCTTAATTGGATAGCTTAAGCCTTAAGCAATCCAATGGAACCTTCCAGAACAAGGCCGTAGACGATTTCTAAGTGGGCTTCCACCTTAAAATTGTCCACTATATAATCTAGTAGATCCACAACCCAAAATCCAATCATCTTATAATTGCAATTGCAGTCCCCTTAGTTCAATTAATCTATTTTGATCACAAAATCAATTTCTTAATTAATTCTAGACCAATATTAATTAAACAATATGATTTCTCTTTTAATATATTATTCTTATAATATATTAATAAAACATAATATTCTCTCTCTCCATAAATCATCCAGTCGAGTTGCTTTGGTGAAGGCAACCCAAAAGGACCATGCTACAACTGGGTCAAGTACATACCAAATATAGTTATAGACTTAGACACTAATCCAACATATACATGCACCACCACATGGTTTTCGAGACTCATGGCATCAGGATTATCTTTTTCATCTTTAGAAATCTCTATATGGTCTCAAAGGCACCTCGGTCTTGGTTCCATCAATTTGCCACATACATCACCTCTATCGGTTTTTCTCATAGTCGCTCTGATTCTTCATTTTTTTGGAAGGGGCAGGATTTAGCATACTTATTACTATACATTAACGACGTCATCTTGACACCCTCTTCTACTCAGATTCTCATACCCATCATTTATTTGTTGAATGTTGAGTTTGCCATAGCAGACCATGTGGACTTGTCATATTTTTGGGCATTGTAGCAACTAAAGATAATAATGACCTTTTTATATCCAAACAATCATATGCGATCGAACTTTTAGAGCGTGCAAATATGTCGAGTTGAAATCCTTGTCATACACTAGGAGACACCCAGTCCAAACTCGATCCCTCAGATCCTCCTATTGTCGATCCTACCCTCTACAAGAATCTTGTTGGTAGTCTTTAGTATCTCACCTTCATGCGACCCGACCTTTTATATGTCGTTCAGAAGATATGCCTATTCATGCATGATCCCTAAGAACCTCACTTAAATGGCCTTAAAACGCATCTTATGATATGTCAAGGGCACATTAGATCATGGTCTTCAGTTACAACACTCCACGACATTGGGTCTCATTGCTTATTAAGATGTAGACTGGGCGGGTGCCCAGCTACACGACGGTCTACCAGTGGCACTGTGTTTTTTTGTGACAATCTTCTATCATGGTCGTCAAAGTCTCAACCCACTATCTCTAGATCGAGTGTCGAAGCTAAATATCGCGGTGTTGTCAATGTTGTAGCTGGAACTTGTTGGCTTCAAAATCTTTTACGGGAACTAATTTCACCTCTTGGCAAAGCTACTATTGTGTATTGTGACAGTTTTAGTACGGTTTACTTATACATTAATCAAGTATAACACCAACGCGCCAAGCACATTAAGACTCACATTCACTTTGTCCAAGATAAGGTTGCAAACGGTCAAATAAGAGTTCTTCATGTTCCCTCTTCTCTTTGGTATGCGGATATCTTTACGAAAGGGCTACCGATGTCGATCTTTACAAAAGGGCTACTGACTTCGTTGTTCTCTAACTTTCGGTCCAGTTTAAGTGTTTGTTGTTGATCTATCGCTCAAATTGCAGGGGCGTAGTAGTATATATATTTAGTTTGTATTCTCAACCCATTGTATAGCCCATTCGAGCTCACTGTATTTGTATATATTCTGATTAATGAAAGCTAAATCATTCATGGAAAAATAATATAAAACACTAACAACTGACTCAACCATTGTTCCAACTAGATGTAGATGCCAACTTCTACGAAATGTTTGTAAAAAATGCATCTTTGACTTATTTCGATATGCTTTTCTTTGGATGTTCAAAAGCGACAGTCACATGCTACAAAAGTAAGAACTAAATGCACGCCATTAAGTGTAAATATTTAATTTTATCTTTAATTACAACTGTGAAAAAATTTATGACTTGTAAATACAAACACATCTACACTTTGTAAATTCGAATAATTTGACAAACATTTATATGTCTACCTTAACAATGAAGAAAAGAATTATGTATAGATAGCATATTTAGTTTTGATGAACATTTGTAACTTGTTCTTTTCAATCATCTGAAGCCCAATTTTATTCGAAGAAAATATGAGGAAAAACCTAAATAAATTCTGGGGATGTTTATGCACTACCTCTTGAAAGCAGTGGGCAAATAAATCCTTCTATTTGTTTCAAACAATGAAGACAATTAGCTATCGATCTTGTCACCTTATTTAACATTTAGCTTTTAGATAGAAAAGCAAATTGAGGCAAATCCTTTAAAAAGGAGAATATTCACCAATGTCTCTATCGCCAAGTCAACACCAAACACTTCGGTATCTTTTTCTAAAGATTTTAAAGTTATTTTGTCACCATGTGCGATGGTACTTGCTTAATTGTATATATATATAGTGATGATAATTCATTCAGATTCACAACATTAGTTTTCTTGAAAATGGAGTTGAAGATATTAGAACAATATATATTAGGAGGAATTGTAGCTACTTGGTTGGGTTTTGCTTTGATCTATTTCTTGGGTGTGAAAAAGAGCAAACCAGATGATGGTTTGGATTTGCATAAACAAACCAATGAGTTAGTTAGGACTCAACCACGAAATGATGGAGCCATTGACGTTATCATTGTTGGTGCAGGTGTTGCTGGTGCAGCCCTTGCCTATAGTCTTGGCAAGGTATATATGCTTATATATCTTCATCGTTTCTATCATTTACTTCCATATTCAGCTTTTATGGTGATGAAAACCAAATAAATAAAATGAGAAACAAAGAAAAAAGAATTGTGAGTAACTTGTCTTGTTCCATATATGGGTTGTAGGATGGAAGACGAATTCTTGTCATAGAGAGAGATATGGGATTGCAAGATAGAATTGTTGGCGAATTGCTCCAACCTGGTGGCTACATAAAATTGATCAACTTGGACTTAGAAGGTACGTAAATAAGTTAGCCACAAGTCTTATAAAACCATTTGAAAGGTGTTGAGCCTCTTAGAGGCTAGACTTTGGATGATACCATGTTAGATATGTCGAGTTCTAGATTTTATCTCCTATAGAAAACCGTTTGAAAAATGATAGTGACAATTTGTCAAATGAGATTACACTAGACATGTTTTGAGCTACTAAGAAACTAGAAACTAGGCTCTAATACCATGTTAGATGATTGGAGTCCAAAATTTTATTTCCAAAAGAGCCTAGAGGAGAGAGGGTGTATATATGACCATGTCTATCTAACGTAAGACGCTAACACGTACGTTCAAACATTGTATATCTCATGTGTTTCAGATTGTGTAGAAGACATCGATGCTCAAAAGGTGTTTGGCTATGCTTTGTTCAAGGATGATAAAAGCACAAGCTTGGCTTACCCATTGGAGAAGTTCACCAGAGATGTTGCAGGTAGGAGTTTTCACAACGGGCGATTCGTTCAACGGATGCGTGAGAAGGCTGCAACAGTCCCAAAGTAATCATCTTTACCTTCAATTCAGAATCCATTTTCATATTCAATTCCATAACAAGTAATGTTATACTTTCAGTGTGAGGCTCGAACAAGGAACTGTGACATCTCTTGTTGAAGAGAAAGGGGTTGTCAGAGGTGTTCGCTATAAGACCAAAGCTGGACAAGACATCGCGGCTAATGCACCACTTACTATTGTATGCGATGGCTGTTTCTCAAATCTCAGACGAGGTTTATGCAAACCTGAGGTGAGCATAATTATACATACTCTCTTCACAAGGGTCTTTCGGAAAGAAAATCTACGACTCGATCCACATATCTAACAACGAACTATCTTTCAAAGATGTTTGCATGTAAGTGTACGTGTTAATTAAGAGTCTCATGATTAAGGTATCTGTAGGTAGATATTCCATCTTCTTTTGCTGCATTGCTTTTGAAGAACTGTGAAGCTCCATACCCGAATCATGGACACGTTATTTTGGCAGACCCTTCACCAATCTTGTGCTATCGAATCAGTAGTACAGAGATTCGGTGTTTAGTTGATATCCCTGGGAAGAAGATCCCTTCGGTTGGAAATGGTGAAATGGCCCTTCATTTAAAGACTAACGTGGCTCCTCAGGTACACAATATATGCAAAACCTCTTCCCTTTGTATCTATATTTACTAGTTTTTACTCCCGTTAATGTGATGTTTTTTTGTACTTTTTTAAGATCCCACTTGAGCTGCGAGGTGGCTTCATTGCTGCTGTGGATGAAGGAAAGATAAAAACAATGGCTAATAGAAGCATGCCAGCTGCTCCACAACCCACCCCAGGAGCAATCTTACTTGGGGATTCATTCAACATGCGACATCCGTTGACAGGAGGAGGAATGACAGTTGCTTTATCTGATGTCGTGATTGTTCGTGATCTTCTCCGACCTCTTGCAACGTTAAATGACACAATTGCCCTCTGCGAGTATATGAACTCCTTTTACAAATTGCGCAAGGTCATACATATATGTATATATCATTATATCATCTCTTCTTAAGGACGACTCAGTAGTTATCTAACTAACAAAACTAAAGTTACATTGAGTTGTTTTCAGCCTGTGGCATCTACAATCAACACATTAGCTGGAGCCTTATACAAAGTGTTTTCTGCATCACCTGATGAAGCAAGAACAGAATTGCGTCAAGCATGTTTTGATTACTTGAGTCTTGGTGGTATGTTCTCAAGTGGGCCCATTGCGCTACTGTCGGGTTTGAATCCGAAGCCATCAAGCTTGGTTCTTCATTTCTTTTCGGTTGCCATCTTCGGTGTTGGCCGCTTGTTACTTCCATTTCCTTCACCACAACGCACGTGGCTAGGTGTTAGATTGATCATGGTGGGTATCCTCACTTGCGACACTTTTTGAATGAAAGAAATCGCAATGCCATTTTCTCTTTAATTTTGTAGCAAAAGTTAAGTTGAAGAGTATCTAATGATTTTATGAATGTTTATCTTTTTAATCATAGGATGCATCGGGTATCATTTTCCCCATCCTAAAAGCTGAAGGCGCTGCACAAATGTTATTATCATCTCCGACAAATCCAGCATATTATAAATCACCTTTTTAGCGTTAAATCAAGGGGTTCAAAAATGTACACATTCTGTAAAGTTTTTTTTGTTATTAATCTTTTTAGTTACTTCATGATAATGGATCTTTTTATCGAAGATTGAGAAATGCATTCTGATTACATATTTGTTTGTTATCATCATTGTAAATAGATTGATGATATCGATTTGGGTTCTTTATTTTGTTTTTGTTGATTAACTTTTTGGTCTGTAACAAATAATCTTAAAGATTTTCAAATTGAGTTTCAAATCAAGTATTTACGAGATTCTTGTCTTTGGCGTTCAAGGGAAGGTGGAAGGTGGATTACAATTCGTAAGATCTTAGTGTGTTCCAAGATTTGGAGATATGTAGTTATATATGTGTTGTCAATGCACTTTTTGCATGTATATTCTGTTTTCTGGATTTTAGTGACCAAAATCCAGGTAACAGATAAAGGGTTAACTTAAAAACACAATCAAGTATCTTAATATATTTATTGAAGGTTATTAAATCACCTAACTTTATTTTGAATCTAGGTAACAGATATAGTGCACATCCTAACAATTAAATCCCCTAACTTTATTTTGAATCCCGATCACAACTATTTGATTTTGATAAAATTAATTATATTTTAGGACCCTTGTCATTATTTCAAATAGGTAAGAAGATAATTAAAAATATATATAGAAAGATATTTAGTTTCTCATGTATCCAAAATTTTAGTTACTTGGAATTTGTATTATTATCGAGTGAGATTTTAAACTTTGTTGATGTAAACAGTAAAAGTCATGAAGTGCAAAAGCACACTTGTATGGGCAAGTTTGATCACGGACAACGAATGGGCGGAGTAAGGTAACTATCAAGGGCCGTCTTTAGTTTCCATTTGTGATACTTATAGTTTACACTTCCATTTAAGACTTTATGATCTCTTAAAGAGCTTTACACAAATTGATAAATTAAATTTTGTTTTTTAATAGCAATGCAGAATTTAAAGAGAAAGATCTAACACATTGTGACACACAAAGATAAATGTTTAATTTTTTTTTTCTTTAAAGAAAGAAAGGTTTGCAATATACATTACAAAAGAGCAGTATTGCAGAAATCGGCATTGGTGGCCGATTAATCGGTGATTAATCGTTTGGTGGCCTTGACCGATTACGATTAGGGTGTTTACGGAAATAGGTCAAACTCGGACGGTCATCGGCGATCATAGGCGGGAAATATTTTAAAAAAAAATCAAATTTCTTAGTTTTCAAATATTACACTAAAATTTTAAATTTTCAAATTTATAAGTTTTCAAATTTTAAAATATTATAATAAAATTTTCAAATTTTCAAAATTTTAAAATTTTAAATTTTGAAATTTTCAAATACTTATTATTTTAGGATACATTAATTTTTTAAATAATTTTGCTAATAATTTAGGGTCCCCAATTAATCGACGCTTAATCTGATTAATCGCTTAACGCTAGTTGACCGCCGAACGATTTTCACAACCTTGCAAAAGAGTGTCGAGTTACACAACATCTAATCTAATTGATAGACAAACAATCAAGTCGGTTGGTACTTAGACCTGTTAGGAAATCAGACGATAATTGTCAAGACTCGGAACAAATCTGATGTCACTTGTCAAGTTCTGATGAACCTTGTTAGGAAGTAATGCGGATAACAAGCAAAACTAAAAACACACGAAGACACAATATTTATGTGGTTTGATTAAGGTGACCTACGTCAACGGACGGGAACGGAGTGTTGAATTTATAAACACGATCAAAGATCAATTTACACATAAACATCAAGAACCCTAAATAAATTGAAGAGCACTTACTTGGAAATTATTATAACTAATGACGTTGAATATGATGCCATAGTTCGATTCCCTTTCTTCCCATAATGGTGTTTCTCTGATTTTCTGATGGATAGATCGACTGACCCATTGGCACTCACGATGATGGTGTTTATAAGGAGTGTTGAAACGTAAGAGAGAAAATGTTGAGTCTCCATTTGATCGTTCCTTATTGGGTGATAAATTCATCAGTTACACCTTAAGGGAAAGAAATTAAAACCACACAAGATTAGTCCCTCAAGTTATAGAACAATGTCATTTCCATCATATTACATAATTTAATGTCTAGGGACCTGATATGTCACTATGGCAAACATCATGGTAAAAAATATAATTGTACCTAACATGTAATTAGTGTTACAAAATAGTCCAAATGCCACACTGATGTGTTATTTTCCAACACGGAGTATTCTTTATTTCATAATTCTCAAACAAATGCTACAAGTACAATTCACCAGAGATTCATCTTATTCCCAAAGGATACAAGATACAAGACTTATCAATTGACTAAGCATACATCCTTATTTATAGTTGAGGGAACAGACCTAAAACCCTAATGGGCCAAGTTCATTGGCCTACCATTAAAGGTGACAACCAATCATATTCCGTCATGCATCATCTTCTAGAACATTCATCCATGTCATACAACCCATATGTATCAGCAACACGCATGATAGACCACCTTGACCATAGTGGAGCATCATGATCACTAATGGCCCAACATCCATCATTGTGGCACAACATGGTGTATATCATGAGCATGATCATCTTCTAAGCATACGTCGATCAACATGGCACATCAAAGGAATCATGATGGTGCATGTGACACCATGAACCATCAGAACGGACGGCGGGTGACGTCATGCGTAGTATCACAACTATCGTATCATAGAAATCAAAGTAAACACACCCATTACATTACAATATGAATAGTTACATCTGTTTGAAAACATAGTTTGTATACATCAAAAGTAGCAAAAGATAATGACGAGACTCCAAAATGCTTTGTCTTCTCCAAAAGCTGGCAATGGTACCTGTCTATCGATGTCCTAAGAATACAAGCGGATTTGAAAACGTATCAGCATAAAGCTGGTGAGTTCATAAGCATGTTTTTGTATTGAAAACTAGTCACTGAATTTGTATAAATGATTTCTTTTCATTATAAGTAAAATATCATTTGTATCAAAACCCTGGTCAATCACCAGTAAGTAAGATGTGTTACATTTGAAAACCCTGGCTACCACCAGTAAGTGATATAAGTTATGTTCGAAAACCCTAGCTATCACCAGTTTGAAAGGTAGTTTTATTTCTTAAAATAAAACCAAAGGTTGTGTCCCTGGAATACCCTCCAGTGTAGTATGTAGGTAGTCTTATTAATTAAAATAAAATTATTGAAGAAGGAAGATCTCATAAAGAAAAAGGTTAGTTATACTATTGTGAGTTCGTATAGCCATGCTAATGTGACTGATGACCTCCACGACGTTTCTTCAAGCGTCGTATGTTACAAAATTTGTCACCCCAGACATGCCTGCCTAACTCTAGCTAACAGTTCAGGTGTAGGATTGTCGATCCTGAATAGATCTATTCACAAATTTCATGCTCTTCCTCCAGGAGACTTGTGACAACCGTTAATTTTCGGTCAAGTCAAAGTCAAATAAGGTAAACAAGTCAAACCGGTCGACTCAATTTGCCCGTGGGTACTAGAGTTTACATTATGTAATTTCTAAACAACTCGACTCGAAGCAGGAAAGAGGGCTTTCGGAGACCTTCTTCAGCTCGGAGACCCAGTATGTAAACTCAGCACTGAAACCCTGCTAATCGACTAATGCTTGGAGTTGGCGTCAGAAGATGAAGGTTCAGACTCCTTACTTCAACTATCAGTAGTCATCTCTATGACACTTCTATACCGACATGACTGGGCAGGTAGGCTCCCCCGGATGAAAGCTATGGCAGGTACCTGTGGACCAACCTCTTTCTGCTACCCGATTGACAAAGCTTTCAGCCCTATCAAAGCCAGATCCCTCTCCTTTCACTCGACTTACTTCGTACCTCTCATGAGAGATCATAAATCAAAAAGTTCGTATATCTAGACTTCCTTAACCTAAAAATGTGGTAAGTAACAAACCAAACTGATAAAACAATGTTGCATACTCATTGGGAGTGTGTAAGATCCTTAAACATGACCTAATGGGGCTTATGGACCTTGCGTTGCGGAGTCAAACACTCACAAATGTCACACACAAAACCTCCCTCAATCGTTTTCACTCTATCTCTCTTTTTTCGAGAATCTCTCCCAAATCTCTCTTTGTATGAGAAATCTCTCCAAGTATGTGAAATCTCTCCCAAATCTCTCCAAGAATGCGAAATTTATCTCGAATCTCTCTTTGTATGAGAAATCTCTCCAAGTATGTGAAATCTCTCCCAAATCTCTCCAAGAATGAGAAATCTCTCCAAGATTGTAAAATCTCTCCCAAATCTCTCTCAAAACCTCTTTCAATTTATTTTGATCAAATGGGCATCCCGACACTTAACCAAGTCAAAAACCGCTTAAAATGGAGTTAGAATGGAGAAAAACCCCAAAAAGACCCGAAATCCCCTTTATAGGGTCGAAGCCTCTTAGGGTCGGACCCTCTTGGACCGGAAGTAGCTAGGACCAAAGCCCCAGGGTGCAGCCGCAACAAGCTGACCGCAGTCAGTGAGCCGCAGCAAGCCGACCGCAGCCAGCGAGCCGCAGCCATCTCGCCTTCGGTCTTCCTTCGGATGGAGTCGCCTGTGGTAGCAGCTCGGACCGCAGCCTCCCTCCCCCCCCCCTCGGATCCGCACCAGTAGCCCCAGTCACTCCGGTTCAAGGCTGCTGATAACGGCAACCTTGCCAGAACTTCGGATTTCTTCATTTTTCACCCGGTTTTCAATACTTTTAACATTTTAAGTCCGTTTTTAATTATTTTAACGCGGGATTTTCTCCAGAAATCATATTTTAACATATAAGACCCTAAATAATCATAATTTGGGCATATTTTCATGAAAATATTTATTTAAGAATAAAATCTTTAAGTGAGATCTTGAGGTGGAGTGTGAATCTTGCCAAAATATTTGGCACAAACCACCACCCCATGCCCATTCCTTTGACCAATTCTTGTACTCCCCACTACTCCTAGTCACCTCAAGGCACTACCCCTCTCTTTTTCCCAGCCACCCACGTCAAAAAAGAGCTGGAGAACACTCTTATCCCTCTCCATTTCCCTCACTTCACTCATATTTCCTCATTTTCATCCAAAGCTCAAACACATCTTTTCTCTCTTTTTCTCTCATACAATTTCGAGATTCCAAGTCATTTTTCAAGCTTTCCATCTTCATTTAGTAAGTATTATCACTCTCCTTATGATTATTACATTCCTTTTATTCAAATCATTGATTCCTTACATAAACTCCATCATTATTGTGTTAGATTCTTGAATCTTCAAAGCAATTCTTCAAATGTTTTTGAGTTGAACACTTCACTTCTTCAACATTCACTCACTGAAACCACTCAAGGTGAGTTCATACCCCTGCATTTTCATGTTTTCTTACTTTTTTAGGGGGAATACAAGTTAAAACACCAAGAATATAACTAAACCTTTCTAACAGCTTTCATCAGAAAAGTTGGGCTCCATTCACAGACTGTTTTGGATAATTTAAACATTTTAGTTTTCAAAACTGTTTTAGATGCAAGTATTTCCAGCTCCTATCTTTAAAATGACTACTTGCACATCTCCATACAATTTTTCTACAATTTATGGTGATTTTTACAAAACTGCCTATCATTTCAAACACCAATCCGGACCAGTCTGTGATTATGGACTTTTTCACCCAAGTTGGAGGTCATTCAAAATCATGATAAAAATTATGACTAAACTACAAAAATTATGGGAACTATCAGAATTTACGGATTTAGTTTTCGACTTCGTATGATTTTTCTATGACTTTTCTAAAACAGCCAGAAAGGTTAAAAATTAGTTAACAGCATATAATTTTCATAACACTTTGTATTATGTTGAGCAACGTGTATAACAATAAGTTCTAAATATTGAATGTGTTTCCTTGTTAGTTTATCATCATAAACTTAAACCTAGTCATTCATGATAAGATTATTCATCCATTTAGAACACGTATATTAAGCTATAATAAGCATAGTTTATGGATTCATAACACAAATGCGTTTTCATAAAAGAGTTCTTATACATTACAAACATTTTGGATAAACTATAATAGGTATGGTTTATGTTTCCATTAACACAACAAACACAGTTCGGAAGGTTTTATTCCCACAGAAAAAGGTTTTACACTCACGCACACCACACGTAAACTTGTTAACCTAAATTGTGAGACAATCTCTTTCCGTACGTCCGAGTGCGGGATCTAAATTCCTGGTAGTTATAATCAGAGTCTCCTGGAGGGAGAACGTGATAGTTGTGTATAGATCTATATTGGGTTTGACACCCCACACCTGAGTTGCATGCAACAGCTAGACCGGCAGGTCTGTGGTGACAAGTGTCATTTCAGTTTCGCGACGCCTGAGAAACGTCGTGGCAGGTTCATTCAGTCATTAGTATGGTTATAGCGGCTCACATACGAAGTTAACAACACATAAAGTTTACAGGGATTTTCATAAATCAAAAGGGGTTTTATGTCAATTTAGAATCACTTTTTATATCAATAATTACAGATATTATGGTATATTTTCAGTCTTGGTATTTAAGACTACACACCATTCATTACGGGATTTTTCTCAAATCAGAAAGGGTTTTACGCCAATTTAAAACCACATTTATATCTTTAAGTATGACAAATACTTGTTCATTTTTGGTCCTAGTATTTAGGACCACATAGCTTTTATAAGGAAAATATTGGATTTTTCTTGGTAACATACATCTCTTTACAAAGATCGATTTTCAAACTCTTACTGTCAAAAGCTTATGAACTCACCAACCTTTGTGTTGACACTTTTCAAAACTACTTGTATTCTCAGGAATTCAGTGTAACAAGAAATCAACAGCGTTTTGAGGATGGGACGATAAATCGTTAAACAGTTCATTTTGTATCATAATGTAATTGATTTGATTCATGTAAACATATACTTTGGTGTAACTTTTTCAATTATATTTATGATGGTTGTATTTACTTTGAGCACTATTATACACGTTGTTGTGATACTATACATGAAGTCCTCCACCCCCGGACGTTTCCGCCATCCTTGGTTTGGGGGTGTGATAGATTGGTATCAGAGATTGTTTATAGTGAACTAAGTATATCGAACCACATAAGATATACAAACTATAAATGCATTGGGACTAAAGTCTCTGATTTAAAGTTTTCAAAACAATTATACTCTTAGAAATAAATAGTTTCCTATTAAAAGTATACATGCATGCATACATACTAAGGTCAGCATCATTTTTTAACAAAACAAAAGTAATGATTGTTGGATATCACAGGTAAGCTCGGGGATGTATGGTCAGTCTTGGGAGTGGCATAGCCTGATCAACTATGCTGGTCCGAGGAGTGATTAGCACATGCCCAAGAATGGTTGTGATATGGCAACAAGTCTAAAAACTTACCAACACTACCACAATGAGAACATTAGAACAAAACATGGGTTTAAAATACTATGGGAGTATTTTGTATTAATATAAGTAATTAATTATAGAGTTAGACGCCTAGTAATTATCTCTTCCACTCCTATTCTCGCAAGTACAACATAGCAAGATCCTACTTACCGGACGACCACTACTTTCCCAATCCAAACCCGAGAAATGGTGAATGGTTATGAGAAGAATCAGAAGCGGAACCGGAGGTAATCAACCCTCCATGCATAGCAAGGGTTTCCACGAACCGTTTCGACTACATCGAACCTGTGCCCCGTTGGGCAATCGTTATCGAGGGTTGAATGTCGACAGCAATGACAACAACCACCATGTGGAGATCAACGAGGGTGCTATGACCTCAACCACGGGGGACCGACTGACAGAGCCCTCCCGAAGAAGACCCGGCAGATCACGAACATCGGGGATTAAAACAGGTAGATTACAACCCGAGTTCCGAAACTGCGCGCTACTACAGACCTTACTGTCTCACGTACCCGAGACTCGGAAAGAGACTACTATTTCGGAGACCAAGTCTCTGTTTAGGACCTTATCGCCGCTTAAGCAGAGGCAAGAGAGTAACGGGATAGACACACAACATTCAAAGAGAGGAGGATTGCAGCCAAGCATCGATCGATAGAGCTTCAAGGTGCATCGACTTTGTCTCAGGCATCGCAAGGGACGAATCGTCGTAATTAGAGTTCATACCGCCCACAAGACCTTGTGAATTAGGTTCGTGAGTATGCGTTGGGGCTACTCTATTCTAGGCGTAAGCACGACACTGTGATTTAAGTGGTCATACTAAACGAGAGATCCAGTTGCTATCAAAATTTTTCCATGCACGGATGTGAGGTAAACCTACATCTAGGTCAAAAAATTTCGCCGAAACCAGAATTACTAGAGTCATATTAACAAGATGGGCTTAGGACATACCTAACAGACTCGAAGGTCTATTAAGTCTTAATCATACCACTAAGCATACATCAATTGGTCATAATAAGGACCTAGCGTGGGTCGAGTTACAAGGTTTCACTTGGATACTTAACTCCTAAAAATTCATGAGTTTACCATATAAAGAATCTCATTATGAATTGTTTTCAAAACACCCTCAACAACAGAAATACGTTACAAATCGATATAAGATAAACTTAGTTAGAAAACTCGCGACGTATAGCCATTCTAAAAACTCATTATCATCTCACCTTTAAACATTTTGTTGAGGAGTTCCTTCTTCATAGACCTATGGAGTGCGATCGTTCAGGCACTAATACACCGAGTGCCATAAAAACTCCTCGGCCAAGTGTGTTCGGACAAACATGATTCTAAGATGAGTAAAGCTTAACGCCCGTATGAAACCTACTCCTACCCACTGCCATAACTCCATCTCGAGAACGTTAGCAGAAACACTAGAAATAGTACAGTAATGTGCAAAAATTTATATGCGTGAATATAAATCATAAGGATGCACTTGAGATAATCATTTCCGCTAACGAAGTTGTGGCACCCGGTTCCTGGTACGTAAATGTTATTTGAGTATTTCCTTTCTTTTAGCCTTGGACTTGGCGAGTCATAGGTCCGACTCGCCGAGTGCATGCGGGACCCGGGACACGTTTAAGTTGGCGACTCGGCGAGTCCATATCCTGGACTCGGCGAGTCACAGCTGTTGGATGAAACCCTAAGTTTCAGGGGTTTGCACCCTATTTAAAGGACTTATCCGCCCAGGCCAGCCCCCATTCTCTCCCCAGAAGCTCCAAACCCTCGTTCTAAGCTTGTTCCTTGAGAGTTTGAGGCTATTGTGTGTGTTCTTGAAGGTTTTGAGGAAGAAAGGGAAGTAGATCAAGAGGAAGGAAAGGAATCCAGGCATCTTTGCACTCTTTCAGCAGTTCCTTTGAGGTATAACCCGTTTTTCCCCTGTTTCTATGCTTATTACTTCATGTAAGTCATTCTTGAGCCAAACCCCAAGTTTGTATGTGCAAATTACTTCGTAATAGGCTGATTGGCCCTTAGATCTAGGCAAGATTGAGCTCCAGGAGCTCAGATTTGTTAGCTTTATGGCCCCATGTTGCTTGTTCACCCTAGATCTACCCTTTTGAGACATTTTGAGCCCTAAAATCCATATTGGTGAATATCCACACGTAAAGTTGGAAACTTTACGTGTGATTCATGTCCTAGAAGTCCAGATCTGTGAATGGCATGGACTGGAATCGAGCAAATCTGTGTATTTAGTGGATGCATGGCAACGACTCGGCGAGTCGTTCATATGACTCGGCGAGTCTGTTTGCGAGTCTCCGAGTTTGTCCCCTTTTCGTAGTGTCGAGTGAGCAGTGAGTCACGGGGTGTGACTCAGTGAGTCGGAAGCTTAACTCATCTATGGAGGTACTCGGCGAGTCAATTCCCTGACTCGGCGAGTTCAAGGCAATCTCCTTAGATCAAGAACAGACTCGGCGAGTTGTTCATACAACTCGGCGAGTCTCAGCATAAGTGTTCTTCGGATGAAGATGGACTCGACGAGTTGTTCATACAACTCGGCGAGTCTTAGCATCAGTGTTCATCGGATGAAGATGAACTCGACGAGTTGTTCATACAACTCGGCGAGTAGGATGAAGGACTTGAATATTGGTTAAGAAGGTAAACCCGTCGAGTCGTCGCCTAACTCGACGGGTAGGATCGGGATTCAGGGCAGTCGTTTGGATAGGGACTCGGCGAGTTAGAAAGCCAACTCGGCGAGTCGGGTCAACTGAAAGTTGACTCTGACTTTGACTTAGGGCATGGGCAGGGGTAAAATGGTCATTTTACCCAAAGGTCAGTGAGCAGTGTTTGATTGGGTATATTGTGGAAATTGCAGCCGGGGATTTCCGGAGCAGCAGCAGCAGCAGTAGGCAGTCAGTTCCCGATCAGATCAGCAGCTACTTCGAGGTGAGTTACCTTCCAGTAGCGGTGGGTCTAAGGCCACAACGCCGACCCACCAGTAGGAGACGTATGATAGATGATTGTCTTTGTGATATCATCTAGGATAGCTACTACCTGATATGTTATATGCTAGCGTGATATGTTGTATGTGATAGTAGTCGAGTTCGGTCGCTAGGACCAAAGGGTAGTTAGACACCCCAGATACGTCTAACAGAATATGATGATATGTTTGCATGCTGGCTTGTTATGTTATATGCGATAGAGGTAGTACGAGGGGACCAGTCCCTATGGTCGGTTGTTAGGACCGATGGGTAGTCAGCACCCCAGAATGGCTTGACATGGGTAGTCAGCACCCCAGAATGGCTTGACATGGGTAGTCATCACCCCAGAATGGCTTGACACGGGTAGGACGGCACCCCAGAACGGCCGTACCGGGTAGTCAGGCACCCCAGAATAGCCTGGCAATATGTATGTTACGTGTTTGTATGGTATGTGGTACGATGGGGGAACTCACTAAGCTTTGTGCTTACAGTTTTCAGTTTTGGTTTCAGGTACCTCCTCAGCTAGGGGAAAGGAGCCGGCGCGGTAGCAGCATGTCACACACACACTCTCCGGTTTCCGCATTTACGAGCTTCACTGGGATTTGTACTCTGATATTTTGATTGAATGTATGATTTGGCTTTAGACATGGTTCACTTTGTGTCATGACTTGATCAGACAATGTGTTTAGTTATTAATATTTGCTAAGGTAATGTTTTTAAAACAAAATTTTTGGGTCGTTACAAGTTGGTATCAGAGCCCTGGTTTGAGCGATTCGGACACACCTTCGGGAGTGTCTGAACTCAAATCGAGGGATTAAAAGATTTTCTAAAAGAAAATGTTTTCTAAAATTGAGAAAAGAGTTTTGAGAACGAACGAAGTGTGTGATGTGCGCGACCGGCCGAGCTCAAGTAAGTATCCCCAAAGTACCCATACAAGTTTATGTTATGTTTATCAGCTTTTGTAGAACAGCATGCTAGAATAGGACTAAGGATCTAGGAGTGATGCCTTATGTGCCTGCTTTATGTGTTCCAGTTGTATGGGAACTTGCATGCTAGTAATTGAGTAAACAGTAAGTAGGATAGCCTGCTTAGGTTATGCCTGGTAGTATGAGCTTAGCACTTTATGCTAGCTCAATTCCTGAGAGTAGATAGAGTTAATTGAGATTGTTACCCTTATCTGAATGTTGCTTGCTTCGTGCTACGTGGGACTCTGAATAATGGGAGTTAGCCATTAGGCGAATGCGTCACGTCACATGTGATCAGGGTTGAATAATCTTAGAGTGCCGGATTTGATCCTAATGCGCAGCTCTTGTTTGAGTCCAACCGTTGTAGGGACGAGTCGGGTACTCGAAGGATTATCTGAGCCTCGTCACATGTGATGGTATTCGGGTAATGGCTAATTGGCATTACAAGGAGGCCTGCAGCAGCTGAGGACTGGTTAGAGTGGAACTAGAGATTTCCCTAGGGCAAGCCTAGGATGAGTATAGCAGTAATCAGCAGTAGTGAAAGGGATCTGGTGGAGTCGGGGCATTCCTTGAAGAAGGTACGGATAGATGTGGAAGGTAGTATGGGCCCGTACTACTGAAAGCAGAGGATCCGTACCCGAACCAAGGATGGCCAAGATAAGACTAGGGAACTTGTAAGTAGATGTGATCCCTCAGGGAGTATCAGTATCACTAATGATTGTTGTGATGTATTGCAGAATGGTGGTACTTCGATCAAGGCTGGTAGATGGCGGTTCAGGAGAGGGGTCAGGTTCGGGATCAGGATCCGAGCCGGTGGATGAGGTACTACGCGAGTTCAGGAGCGACATGGCATCTGGCCAGTCGGGATCTCGCACACTGTCCTTTAAGGACTTCAGGGGAAGTGGTGCGCCGGATTTCCATGGGGTGAAAGACCCCATTGCTGCCAGGCGATGGATCGCAGACATCGAGTCTGCCCAGTTGACTAGCTTCTGCCCCGAGGGGTCGAAGGTGAGGTATGCAGCAGGATGTTTACGGGACCGAGCCCGGGATTGGTGGGAGTCAGTGGGTGACTCATTGGGAGCCTCAGCTATCAAGGCTATGACCTGTTCGGACTTTGTGACCAGGTTCAGGGCAGAGTTTACGCCGGCGGTCGAGCTTCAGCAGCTGGCCAGGGAGTTTCTTGACATGAGACAGACGACGGAGACTGTGGCAGAGATCACCGCCAAGTTCCGGGAGAGGGCTTTGTTGGTGCCCCAGTATGCCGGTGACGAGGACATGAGGAGGACTCGTTACCATGATATGCTACGAGCTGACATCCGGGAGCATGTTAGTTTTTCGGCTTGCCCTACCTTGGACTCTATGATTGCCAGGGCGAGGGAAAGGAAGATAGATTTGGAGCACATCCGGAAACGGAAATTGGAGGAGGGACAGGCAGGAGGGGCTTCGAGGAAGAAGCCCAAGGGATCAGATGGTAGGCCGAAAGGCCAGTCAGGACCGAGCCGCTGCAGGAAATGCGGCAGGCTGCACGAGGGGGCGTGCAGGATGGGATCATCAGGCTGCTACAAGTGCGGCAAGTCCGGGCACATCAGCAGGGATTGCACTGCTCCGGCAGCAGTTATTCAGACATCAGAGTTGTTGTGTTTTCACTGCAACCAGAGGGGCCACAAGAAGGCCAAATTCCCCCAGTTGACAGTTTCAGCGCCGGTGAAGGCGCCAGCTCCAGCGACCTTGCGGATCACGGATGGCCGGCAGGGCAAGTCAGAGGCTCCAGTGGTGAGGAGCCGAGCATTTCAGCTGACTACCGAGGAGGCACGCGCCGCACCCGATGTGGTGACGGGTATGATTCTTTCCCTCTATCTTATTTTTATAATGTTATGTTATTGATATGTGCTCTGTATGTATACGTATGCATTAGGATCGTTCCATGTGAACGGCCTCCCAGTTCGGGTGTTATTTGATTCGGGTGCGTCCCGATCATTCGTATCCCTTGCGCTTAGCAAGAAGTTTCATGAGCCATCAGGCGAGTTAGATCGCCCTTTGGAGGTGGAGATTGCTGATGATCGATCGGTGCGAGCATCGATGGTATTTCAAGATTGTGTGTTGCGTTTGTTCAAGGAGCGCTATTTGGTAGATTTGGTTCCCATACCGTTGCATGGGAACAAGGTGATTATAGGCATGGATTGGCTGAGCCCTAATGGGGCTGTGATAGATTGCGCGCAGCAGCTAGTGCGGGTCACGACCCCAAGCGGGGGGGAGTTAGTGATTCATGGTGAGAGGCCCCAGTATGGACCCGTTGTATGTTCAGCAACGAGGGCTAGGCGCTACTTTCAGCAGGGATGCGCAGGATATGTCGCGTATGTGATGGATACCCGGGAGGCGGGTAAGGCGACAGTGAGTGAGGTTCCGGTGGTCCGGGACTTTGCAGATGTTTTCCCAGAGGAGCTTCCTGGGATACCTCCGGAGCGACAGGTGGAGTTCAGGATTGACCTTGTTCCTGGTGCGGCTCCGATAGCCAAGGCACCGTATCGGTTGGCTCCTCCCGAGATGCAGGAGTTGTCTACGCAGCTGCAGGAGCTGCTAGACAAGGGATTTATTCGTCCGAGCAGTTCGCCCTGGGGAGCCCCGATTCTGTTTGTGAAGAAGAAGTACGGGTCGCATCGGATGTGTATAGATTATCGGGAGCTGAACAAGGTAACGGTGAAGAACCGTTACCCGCTTCCGAGGATTGATGACCTCTTTGACCAGCTTCAGGGAGCATCTTGGTTCTCCAAGATTGATTTGCGTTCGGGTTATCATCAGATGAGGGTCAGGGAGGAGGATATGCAGAAGACCGCGTTTCAGACGCGCTATGGCCATTATGAGTTCGTGGTGATGCCGTTTGGACTCACCAATGCTCCTGCCGCGTTCATGGACCTCATGAACCGCGTATGCAGACCGATGCCGGACCGGTCTGTGATAGTCTTTATCGATGATATCTTGGTTTATTCCAAGACTCGGGAGGAACATGAGGAGCATCTGAGAGAGGTATTAGAGACCCTGAGGAGGGAGAGCTTGTATGCCAAGTTCTCCAAGTATGAGTTCTGGTTGCGCGAGGTACAATTTCTTGGACACCTCGTCAATCCAAACGGGATTCTGGTTGATCCGGCCAAGGTCGAGGCCGTGATGAGATGGGAGGTTCCGAAGTCTCCATCTGAGATTCGGAGTTTCCTGGGATTGGCAGGCTACTATCGGAGATTTATCCAGGATTTCTCCAAGATAGTCGTACCCCTGACGCGGCTGACGAAGAAAGTCGTGGTCTTTCGGTGGGGACCCGAGCAGCAGGCTGCATTTGAGACGCTGAGACAGAGATTGTGTGAGGCGCCGATCTTAGCCCTGCCAGAGGGCGTAGAGGATTTTGTGGTTTATTGTGATGCATCCATTTCTGGGTTGGGCGCGGTACTGATGCAGAGGGGGCATGTCATTGCCTACGCTTCGAGGCAGCTCAAGCCTCACGAGGCGAACTACCCGACGCACGATTTGGAGTTGGGGGCGGTGGTCTTTGCCCTCAAGATTTGGCGGCATTACCTCTACAGGGTTCGATGTACCATCTACACGGACCACAAGAGTTTGAGGTACCTCATGGATCAGCCGAATCTGAACATGAGGCAGCGTCGATGGTTGGACGTGGTGAAGGATTATGATTGTGAGATCCTTTACCACCCGGGGAAGGCCAATGTGGTGGCTGATGCGCTTAGCCGCAAGGCGGCGCCGATCAGGGACGTTTGCATGAGGATGACCGTGGTGACTCCCCTGTTGGAGCAGATTCGGGAGGCTCAACAGGAGGCTATCAAGGGGGAGCATCGGAAGAGCGAGCGTGTGGTGGGTCAGGTTTCTTCCTTTGATTATGATAGCCGAGGACTTTTGACACTACACCGTAGGGTGTGGGTGCCGTATCACGGAGGCGTGCGCCAGATTTTGATGGAGGAGGCGCACAAGTCCCGATTCTCTATTCATCCCGGGGCAACGAAGATGTATAGGGATCTTCGTCTAGACTATTGGTGGCCCTGCATGAAGCGGGATGTGGCATGGTATGTCGAGCGATGTTTGACTTGCAGGAAGGTCAAGGCCGAACATCAGAGACCGCATGGCAAGATGCAGCCGTTGGATATTCCACTGTGGAAATGGGAAGATATCACGATGGATTTTATCACGAAGCTTCCCAAGACCGCACGTGGAGTGGATTCGATTTGGGTCATCGTGGATAGATTGACCAAGAGTGCTCACTTTATTCCGATTCAGGAGAGCATATCGGCCGAGAAATTGGCCGACATCTATATCAGGGAGATTGTGGCACGGAATGGGGTGCCAGTATCGGTGATCTCGGACAGGGATGTGCGTTTTACTTCCAGGTTTTGGAAGACATTCCATGACGAGTTGGGCACTCGTCTGCATTTTAGCACTGCCTTTCACCCGCAGACGGATGGGCAGAGCGAGCGGACCATCCAGACTCAGGAGGATATGCTGCGGGCGTGCGTGCTAGACTTCGGTGGTAGCTGGGATACCTATCTTCCCCTGGCCGAGTTCTCCTACAACAACAGCTATCACGCGAGTATCGACCGCCCTCCCTTCGAGATGTTGTACGGACGGAGGTGTAGGACCCCGATATGCTGGGGTGAAGTTGGCCAGAGGGTCATGGGGAGCACCGAAGTGGTGCTCAAGACGACCGAGAGGATCCAGCAGGTCCGGAGCAGGCTTTAGACTGCTCAGAGTCGGCAGAAAAGTTATGCCGACAAGCGTCGATCCGATTTGGAGTTCCAAGTCGGGGATATGGTTCTCCTGAAGGTGTCGCCCTGGAAAGGCGTCATTCGATTCAGGAAGCGGGGCAAGTTGGGCCCGCGATTCATCGGACCGTTCAGGGTCGTAGCCTGGGTGGGCAAGGTAGCGTATAGGTTGGATCTGCCAGCCGAGCTCAGCCAGATCCACAACACTTTCCGTGTCTCTCAGTTGCGAAAGTGCCTAGTGGACGATTCTGCAGTAGTACCTTTGGAGGATATTCAGGTTGATGACAGCCTGAATTATATTGAGCGCCCAGTCGCAATCCTCGACAGGAAGTCGAAGAAGTTGAGGAACAAGAAGGTGGAGCTAGTGAAGGTGCAGTGGCAGCACCGCAAGGGTTCGAAATGGACTTGGGAGCCGGTGGACGAGATGATGGAGCATTATCCCGAGCTGTTTCAGGATCGAGCAGCAGACTTCGAGGACGAAGTCAAAAATAAGTGGGGGAGATTTGTAGCACCCGGTTACTGGTACGTAAATGTTATTTGAGTATTTCCTTTCTTTTAGCCTTGGACTCGGCGAGTCATAGGTCCGACTCGCCGAGTGGATGCGGGACCCGGGACACGTTTAAGTTGGCGACTCGGCGAGTCCATATCCTGGACTCGGCGAGTCACAGCTGTTGGATGAAACCCTAAGTTTCAGGGGTTTGCACCTTATTTAAAGGACTTATCCGCCCAGGCCAGCCCCCATTCTCTCCCCAGAAGCTCCAAACCCTCGTTCTAAGCTTGTTCCTTGAGGGTTTAAGGCTATTGTGTGTGTTCTTGAAGGTTTTGAGGAAGAAAGGGAAGTAGATCAAGAGGAAGGAAAGGAATCCAGGCATCTTTGCACTCTTTCAGCAGTTCCTTTGAGGTATAACCCATTTTTCCCCTGTTTCTATGCTTATTACTTCATGTAAGTCATTCTTGAGCCAAACCCCAAGTTTGTATGTGCAAATTACTTCGTAATAGGCTGATTGGCCCTTAGATCTAGGCAAGATTGAGCTCCAGGAGCTCAGATCTGTTAGCTTTATGGCCCCATGTTGCTTGTTCACCCTAGATCTACCCTTTTGAGACATTTTGAGCCCTAAAATCCATATTGGTGAATATCCACACGTAAAGTTGGAAACTTTACGTGTGATTCGTGTCCTAGAAGTCCAGATCTGTGAATGGCATGGACTGGAATCGAGCAAATCTGTGTATTTAGTGGATGCATGGCAACGACTCGGCGAGTCGTTCATATGACTCGGCGAGTCTGTTCGCGAGTCTCCGAGTTTGTCCCTTTTTCGTAGTGTCGAGTGAGCAGTGAGTCACGGGGTGTGACTCAGTGAGTCGGAAGCTTAACTCATCTATGGAGGTACTCGGCGAGTCAATGCCCTGACTCGGCGAGTTCAAGGCAATCTCCTTAGATCAAGAACAGACTCGGCGAGTTGTTCATACAACTCGGCGAGTCTCAGCATAAGTGTTCTTCGGATGAAGATGGACTCGACGAGTTGTTCATACAACTCGGCGAGTCTTAGCATCAGTGTTCATCGGATGAAGATGAACTCGACGAGTTGTTCATACAACTCGGCGAGTAGGATGAAGGACTTGAATATTGGTTAAGAAGGTAAACCCGTCGAGTCGTCGCCTAACTCGACGGGTAGGATCGGGATTCAGGGCAGTCGTTTGGATAGGGACTCGGTGAGTTGGAAAGCCAACTCGGCGAGTCGGGTCAACTGAAAGTTGACTCTGACTTTGACTTAGGGCATGGTCAGGGGTAAAATGGTCATTTTACCCAAAGGTCAGTGAGCAGTGTTTGATTGGGTATATTGTGGGAATTGCAGTCGGCGATTTCCGGAGCAGCAGCAGCAGCAGCAGTAGGCAGTCAGTTCCCGATCAGATCAGCAGCTACTTCGAGGTGAGTTACCTTCCAGTAGCGGTGGGTCTAAGGCCACAACGCCGACCCACCAGTAGGAGACGTATGATAGATGATTGTCTTTGTGATATCATCTAGGATAGCTACTACCTGATATGTTATATGCTAGCGTGATATGTTGTATGTGATAGTAGTCGAGTTCGGTCGCTAGGACCGAAGGGTAGTCAGACACCCCAGATACGTCTGACAGAATATGATGATATGTTTGCATGTTGGCTTGTTATGTTATATGCGATAGAGGTAGTACGAGGGGACCAGTCCCTGTGGTCGGTTGTTAGGACCGATGGGTAGTCAGCACCCCAGAATGGCTTGACATGGGTAGTCAGCACCCTAGAATGGCTTGACATGGGTAGTCAGCACCCCAGAATGGCTTGACATGGGTAGTCAGCACCCCAGAATGGCTTGGTCAGCACCCCAGAATGGCTTGACATGGGTAGTCAGCACCCCAGAATGGCTTGACACGGGTAGGACGGCACTCCAGAACGGCCGTACCGGGTAGTCAGGCACCCCAGAATAGCCTGGCAGTATGTATGTTACGTGTTTGTATGGTATGTGGTACGATGGGGGAACTCACTAAGCTTTGTGCTTACAGTTTCAGTTTTGGTTTCAGGTACCTCCTCAGCTAGGGGAAAGGAGCCGGCGCGGTAGCAGCATGTCACACACACTCTCCGGTTTCCGCATTTACAAGCTTCACTGGGATTTGTACTCTGATATTTTGATTGAATGTATGATTTAGCTTTAGACATGGTTCACTTTGTGTCATGACTTGATCAGACAATGTGTTTAGTTATTAATATTTGCTAAGGTAATGTTTTTATAACAAAATTTTTGGGTCGTTATAGAAGTCGTTTTTCATCGTGAAACAAAGCTATGTCTTCACCAAAAGGCAACCAAACAACTAGCAAGGCACCAACCCTGCAGATAGACTCTGCTACTTTTCAGGCTGTAGTCACGGCAGCCGTGACAGCCATCATTGCGCAATTCAATGCTAACAACGCCAGCAGAGATGGAAGCGGTACCGACAATACAGATTGTGGTAAAAACCAGGAACACGAACAAATGCCTACCAACGAAGGCGCCTCAGGCCACGGACCTACGAATAAGAAGCGAAAGTTTTGGGACAAAAAGAAGTGTAACCTACCTCAAAAATTCGTTGGAAGAAAGCAATTCGTGGCTGCACCTGCCATTACAACAGCATTCACGACACATGCCTCGACACTAGCCACGAGGTCTGCCACCCAAACGCCGGCCAGACCATATAAGGGATCATTCCCAAAGTGTAACCAATGTGGCTTCCATCACAATGGAGCTTGTCGGGTTTTACACTGTAACAACTGCAACAGGAAAGGGCATACCGTCCGTTTCTGTAGGACCCCGACCCAGCATCTGCCTTCAATCACCAGCACCAAGGTAGGCCCAGTAGGCTACTTATGCGGTGAAATGGGACACTTCAAGAGAGAGTGTCCAACCGGGAAGAATGATGGAGGAGTGTGATGAACACACCAGCAGGAGCAGCAGGGAACCATATTAGGACTTTTGTAATGTTTCCAACGACAAAAACGTTTAAGTACCATAGGTTTGTAATGAATTTGGTATGTTTTCTGAAATCACCGTCTTTCTAAAAAAAATAGTTAAAATACTCTCTCATTCAAATCAAACCAAAGACATTCATATATGACCTTAGAATCATTACCCGTAAGATGTGATGACCTTGTACATACATTGGGGTTAATTATAATCAAAATACTAAAGTCTTGAAACAAAGAATTCCATCCTGACTCCTATTTCATGTCTAGTAGTAGGAAGTGAGTGGGGCCACCCACTCGACGATTTCACCAACATCAAATTTCATACGACGTTCATATACCGCTCGATCGTAGGGAGACCTGTCAGGGATCATGTTATCAAGTATCATTACTGGCTATCGAAACACACCTACTACCAGTGCTAGACATTGTGGTATGAATCATCTACAGTAATAATAATATCGAACAAAACGGAACACACTGAAAAGAGACACAAGATACCCTATCACTCTAATGAGCACTTCATACGAGTACAACTTAACACATGTTTTACCTAAAGAGATATTGTTGTCACCATTCAATTTCGATTGGTATAGTCCTCATCTTCCCGGTTTAACGTCTACGAAAGGACCCTTCACCTAACCCACCGAATGTCGAAACCTTCGTCTCTCATAAACATCCAGCACGGACCTCAGGGTCATCTCTCGATATGAAACCCCCAAAACACGCACTAGAGGAGTGTTATACCTCCTGAAACCTTATCACAAGTATTTCTAGGAGACCTTTCGGGAATGTCACGTATACATCAGACAAGGTTCAAGCACAGAAGCTTGGGACGGATACGGTTAGTCTACCACTACTACGTGTATACGCGAGGATAATGTATAATTAAGATTCTACAGGCATTGGATGTGTGCTTCCGCCCTATTTCCTGTTCCATGTCTGGTTGTGGACTTGGGGCAGAGTCACCCATCCAACTGTCTTGCAAATCTTAAGCACATACGACCTATATGCGCAAGTTAATGATAGATGGACCAGGTACGAGTCCTGCCATGAGCTTCGGGCCAAGGTTGCCCAGGAGGGCGAGTGAATGTCCTACCATCCGAAAAGGTCTAGTCGCAAAAACCAAACCCACATGCTTCCTACCGAGCTACAAGAACTGTCAGGTCAAACCTGTCGAACTACTCAACAATGAAATCGAAGAACCAAGCTTCTCACCCTGGAGAGCTCCGGTCTTATTCTTCAAATAGAAAGTCAAATTGCTCGCAGGTCCATCGACCTCAGAGGCCCCGAAAATATTTCCAGTAGAAGCCTTTACTATTTGCCTCGCATAGACGAATAGGCCGACCAGCCGCAAGGAACGAGGTACCCTTCAGGAATTGGACCGAGATCCGAATATCACCAGTCACGAGTATTAGAGAAGGATGTCCGAGGACAATCCTCCAAATTCGATGCGGACGCTGCAAGTCCGTAGTGATACCCCTCGGATAGGACCAACCCGCTCGCAGCCTTCAGGAACTTAATGAATAGGGTACGCCGTTCTTACTAGGATCAGTTCGCCATTGTCCTTCAAAATGACTTTCTTATCTATCCTTGTAGTAAGAAGAGAACCAAAAAGAACAGCTACAACATACCGTGGGAACAATTCGATCAGAGAAGCCTTACCTGAAGTTCTATAGATACGAGTTCTGGAATTGAAGAGTCAAATTCCTAAGACACACTATTATTGATGTGGAAACTCTTGAGTACCCTTTCAATTAATCAAAACCATTAAGAAACTCTGACCCAGAAGGGAGCAACCCTTTTCTAGGAAGAGAAGCAAGAGGGAGAAACCTTTAGAACTCCAGAGTAAGAGACCAAATTCCTTTGGAAGCCTCACTCTGGGAAGGCTTAGTACGCTTCGGAAAGCGTGGAAAGCTAAAACCCATGATAATTAGGCCCTTCTGAGATTCTTGTCAGAATCAGCCATGTAACTCGCTACTTCAATCTACTCCCGCGAGCTTGGTAAAGTACATTCTACCCGACACGTCTCGAACTTGCAGAAGTATCTATCCGACGAGATTCTTGTAATCCCCCTCGACGAGATCAAGTTCCACAAGAGCCTCACCTTCGTGGAAGAACCGTAGTGACCATGGACCGAGAGGTCAGGCGTACGAAGCAACGCCGCTTCCCATTACTGAAAGTTCACTGGAATACTAACCAAGGACCTGGAGTCACTTGGTAGCGCGAGAATCAGTCGATTAGGAAGTATCCCCACTTCTTGGCTCGATTATTCATGCCTACTCCTTGCCTAAATTCAAATTTCGGGACGAAATTCCCTCTAACGGGGGGATGATGTGACAACCGTCAATTTTCGGTCAAGTCAAAGTCAAATAAGGTCAACATGTCAAACTAGTCGACTCAATTTGCCCGTGGGTACTAGAGTTTACATTATGTAATTTCTAAACAACTCGTTATTCTTATGAGAGATCATAAATCGAAAAGTTCGTATATTTAGACTTCCTTAACCTAAAACTGTGGTAAGTAACAAACTAAACTGATAAAACAATGTTGCATACTCATTGGGAGTGTGTAAGATCCTTAAACATGACCTAGTAAGGCTTATGGACCTTGCGTTGCGGAGTCAAACACTCACAAATGTCATACACAAAACCTCCCTCAATTGTTTTCACTCTATCTCTCTTTTTTCGAGAATCTCTCCCAAATCTCTCTTTGTATGAGAAATCTCTCCAAGTATGTGAAATCTCTCCCAAATCTGTCCAAGAATGCGAAATCTCTCTCGAATCTCTTTTTGTATGAGAAATCTCTCCAAGTATGTGAAATCTCTCCCAAATCTCTCCAAGAATGCGAAATCTCTCCCGAATCTCTCTTTGTATGAGAAATCTCTCCAAGTATGTGAAATCTCTCCCAAATCTCTCCAAGAGTGAGAAATCTCTCCAAGATTGTAAAATCTCTCCCAAATCTCTCTCAAAACCTCTTTCGATTTATTTTGATCAAATGGGCATCCCGACACTTAACCAAGTCAAAAACCGCTTAAAATGGAGTTAGAATGGAGAAAAACCCCAAAAAGACTTGAAATCCCCTTTATAGGGTCGAAGCCTCTTAGGGTCGGACCCTCTTGGACCGGAAGTAGCTAGGACCGAAGCCCCAGGGTGCAGCCGCAACAAGCTGACCGCAGTCAGTGAGCCGCAGCAAGCCGACCGCAGCCAGCAAGCCGCAGCCATCTCGCCTTCGGTCTTCCTTCGGATGGAGTCGCCTGTGGTAGCAGCTCAGAGCGCAGCCTCCCTCCCCCCCCCCTCGGATCCGCACCAGCAGCCCCAGTCACTCCGGTTCAAGGCTGCTGATAACGGCAACCTTGCCAGAACTTCGGATTTCTTCATTTTTCACCCGGTTTTCAATACTTTTAACATTTTAAGTCCGTTTTTAATTATTTTAACGCGGGATTTTCTCCAGAAATCATATTTTAACATATAAGACCCTAAATAATCATAATTTGGGCATATTTTCATGAAAATATTTATTTAAGAATAAAATCTTTAAGTGAGATCTTGAGGTGGAGTGTGAATCTTGCCATAATATTTGGCACAAACCACCACCCCATGCCCATTCCTTTGACCAATTCTTGTACTCCCCACTACTCCTAGTCACCTCAAGGCACTACCCCTCTCTTTTTCCCAGCCACCCACGTCCAAAAAGAGCTGGAGAACACTCTTATCCCTCTCCATTTCCCTCACTTCACTCATATTTCCTCATTTTCATCCAAAGCTCAAACACATCTTTTCTCTCTTTTTCTCTCATACAATTTCGAGATTCCAAGTCATTTTTCAAGATTTCCATCTTCATTTAGTAAGTATTATCACTCTCCTTATGATTATTACATTCCTTTTATTCAAATCATTGATTCCTTACATAAACTCCATCATTATTGTGTTAGATTCTTGAATCTTCAAAGCAATTCTTCAAATGTTTTTGAGTTGAACACTTCACTTCTTCAACATTCACTCACTGAAACCACTCAAGGTGAGTTCATACCCCTGCATTTTCATGTTTTCTTACGTTTTTAGGGGGGGAATACAAGTTAAAACACCAAGAATATAACTAAACCTTTCTAACAGCTTTCATCAGAAAAGTTGGGCTCCATTCACAGACTGTTTTTGATAATTTAAACATTTTAGTTTTCAAAACTGTTTTAGATGCAAGTATTTCCAGCTCCTATATTTAAAATGACTACTTGCACATCTCCATACAATTTTTCTACAATTTATGGTGATTTTTACAAAACTGCCTATCATTTCAAACACCAATCCGGACCAGTCTGTGATTATGGACTTTTTCACCCAAGTTGGAGGTCATTCAAAATCATGATAAAAATTATGACTAAACTAGACAAATTATGGGAACTATCAGAATTTACGGATTTAGTTTTTGACTTTGTATGATTTTTCTATGACTTTTCTAAAACAGCGCAGAAAGGTTAAAAATTAGTTAACAGCATATAATTTTCATAACACTTTGTATTATGTTGAGCAAAGTGTATAACAATAAGTTCTAAATATTGAATGTGTTTCCTTATTAGTTTATCATCATAAACTAAAACCTAGTCATTCATGATAAGATTATTCATCCATTTAGAACACGTATATTAAGCTATAATAAGCATAGTTTATGGATTCATAACACAAATGCGTTTTCATAAAAGAGTTCTTATACATTACAAACATTTTGGATAAACTATAATAGGTATGGTTTATGTTTCCATTAACACAACAAACACAGTTCGGAAGGTTTTATTCCCACAGAAAAAGGTTTTACACTCACGCACACCACACGTAAACTTGTTAACCTAAATTGTGAGACAATCTCTTTCCGTATGTCCGAGTGCGGGATCTAAATTCCTGGTAGTTATAATCAGAGTCTCCTGGAGGGAGAACGTGATAGTTGTGTATAGATCTATATTGGGTTTGACACCCCACACCTGAGCTGCATGCAACAGCTAGACCGGCAGGTCTGTGGTGACAAGTGTCATTTCAGTTTCGCGACGCCTGAGAAACGTCGTGGCAGGTTCATTCAGTCATTAGTATGGTTATAGCGGCTCACATACGAAGTTAACAACACATAAAGTTTACAGGGATTTTCATAAATCAAAAGGGGTTTTATGTCAATTTAGAATCACTTTTTATATCAATAATTACAGATATTATGGTATATTTTTAGTCTTGGTATTTAAGACTACACACCATTCATTACGGGATTTTTCTCAAATCAGAAAGGGTTTTACGCCAATTTAAAACCACATTTATATCTTTAAGTATGACAAATACTTGTTCATTTTCGGTCCTGGTATTTAGGACCACATAGCTTTTATAAGGAAAATATTGGATTTTTCTTGGTAACATACATCTCTTTACAAAGATCGATTTTCAAACTCTTACTGTCAAAAGCTTATGAACTCACCAACCTTTGTGTTGACACTTTTCAAAACTACTTGTATTCTCAGGAATTCAGTGTAACAGGAAATCAATAGCGTTTTGAGGATGGGACGATAAATCGTTAAACAGTTCATTTTGTATCATAATGTAATTGATTTGATTCATGTAAACATATACTTTGGTGTAACTTTTTCAATTATATTTATGATGGTTGTATTTACTTTGAGCACTATTATAAACGTTGTTGTGATACTATACATGAAGTCCTCCACCCCCGGACGTTTCCGCCATCCTTGGTTTGGGGGTGTGACAAGACTCTTGCTATACTAAATGTAGAGGATTTGCCAGTGCCCTGAAGGGTACAATGAGGAGATGTCTCACAATCCTGTATTAACTAGTTTATGTGTTGTTCTGTTGTTCTCGTGTTTAAAATCGTTTGTATACGGTGTAGAGTATAAATAATTATACACAAAATAATTATTTAGCAAGATACTCTTGTTATCTGAATGTAATATGGATAAACTAAATATGTCATAGTTTATGTGTTTGAACCTGTAAAACCGGTAATGAATTTCCCAAACTATACCTATTATAGTTTGACTGGTATGTTATGTTCATGTATTGTTTTGAAACTATGCAATTATGCTTAGAAAGCGTCCCTTATGCTCCACATATTACAAAAGGAATAAATTATCTAAAAGTTTGATGTAAAACCGTTGTATTTACATCAGTTTTTAACTTGTGAAAATGTTTATGTTTGGCTTGTATCCCCCCCCCCCCCCCCCCCCCCCCGAAAACGTTATAAAAACTTATAAAAGCGTAGGGATATGAACTCACAGTTGGTTAGATGCAAATGATTGAACTGTATGATCCTTAAGTTGATGTACGTTGCACTTAACAGGATCCTAATATCAAATAAATACATATATGTATCTAAATTAGCGATTCTGTTAGATAAAGTGTTAGATAAACACTTGGTTTCAATTAAGGAATGTTATCGGGACTTAGTAGGATCGAGGAAAACAGGCTTTTCCCCATGAAGAGCGTTTTACGGCCGTATATGGAGTTTACAGCCGTGAATGGAGTTTATGGATGAGAACCGGGTTTACGGCCGTGAACAGGGTTTACGACCGTGAACTAGGTTTGCGGCTTTTGAAGATCTAGGGGATTACGGCCGTAAAATCAAGAACAAGAGTGCCGGTTTTCGACTAAAAAGTGTTCCAGAGGCTCCCAAACGCTCCTAAATGACAATTTCCGGCAATTTTCGGGTGAAAAGAGGGCTTTATGAAGTTTACGGTCAAGATGTTTAGAGAGAGAAAGTGGGTGTTTCCGGCCAAGAATGTTGAAATGAGGGTGGGGGTCCTGTATTTATAGGCCAGGGGTATGGTCCGTGGTGGGGTACACCTGGCACCGACCATAAACAGAGTTTACGGCCGTACACGAGTTTACGACCGTAAACTTGCCTTGGCCCTGAACTCGTCGTTTTTCAATTTTCGTGCGATTTTTGGTTTTCCGACTCGTATGTAATTATAACAATAACCTTAGTTAATTTACTTAACCCAAGAAGTTGACGGAAAATTTAATAAAAATTAAATTTTATTAACGGAGGTGGGTTAAAATAACAGAAGAAATTTCGGATTGTCACAACGCATCATGTACCAATATGGTCCATGATGGTGCAACATCTCCTCCAAGTGGTGCAACCTCATCCTCTTGGCGCAACATGATCTTCAAAGCTTCATTATGGCGCAACATCTCCTATATGTGTTGCAGTATCCATTCATTTGGCGCAACTCCTTTCCCCTTGGCCCAACATATACCTAGATAGCGCAAGATGCATCCATATGGCACCACATCCCAAGGATGGCACAACTTCCATTGACATGGCGCAACACGATGCTCCATGTTGTTCTATGTTTCTCCAAGTGCTCCAAGTTGCTCCAAACCACTCCAAGTTGCTCCAAACCATTCCAAGTTGCTCCAAAACCCCTTTTGGAAGATATGTTCCTTTGTCACTTGATCCATTCCTTTGTTAAATGATCCACATCCATATCAGATGATCAATTCCTTTATCAGATGCTCCATGAACCTTAAGTGCTCCATTGTGATCTAAGTGATCCAAATGCTCCATGAGAATGATCTAAATGCTCGAGTCACATTTAACAATCTCCACCTTGACTTGAGCATCCTCTAAACTACACGTTAAATAAGAACTTCCTTGACATTCCTATCATCAAGCCCCGAAGGGGCTTACCTCCTGCGAACATCAACCAAGTCCAAGAAAAGCTTGAACTTCCCTCTAGGAAATGACCTTGTCACCATGTCCTCTGGATTCATCTTAGAACCTGACTTTTGAATGCATAACATGTCATAGAACATGATAGGTTTCTCCACCTTCAAAAGAAGACTCGAAATAAGACCAACCGCCAATCATCTTCTTGTCTCCAGATCACTTTCATAGTGGAAGTCTATCAATCCATCCAAGTCCGTATACCGTGCATTTGCACAATACACCATACAAACATCAAGCATCCCCTTCAAGTGTCACAAGATCCACTTGATCACTTCCCAATGAGCTTTCCCCTGATTGCCTCAAACTGCCAAAGAAGTACCAACACGAATGGACTGATCACGATAGAACGACATCAAAACTTTCTCAATATGATGAGAAATGTATAACCACTCTGCTCTTCTATCACTTGGAATTTGCATCCTTGTTATTTTCATTTCAGCTCCTAAATCGATCATAACAAGCTCATTCTCCAGAAGCTTTATTAAGTTCTCTTTCCCGTCATCAGCATCACCGGACACTTCTTGCCTGAGTTGATCAAGGGATTCCTCACATCTATGTTGATCCATGTCACTACAAGAAATTTGGGCATTTGTGATGATGCCAATAGGGATGACACAGGCATTAGTGGTGACACCATGGAATGTCGTCACTAATGCCTTTTGTCACCCTTATTGGCATCATCACTAATGTCTACGAAAAAAACCGCGGTATTTTCCACCCACATTTTTTATATCGTCGCTAATGCTTTGAAAATGTCGCCTCTAATACTCATGTCGTCACTAATAGTGTCGCCGCTATTGTTCACGATCTGTGTGCTTTCTTCTTGTGTAATCCAGGCCCTCCATCTTGTAAATAATTCAATGGTCCAGCTTATGTTCTCGTGATCTGATAAGCCAACCTTGGATACCATCTACCACCATACTCTCTCTCTCTCTCTCTCTCTCTCTCGTATTCTCTCATTTCTCTCTAAAAACTTAACTACAACCGCCACCACCACCAACCTTGGCCACTATCCACCATCACTAGAACCACCTTATTCTTGCAACACCTCATCATCTGCCACTATTTTACACCATCAAACAGCAACAGAAAACCCACACATATACCCATCTTCCACCATTCTCCACTATCAACCATCATCAAACAACATCTTCGTCTCAATCGATATCATCCACCTTCAAGCATCGCCTTCACTAGGTTTACATTTATGAAATCGAGAGATAAGAAGTTATAGAGAAAGAAATTGTTAGAGAGTTAAAATAATAAGCTTTTTGTAATGTTAAAGTTAATAAATTTTGTGGATTTTTGTAGATATATAGAAACGGATGTAAACATTGTAAGCTTGATGTTAATAATTTATTTTCTTTACTTTGTGTTTTCTATTTCTTTTATTCGGTCCTTATTTTATTTTGTAATCTTGAACATTTTTAAGGAATAGATATAGAAAAATGACAAACTCCATGAAAGATGAACAAGTTGGTCATAGAGTAATCTTGCAATCAATAATTTTTTAATTTAAAAAAATTAATGAGAAATAGGGTGGCACTAATAGTGGCGACGCCAATAGAGATGACATTGATATTAGTGACGAATTATGAGCAACAGCTACGCTACAATAGGGACAACGTATTAGTGACGACATGTCATCGCTAATTGCTTTAGAGACGATTTTTAAGGGCTTTAGTGACGACATATGCCACCCCTGCTGCCTGCTAAGGGCAACGCCAATAGAGGTGACATTGACACTAGTGACGATTTATAAGCAACAGTTACGTGGGAATAGGGACGATGTATTAGTGACTACATGTCGTTGCTAAAGGCTTTAGAGGCGACTTTTAAGGGCTTTAGGGACGACATATGTCGCCCCTGTTGCCTTGATTCCTTGTTGTGTGTCACCGTGTTGTCCCACATTTATCATAAAAATGTGTGGTGGTTTTGTTTCAAACTCCACTTTCTGAGTAACATCCTAATCGTTCCCCACAACGCTTGTACCGCCTCTTCTCTAGATTGAATAACACTATGAAACACCACATAAGTATTGTAGTTGTTGGATATAACATGCAAGATAAAACGATATGGTTATTGTATTGTTAATTATACGTGAACTTTATGACATCAGAATATCAATAAAAAGATATCAAAATAAATAATATATTTATAAATGATAAATTAGTATTTACCAACTAAAATAAGAATTTTTTTATTAGCTAAAAGTAAAATAAATAAAAAAAACTATTAATACATTAAATAAAAAAATTTACTAGGAAATTAAATAATTATTAGTAATTAATTAAATGGATTGGATGTATTTGGATGGATGGGCTTGTAAGGTTTTCCGTCTCCCTTGAGAACACCTTTTTGACTTCCTCCCCTTGTGAGCGACGCATAAGAACAAGCATTCATACAAAACAAGGTAGGAAATTTTAACCTCTTATCGTTGATGTTCTTGGTTGATTATTTATTAGGTGATTGAATCCGGATTTTGGAAATTGTTAAAATTTTAAAATTTTAATTTTCATTATGCACAATTCCTAAAATTGCTTTTGAGTAGTTTAAAATACTTGTATCTTAGCCACTTTTAGACATAATAATCACCTTTGATTTATAATTTTATATTGATTGATCATGCACATCACTTGATGTTTAATGTAATAATCGTAACACTTAAAAATTAAATATTTGAATATTTAACGCTAAGTGGCTTAATATAGTTTTACTTTTTAAAAAAGTATGATTATAGTTATAAACCTGCATGCATGATTTTATAACGAACCATTAAAATTATTACATTACGATGTAATTATTAAATGCATTGCTCTGCCTGGTTTGGATTATGTATGAATAAGTTGAATTGTGAAGAATGTGATATATTTAGGTTTGGACGATTTTCAGTCATGTTTGTAACAACTAGGTATTAATTGTTTCATTGTATTTTAATTTATTTTTTAAAAAAAAATCTTCTAAAAAGTCCTAAATTTTTAATCCAATTTATAAAAAAGTCTCAAACTAAATTTTATAGAAAAACACAGAGCTAAAACTTCAAAAAAACCATTTTCGTCCGGTTCCGTAGATTTAGCCGATATTTTTTCATTTTTTGTTAGTTTGTTCAAAATTTTGGGACTTTTTCCGAAAATTACATGATAACCAAAATATTGAGACTTTTCAAAAAATTATCATGAATTTAATAGATATTATTATTAACAAATCATTTATAAACATAACAAATATTTTTATTATAAAAAGAGCAAATACATTTGTTGTTAACTTCTAAGAATAAATTGATGGTCTAAATACTCATTTATTGTTTGTTGACCACTTCAAACTCTTTACGTTTCTAGGAATATAGTGTACAACAACAACATAAAACGTGACCTATTTAGAATCGATAATCCTTTTAGGTGATTGATGCTTAGGGGGCACGTGAGTTATGGATATAGGGTTACACGTTGGTAATCATCTCTATTAGTGAAATAACAATGAATATGTTAAAGTTGGGTTTCTTTTGAGAAATTAGGTCTAAAATAGAAAAAATGCAAAATGTAAGATATTTTATTAATATATATATATATATATATATATATATATATATATATATATATATATATATATATATATATATATATATATATATATATATATATATATATATATAACTTAATTTACCTATTTGTAACGTAGTAGAAGGTGAAATAACAATGAATAAATAAAAGTTAGGTCTTTTATTAAAAAAATAAAAAACAGGTTTAATAAAAAAAAGTCCAAAATATAAAGTCTAAATTGAATAAATTCATCCCATTTAGATTGCATCAATGTTTTCAACTCCTAGTATTTATCACTTGTGAAAATCATAAGGAACATACATGTCAATAAGGGTAACATTTACCTTATTTTAAATTTATAGCAATTTAACAATGACAAAATACAATCATGAGGAACGTACATGTCAATAAGGGTAATATTAACCTTATTATTAACTTACACCCATTTAACAATGAAAAAAAAATACAATCACAAGGAGCATACATGTCAATAAGGGTAACACTAATTTTATTATTAACTTATACCCATTTAAAAACGACAAAATACACGTTAAATCAACGGGTCTCAAATGCTTATAATTCCCCTAATCTACCCCTTGCAGTTAGTTGAACATGCAAAACCAAAGTATAAATTACCCCACAAAGCACACACCATCCAAACATTCACATGAGTCAAGATAGTTTTCTTGTATACCCATTAGACCAACAAAATGTTTTCTACATAAATATTTGGTCCCACCACGCTTTTTCCTCCACCAATAAGCTCTCGAGTTAACACATAAAACATTTTTTGGAAACCAGTATTATCTCCCAATCTCCCATCCTATTAATTATTTTCCTAAGATCATTCACACTTCATTTTATATCAAGATACAAATCTTGATCAATAGCAAACTGAATTTTTTCTATGAAGGAAATTTCGTTACATAAACTATTTCGTTGACGATTCAAAGGGCTTGGCATCAATTCATCAATCAGAATCATAACCGTTTGACTTTATTTTAAAGATTATTGTATTTTTATGATTTCTTAATTTATTTATAGACTTAAAATAAAATATTTTATGTAAACTTAAAATGACATATAAATGATTCGTATTGATGAACTCAATGTAAAGTCGACGAAGGAAATACTATTTTCTTGCAAAATAGTTGATATTTGAGTAAATTACTGAAATCTTCTCTATGGTTTGGTCAAAATTGCACGTTTGGTTCCTAACTTTTTTTTTGCACTCGGATCGTCCCTATGGTTTGATTTTGTTACGTTTTTTATCCCTTACATATATAAAGTTAGGGACCAAATGTGCAATTTTAACCAAACTATAGGGACGAAAAACGCAATAAAATCAAACCACAGGGACAATCCGAGTGCAAAAAAAAAGTTAGGGACCAAGCTTGCAATTTTGACCAAACCATAGGGACGATTTCAGTAATTTACTCTTGATAGTTGGATCAGAGTTGCAAGAAAAAAAATTCATTAGAACAAATATATAGATTACTAATACCTTAGGGACTAGTTTTGTAACTATAAGGTAAAATATGAACTACACGCGCATTTAAAAGCAAAAGACCTAAATACCCATCGCCATTAAATCCCTGTCGAATCTCCCCTTTCGAACTCTTTCAACTCTGCAATTTTCACGATCGGGAAACCACCATCGCCCCCCGTCTCTTCCGGCCAACGCCAACGTTATATTAGCTCCATTATTTGAGGTAATCTATTTCTTTAGATAGATATCGAAGCTTTATTGCATATTGTATTGAAGATTTTAGTAGTTAGGGTTTACAAAACCCTTTCGATTTGATTAAGTAAAATTACAAAATTTTAGTTACGAAATAACTATCGATATTCTATTTAACATTTAGTACTTTTCGAACGCAAACTTGATACGAACTTTGTTGCGAATTTGACACCAACATAATCCTTGGTTTTCATTGAAAAGTTTAAAATCCGTATTGCATCTGTACTTTTTTGTCGAGTATTCAAGTCCAGAGGTAGTGTTTCTGTGTCGATGTCGAGGCTTTAATCCATATTTGAACCTAATTGAAGTTATTGTTTTAATTTCAAACGTACATTTCTATTTTAGATGGATCTTGAAACAGAAAACAGAATTGCTGCAATTCTGATGAAAGAAGCAGCAGAATTAAGGAGACAAGCTGCAAGAGATGGAATAGATGCATATCTTCATCCTCCTAATGTAAGGGGTCGACCAAATTCACGTTTTCTCACTGCAACTGTTCTTGGTGTACAACAAGGTAATTTATCACTTCCCTTATGAATTTAATTCTATTAGAATATAAAGCGATTTCTATGTGTAATTTATGAATTATGATATTATATTAAATTCTTGAAGCTAATAGAGCTGTGGAAGTAAATGAGATGTGGAAAGCACGTCAAAAAGAGAAAGAAATGGATGATAGAGTTAGAAAATATGAGCAAAAACGTGCAAATAATGTGATTCATGAATCTCAAAAGAATGCAAATGTAAGATTTGATGATTATGAAAGAAAGCATAGTTCTTTGTGTTCATCAAGCAAAAGTCCAAGTGAAGATGAATTAAAGGACAAAGAGATTGAAGAATTTTTGCACTCAAGGTACTCTTTCTTTCTACTCTTTCACCTTTTTGGGTACATTTTTGTCCTTTTGACATCAGTCAGAGTAGAACACAGAACACAGTACAACCTGTTATGTCATGTACTGTCTGTCCTAGGTAACAAACAGGGTATCAACTATCAAGGGTAATTGTGTCCACATTTTGACTTTTTTTTTTTATATATTAATTTTCAGATAGGGTATAGGGGTCTCACTTGTTTGGTGATGACAGGGCGAAGCGGGGTAGGGGTGCAGTGGGGTCCAGGATGGATGAAACAGGGCCATATCTTCCCGAAGTGTCCAAAGGGAAAGATGTAGATGACATTGGATATGATGAATGGTGGGATAATCGGGCTGTTCTTGGCCCAAAAAGGCCTCATAGTCTGAGGGCAAAATCGTCTTCTGATTCAGATTGTTCTGAAAGAAGGGAGAAAAGGGTGAAAAGAGATTGTTCAAGGAAAAAACACAGATCGAAAGAAAAGTCTAAAGACAAAAAGAAGAAAAGGGAGAAGAAAAGAAGTAAACACCATAAGTAATCTGTTAAATTTGTTTTGATGGATTGTGAAAATTGTGATTGTGTACAGTTGGTTACTAATTGGAGTTGATGTTTTTATTTAATCTTGACTGAATGACTAAATGACTTAATGTGTTAAGCCAAAGAAAAACTTGGCTTAATGTATTAAAACACTAACCCTTTTAGCTCTTCTCAAGTTGAAATTGATGAATATCGGTAAAAATTATTTGTTTAATTGTAAATGGTAATATGGTAATTTAATGTGGTTTATTTGGTCTAGGACTATTCAGTGAGTTTGAGCATATAAAGACATCTTTATAAGATGTAAAGTTTTCAAATGGCATAATTGGTAGAAACATCCATATCTTTATTTGTAGATTTTGTTCTAAAGATATCTTTAATGACACAACTAAACAATCTGGATTCTTAATTCTTTTATCTAATTTTGTTGGAGCTTTTGCCAATATTCTTGTTTACAACCATTCTATGCTTTCCTTTTTCTTAACATTTTCAAAAGATTTTTCTTGAGCACAAAATAAACTTTTAGTTGTTTCCACAACCTATTCGACTATATGCGTTCCATTACAATGAATTGATGATGATTTCAATTGTTCTCAACAAGTTCTCATTTATAAACATCTGTTACCAACTTTTATCAAAGAAAAGAGACTCAATCACGTCAAAAAGATTCCTGACATTAAAAATAAAATAAAGGAAAAACAAGATCGTTTATGTACATTTTCAAGTTTAATCAGTGTTTAAACTAAAAAACATCCAACTTCAACCAAAACAAACGTTATGAATCCTCAAAATGATGATCAGTTTCATCAAATATCTCCTCCTGCATTTCACCCAAAAAAAAAACATTAATAAAAAAAATGATAATTTAGAAAGAAAAAAAAAAAGTTGTTTAAATTTACCTGAAGTAATTCTTCGATGACATCTTCCATTGTTATTATCCCAACAGCTTCTTCTTCTTCAGGAAGCTTTGGAAGCGGTTTTCCTTCTATCTCCAAAATATCCGAATACATATCTTTATTCCACTTCCTACTCCTATAGGCACCTCTATTAGAATTGTTCCCACTATTCGGGAAACTCTTCCATTTCTGAAATGACCTTTTTGCCCTCAAGCTATTCTCTCGATCAATGTCTATTTGCACTTCCTTCTTCGCATCTATAATTTTTAGATTGCAATAAGTTGATATACCCATACACCCAACTATTTTCATGTTAAAGTTGATGAAAATTGTTTGCTTGGAATGTAAGCATAAAAGGGTCATTTACTGAAAGTCGGTTTATTTGGTGTAGAAAAGAAACACACCCATTCAATAATTTTACTCATATACACCCAACTTTTCTCACATTAAAATCAAGGTTAATCTCTAAAAAGAACTTATATTTTGTGTTCTTTATGGATTAAACCTCAATTTTTTTTATCTGAAAAAGACCTTGTATTTTTTTCATTTTTTCCGATCCAACCGTTCGTCATTTTTCCGAAAAGAAATTATAAAATGTGAGGATTTTTTCCATAAAAACTAAAAAGGTGGAGGGTTTATTTGGAAGCATTTAGAAGGTAGAGGTTTTCTTTCGGAAAAAAAATACAAAGTTGAAGGCTTTTTCGGAACAAATGAAAAAATACAAGGTGTTTTTCAGGCAAAAAATAAATTTAGTTTTAATCCAGAAAAAATAGAAAATATAAGGTTTTATTTTAGATTAACCCTTACAAATAATAAACATTGTCAAAATTGTTTGTAGGAATTTAAGGGTAATATGGTCATTTAGACTCATTTAGACAGTTTATCCGGTCTAGAAAAAAACAAAAGAAATAAACCTTATGTATACATCACTTTATCCAGACAAGACAGACATGACATCATTAATTGTATATCCTTAAATGGAAGGCTTACTTGGCAATGGACTTGTAGGGCCCACCTGCTCTGAGGTCTTACTACATTGTCTCACAACAACTGCCATATGACTATGACCTTTTTGAAACTCATTCAAGATATCATACAATGGAAGAGTATCCGCAACCCTAAAAGAAACCAAATATTTAATTAAAATATTATATAAATAAACAATTTGTAAAATATTAAAATGTCAAATACATATAAAAATAACAATGTACTTTGGAATCCTGCGTATTGCGACGCTTTTTACTGGTACTTCATCTTCCGGATGGATGGTCAACAAATTTTTAACCTAACAAACCATAACCAAAAAATTGAATATATATTATTATTTAATAAGTTAAATGAATATTTCATATTGTAAATATTGCGGAATAGAATTTATTAAATTATACATTACCAGAACAAGTCCAATTATGTTGGTAGGTTGCTCGTAATAGATAGGTACTCTGCTATGCCCTTTTTCCAGGATTATATTCATTAAATCCCTGTTTTTGCATTAATAATAAAAAATGCATAGTTATAATTTATAAAGATCTTGGAGAGATGTAAACTAATGAAATTAATGAGGGAAATAGACTTATTTATTAAGGTAATTAACTTTTCGGTTTGTTCATGTCTGGGTAACTATCTTTTTTTATACATCTAGGTAACGAACTTTTTGAAAGTGTTCACATATGACCATTATGACCGGCTTTAGCAGGTTATATCCGGTTATCATGGTCATATGTGAACACTTCCAAAAAGTTTGTTACCTAGATGTGTAAAAAAAAGATAGTTACCAAGATATGAACAAACCGAAAAACTAAGAGCAAATTACATGAATGGTCGTTGTGGTTTGGGTAATTTGTGCGTTTGGTCCCTAACATATTTTTTAACTCGAATTATACCTACTATTTATTTTTGTTGTGTGTTTGGTCTCTATCTTACCTCAAAAGACTATTGTGCCCTTTTTAATTAATTTTCTTTTTTATGTATTTATTGTTTATATATTTAAAAAAAATTAATAGACCCCACATATCTGTATATCCTCACCCTAAACCTGAAACCACGTTTGAGAAATTTAAATTGGGTCCCACCAGTCACCATCCCATTTCTCATCATCCTCAACTTCTATTTCCTTTCCATCTTTAGTGACATCGACGTCTTCACCATTCCTTTTTTTTCGGTCCTACAACTCCGACGAACCAACACCACAACCCTTCTATTGGGTTGTGGTTGTGGAAATTTCAATGAAGAGACAGCGGGTTGTGGGTGAGGAGATATAGATATATGGGGTCTATTAATTTTTTTAAATATATAAAAAAATAAATACATAAATAAGAAAATTAATTAAAAAATAAATTAAAAATGGCACAAAAGTCTTTTGAGGTAAGACACGGACCAAACGCACAACAAAAATAAACAGTAGAGATCATCCGAGTTAAAATAAGTTAAGGATCATTCGTGTAATTTACTCTTACCTTTTCGGTTTGTTCACATCTGAGTAATTATTATTTTTTTGTACAAATCTAGGTAACGAACTTTTTGGAAGTGTTCACATATGACTGGTTATGACCGGATATAACCTGCTACAGCCGGTCATAATGGTCATATATGAATACTTCAAAAAAGTTCGTTACCTAGATATGTACAAAGAAAAGTTAGTTACCTCAATAAGTCTATTTCCCCATTAATGAAATCATATCAAAAAACCTGTCAATTTTGGCATTTATATCAACTGAAAAAGTTTCAGATATAGGAGTCATTGCATCACTTGCTGTCTTTTCTGTGAGTTCAAGTGCTCCTGCAATTATTGTTGTCTCGTCATGTGTCAATTCACCTCCTTTTCCAGCCTGTTTACAAGATCACAAAATCAAGCATTGTACATGACATAACATAATTGTACTGAATTTGACATACCTCGTTACCATGCAAATTGACAAGTGTCTTTAACTCAGCTCTTCGGAAAAGAGCAACATGTTCATGACCCAAGAGATAGTCTAGAAGCTGATATGAAATATTTTACGAATATTAGCAGAGTGAAATAGAAGTGGAACAGGGGTATATTATATATATGAGTATATGAGTATATCATATCACCTTGCTTATTGGATATGCAACAGGAAAACAGACACAAACAAGAACACGAACAAATGGAGCTACAGATGCGCCAATAGCAAGTCCATATCTAGTACAAACAGATTGAGGTATGATCTGTGGATGATATATGTATAAGTAGTAGTTAGTTTTCTGGATTTAGAGTTTAGATGATTAGTTGATTGATGAATACTCTCACCTCACCAAACAGAAGTATTAATGTCACTGAAATGAGGATAGCACCCCAAGCTGTCACTAGAGAATCCAGAAAAATAGGAAGTGCCTAAACAAGATAACAATCGATTCAAATTTGAAAAGCTATGACTATGAATATGAATGTGAATCAACTTATCTGAATCTATAATGTGTTCAATGTACCTCCATTGAAGCAGCATTGCAAATCAGAAGGGTGCAAAGTAGTAAATGCTGATTTTTGACCACTGGTAATATCTTCTCTGTTGCGATAAAAAGTGAGAAGTAATTAGCAAAAAAAAAACCCCTAATACGTTTAGCAATCTTCATGTCTGGTAATAACTACCAGAGTTCAAAATTACAAGATGAAATGTCGGATGTCATCACAATTTGCTTAATCATCACAATCTGAGAAGTATCGTGAAAATTTGGAAGGGAAACTTGAGCCAACATAGACATCAACATCAACATGAAGGTGATTAATTATACTGGAAATATATACCTGCATATTTACGATCTTTTGGAGTACCAGATTTGGCAAGAACTTCAAGATCAACGAGACTCAAAGACATTAGCCCCAACGTAAGTCCAGACATCAAACCAGCAAACAAAACCAAAAACGCAATGATCCCTATGTGCAAGAAGAACTGATACTCGCAACATTCATACTCCACCGCCATATATGAACACAATTAGAGTTCTTTCTTCTGTTATTCTCAACTATATATACTCTACTGCAGCTAACTTCGAGGAGAAGAAACTAAACCACCTTTGAAATATAATATGATGGCTACAACCTACGAGTCCCGATTCTTCCACTTTACAGAGTGATGAATAAAGTTGAAAGATTATTCCGTTAGAGTACTATGGTGTTGGATTTCGGGAAATTCGGGCAGGAGTACGGGCAGCTGAGACTACGGTGACACGCCAGCATCATTGTTTTCATGGTTACGTGTCACTCCCTCAACAATTGTTACGCATCTCACAAATATACATTCAAACGTTTTATATTGTAGAAGGTACAAAGTAGATGCTAATGTGAACTCTTAGGAATACTTCTAGATTGTTTTTGAGAAGATAATAAAAAAAATGGTAAGATGTTCAACAAGTCGTTATCTTTTGTATTTCTATAAAGTTGATAACGAAATTTATAGTAAAAAGTACAGTAATATATATATATATATATATATATATATATATATATATATATATATATATATATATATATATATAATTAAGTTCATTTGAGAACAGTATTTATTGTGAGAACGTGAGAACACCATTTGCATGTTATTATTCTTGTTTGAATTTAATATGTATAGTATTGTAGTAATTACAATATGATTATATTCAATTTTATTTTGTCATTCTACTATAAAATTTATATATATATATATATATATATATATATATATATATATATATATATATATAGTAATTTAGTAAATTCTAATGTGAATGTTAAATATGTGACTCTTTATATATTTGTTGATGAATAATATCATAACGTTTTATATACAAAATTCATAGCAGAATAGTAACATAAAGTAGTGTTCTCATGTTCTCACAATAAATACTGTTCTCACATGAACCTAACCCTATATATATATATATATATATATATATATATATATATATATATATATATATATATATATATATATATATATATATATATATATATATATTATTAAAAGAGAAACCTTATGACATCATCTAAAACAATCTTGATCGTTGATTGTGTTTTCTTTATAGGTTTTACACCCTTAGATCAATTTGCTTACGTCACCTTGATCAAACAAGAAGTCAACCCGTTATATTAGGAAATTAAATGTGGGAATTGAATTAAAATGATACTTCATTTCTTTCCAAACTTACAACTACAAAATTGGTTCCTTATTAATGTAAACCTTAAGTTTAGGCTCTATTTCCATTCAAAATTGCTTTCCAAATTATATTATATATTGAAATCTCGGAAACTATTAATTTCAAATTTCAAAAGTTTCGGATATTTTTATGAACCGATACACTTTCAAGCATTATATCTTCTATTTTAAGTTTAAATGAGATTTCAATTGATTACCTGCTAATTTTCATCATATTGACTTTTATATATATTTCAAACCTTTTAATAATCGATTTACACAAACATTATGTCATAATTCCTACGTAGAAAACAAATGCAAAAAAACTTCAACCTTCCCATCAGTCTGATTAGTCGAATAAATGTATGTATTTCTTCCTTAAATCATTTTAATCTGTAAGTTTGATATTGTTTTCGAAATTATATGTTTTTACTCATTCGTATGGTTCTTTGTTCAATACTTATAATTTGGATGTATAATGTTGTTTTTGAATTTTTTTTTTTTATGTTTTGTTCGGTTCTTGGTTCCATCTTTTTAATCGGTAACTATGATCCTATTTTCGAAAACAATAAACTCAATATTAAAATTGAATGTTATATATAATGAAATTATGATGTTACATGTGTGTGTATACATTTGTAAAAAATCAATAGACAAGACAAGAGATGACATGACATAATATAACAGACGGGTTGTACAAAAAACATGAACGCCCTCATTAGAAAGTTTTTTATGTCTCCGGTAGTAACAGAATAAGAATAAGAAATATACCTTCTCAACAATTGATGTGAGCTTTAAAGTTAAATATAAGCATGTTGTGAAAGATGAAAATAGGCTCCCGTATTCTTTTTTCAAAGAGAATCGGTATCATACATGGGCAGGAAGAATGCACAGTATAATAGAAGTGTGCACTCAACTAGAGTCAACATTTAACCCTGAAATACCAAAAACGCCCCTCAGAACCTTCTAAAAAAAATCAGGTGTACTCAAGGACCAAAAATGTAATCTACTCTAATATATATATATATATATATATATATATATATATATATATATATATATATATAAATTTTGTTGTTATGCTATATATTTTTTAGTTTGGGTTCAAAGGCAAAATGTTGATTTAAAAAAAACTAATAGTTAGGCTGTTAACTTAGACAATCATAAAAGTTTTATGAAACAGTGAAACAAGGTCCAAAAACTACAACCTGATTCTTTTAGGGACCAAAACCAAAAAAATCAACTAAACACAGGGACCAAATATGTAAATCACTAAAAATAAATGAAAAAACTTTTGTTTATACTGATCCCCCCCCCAGTTTTGACGTCATGGTGGTAGATTAAGCTTCATCACTTCTGCCCCTAATTTGCTCTTTGCTTTATAGTAAGGAATGTTCTATACTATCACTGGATCATTTATTGCACATTCAGGATCCATTGATATAATCCCTATTGTATTTCAAATTCAATAATAAAATTGTAATTAATTAATTTTTCATTGAAGTTAATAAATTATAAATTTATCTCACTTCCTGCTCATCCAATTTTTCTCATTGCTATAGCATCACAAAGTTGATCATATTGCATATTTTTCTAAATAAGAAACACTAATATCAACAAAAGAAGCTATTTAATTTCGTAATAAAGTTGAATTAAAAAATAAGTAAATAAATAAATAAGAAATAGAAGAACCTTGTATTACCACCATATTTTATGTCCGACCTCATCACCATATTTAAATCCTCCCATAATTTGAGGCATTGTGATTAACCAAAATGCAACAATGCTTGGATCTTTCATGCTATCAATAATATGCTGAAACACAAAAGTAGATGTTTTGAAGTGAGATAATTGTTACAAGAGGAAAAGGGGTAGAATCGTAATTGGCATTTACCTCATAAGGGCTTTTTGTTTTTTTCATTATGTTGTAAGCTTTGCATGGAGGCTCGATAATTTGCAAAGTAAATAAAACTAAAGGGGTGTTTCTTTTTTCCTTCATTTAACTCTATAGTGAATGACTATATGGATAAAGTGTTATATACATAAAGATTATAGATAAAGATGGAAAATAAAACGCAATGGATTATGAGAAATCACAAAAAATAAGAACCAAACCTAGGAACCAACAACAAACAAAAACCCTACTTTCTTTACTTCAAAAAAAAATCAACATACCTGCACATACTCAAAATCGTAGAAAGAATTTCACAAAAAAAATGTTATTTCATAAAAAAAGGAGCCTGAAAAAAAAGATGGTGGTAAACCGAAGAAGGCATATCAAAATCAAGAAAAAAAAACGAAGATATAAACATAAATGATGGACCTGATAAATGATTTCTGTCATATTATCCCTAAAATAAAAAAGAAGCCATCAATGAATCTTAACATTGTCGATGATAGTAACAATAATTCAGATTAAGGAAAAAAAGATCTGATATTAGAGATGAAATGGAGGGAGATGATTAGCTTCGTTGCAGATTTATTGGTTATAGTTTCTTTATATTTAATATTGTGGGGAGTTTTATGTGGTTCATTTTGAAGGAACATAAATAAGTTGCTATTTTTTGAAATAAACAGTTATATTTCGCAATATAGCCATAAAATAACAATGTCTTTTGAAATTACATTGTTAAATGTTGGATTATACTTGAGTAGACCCATTTTCACGCATGGTTGGCTATACATAGTTGTTTTTCATGTCACAAGTAAAAAATGTTTGAAGGTACTTATATGTGACAAACAAGGTCATTGAACTAATAAAACAAAAAATGTTGTCTATAAAGAGGCCCTTCAATGCTATATATATTTACCTATTTTAGTGTAATTTCTACACATTTCAATAATACCAATAACCCTACTTTTTTTATAATTATTTTGTAATATCTATATAAATTTGCATTTTATTTATGTGTTCCCCGCGTTTAACGCGGGTCATAATCTAGTGTGTGTATATATATATATATATATATATATATATATATATATATATATATATATGTATGTATGTATGTATATATATATAGGATTGAGATCGCTTGAGAATTTATAGTGTTTTGAAAACCCGAGAACTAAAAGTGGGTCGTTGGATTGAATTTAAGATCATAAGGGTAAGATTGTCTTTTACACTTTTTTATTAATTTAATTACATGACTATAACATCATTTAATTAAAAAAAACAAAAATTCTCTATGATTTTCTTTCCAAAATATCATCTTCTAACTTCAAAATTATCAAATCGATGTCGATAATCGTAGAAATTGCACATCGATCAAATTGTTGTCGCTGTTAACGCAAAATCGTCATTGATTTCAAAGCAAAATCGATCTGACGAGGTGATCATCTTATTTTAATTTCATATCATTCATTCTCAAATCCATTCGATGGATCTATGATTGTATTGTTTTATGTTTAGTTACCTTAAATTAGTAGAACGCATTCAGTATTCATTACGAAAAGTTCAATGAACTAAAATAAATTGAAAAAAAACAAAGGAATATTCATTAAGCATATATCAATGAAGGAAAAAATTGATTATTGAACACTTTATTTTTTATTTGCATATTTAAATACAGCAGCATTTAGAGTTTGGGCTTATGTGGGACGTACGCTGGGCGTACAAGCGAGTACGCGCAGCGTACAAGCCATTTAGCGAGTACGTGCAACGTACCACTGAGTACGCCCTGCGTACTCTGTCTGAGTTGGTTCGCATATTTGGGCTTCGGTTTTGGATGTCCTCTTGGGCCCGATTGCTGGTGACTGGTTAGGCCATCTGAGAAAGGGTGTTTTTTTGGACTTGCATTAAGTCGTGGGCTTTAGGGTAAGGCCCAAGTAAGGGTTTGGGCCCAATTTGGAAAATTGGGCCATTAGTGGACCTTTTTGGTCTTGGGCCTTGGTGGGCCCAATGAGTTGGGTCAGTAGTGGGCCTGGTTAGTTGGGCCACCTATGGGGCATAGTGTTGAGGTGAAGCCTTGTATAGTCTTTGATTATAGTGTTAGGTTGTTTTGGCCCAGTTTAGGAGTCAGTACACAGCAGCAACGACAGTGTAGGGTTTCTGGCGTAGCAGTTGAGGTGAGTCTTCTCACTATACTTACCTGAGTGCTAATAATGCGTGACCGGAGGGTCTTATTTGAGTTATCGACCGGAGGGCCTTGTATGCTTATGCTGAGTTATGTGATCTCATGCATTTGTCTTTGTGATTTATGTTGTATATTATTTTGTGCTTTATTGGTTAGGACCGGAGGGTCCAACCCGAGTTGTGAGACCAGAGAGTCCTCACTGAGACACATAGACCAAAGAGTCCTTATCGAGATTTAGTCATGAGAGGATGATTATTTGTGTATGGTATATTGGGGAACTCACTAAGTTTCGTACTTACCGTGTTGAATTATATATGTTTTAGGTAGATATCGAGATCGCGGGATGGCACCGCCATGATTGTACACACAAGCTAGAGATTATGTTTTGAGAATTCTAGGATATTATCAACATTTTGTTGTCTTGTGTTTTGAACAACTTATACAATTGTGTTTTGAGAATTATGAGATTGTGTTTTATGCGGTTTTAAAAATAAAAAATTTATTTGAAAATTTACAGTGTTACAAGTTGGAATCAGAGCCTTGGTTTGAGGGATTCGGACGTACTCTCGGGTATGTATGGAGTCAAACTGAGGATTTGAGAAAATTTTCTAAAAAGAAATAATTTTTTAAAATGAGTAAGAGCTTTTAGGAGAAAGCGAGTTGGAGCAGTGTGTACAATCAGCCAGAACCCGAACGCTGATTTCCTAAAATACCATTACTTGTTTACATTATGAGATACTTATGAGATATTAGAGTTGCATGCTAGAGAATAGGCTAGGTATTTCAGGAATTTAAAGCTAGAGTTGCCTGATTCATGATGCCTTATCCCAGGGGATGCTATTGATTGATATTATCTGCTATTTGCTTTATTTATGTGCTTTGATGGATTGTTAAAATTGTATTTGTGATTACTAATAGGAGTTGATGTTTTTCATTAATCTTGACTAAATGACTAAGGGTTAAGCCAAAAAAAAAACTTGGTTTAATGTATTGATAAAATTGATGAATATTGGTAAAATTAGGGATGTAAACGAACCGAATGTTCGCGAACAGTTCGTAAACTGCTCAGCGGGAAGTTTGTTTATGTTCGTTTATTTAATAAATAAATGAACATAAATACAATTTCTCATTCGTTTAGTTTAACGAATGAACATGAACAATGATCTCGTTCGTTAATTATGTTCGTGAACGTTCGATTATGTTCGTTTGTTTAAGTTTATTTATGTTCATATACGTTCAATTGTTTTTTATTACATTACTATATTATATGTTCGTTTACGTTCATATATATATATATATATATATATATATATATATATATATATATATATATATATATATATATATATTCATTTGTGTTTGATTATCTGTTCTTTAGCATATTTACAAACATAAACTAACGAACGTGAACATGGTAATTTGTTAAACGAACAAACATGAACAAAAAAACTCGTTCGTTTATCCGTTCGTGTTTGTTCACTTGTTCGGCTAACTTAAAGGAACGAAAATGAACAAGCACTTGTTCGGTTCGTAAATTTGATGAGTGTTGCAAAAGTTATTTGCTAAATTGTAAGGTAAAATTTCATGGGATTTATTTGGTCTAGAAACGAAGTAGGTTTTATGTAGCCACATTTAATCTAAAAGGGTATTCAGTCAGTTTGAGCATATAATGACATCTTTATAAGATGTAAAGTTTTCAAATGGCATAATTGGTAGAAACATCCATATCTTTATTTGTAGATTTTGTTCTAAAGATATCTTTAATGACACAACTAAACAATCTGGATTCTTATTCTTTTATCTAATTTTTTTGGAGCTTTTGCCAATATTCTTGTTTACACACTGAGTCGCATTTAGCAACAACCACTCCATGCTTTGCCTTTTCTTGTCATGCATTCAAATCTAGTCACCATTTTCTTCCCTTTTCTTATCATGACACCATTTTAACCCATATAGATATTCAACCCATACAGATATTGAACAATTTGAACTGAACTGTATAGTTTGGATACAAGTATTTTGGATTGACGTGGACCGTATGTGAATTATTATTTTAGATTTTGGATACTAAAATAACAACCGAATAATACAAAATAACCCAAATAGCTCATTTTTGTTTATTATATTTCTTTTATTTTTTTATTATAAATGGTGAATATATTATAAATTTATTGGAACTTTTTTTATTATATTAAATGCATAGACCAAATAAATAAATAAAAACTTAACATACACTTTCAGAAAAATGTTTCTAACTTCAAATTCGTCAAATTCAAATATATTTTTAGTAAATTTTCTGAACCATTAATATTAACTAATGAATTTGCAGCTACAAATTAACCCCCAAATTTATCAAATAAACCCCAAATCAAAAACATTCCTATGACATTAAAAAATAAATAAATAAGACACAAGATTGTTTATGTACATTTTCAAGTTTAGCCGGTGTTTAAACTAAAAAAAAAACATCTATGTGATAACTTCAACCAAACCACGTTATGAGTCCTCAAAATGATGATCAGTTTCATCAAATATCTCCTCCTACATTTCACCAAAAAAAACATTAATAAAAAAATGATAATTTAGAAAAGAAAAAAAAAAGTTGTTTAAATTTACCTGAAGTAATTCTTCGATAACATCTTCCATTGTTATTATCCCAACAGCTTCTTCTTCTTCAGGAAGCTTCGGAAGTGGTTTTCCTTCTATCTCCAAAATATCCGAATACATATCTTTATTCCACTTCTTACTCCTATACCCACCTCTACTAGAATTGTTCCCATTGTTTGGGAAACTCTTCCATTTCTGAAATGACCTTTTTGCCCTCAAGCTATTCTCTCGATCAACGTCTATCCGCACCTCCTTCTTCCCATCTATAAATTTTAGGTTACATATTAAACTTGATAAAAGATTGTCAAAAGTGTAAGGGTAATATGGTCATTTAGACTCATTCAGACGAACAGACCTGGCAATGGACTTGTGGGGCCCACTTGCTCTGAGGTCTTGTTACATTGTCTCACAACAACCGCCATATGACTATGACCTTTTTGAAACTCATTTAAGATATCATATAATGGAAGAGTTTCCGGAACCCTAAAAGAAACCAAATGTTTAATTAAAATATTATATAAATAAACAATTTGTAAAGATATTAAAATGTCAAATAAATATAAAAATAACAATGTACTTTGGAATCCGGCGTATTGCGACACTTTTTAAAGGTACTTCATCTTCCGGATGAATGGTCAACAAATTTTTGACCTAACAAATCATAACCATAACATTAAATATATTATTATTTAATAAATTAAATATTGTGGAATAGAATTTATTAATTTATAAATTACCAGAACAAGTCCAATTATGTTGGTAGGTTGCTCGTAATAGATAGGTACTCTGCTATGCCCTTTTTCCAGGATTATATTCATTAAATCCCTGTTTTTTGCAATAATAAAAAAATGCATAATTATAATTTATAAAGATCTTAAACTAATGAAAAAAAAAATCAAGAAACCTATCAAGTTTGGCATTTATATCAACTGAAAAAGTTTCAGATATAGGAGTCATTGCATCACTTGCTGTCTTTTCTGTGAGTTCAAGTGCTCCTGCAATTATTGTTGTCTCATCATGTGTCAACTCACCACCCTTTCCAGCCTGTTTACATCATCACAAAATCTGATTTAACATGATATGATATAACAGAACGGATTATACTGTATTTGAACAGAACAGATTATACTGTATTTGAACAGATTAATTATACTGTACCTCGTTACCATGTAAATTGACAAGTGTCTTTAATTCGGCTCTTCGGAAAAGAGCAACATGTTCATGACCCAAGAGATAGTCTAGAAGCTGATATGAAATATTTTATGAATATTAGTGAAATAGAAGTGGAACAGGGGTATATTATATATATGAGTATATGAGTATATCATATCACCTTGCTTATTGGATATGCAACAGGAAAACAGACACAAACAAGAACACGAACAAATGGAGCTACAGATGCGCCAATAGCAAGTCCATATCTAGTACAAACAGATTGAGGTATGATCTGTGGATGATATATGTATAAGTAGTAGTTAGTTTTCTGGATTTAGAGTTTAGATGATTAGTTGATTGATGAATACTCTCACCTCACCAAACAGAAGTATTAATGTCACTGAAATGAGGATAGCACCCCAAGCTGTCACTAGAGAATCCAGAAAAATAGGAAGTGCCTAAACAAGATAACAATCGATTCAAGTTTGAAAAGTTATAACTATGAAATGTTATAACAATCGATTCAAATCTATAATGTGTTCAATGTACCTCCATTGCAGCAGCATTGCAAATCAGAAGAGTGCAAAGTAATAAATGCTGTTTTCTGACCACTGGTAATATCTTCTCTGTTGCAACATAAAGTAATCGGATAGCAAAAAAAACCCTAATAAGTTTAGGTATTGTAATATTCAGCAATCTTCATGTCATGTAATGACTATGAGAGCTCGAAATTACAAGATGAGATGTCATAACAATTTTCGAAATCATCAAAAACTGAGAACCGTTAGAAATAGTGGAAGGAGGAGTAGATTAAACAATTAAACAAAGGAATCTATGAATCTAGAAGAGTTTGAGCCAAAATACAGGCATCAAAATCAAACCGATTAATCAAACCATAAACAGAAACAAGTAAGGAAACAATTTAAACAAATACCTGCATATTTACGATCTTTCGGAGTACCAGATTTAGCAAGAACTTCAAGATCAACGAGACTCAAAGACATAAGCCCCAACGTAAGCCCAGACATCAAACCAGCAAACAAAACCAAAAACGCAATGATCCCTATGTGCACGAAGAACTGATACTCGCAACACTCATACTCCACCGCCATATATCAACACAATAGATTTCGTTCTTCGATTATCCTCAACTATATATCCACTATCCTCTGCTTCAGCTAGCTTCGAGAAGAAACCAAACTTGAAGTAAACTAACCCTCTTACTTTTCAGTATAATACGACAGCTTCAAGCTTCGATTCTGGATTCTTCGACTTCACAGAGAGATGGAAAACGTGAAATTGAGTAACAAAAGCGTAAAAGTTGCTGAGGAATGTGTGTGTGTATATATAGTGAAATCGTGAAACCGACTTTGCTGAGAGATATAGCGGAGGGAATTGTGGAATACGGTGAGAAAATGGCGTTGAATGTTGGGAAATTCGGGCAGGGGTTCGGGCAGCTGTGACTAGGGTGACACGCGAGAGCATTACCGTTTACATGGTTACGTGTCATTCCCTCCACAATTTTCACGCATTGACAAAAATAGATTGAACTATGCAATCGTATGTATAACGTTTATTTTTTTAGGTTGTTATAAATAAAAATAAAATAAAATAAACTTTTGAAAAGCAATTTAAATAGTTTTTTAATTATTTTATAAAGTTTGTTCTTTTTAATTCTTTCATGAAACCATATTAATTATAATAAATATATGTTTATATATCATTTTATATTTTCCAGATATAATGTCATTTGTTATCGGCTACCAGTTAACTTTTTATCAACAAATATTTTATGATTTTTTAGTAAATTATTATATTTTAATTTTTTATATGGTGATCACGAATTTTATAGAATGAGATACTTTGATATATATATATATATATATATATATATATATATATATATATATATATATATATATATATATATATATATATATATATATATATATATATATATATATATATATATATATATATATATATATAAAAAGTCACAAAAATTGTCTTACAACTACTTTTTCGGTTTTTTTTATTTTTTATTTTTTTATTTTGACGATAAATACATTTTGGAAACTTTTGCAACCATAACACACAATTTCGAAGTGGCTGCAAATACTACAGCGAACACGTAAGACTTTTAGAACTTTAGTGTTTCCATTGTACTAAATATGATAAAATTTAATCTAAAAATGCAACTTCTCAATGCAATCTCGCATTGTGAAATTAGAAATTTTATATCAGTTTTTTTTTTAGATTGTATCTAAGTTTTGATTTAAATGTTATCATAGTCGATCAAACGAATTGGCAATGCATAGCAATATGGAATTGTTTAAGAAAGCATATTGAACAATTTTGTAGTGTGAGTTAATGTGAAAATGTCTAATGAATCTTGTACATGGTTTGTGTTATTTCATATGTTTGTCTAAGTTATTGAAAATATTGTTAAAACTTGGTTGCATATACTATTCGGATGAATGGATATGAACATATGGTTACATCTGTCATTGGGGAAATTTATTATTGGCACTAATGATCACCAAGAGACCAACCAGTTTGTTTGTTTTGTGCATTTTTGTATTTAGCTTGTTATATGGTGGTATAATTTATGTTTGTTTTGTGCATTTTTATTTTTAGCTTGATCTTTTGAGTCAAGAATTATAAACAACAAAATACACTTATTTTTCTAAAAGTATATAATTATTTATCAGTCTAAATACTATTCTGGAAATCCTATCGTTGATTAAGTTACTTATATGATTCAAATTTGATAAAAAGTAGTTGTAAATGATATGGTGTGAAAATATAACTAATATGATTAGCTTAAAAGTTAACATTTAGAAATGCAATTGGAAGATATAAATACAATAATGGTTTTTGTTTAATCATGTTTGCCACGTATTTAACAAAACTTTCCTATTCGAAAATATTGCCAATAAATCATGTTTAAGAGTTTAAGCAAGTAGAATCCTAACCGGAGATCCATTTAGATATTTATGGTAGTCTACCAAATAACATTCAATTATAATATTTAAACTTTAAACCTCTATAATCATCTTTAAAGCGTCTTAACGTTAAAATAAAGCCAGCTACACAAAATATAAATTCAAGAATTTACCTCTTAAACACCTAAATACAATTATTAAAATTTCTAAAGTATGCATCTAATATACTATGCAATTGTATTTGAAGAGTACATTATATAAGGTATTACTGTAATCATCACAATTACATGTATGTATGAAAGCGGAAGTTGTGTCATTTTTATTGTGTGTATGTTTATATAGCATACTAAAATTATGGATAATGACATTTTCAATTCATATACACCTAACCTAAAATGATTTAGGGTTGTTTGATAGTTGTCGATTAAATCAGATATAATTGATTCAATACATGATTTAGTCATACCGGACCTTTTTATTAGATCCGATAAAAGACATATCGCAGACTATAAGAACGAATGAGTAATTTCTAATTGGGGTATCAAATAGTCTATTTGTTTGAGCCAACACAACGTCCTACTGGACCTAGTAAAAAACATACCAAATAGCCCCTTAGAAACGTTATTTTCAAAATTAGTATCCATACGTAACACCTTAAAGGTAGAACCCTAATCATTTCTATCATTCATTTCTTTCTTGAGATTATACGTGTGAGATTTAAATTGGTTATAAACTTAGATTGCTTCATTCTGAAATGCAATTACTTATTTAGTCGTTATATTTAGTTGACCACATTTAAAAGATAAACAAATCCATTGACATTGAGTTTGTAACTTTATATTATACGGTATTATCTCAGAAAACAAAATGTAAACCATTTTGTAAATGTGAAATCCAATGGAAAAAGATAATTTCCATTCCATATATTCTATAATGGTGATGGTGATCGAAGCAAACCACTTTCTCATGTGACATATATTTTATGCTTCTAAAAAGAAAAGGTTCCCTTAATGGAATTAGATGCTTTATTGATTGTATAAATGTCCATTAGAAGTTCATATCTTAGCTCTTATTTTTGAAATTAAGTTTATAATCCACTAATAGTTTCTTGTTATTAATTATAGCCATCAATATTTTTATTTTTATTTTTCATTGAGTTTTAAATCTTAATCACCAATTTATCATGTGTTTAATTATTATTTTACCATCAAAACAATATATTTTGCTCTATGCTTCTATACAACTACCAGTGGCGGACCTTAGTGGAGCATTGGGGGTCCCGGGCCACTGCTTAATTTCCGGCACATAGTGCAATTTTTTTTTCTATTAGATGCACCGGTTTGAAGTACGAGAAACACCTCTACTAAAACAGTCTGCGACCGCCACTGACCACTACTCTTATAATCTTGTCTATAACCCCACGTATAAAAAAAAAACAAAAAAATAAACCGCTTATTCCAAATTTTTAATAAATGGACCATGCCAAGTGTCGTAACATAGGTGGGTGCTTTTTTCTTTCTGTAACAACCAAAAGTTCAAAAAGTAAGATACATCAAAGTTGATAAATTTATAACAGTATACAATATACATCGGAAGTGGTAATATGCTATTGTTATATAAGATTTTTTAAGCCATATAAGATTTTTTGAAGCAACCTAGGATAAAAAAAAAAAAGAATAATAGCATCCAAGTTCTTAAAATGTAGGAAGTGATAACATTCAAATAGTATGCTATTTTTAATAGTTTTTATTTTGAAAAAAAAATGTTCCATTAATCACAGCCACCTTCTTTCTCCCTCTCCTCTCGTTACGCACGTAACAAGCTTCATATAACGAGCCCCCTAGCGAGTGCTAGGGGCAGTGTTCTTTCTTCCTAGCAAGCCCTTAGTATAAAGAAATGGAATTAGGGAAGATACTGTGAAGATTTGTTTCTATATCTTTCGTATATTTACATGTGACAATAGTCAAATTCGGGTCAAGTCTGAGCCGAACAAAGTCAACGAGTCAAACCGGTCAACTCAATTAAACCTTGTATATTAGGGTTTGTATTATGTAATTATGTATAACTCACTATCTTAATGAGAAAACATCACTTGGAAAAATTGTGTGTTTAATTTTTCCTAACCTTAGTGCTAATCAAGGAACAAGAACAATAAAACAATGTTGCATACTCATCGGGAGTGTGTAAGATCCTAAAACATGGCTTAACGGGGTTCACGGACCTTGCATTGAGGAGCCAAACACTCACTGTTGTCACACATGAAGCCACTCTCAGTCGTTTTTACTCTATCTCTCTTTATTGTCAAAACTCTCCCAAATCTCTCTAAGTATGTGAAATCTCTCCCAAATCTCTCTCTGAATGAGAAATCTCTCTTTATTGTCAAAACTCTCCCAAATCTCTCTAAGTATGTGAAATCTCTCCCAAATCTCTCTCTGAATGAGAAATCTCTCCAAGAATGTCAAATCTCTCCCAAATCTCTCTAAGTATGTGAAATCTCCCCCATATCTCTCTAAGTATGTGAAATCTCTCCCAAATCTCTCTCTGAATGAGAAATCTCTCCAAGAATGTCAAATCTCTCCCAAATCTCTCTAAGAAAGTGAAATCTCTCCCAAATATCTCTTTGTATATGAAATCTCTCCAAGTATGTCAAAAATCTCCCAAATCTCTCTGAGTATGTGGAATCTCTCTCGAAATCTCTCCCAACTTTCTATAATCACTCGGGGGATCCCGACCCTTGAATTTGGCGAAAACAGCCCAAAAACGGAAGTCTACGCGAAAAACGGACTTAAGGAGCCGAAACCCCTCTTAGGACCCGAAACCCCTCTTAGGACCCGAGAGCCCTCTTAGGAACCGAACCCTTCTGAGCCGAAGGCTGCTGAACCGAACCCGAAAGGTCCTCTCGGGCCCGAACCTCGCATGCCTCACCCGAACCCGAACGTTCGGCACATTTCGGGTCTGACCACTTTCGCTTCTGACCTTCGAGCCGAGCCCTCGGACTAAGCCCCTCGCCTTCGCTTTCTTCTTCTGGTTCGCATCCCACTTCCGACTCGGCACCAGCAAGGACCGAACCTCGGCCTAGGGACCGAACCTTGGCCTAGGACCGAGAGGTCTCGCTGGGAAGCCTTTCTCTCCCGGTTTTCGACTAAATTTGCGTTTTAGGCCCGTTATTAATTGTTTTAACACGGGATTTTCACCCAAAACTTTATTTTAACATATAAGGCCCCTAAATTAATGATTTAATCACATTTTAAGGATAAAACCTTATCCAAAAGAGAGTAGGTAAAGTACAAAGGTAGAGTGTTGACTTTACCTTATTTTATGACACAAGCAACCCCATACCTACTCCATGCTTAACCCACACTCCTTCCCACCATACATTGTCACTTCCTTGTACTTTTTACCCTCTCACAAGCCATCCCCACGTTTTTAGGGCTGGTCACTCAACCTCTCTCCTCATTTTCTTTCAATTACTTTCATCCCACCAAAGATCCAACTCCAACTTTTCCCTCTAATTCAAGATCCCAAAGCTGATCATTAAGTGTTCTTCCACTCTTGGTAAGTATAATTCATCCTCCTTGTGATTATTGCACTTCATTTTACTCAAATCATTGATAGCTTATACAAACTCCATAACTATGATGCTAGATTCTCAAAAATCTTCAAGGCATCTCCAAGTGTTCTTGAGTTAAACACCTCCATTCTTCAACAATCATCTACTGAAATCACTTAAGGTGAGTTCATACCCCTACATTTTAATTTTTTCTCAAGTTTTTAGGGGGGGGGGGGGGGAATACAAGTAAAACAACAAGAACAAAACTAAACTTTTCTAACAGCCTATATCAGAAAAGTTGGACCCCATTCACGGACTGTTTTGGACAACTTAAGCATTTTAGTTTTCAAAACTGTTTTAGGTGCAAATAGTTCCACTTCTTAGCTTTAAAATGACTACTTGCACATCTCCATAAGATTTTTCTACAATTTGTGGTGATTTTTACAAAACTGCCTATCATCTCAAACACCAATCCGGACCAGTCTGTGATTGTGGACTTGGTTACACAAGTTAGAGGTCCCTAAAAATTATGGAAAAATTTACGAACCAATTAGACTCATTTTCCAAACTCTCAGAAGTTACAGAACTTGATTTGGACATTTTATGATTTTTCTACAAATTTTCCAATAACAGTTACAGAAATTGTTATAATTAGAAAAACACAATAAATTTCATATCACCTTGTAACATGTTGAGCAAGGTATATATCAATATGTGATTATGTGTTGTCATAGTATGTGGCATTTTTTTTGTATTCATATCTAGATATACACCCGTTAGCAAATGAAATTTCACTAGATAATACATAGAAATGACCAAGTGTTATAATTAAAGTACACAATTACATACAAATGCATTATTAAACTATGTTAAGTATAGTTTATGTACTTTACTATTTCTACCCTTATTTTGATAAACTATAAAGGTTATAGTTTATGATACATACATAATACAAATATATTTTCAGAAGGGTACATTTATACAAAAGGGAACTTTTATTACGTTAAGTGTGAATTCATTTCAAAAGCGTTTTCATAAAAGAGTTTTCATACTCTACAAACGTTTTTGGGTAAACTATAATAGGTATGGTTTATGTTTCCATTAACACAACAAACACATTTCGGAAGGTTTTATTCCCACAAGAAAAGGCTTTACACTTATGCACCACACATAAACGTGTTAACCTAAATTGTGAGACATACTCGTCCGTACGTCCGAGTACGGAATCTAATTCCTGCTAGTTATAATCAGAGTCTCCTGGAGGGAGAACGTGATAGTTGTGTATAGATCTATATTGGGTTTGACACCCCACACCTCGCTGCTAGCTACAGCCGGACCTGCAGGTCTGCGGGTGACAAGTGTCATTTTCATATTCGCGACGCCTGAGAAACGTCGTAGTAGGCGTATACAGGTCATTAGTATGATTATAGCGGCTCACATAGGGATCTAACAACATAAGTTTACAGGGATTTCATAAATCAAAAGAGGTTTTATGTCAATTTAAAATCACTCTTTATAACAATAATTACAGATATTATGGTACATTTTCAGTCTTGGTATTTAAGACCATGCATCATTTATTTCGGTCCTGGAATTTAGGACTACATGACTTTTATAAGGAAAATATTGGATTTTTCTTGGTGTCATACATCTCTTTACAAGGATCGATTTTCAAACTCTCACTGCCAAAAGCTTATGAACTCACCAACCTTTGAGTTGACACTTTTTCAAACAACTTGTATTCTCAGGAAAGCACTAAACAGGAAATCAAGAGCATTTTGAGGATGGGACGTTAAGGCGTCAAACATTTCATATTTTGTCAACATATTGTAATTGATTTTAAAACATGTAATTCATACAATGATGTAACTTTTTCAATTATATATATGTTGGTTGTGTTTGCTTAAATCACTATTGCATTTGTTGTTATGATACTATACATGAAGTCCTCCACCCCCGGACGTTTCCGCCATCCTTGGTTTGGGGGTGTGACAGATTGGTATCAGAGCACGGTTTATAGTGAATTAAGTATATCAAACAACATAGGATATACAAACTATAAACACATTTGGGACTAAGAGTCTCTGATTTTAAAACATTCTAACGGGTCATACTTTTAGAAAACGAATAGTTCTTGTTTAAAAAGTATACCTACATGCATTACATACTCGCGTAGTGTCATAACTAGAAGAACATAAACTAAAAGAAGAGGAGTTGAACGCTATGAGTATGCCTTGGTATGAGTAATCAGTTCTGGGAAGGATATAGCCTGATCAACTATATTTGTCCAAGAAGTGACTTACTCATATCGGGGGATAGTCGTAGGGGGCAACAAATCTAATAACCTAACTTCACACTACAAAGAGTGCCCTAAGAACCAAATCTAAACATTTAAAATATTATAGGAATATTTGTATGTTGCTATATCGCGATATTATTATTATTATTATTATTATTATTATTATTATTATTATTATTATTATTAACCGTTATCTGCTTCTTACACCCCTATTCTCGCGCAGACGACATGGCAGGATACCATTTACCAGGAGACCCATACTTTCCCAACCAGGGAAATGCCGGCTGGATTGAGGAAGAGCCCGAAGAACTAATTGAAGAGGATCCCGAAGAAGAAACCGAAGAAGAAGAAGAAGAGGTAGACGAAGAAGAAGAAGAAAAGGAAGACGACGAGGTGGACATGGATGAGGACGAAGGTGAAGAAGAGCCAGAGGAGGAAGTCTTCAACCCTCCTTATATCGCGAGGGTACCTGCAAACCGTTGGGGGCACAACGGGCCTGAGCCCCGCTGCGCAACCATGATCGAGAGGTGGAGCCGGCAACAACGCCAGAGGTCACCCTATGGCGACCAACGAGGTTACTATGACCTCAGCCATGGAGGACCGGCTGACAGAGCTCTCCCCGTTATGGTCCAACACATCACGAACTTGGGGAACCAGAGTAGGGAAGTGGCAGACCAGGTTCGAAACCTTAGCGCTATTACGGCAGCCACCGATGCACGCACCCGGGATTTAGAGAGGGACTTCTATCTAGTAGAACAACTCATCGAGGACCTTACCGCTGCTCGAGCGGAGGTAAGGGAGTACCAGGAGAGGCACGCAGCTCTCGAGGAGAGGGTGATCGCGGCCGAACGCCGGATTGCGGAACTTCAGGGAGCCTCGACCTCATCCCAGGGCCACCATGGACCGGATATCACCCGCTGCAAGTAGTGTTCGCACTACTCATGTTTTGTTATAAATCTAGGATTTCGAGTATGCGTTGGTGCTACTCTTTATTGCGAATAGTCTGACCTTGCGACTAAGTGATCACACTAGTTAAAGGGGCTTTTGTACTGCCGAAAACTTTATCTTTATTATGATGTAATGTAGACCCTTGTGAGGTCAAACTTTTTTTCAAAACTATATGTACTAGCAAGTTATCAATGGATTTGGCATGTACTTTGCTTTCTGGAATGTTGACATAAACAAACATATGACTCTGCTTGGGTCAACACTATCAAATTCATAAGTTTAATTGCATAAACCTTTCGATGAATTACCTTCTAAAGTAATAAACTTGGGACAAAATACAATTGAGATGAAACCAGTAACACTCGACTCATTATTACTATTGAGGCCTTACCGACTTGTCATTTTATAATTATGACAGAACTATGCCACCAAGGAAAAGACCAAGACCTTCCGGTAGCACAGCACCACCTCCTCCGCCGCCGCCACCACAATTTGATCCAGCAATGTTCCAGGCTGCAGTGACGGCAGCTGTGGCAGCAGCTATGTCACAAATCGGCCCTAACGGTAATGGTGGATCCGGATCTGGTGCTACACCCTCTAATCAGGGTGACAGTTCGGGGCGCACAAAGGAATGCACTTATAAGGACTTCACAAATGGCAAACCCGATTCTTTCAATGGGAGCGGGGGCGTCATCGCACTAATGCAATGGTTCGAGAGAACCGAAGCAGTCTTCGAGATTTGTGCTTGCCCCGAAGCGAGCAAAGTCAAGTATGCAGCATTCACTTTCACCGGAAGAGCTCTAACCTGGTGGAACGGCAGGGTTAAGTCACTTACTCCTGCAGTGGCTAACTCTATAAGCTGGGAGGATTTAAAAGCTTTAATGTTGAAGGAATATTGCCCAAGAGGCGAAGTGCAGAAACTGGAGGAAGAATTCTGGAACCTCAAGATGACGGGGACGGATCTCGAAGCTTATACTGCCCGATTCAATGACCTAGCACTCCTCTGCCCTGCAATGGTCACTCCGGAGGAGAAAAAGGTAGAACGATACCTTTGGGGGCTATCATCCCAGATTCATGATAGTGTACTGGCCTCGAAACCTGCTACCTTTGAGAGTGCCAAGGAATTGGCACAGCAACTCATCGATCACAGGACCAGCCGTGGTACCGTGATCGCCACCCACGGTCAAACAAAAGGAGAAAACAATAAAAGAAAGTTCTGGAGTAACAAGAAGAAATAGTCGACACCAAGATCCTCCAAGAAACAACAAACTGTCGCGATCCATGCTGCTACTACTCCATCCACTCCGGCCCCAAGGAAGCAATATGTCGGGACACTCCCCAAGTGCAACAAATGTGGCTTCCACCACAATGATGTCTGTCGGGAATTACACTGCAATAACTGCAAAAAGAAGGGGCACACTGCACGATTCTGTAAAGGGTCGACCCAAAACACCACTCAAGCCACCCCTGTCACCAGCACTGGGGTAAGCCAAGCCTGTTACGGCTGTGGAGAGGCAGGGCACTTCAAACGAAACTGCCCAAAAGCACGAAACACTAATGCTGGTGGTGTAGGGAGAGTCCTGACGATGGGACACGGAGAAGCAGTCAAGGACCCCTCGGTGGTTACCGGTACGTTCCTCCTCAATAACTCTTATGCATGCGTACTTTTCGATAGTGGGACAGAAAGAAGTTTCTTAAGCCACCAATTCAAACATTTACTTAGGCAAAATTCCCAGTCATTAAAAGATTCATACGTCGTAGAAATGGCAAACGGAAAGGTTGAGCGTGCTAACGATATTTACATAGGGTGTACCCTCACTTTAGACAACCATTTGTTCAAAATCGATCTAATGCCGGTCACAATAAAAAGTTTAGACGTCATCATTGGTATGGATTGGTTGGGTCCTAATCGTGCCGACATTTTATGTTACGAAAGGGCCGTCCGCCTCAATCTGCCAAATGGCAACACCCTCACCGTCTATGGCGACAAGCCTAGCGGGAACCTGCAAATCATCTCTTGCGTCAAAGCCCGAAAGTATCTCCGAAAAGAATACCATGTCTTCTTAGCTCACGTCGTGGATAAGAATCAAGGGGTAAAGGACATCAAGGACATTCCGGAAGTGTGCAACTTCCCCGACGTATTCCCAGAAGATCTGCCAGGTGTACCGCTCGCACAACAAGTCGAATTTCGAATCGACTTGGTTCCCGGTGCTACCCCTGTAGCCAAAGCACCATATCGTCTCGCACCGGCAGAAATGCAAGAGCTGTCTAGTCAATTGAGCGAGCTACTAAGCAAGGGATTCATCAGACCGAGCTTTTCACCCTGGGGAGCACCAGTTTTATTTGTGAAAAAGAAGGATGGATCCTTTCGTATGTGCATCGATTATAGGGAGTTAAACAAACTTACCATCAAAAATCGATATCCCCTACCCCGAATCGATGACCTTTTTGACCAACTTCAGGGAGCGAGCTACTTTTCAAAAATCGACTTGAGGTCGGGTTACCATCAATTGCGAGTTCAAGAAGAAGATATCCCCAAGACAGCATTCAGAACTCGCTATGGACACTACGAATTTGTAGTGATGCCATTCGGGTTAACAAACGCGCCTGCGGTGTTCATGGATCTGATGAACCGAGTGTGTCGACCCTTTTTGGATAAATTTGTGATCGTATTCATCGATGATATCTTGGTTTATTCAAGAAACGAAGAAGAACACAGGCGACACCTGAGACTAATATTGGAGACGCTAAGATCCGAGAAGCTTTAAGCCAAGTTCTTAAAGTGTGAATTTTGGCTCCGTGAAGTGGGATTCCTTGGCCACGTGGTATGCAAGAAAGGAATACATGTGGACCCCTCAAAGATCAAGGCGATTGAAAATTGGGCAGCACCCACAACGCCAACGGAAATCCGACAATTTTTGGGACTCGCGGGCTACTACCGAAGATTTATACAGAACTTCTCCAAGATTGCTAAACCCCTCACCACCCTGACTCAGAAAGGCGTGATGTTCAAATGGGAAGATAAACAAGAAGCCGCCTTCCAGACACTAAAGCAAGCTCTATGCAGCGCACCAATCTTGTCTCTTCCGGAAGGAACTGATGACTTCGTGGTATATTGCGATGCTTCAAAACAAGGCCTCAGATGCGTGCTCATGCAGAGAGGGAAAGTCATCGCCTACGCGTCAAGACAACTTAAGACACACGAAGTCAATTACACTACCCATGACCTTGAACTGGGAGCGGTAGTGTTCGCTTTAAAGATTTAGAGGCACTACCTCTACGGCACAAAATGTACCATCTTCACCGATCACAAAAGTCTTCAGCATATCCTCAATCAAAAAGAGCTCAACATGCGGCAACGAAGATGGGTTGAACTATTGAACGACTATGAGTGCGAAATTCGCTACCACCCAGGCAAGGCCAATGTAGTGGCTGATGCCCTAAGTAGGAAGGAATACTCGGGCCGCCGAGTAAGATCCTTAACAATGACCATCCATTCCCACCTAGCCACGCAAATCAGGGAAGCCCAACTAGAAGCCTTGAAACCAGAGAATGTGGCAGATGAGGCATTAAGGGGAATGGATAAAAACTTAGAAGTCAAGGATGATGGAACTCGTCATCTCATGAACCGAATCTGGACTCCGAAGTTCGGCGGGTTCCGAGACGTGGTCATGAATGAAGCACACAAGACTCGATACTCCATCCATCCAGGGTCCGACAAGATGTATCTAGACCTCAAAAAGTTATACTGGTGGTCGAATATGAAAGCCGAGATTGCTACTTATGTGGGCAAGTGTCTGACTTGCGCCAAGGTCAAGGTGGAATACCATAAACCCTCGGGACTACTACAACAGCCTGATATACCGGAATAGAAGTGGGAACGGATAACCATGGACTTCGTAACCAAGCTGCCTAAGACTTCAGGGGGGTTTGACACCATATGGGTAATCGTGGACAGATTGACCAAGTCTGCACACTTCCTGCCAATAAAGGAAACCGACAAGATGGAGAAGTTAACCAGGACATACATCAAGGAGATTGTGCGACTGCATGGTGTACCAATATCCATTATCTCCGATCGAGATAGTAGATTCACTTCGCGATTTTGGCAGTCCCTGCAGAAATTCTTGGGAACTAGGCTAGACATGAGTACGACCTACCATCCACAAACCGACGGGCAAAGCGAGCGCACTATACAAACATTAGAAGACATGTTGAGAGCCTGTGTGATAGACTTTGGTAAGGCATGGGATACTCATTTGCCGCTGATTGAATTCTCCTACAATAACAGCTATCACACCAGCATTAAAGTCGCTCCGTTCGAAGCTCTCTACGGTCGTAAGTGCAGATCACCCCTATGTTGGGCCGAAGTGGGGGATACTCAGCTAGCTAGGGGGCAAGTCCCTAATAGTACCCTTACTGGTCCTGAAATCATAAGGGAGACCACAGAAAAGATTGTTCAAATTCGGGAAAGAATGAAGGCGTCTCGTGATCGACAAAAGAGTTACGCAGACAAGCGACGCAAACCCTTAGAATTCCAGGTCGGAGATCGAGTATTACTAAAAGTCTCCCCTTGGAAAGGAATGATATGTTTCGGTAAACATGGGAAACTAAACCCGAGGTACATAGGACCGTTCGAAATCCTTGCCAGTATTGGTCATGTGGCGTACAAACTCCGATTACCTCATGAACTTAATAACATACACCCCACATTTCACGTATCCAACTTAAAGAAGTGTCTGTCTGACGAGACACTTGTAATACCTCTTGACGAGATCGAAGTTAACGAAAATCTCCACTTCGTAGAGGGGCCAGTTGAGATTATGGATCGGGAGGTCAAAAGAACGAAACAAAGTCGTATTCCCATCGTGAAGGTTCGATGAAACGCTAAACGAGGACCTGAGTTCACCTGGGAACGCGAAGACCAAATGAGACAAAAATACCCGCATCTTTTCCCAAACTCTTGAAGTCCCAGCCAAAGCATAAATTTCGGGACGAAATTTCCTCTAACGGGGGGATGATGTGACAATAATCAAATTCGGGTCAAGTCTGAGCCGAACAAAGTCAACGAGTCAAACCGGTCAACTCAATTAAACCTTGTATATTAGGGTTTGTATTATGTAATTATGTATAACTCACTATCTTAATGAGAAAACATCACTTGGAAAAATTGTGTGTTTAATTTTTCCTAACCTTAGTGCTAATCAAGGAACAAGAACAATAAAACAATGTTGCATACTCATCGGAGTGTGTAAGATCCTAAAACATGGCTTAACGGGGTTCACGGACCTTGCATTGAGGAGCCAAACACTCACTGTTGTCACACATGAAGCCACTCTCAGTCGTTTTTACTCTATCTCTCTTTATTGTCAAAACTCTCCCAAATCTCTCTAAGTATGTGAAATCTCTCCCAAATCTCTCTCTGAATGAGAAATCTCTCTTTATTGTCAAAACTCTCCCAAATCTCTCTAAGTATGTGAAATCTCTCCCAAATCTCTCTCTGAATGAGAAATCTCTCCAAGAATGTCAAATCTCTCCCAAATCTCTCTAAGTATGTGAAATCTCCCCCATATCTCTCTAAGTATGTGAAATCTCTCCCAAATCTCTCTCTGAATGAGAAATCTCTCCAAAAATGTCAAATCTCTCCCAAATCTCTCTAAGAAAGTGAAATCTCTCCTAAATATCTCTTTGTATGTGAAATCTCTCCAAGTATGTCAAATCTCTCCCAAATCTCTCTGAGTATGTGGAATCTCTCTCAAATCTCTCTCGAAATCTCTCCCAACTTTCTATAATCACTCGGGGCATCCCGACCCTTGAATTTGGCGAAAACAGCCCAAAAACGGAAGTCTACGCGAAAAACGGACTTAAGGAGCCGAAACCCCTCTTAGGACCCGAAACCCCTCTTAGGACCCGAGAGCCCTCTTAGGAACCGAACCCTTCTGAGCCGAAGGCTGCTGAACCGAACCCGAAAGGTCCTCTCGGGCCCGAACCTCGCATGCCTCACCCGAACCCGAACGTTCGGCACATTTCGGGTCTGACCACTTTCGCTTCTGACCTTCGGGCCGAGCCCTCGGACTAAGCCCCTCGCCTTCGCTTTCTTCTTCTGGTTCGCATCCCACTTCCGACTCGGCACCAGCAAGGACCGAACCTCGGCCTAGGACCGAGAGGTCTCGCTGGGAAGCCTTTTTCTCCCGGTTTTCGACTAAATTTGCGTTTTAGGCCCGTTATTAATTGTTTTAACACGGGATTTTCACCCAAAACTTTATTTTAACATATAAGACCCCTAAATTAATGATTTAATCACATTTTAAGGATAAAACCTTATCCAAAAGAGAGTAGGTAAAGTACAAAGGTAGAGTGTTGACTTTATCTTATTTTATGACACAAGCAACCCCATACCTACTCCATGCTTAACCCACACTCCTCCCCACCATACCTTGTCACTTCCTTGTACTTTTTACCCTCTCACAAGCCATCCCCACGTTTTTAGAGCTGGTCACTCAACCTCTCTCCTCATTTTCTTTCATTTACTTTCATCCCACCAAAGATCCAACTCCAACTTTTCCCTCTAATTCAAGATCCCAAAGCTGATCATCAAGTGTTCTTCCACTCTTGGTAAGTATAATTCATCCTCCTTGTGATTATTGCACTTCATTTTACTCAAATCATTGATAGCTTATACAAACTCCATAACTATGATGCTAGATTCTCAAAAATCTTCAAGGCATCTCCAAGTGTTCTTGAGTTAAACACCTCCATTCTTCAACAATCATCTACTGAAATCACTTAAGGTGAGTTCATACCCCTACATTTTCATTTTTTCTCAAGTTTTTAGGGGGGGAATACAAGTAAAACAACAAGAACAAAACTAAACTTTTCTAACAGCCTATATCAGAAAAGTTGGACCCCATTCACGGACTGTTTTGGACAACTTAAGCATTTTAGTTTTCAAAACTGTTTTAGGTGCAAATAGTTCCACTTCTTAGCTTTAAAATGACTACTTGCACATCTCCATAAGATTTTTCTACAATTTGTGGTGATTTTTACAAAACTGCCTATCATCTCAAACACCAATCCGGACCAGTCTGTGATTATGGACTTGGTTACACAAGTTAGAGGTCCCTAAAAATTATGGAAAAATTTACGAACCAATTAGACTCATTTTCCAAACTCTCAGAAGTTACAGAACTTGATTTGGACATTTTATGATTTTTCTACAAATTTTCCAATAACAGTTACAGAAATTGTTATAATTAGAAAAACACAATAAATTTCATATCACCTTGTAACATGTTGAGCAAGGTATATATCAATATGTGATTATGTGTTATCATAGTATGTGGCATTTTTTTTGTATTCATATCTAGATATACACCCGTTAGCAAATGAAATTTCACTAGATAATACATAGAAATGACCAAGTGTTATAATTAAAGTACATAATTACATACAAATGCATTATTAAACTATGTTAAGTATAGTTTATGTACTTTACTATTTCTACCCTTATTTTGATAAACTATAAAGGGTATAGTTTATGATACATACATAATACAAATATATTTTCAGAAGGGTACATTTATACAACAGGGAACTTTTATTACGTTAAGTGTGAATTCATTTCAAAAGAGTTTTCATAAAAGAGTTTTCATACTCTACAAACGTTTTTGGGTAAACTATAATAGGTATGGTTTATGTTTCCATTAACACAACAAACACATTTCGGAAGGTTTTATTCCCACAAGAAAAGGCTTTACACTTATGCACCACACGTAAACATGTTAACCTAAATTGTGAGACATACTCGTCCGTACGTCCGAGTACGGAATCTAATTCCTGCTAGTTATAATCAGAGTCTCCTGGAGGGAGAACGTGAGAGTTGTGTATAGATCTATATTGGGTTTGACACCCCACACCTCGCTACTAGCTACAGCCGGACCTGCAGGTCTGCGGGTGACAAGTGTCATTTTCATATTCGCAACGCCTGAGAAACGTCGTAGTAGGCGTATACAGGTCATTAGTATGATTATAGCGGCTCACATAGGGATCTAACAACATAAGTTTACAGGGATTTCATAAATCAAAAGAGGTTTTATGTCAATTTAAAATCACTCTTTATAACAATAATTACAGATATTATGGTACATTTTCAGTCTTGGTATTTAAGACCACGCATCATTTATTTCGGTCCTGGAATTTAGGACTACATGACTTTTATAAGGAAAATATTAGATTTTTCTTGGTGTCATACATCTCTTTACAAGGATCGATTTTCAAACTCTCACTGCCAAAAGCTTATGAACTCACCAACCTTTGAGTTGACACTTTTTCAAACAACTTGTATTCTCAGGAAAGCACTAAACAGGAAATCAAGAGCATTTTGAGGATGGGACGTTAAGGCGTCAAACATTTCATATTTTGTCAACATATTGTAATTGATTTTAAAACATGTAATTCATACAATGATGTAACTTTTTCAATTATATATATGTTGGTTGTGTTTGCTTAAATCACTATTGCATTTGTTGTTATGATACTATACATGAAGTCCTCCACCCCCGGACGTTTCCGCCATCCTTGGTTTGGGGGTGTGACATTACAAGTGAATACATCTGGGTTTATATAATGAAAGTACAACTAACTGTGAGAGAGATATGCACGGGAACAATATTGACAAAGTAATATACATGTGTGCTAAATATTAGGGAATGAATGTGACCGGGTTATATCTTAATATTCCCCCGCAAGATGGACGATCCTGTGAGAAGACCAATCTTGGATATGAGATAATGAAAGCGTGGTCATGGAAGAGGTTTAGTTAGAGCATCATCAAGTTGGTCGTCACCTGCTATGTGTTGAACTCTTAGAGATCCTTGTTGTACCTTCTCTCTTACAAAGTGAAAGTTTAGAGCTAAATGCTTCATTCTTGAGTGAAAAACAGGATTTGCTGAATATGAGGTTGCACTCAGGTTGTCGCAATAAATAGTAGGTATAGTAGAAGATGAAATGTCAAGTTCACTTAGTAGGGAAATTAGCCATTGAACTTCGGTGGTGGTGGATGCAATGGCTCAGCTTCAGTGGAGCTTCTGGCTAGAGTGCTTTAATGTTTTGAGCTCCATGAAATTGGGTTTGCACCGAGATAAACTATGTACCCGGTGGTGTTTATGTAGTTATCCTTGTCTCCAGCCCAGTCAGCATCAGTGAATGCATGAAGTGTAAGCGGTGAGTTATGATGAATGATGATGCCATAATAAAGTGTGCCATGCAAATATCTGATTAAGCGTTTCAAAGCTGTCCAGTGGAGGGATGTTGGAGCCTGCATAAACTGAGATAAACGGTTAACTGCAAAGGAAATATCCGGTCTGGTTAGGGATAAGTATTGTAGGGCACCGACTAAGGTGCGATAAGCAGTTGGAGACGGATGTGGTGTGCCCCCTATTAATCGTAAGGTGTCAGAACTAATCATTGGTGTGGATACAGGCTTACAATCAGTCATTTTGGCTTTATTAATGATATCAAGAATGTATTTTATTTGAGAGAGTAGGATTCCCTGAGAGTGAGGGAGGACTTCAACACCAAGGAAGTAAGACAAAGATCCAAGATCTTTTAGAGAGAATTTAGAGGCTAGATAAGACATAAAGGTGGATATGTGTTTGGGAGATGAACCAGTGACAATTATGTCATCAACATAGACAAGAACTAGGATGATGGAGGTGTTAGTTTTGAGAATGAAAAGAGAGAAATCTGAGATGGTGGATTTAAATCTGAGGGAAATGAGATAAGTTTTAAATTCATCATACCATGCTCTAGAAGCTTGGCGAAGACCATATAGTGCTTTTTTAATTTGCAAACATGAGTGGGATTGGAGGGATCAACAAAACCTGGAGGTTGAGAGATGTAAACATCTTCATGAAGTGTGCCTTGTAAGAAGGCGCTATTGATATCAAGTTGTCTGAGAGGCTAATCATTTGAGATGACGAGTGAGAGAATAAGGCATAATGTGGCTGGTTTGAGAACGGGGCCGAAGGTTTCCCGGTAATCAATACCTGGACATTGATGGAAGCCTTTTGCCACGAGACGTGCTTTTAGGCGATCAACTGAGCCATCTGGTTTATATTTCATTCGGTATACCCACTTGCATCTGACTAAATTTTGAGCTTGAGAGAATGGTACAAGGGACCAGGTGTTGTTACGGGTGAGAGCATCGAACTCTTCTTGCATGGCATTGCACCATGATGGGTGTTTAAGGGCTTAAGATATTGTGGATGGTTCAGATGGATATTCAGTTGAGGTAGTGTATAACTGGAAATCAGAGTTAAAATAACGAGGGTTTGGTTTTGGGTGAGGACGAGTTGGCATGTGTGAGGGGGGAGGAGGTGAAGGAGGGGGAAGAGATGGAGGAGGTGGAGGAGGAGAAGGAGGTGGTGTGTGAGGATCATTAAGTATAGGAGAAGGATTTTGGAGAGTGGGAATGAAGGTGGCGGAAGATGTTGGAGTAGTGGGGGGAGGGTCAGATTGTGAAATTGGAAATGATAGTGGAATCCATTGATTGTAATCGATTGGAGATTCTGTTGTAGGAGATTTAGCAAGTTTTGGATATGGAAATTCATTTTCAATGAACACAACATGTCTTGATGTGTAGATTTTTCTGGATAAAGGGTCATAAGCGTAGTAGGCACTTTGGGTTGGAGAATAACCAACGAAAATACAGGGGGCTGAACGAGGGTGTAATTTATTTGGGGAATATGGGTGAAGTCATGGATAGCATAGACAACCGCAACATTTGAGTTTGGAATAGTTTGGTTCTTTTTGAAAAAGACATTGAAAAGGAGAAAGATTATGAAGGGTAGTGGTGGGTAGCCTGTTTATGAGATATGCAGCAGTAGTAAATGCGAAAGGCCAGAAGGTGGTAGGGAGTTTAGAGTGAGAGAGTAAAGCAAGACCAGTCTCGACTATGTGTCAATGGCGTCTCTCAGCATATCCGTTATGTTGAGGAGTATGTGGTGGGGAGGTAAGATGAGACATACCAGATAAGGCAAGATGAGTGGCGAGTTTGATGTACTCTCCACCATTATCTGAAAAAAATTGTTTAATTTTGGTGTTGAAGTAATTTTCAACTAGATGTTGAAAACGAATGAATATATCAAGTGAGTCAGATTTCTTTTTCATGGGATAGAGCCATATATATTTGGTAAAATGATCTACAAATATGATGTAATATTTGTAGTGATCAAATGACTCAATTGGGGAGCACCATACATCGGAGAATATGAGTTCTAATGGAGTATTAGATGCAAAAGATGAAGTGTGGAATGGTAAACAGTGACTTTTATTAATTCGACATGAATTACAATTATTATCAGTGTTTGAATGAAAAGAAATGGAGGAAGATAGCTGCTTGAGAACTTTATTTTGTGGCTGACCTAAACGGTGGTGCCACAGAAGAGAGCTGGTGTGATGAATGGTGAAAATAGATGGCGAAAAGGCAGGCCGTAATTCATACATTCCCTTGGTTGCTATGCCCTGGAACAGTGGAACTTTAGATGCCAGATCCTTGATGACAAAAACAAAAGAGTAAAATTCTATTAGAAATTGATTATCAATGCATAAACGAGATATTGAGATAATGTTGCGAGATAAAGAGGGAACATATAGAACAATTTTGAGGATTAATGGTGCTTTAGGTGTGTGAAGGATGACAGAGCCAATATGAGAGATTTTTAAGCATGTACCATCACCAATGACTAACTCTTCAGTTCCATCATATGGAGCATGGATGGATAAATTAATGAGATCATTGGTTGCATGAAAGGTGGCTCCGCTGTCAAACAACCAGTTGGTTGTGTTTGAGGTGTTGATGGGATTCATGACATGAGCTTGGGCATTTTGAACCTACAGGTTGTGATAAGGAGGGACAGTTGCAGTTGGAAAAATCCTTTTGAAGGTTGAGCAGTTGGTGAGGGAATATCCTTTTTGGTGACACCATTGGCACTTCCCGAGAAAGGGACGTTGGCGAGTGGTTGAGGAGACCTGATTAGACTGTCTTGAGGGTATGGGCAGTAAGCCAGAAGTGGTGTTTTGTGATTTAGGGGGCCATGTTTTCTTAGTAGTCTGATGGTTTGAGTAGAAAACAGTAGCAGGTTGATGAATATCAACATATGAGACCTATTGAGCATTAGATAATTCATGATTTATAAGTTTTTCATGTAGTTTAGTGAAGGATATGGGTAAGTCTCTTGCATGAAGAGCATTGAGAATTGGCTTGTAAGCTGCTTGGTCAAGCCCATTGACAACAACATCAGTGATGTCATCCTGATCTAGTTTCTTCCCAAGGATAGCGAGCTCGTCCACCACTGTTTTGATACTTTGCATATATTGAGTGATGGTTTGGTTGGAGGTTTTGGTGATTTGCTTTAGCCGGTGTTGGAGTTGTTTAATGTGTCCTCTTGATGGAGATGCATATGTATTGGCTAGGGTTTGCTAGGCTTCGCAGGAAGAAGATGCATTTGTTACCAGTGGTACAATTTCAGGAGAAAGAGTTCCAACTAAGGCACCAAAGAGAAGTCGATCTTGCCTGAACCACTTTGGATATTCTGCGTGGGGTGTGCTTGTTCCATCAGCCGTAATTGTTGGTGCAGGTGCAAGGTGTGAGCCATCAATAAAGCGATATAGATCTAAGGCATGTAGTAGAGCTTCGATCTGAGTTTTCTACCCAAGATAATTGGTAGATGTGAGCTTTAGGGTTGCTGGAAAATTAACAATGGTAATGTCTTTGAGAGTGGTATTAACAATGAGAGAAGAAGAAGATGCGTTGTCATTAGTTCCCATTTGTGTTTGGAGGGGAAGAATATTAGTTTTTCTGGCGTGGTGTGTATCGAGCAAAGCTCTGATACCATATAAAGAAATGGAATTAGGGAAGATACTGTGAAGATTTGTTTCTATATCTTTCGTATATTTACAAATGAATACATATGGGTTTATATAATGAGAATCCAACTAACTGTGAGAGAGATATGCATGGGAACAATATTGACAAAGTAATATACATGTGTGATAAATATCAGGGAATGAATGTGACCGGGTTATATCTTAATACTTAGCGACTCCCATTAGCCTTAAGTTGTTGATTTTGTTTATGTAGGAAACAATCCAAAAATAAATTTATCATATATGGACAATTTAAATAAAAAATTAATTTATTACAGCGTGGAAAGAGGCTCATAAATGATCTAAGTAAAGGTTGTGAATAAACGACGATGATGTGCCTATACAACATGATATGTATATTGTATTCACTTAGGGTAGGCCCAAGCCATGGGCGACTTGGGCTACGGCGCATGGATCAAAACATGAGGTGCATCAGATTTATTCCATCTCTTATGCGTATACCTTTTACTTGGGCTAAATGTTTCGTTCAATACTTCAACAAGGGAAAGAGACATCACTTGGAAAGTGAAACGGGGTAAAAAAAAAAAAAAAAAAAAAAACAAAAACAAAAAAAAATCAACGCCTAATTCTTAAGTAATTAAGAAGAGAAGGAATCTAGTTACTTGTTACTTGTTGCAATCTGGAAAATCAACGTTAGCATTGCCTATGCTCACTCGATTGTCATTCAGGATTCAGTCATTCACGTCTCCAATAGTAAAAAAACAATTGTTTTGAGTCTTTTAAATTTTTAGTTGCGTTCATAAATTTTCATAAAGATTTCTAGTTTTTAAATATCGGAGTCTTTGAGAAACGAGTATGTGGAAAGCGGAATTCGAGTTCTTCTAGTTCATAGTTTTGATTAATGGTGTTACTAATGTGGAAATATTAGGACGACGAGGACTACTGAGTCTGAGGTAATTTCTAATTTCTTATTTGAGAATCCTGTTTACAGTTTTCCTGTTCTGAATTCTAATTTACTATTGTGGATGTTTATTAACTTACTAAGTGTAAAACTCATGTATTATATGAGTTCATTTTAAAGAAAAAAAATATGAAATTATAAACATTTTGAGAAGTTTGAATTTATAAGAAAAAAATTAAAAAATATTGAATTATTAAAATTAAATTGTTTGTTTTTCTTTTAAATTGAACAAATAATTTAGATAAATAAAAAAAAAGAAACTAATGAAACTTTAATTTAGAGAATTTGATATTAGAAGGAAGTCAATTAATGAAATTGATATGCATTGATTATTACATTTATTGCAATTATTAAATTTAAATATTATGTGGAAATTAATAAAATGAAAAAAAACCACAAAATGTCATGTGGAAAAAAGATTAATTGAAAATAACCATAAAATAACATATGACCAAATCAACGAGAGCGTGACATGTGAAAAAAAGTTAGGGACGAGCAAAAACCGAACCGACTAAAGAAAAACCGACAAAACCGCAATAAACCACAACCGAAAAACCAAAACCGATGCAAAAACCAATGGTGCGGATTTAATTTTTGCAAAAACCGAAGGTCAACGGTGCGGTGCGGTTTCTATCCTAAAAACCGGTCCACCAAAACCGAACCGCACCGCAAGCGTGTATAGTAATAAATCAATCAATGTATATTATATACATGCTATTTAAAATAGTTATAAACGATAATATATTTATTATATGTTTATTTTGTGTTTGTATAAGACTATATGGGGTGCAAAAGAAATGTTCTATTGTTAGCCAAACGTACTAATCGATTACATGTAATAAGCTTGTAACAAATTAAGTCAAAATCAACCAACCTTCAATTATTAATTAGTTTGTGAGAGTGGTCACAAGTTGTATTTTAAGCGACTTACAATTTTTGATTATGTAATTTTGTTTTGAGCTGAAAATGAATGTATTAAAAACAATAATACAATACAAGCTTATATGCACATGGTTTTCAGTTCTTATAGTTTTAAAAAACCGCACCAAAAAACATAAAAAAAAAACTGCACCAAATTCTTAACACGGTTTAAAAACCGAAACCGCACCGATACAAACCGAAACCGCATTTAAAAATCGAAAAACCGAACCATTGCAAAACTGCACCCAATAGTTTTAAGAATGCAAAAACCGCACCATGCGGTTTGCGGTTCGGTTTGGTCTGAAAACCGCACCATGCTCACCCCTACAAAAAGTTCTTTATTTATTATGGAGGATTAGTGAAATCACTAGTTTTTGGGTTCTAATTAGATATTTTGTTTTCTGTTGGTAATTTTTTATTCAATTATTGATTTTCATTTTTTTTGTACACCTATTTGCTTGATTGTTTTTTGAATTGGTGTTACTGTGCTCATTAGGGATGTGCTTCGGGTCGGAACCGACCCGAACCCGAATTGGATGAAAAATGGGAACCGAAACCCGGACCGATTATACTAATACCGACCGGTTCGGTTCAGGTAATATAGGTTTCGGTTCGGTTATTAACCTGATATGACCGAAATAACCCAAATAAACATTTACACTATGTTTTGAACCGAATAACCCAAATAAACCGAAATGACTCGAATAACCCAAATAAATTGAAATGACCCGAATAACCCAAATAAGGAAATTATATATCTAGTTCAAGAAAAAAAATATTAATTTAATAATTTTTTTTTCTTGAACTAAATATACATTTTCCTTATTTGGTTTATTCGGGTCATTTCAGTTTATTTGAGTTATTTAGGTCATTTCGGTTTATTTGGGTTGTTCGATTTAAGTGACTATTCACTTTCCGGGTCGGTCTTTTTGGCTCGGTTAAACCTTTATTCGGGTAACCCGGACCGAATAACCCGAAACCCGAATTGGGCAAAAATAGATACCCGAGAACCGACCTAAATAACTTATTCGGTCCTAATTTAGGTCGGTCCGGTCCGGGTTTCGGTTCGGGTATTCGATCCAAACGCACATCCCTAGTGCTTATGATTGTTTTTAAGAAAGTAGATAATAAAAATTGTTTTTTTATTGTTTTAAGGGTATGTTGGGGAGTGTTTTTTGAATTCTAAAAGTTTTTTTAGATAAAAGTATTTATTTTTAATAGTGGTGGTAAAATGAGTTTTTTAAAAAGTTTTTGGATTATCTTTTATGGTGAAAAGGTCAATAATTCTATAAGTTAAAAAATATTTAGCTAAAAAAGTGTTTTTTGAAGTTATTCTAGTTAAAAAGCTAAAATTAGTTTCAAAAAGTCAAGTCTTACATGCTTTTATAAAAAATGTTTTTTGAAACTAATGAAAATGTTATTTGAAAAGTGATTTTGAGTTTGTTAAATTAATTTTTTTCACTTATTAGCTTTTAAAAAAACCAATAAATCAATAAACTTACTTGAAAAGCAAACCCAAACACCCCCCCTAAATTGCTACTAGTGGCCTATTTTTGGCATTAAAATCTGATTGGTTATAGTTCTTGTGAACTATTAGGTGTTGTTTGTTTTTTTTAGACAAAATATATGCAGTCTGCAGATCATATCTGTAGACAGTAGAAGAGGTGGACCAAATATCTACAGTGTGAAAAAAAAAAAGAATATTTGTTTTTTTAACATCTGCAAGCTAGTAAATAAACTAAATATAAATAAACTGACTTTTTTAAATTTCAAAGTGATTTTTTAATGTTTTTATAACTTTGTTATAAATAATTAACAAATCTAGATCAAATTTTATATATTATTGTATAAAAATTGAAAATAAAAATGGTACAAATTAACGTATATATTTGATAAAAACCAACAATTTTGATCGTAAAGTTGTACTTCAACATTGTAATTATGAATCAAAAAAATTGATACATAAACGGATAGAAATAAACTTTGATTTTTTTTTCAATTAAATCAATTTAAAACATATCATTAATATTTTCCCAAGAAATTGGCGATCATATATTAAATAATGTTTATAAAATTTAGCACAAAAAATATAAAAATATATTATGATATTTTTTCATATTTATATAAACAACTTCAACGACCATTATTGTAATAAATTTTTATTTATAAATTTGTCAAAAATATCATGTTTGTGTTGTCAATTTTTTTTAAAAGTATTGTAACTTTCTTTTTTATTCAAGTTATTTATCATTAATAAAGTTGGAATAAATATAAATTTATAAAAACACTAAAAAGATAAAGATGTGTTTTTTTTAAAGCTAGAAGATGTTAGAAGACAATTTGTGAAGGTTAATGTCTGCATTGATGTGTGCGGTGCAAACAGAAGAAGTCAAGAAAATTTACAGACAAAAACAAACACCTTAGTACCATTTCTCATTAACGATATTTGTTTTGAATAAATGTCTTTGACATTGATTTGTTATTATTAGGCTGGACGAAATGGTAGCAGGGAAGATCCGCGGGAAGGTTCCCGCCCGGCGGAACACCGCACCGTCGGTGCGGGGAAGGGTTGCGCGGGAACGGGTGAGGGGAGCTTCTCCCGTGTTCTCTCTCCGTCTATGATTGGTTGAAGCAATTTTTTTTTTTTTTTTTTTTTTTTTTTTTTTTTTTTTTGTGAATGAGCCGTTGAATAACGGTAAAAAAATAATTTTTTTTTACTAACGGCTAAATGCATTTAACACCAATTTTTTTTTTTACCTTTTTAAAAACTTATAAATACACAACTATTTACCATCAAACAACATTCAAACAAACCCTCTATTCTCTCTATTTTTTTTCTAAAAAAAATATCCCGACAATCAAACCCTAACTTCCGATCGAAGGAAAAAAAACCATGGTTCGAGTTTAAACATCCCTTCTGGAAATATTTTTGCTATCGATTCATCGCCACAAGGAGTTTATCGCCCCCAAATGGATGTTCCCATTCAATCCTCACTACAATTCCAATACCAAAATGTTGGATAATATTACCCGATCCAAGTTCCAAATGTTTCGCCGCAAATGTTTTTAAACTTTGTTGTGTTTCCGGATCAACAATTGTCAAATCAACCTCAACCCCAAACCCAAACTCAAACTCAAACCCAACAACAACGCCAACTTGTCGATGAGTTGGCTGACTTAGAAGAAGAAGAGATGGTTCCCGAAACTCAACCAACACCACCCCCACAAAGGCGTAAAGGGAAAAAACAAGCGCGCGAGGGTGTCGCACAACCGGAAAGACAAAATCCGACAACATGGCTTCCACACGAAGAGCTAGTTTTGGTCAAAGCTTGGGCTGACATTTCTGAAGATTTGATTCAAGGAAACGCACAACCGGAAGAACATTTTTGGTTTCGCATTTTAGAACGGTTTTGAGAGGAGCTAGGAAAAGATGACGACTACCGTACGAAACATCAACTGGATTCAAAGTTTCGAGAAATAGCAAAGGGGGTTTCAAAAATAAACGGGTTGTACAACAACCTAAAAACCCAACGAAAAAGCGGCCAATGCGACAAAGAAATAGTTCAAGAAGCTTTGCAGCTTTACCTTGAGGAAGTCGGAAAACCATTTAAGTGGCATAATTGTTGGAAATTATTGGTCTGATGTCGTAGGTGGAAAAAAATACGAGCATGATTTTATTTTTAGGGTCTAACAATCAAAGCGAACGAAAACAGGCTCTAGTGGTTACACAACATCCTCCGGTGTTCGGGTCGGTCTAGATTTAAATCAGGATGACGAACTCGAGCTAGAAGAAATTGTCCGCCCATTGGGTAGGGACAAAGCGAAGAGAAAGGGAAAAATGACTTCTTCGGGTGCATCTAATTTCAGAATGGACGTTAATGAAATGCGGAAAATAACAGCATCGTTTGATCGATATAATCTTAATTTCTCCGAACGTTTGGCTTTCGACAAAGAAAAAGAAGAAACAAGAAAAAAGGAGCGGGCGGAGAGACAAGAAATGGATGATATGATGTTTTTTTATTGAAAACAACGATCATCTTTTAGGACCGGCTCTCGAGCTCGTGATGAAGAAGAGGGAAAAAATTCTGAAAAAATATTTTCCGTAGGTCGTTGGTTTGTTTGGTTTTTAGTTTGTGTTTTTTTTTTTTTTTTTTAATTTTCTAGTTTTTAAAATTTTAGGTTTATTGTAGTTTTTATTTTAATTAATGAAATTCATTTTCTTTTTAATTAATTTTTTTGGTTATTTTTAATCTAAAAATTATAAATCATAAAAAGCAATTAATTTTATTTAAAAAAAATAAAAACAGTGAAGGAAGTCTTCTCACCCATATCTTGGGTTTTAGGTGAGGGGAAGAAAAATAGGAGAAATGAGGGTATGACCCATAAAAGTGAGAGAAGCTTCTCTCCCACTCCCTCCGGTCTTAATCAAACCTTGGATTTATTTGATCGTTTTTGTAGGCGGAATCAAAATTAAAAAAATAAATAAATAAATAAAAAAACTCGAATGAGATTAAGGGTGAAGAGGCGAAGAGAAGAACAATGAACAACTATTTCATTTTTCTCTGGCTGATAAAATTTATTTAAAAAAATATTATTCCAAGTGATAAAAATGAAATTGTTATATGTGAAAAAAAAAAAAAAAACAAATATGACAATAATATATATATATAAGGACGGTATTTTGGTCATATAAATTATATGTATAATCTGAATTTGTTAAACAATAATAACTTATTGACGTTTTGTATTTCGGCCACATATGTTAATCAAAACACACTGTTAGAACATTGTCTTGGTATAGATAATTTAACACGTTCTATAAACTAAAACATGAGTTGTCTTAAGTAATTAATCTCAAGCATCCCTTTAGGTGATTTTGCAAGTTTTTGTTTGCATTAATATATGTTTTTTGTTATATATGTTCGACACTAAACAATACAAACATTGGGGCATTATTACTCATCTCTCCCTAGGCACGAAATATTAAAGGACCTGTCCTGTATGCAATTACATAAAACGTTACGTAATTATATTTCATAATAAATATTATTGTAGAAAATTATAGAAAATGTCGTAGAGAAATATATGCACGAAAAAAGGAGATGTATAAGCTTAGAAGAATATTTATTGATGAAGGAAGTTCACAATGCGCATCATTTCTTACGAATGACATCTTAGAGGAGTGTAAGACAGTAAATTTTCAAACAAAATTTTCATTTAAAAACCACATAATTCTCATAACACATTTCACAAAAATCTCATTATTTAATTTACAATCGCAACTCCATAATTGTTTGATTGATAATCCAGGATCCTCAAAACATAAATCTTTTGATGGTGTGTACAATCAAGTCAGCGCCTTCCCGCGATCCAAAGAAACCTGAAACACATATCACATAACACGGTAAGCACGAAACTTAGTGAGTTCCCCAAAATACCACACACAGCTCATTAGCCACTCTAGGCTATAACTCAGTAAGACCCTCCCGTCAATGTATCTCAGTGGGACCCTCCGGTCTCAACTCAATAAGTTCATAATAACAATACTCAGCAGAAATCACAAAGACATAATGCAGAATATTAAGATACACAGGTAAGCACAATAAACATCTCAATCACACAAAGGTACCACTCATGGTAAGTATAGTGAGAAGACTCACATTGGATGAAGAACAACCCCTATAAACGTTGTTGTTGCGTATCGGCCTCTATCTCTAAACCAAACCCACAATTAACCCAATTAGAAACTAAGTCCAAACTCTCACTCATTAGGTCTAAGGGTAGTCCACTAACCAGCCCATCAATAAACTAAAACTCATTCGGCCCACCAAGGCCCAATAATAAATGGGCTCTCCCGAGGCCCAACTCTCAAATCTAAATGGCAAGCCCAACTCAAGGGCCCAAAGCACAAATGTGTATTCCTTTGGTCCAAAACTGTATTACAACAAGCCTAAACTCTAGGCCCAACACTCAAGGCCCAAAATGAGACTTTGCCCAAAAGTCCACATTGAGATTACGCGGGGCATACCTCTCTTGGTACGCTCAGCATACTCACGAATCCAGATTAGCCATCGGGGACACCTGGTCAGTACGCGGGGCGTACAGGAATTACGCTCAGCGTACAACCAAGATTGCTTTTTCCTAATCCTTTGGTCTTAACCCGTTGAGACATTAAATCAAACCCCACATTTGGACTCCTTAAAGGCTCTTACTCCATAAAGTCAGTGAGTTTAAGCCTTTGCATGGCTGATAAGGTCACAAACACACAAAACTCTCACTTTCTTAGCTCAAGATGCCTATACCTCATGCATGGCTTGATTCAAACGTCCAAGACCTCATTTTTATGGATAATCTCCAGTAGAAACACTTCAAAGGACAAACATTAGGCTCTGGAGTGCAACAACTCATAAAGCTTCAAGCTTTGGGACCAAAAACCCTAAAATGGACCATATCATGCACAAATAAAAAAAGGATGGGAAAGCTTTGAGCTTTATACCTTCAAATAATGCTCCATCCATAGAAAAGCTCAGATCCAAAGCCTGGACTCCAACTCTATTCTCTTCCATGATCCTTCTTCACTCCAAAAATCCCACTAGAACACTTATAAGCTCACAATGGACACCAAAGCTCAAAGAACGAGATTTAGGGTTTTGAGAGAGTTGAAATCTGGAAATTGTGGCTGGATATGAAGACATAATGTTCCTTAAATAGAGACACTCCAAAATATTAGGGTTTCTTTCTGGACCTAGTACACCCATCGTACTGGGTGACTTCGCTTCAATTTCATGCCCATGAGTATGCTAAGCGTACACACATGTACGCCTAGCGTACTCAGCTGCCACATTTCTCAAATTAAGGACTTATCCTGCCAAAACTCCAAACTTCCATTGCTTCCTCGATATGACTCCGTTTCCAAAGAACCTTATACCCACAAAAAAGGTGACGAGATACCCTACGCTTCTAGAAACTCATCGCAACCCCGAGACTTGCTCATGCCCGGGTTGCAGCCCATGAACCCTAATCACAGACGATCCGAAACAGGATGTTATAATTCTCCCCCACTTAAATTAGATTTCACCCTCAAAATTGCTCCTTATCAACACAAGATCGAACCCAAAACCCGAGAAGCACCACCGAAAGGACCTCACATCATTCAACAATCTCCTCCAAAGACACCTGAACCCAACAGGAACTCTAGACCCCGAAGAAGGACAAACCCTTCTGTCGCCGCGATACTCGATCTGAGTCTCCAAAACTTGAAAACTCTAGTGGTCTGCCTCCCTGCTAGACCATCCTCGCGAAATATCATCATGCTAAGTGCTTATCGAAAAACAGACTCTAAGAACACTCTACCAACTCTGATTCTCTAATCGATCCAGAACGAACTCAAGAGGAACGGAAAGGTCATAACCTACTAAGGACCCACCGCTTGAACAGCTATAGGAACTCTTCTGAAGGAAATGATCCTCAAAACTCTATCCTCAAGCACAAGAAAACGGTTAAGTCAGAACGAAATGATCCTCTGACACTCTTAATCATAAGCCCCAACTTCTCTCAATTGTCCCTTCCAACACTGAGTACCAGGTCGACTCCGACCCAATAGTTGAACCTCCAAAGGTTACCCACTACACGCCTAATAAAACGACTTACCGGCTTTCACCTCACAATAACTATCTCGCCTTTCACCTAATCATAAAAAATTCCTTAGATCCAACTCAACCCTTCAAACCCCTTAAAAGTCAACCCTGGTCAAGGTCAAAGTCAAATCAATGCTCCAAGTTGACCTGAATCGTCGAGTTATCCCAATAACTCGTCGAGTTATCCCAATAACTCGTCGAGTCCATCCCAAAGCTAGAATCGCGATGTTGCGATCCAACTCGTCGAGTTCTCTTACAACTCGCCGAGTTCCTCTGTTTTCCAACAGAATCGTGGTAACTCCAACCCAACTCGTCGAGATCCCATGTGAACTTGTCGAGCTCTCCAGTCTGTCAACCCACTTAATGCATTAAGCCCTTTTTCTTGAATCCAAAGGTTCCAAACTTTAGATCCCTAACCATAGAGACGACTAGAAGGGGTAAAGTTTCCAACTTTACCCCCAAAGATCATCTAATAAGCTTTAGACCTAAACCCTAGCTCCTTTGAAGAGGGTGTTGATTCATTAAGCCTCAACTCCTTGCTTCAACGTTTCATATTACAGATCTGAGGTCCTAAGGTGGTTTAATCATGTAAAGTTTCCAACTTTATGTCCATGCATGAAAGAAACACCCTCTATCGTTCATTTTTGGATTTATAATGGACATATTGCATGAATGGGACATGGAGGCTATTAAAGTTTGAAACTTTAATCCTCTAGAGGTCTTATAGAGGCTAGATATACTCCCTCAACCTCTGGAAACATCTTTTCTTTGGATATCCAAGCCAAAGTCCCGAAACCAAGCCCTAAACTACACACTATAAGATCTAATAAGCTACAAGTCAAGGTTATGACTTTATACCTCAAAGATGTAGCCCTTGATGTAGAGCTTCTGGATCCAAGTTCACTCCTCCAAGCTTGATACTTCTCTTTTCAAAACCTCCTTCAAAGATCTCAAATAATCACTCAAACACTCACAAAACTCAATGAACAAGAGGGGTAGGCGATTCTAGGGTTTTCTCTGGGCAAAGAGTCTGATAGGGAGGCCGACCAAGGGGGTTAATTGTAACAACCCAAATTTTCAGCAATTTTTTTTTCATTTTTAATTAATAAACATACTTGCATTAACCATAAGTTTCATCACTATTGTTTTCAAATCCACCTTTATTACAATTTGTTTAAAACATCAGAGTGTCTCAAAAGGTAGTAAGAAAAGAGAGATAGAGTGTCCGCCGTGCCATCACGCCTTGCCCTTACCCTTGGGCTCGGGTGTACCTGAAACACATCCACAAACGGTAAGCTTGAAAGCTTAGTGAGTTCCCCAGGGCACATCCACACATAAGCACAAAGTATATAATACATGCTGATCAGCTATACAAACATATAAACCATGCAAGCCAACACATAGGGAAGCCCTGGAAACCCTACAGGGTCTTACTCCGGGTGCCATAGGAATCCCCTCATGGTCTTAGCCCAATGCCTCGGGAACCCCCCGAGGTCTTCGACCTAGGATGCCAAGGAAACCCTCCCAAGTCTTATACCTAAGTGCCCCGGGAACCCCCCGAGGTCTTCCATACCAACATAATCACAAAGCACATAGTTCCACAGAATGGCTAACACGTATCACATATCATATAATGGGTCGGCCTTGGTCCCTTAGACCCATGGGTATGGTGAGGAGACTCACCTCCATCTGCCGAAAACCAAAGCTGCTCTCCTAATAATCCGGAAATCTCGCGGCTGGATAATAGTATTACATAATATTAGATTCTTAAAATAATCAGGAGGGAAAGACCCAAGCCCCAACCCTATTCATGCGGCCCAATTAATCTTCCTTTGATAATGGGCCCAAAGTCCAAGTCCAAAATTACTAGTGGGCCTCTTGGCCCAATAAGGCCCAACCAAAAGTCCATGACCCAAATCCAAAGATATAGCCCATATTTCACAGAATGCATTCATCCCAATAACCTAGATAAGGCCCAAAAGTTGCCAGCCCCAAAACAGAAACGGCCCAATCTGCTTTGCGTACGCTCAGCGTACCACTTGGCACGCGTCGCGTACTGGGCTCTCAAAGGCTACGTACAACGTACACTGAGTACGCCCGATGTTCGCCCGAGTTAAGCACTTTCCCTATTAGGTGCTTAATATCCCATTCTTTTACGTCCAAAAGCTAGATTTGAGTTCTTTAACACGTCCTAAGGCATAAAGTTTCTAACTTTATGTCTTTGCATGTTCCTTATACCTCCAAAACCATCATCAAGACCTTCCCAAGGTCTTTAACTCATGCTCAAGGTCAAGACTACCACCAAGATCCTATTTTTATGCTTCTAGATGGCTTAAGGACCCTAGATCTGACTTTCTAATCAAATGGGGATGACCAAGTCAACAAATGAGGTCCAAGACTACCTCCAAAAGCTCTGAAAGATGATTATGATGCAAGATCCAGAAGCACCCACTTGATCCAAGCTTGCTTTACTAACTCCTCCTTTTGAAATGGACACTAAAGACCACACATACACACTTATAAGGCTCAAAGGTGCTCTCTCAAGGTTTCCAGAGGTGTAATAATGTTTAAGGGCAGTTGAGGCTCTCTAGGGTTCACTCCAAGGAGCTTAAAGTCGTTTATATAGGCCTCAAGTCCGAGAATTTAGGGTTTTGCTCTCTGGCACGTACGCCCCGCGTAGCTCATGGTACACCCAGCGTACCTCCAAACACCCGCGGCCAGAAAAGGACGTTGTACGCTAAGCGTATACTTAAGTACGCCCAACGTACTAAGGGACCATTTATGCTAAAAATTCTTATTCAAAGGTTCGAAGACATACCTTTTTTTCGGATGTAACAACTCTCCCCCACTTGAACTAGACTTCACCCTCGAAGTCTGCAGCTGGGAATAGCTCCGGGTAGTGCTCCCACATGTCCTCCTCTGGCTCCCAAGTCCATTCGGAGCCCCTTTGGTGCTGCCATTGCACTTTTACCAACCTGACCTCCTTGTTCCGTAGACCCTTCATCTTCCGATCTATGATGGCGACTGGTCTCTCCACGTAATTCAAGATTCCATCCACCTGAATGTCATCCAAGGATATAACCGCAGACTCATCAACAACACACTTTCGAAGCTGAGACACATGGAAGGTGTCGTGAATCTGGCCAAGCTCCTCCTGCAGCTCTAGACGGTAAGCCACCTTGCCAACTCGGGTCGCGATCCTGAACGGGCCTATAAACCAAGGGCCCAACTTGCCCCGTTTCCGAAATCTGAGGACCCCTTTCCAGGGCGACACCTTCAGCAATACGAAGTCCCCCACTTGAAATTCCAGGTCTGATCGACGATGATCGACATAACTTTTCTGACGACTTTGAGCGACTCGCAATCGCTCCCGCACCTGCTGAATCAATCCAGTCGTCTTGAGCACTACTTCTGTGCTCCCCATGACCCGGTGTCCAACCTCATCCCAACACATCGGAGTCCTACACCTCCGACCACACAACATTTCGAAAGGGGCCCGATCAATACTGGCATGATAACTATTATTGTACGAAAACTCTGCCAGTGGGAGATACGAATCCCAGCTTCCTCCAAAGTCCAGCATGCAGGCACGAAGCATATCCTCCAGCGTCTGGATTGTCCTGTCACTCTAGGCATCGGTTTGAGGATGGTATGTCGTGCTGAAATGTAGTCAAGTGCCTAGTTCCTCGTGGAACCTCTTCTAAAACCTAGATGTAAATCGGACATCCCTATCCGAAACCATCGATACGGGCACCCCGTGCCTAGCCACCACCTCCCGAACATAAATATCTGTCAACTTTTCTGCGGATATGCCCTCAAAAATCATAATGAAATGGGCACTCTTCGTCAATCTGTCCACGATAACCCAAATGGCATCCACGCCTCTCACCGTCTTTGGAAGCTTTGTAATGAAATCCATGGTAATCTCTGTCACACCGCCAAACCAGAATGGCGGAAACATTCGGGGGTGGATGACTTCACGTAGTACCATAACAATTGAATATTGTAAAGAAAGTAACACAACCATCATATATATAATAAAAACGTATATTGTTGCATTATACATATTTCCAAAAGAATATTACAATATGATGATTGAAAAGGTTTAATAATAAACGTCCTTAGCGTTCCTTCTTCAAAAGCTGGTGGTTACTTGTATTACTGATTCCCTGAGAAATACAAGTGGTTTCGAAAAAGTGTCAACAATTAATTTTGTGAGTTCATAAGTGTTTTGTATTGAAAAGTATGTCCTTTTGGTAGCAAATCAATGAACGAGGTTTTCAGAAAATCCAATATTTTCAATAAATAGTTCAAAAAGTTCCCAAAGTTGGAGTGCGTTAGTATTTTTCGTACTTGACTGATAAAGATAAACTTTGTGTTCAAAATAATGTAGAAAACTGAATGCATATATGAATCTCATAAATCAAACTTGTTTTTATACTTTCATGTGAGTCTTATAACCATACTATTGACACTGACTGCCTGTAACAACATTCTTCCGGTGTTGTAGTGTTATGACATTTGTCACCCCAGACCTGCCGGTCTAACTGTAGCTAACAGTTTAGGTGCGGGGTTGTCAATCCCGTATAGATCTATACACAAGTATCACGCTCTCCCTCCAAGAGATTATGGTATATAATACAGGACTTGAAATGCATACATAAGAGTACGTTGAAGTTTGAATATCTCACATCACTTAGTATAAATAGATTTACGATAAGAAAGACTTTACTTCATTTTGTTTGAAAGTATTTCGTTTTTCAAGATGTATACGTAAGAATGTATGAATAACTTGTTAACTATACCCATTATAGTCTTTCAGAAAGTATGTTCCATTTGGTGAAAATAACTTGATGATATACTAGCCCTTTATACGTAAAGTAAGTTGTTGGTATCGATAATCAATAAGATAGATGTTACATTTATGTTTATAAAACGATACTTTTACTTGTATTGTACTTGTATTTCCCCCCTAAAACATGAAAAGACTTTGAAAGGTAGGGTATGAACTCACTTGTTTGGTTTGAAGAGAGTGGGCTAGGGTCAAGCAGAACTTCAACCGCGGAAAACTGCGTCTTCGAGCTCTTCGGGGATCTCGGAAGCGTAGAACCTTCGTCGAGGGCTCGGGTGCGGAAACCGAGGGCGTCGGGACAGCTTCTGGTGCTTGAAAGTATGTGGGAGTGATTGAGAGTTTTGAGAAAGTGTGTCAAAATCCGTAGCTCAAGCCTTCTATTTATAGTGTTGGAAAGTCGAGTACGCTGGGCGTACCACCGGAGTACGCTGGGCGTACTTCAGTTACACTGGGCGTAACTTTGCGTCATGGCTTACGAATCGAGTCTAGGTAGGCGTAGAGCTGCAGCCGAGGGGACTCGACCCTGCACCTGAGTACGCTGCGCGTAATCCCGACTTCCGTCTTTTAAATTCCATAACTTTCGCGTACGGGCTCCGTTTTTCGCGTTCTTTATATCCAGGCGTAGGTGAGATTATGTTCTACAACTTTCATTTAGACTCCGTCGGCTAGTTTTGACTTTATTTTTAATGATATGTTTTTAATAGGTCGGGACTGCTAAAACCCGTTAAAAATTCATAGTTTCTTTATTCGACGGCGGTTTTCATTTGTCTTTTTATCATTTTACTCCTATTGTGGAGACCTTCAACTTTCGTTTAGGTTGTGATAGCTAAATAACGCTCGATCTTTAATTCGAGTTTTAGCCCTCTACTACTGTTATGAAACTTAGAAAATTCGTAACTTCTTCATACAAGGTCCAACTTGGGCGATCTTTTTATGTATGTTTACAGTTTAGCGAACTCTACAACTTTTGTTTAGATACTTAAGGCTAAAATGTATTTTATTGTAATTTCACTTTTTACGTTTAAATAATGTTTTAACGGTGTGTCGTAAATATTCGAGTGGTTATAATTTCTTCGATATAACCCGATTTTGAATGTTCTTTATGTTTTTGGAAACCTTGGCACGATATGTAACATATGATGCATCCCAATTTAGATATTTGAATGCTTTACTTTTGAGGTTAATTTCGTTGATTCCAAATAGTTTTCGTTGTATTTGATTTTTTTTTAGTGTTACACTGCTTTTGGAAAATATAGGGTTGTCACATCATTCCCCCGTTAGGGGAATTTCATCCCGAAATTTAATCTAAGATAGAGTTTACAGGTTAGGAAAAAGATGCGGGTACTTTTGTTTCATCTTATCCTCGCGTTCCCAGGTGTATTCAGGTCCTCGCTTGGCGTTCCAGCGGACCTTTACAATAGGCATACGACTTTGTTTAGTCCTTTTTATTTCCCGATCCATGATCTCTACTGGTTCTTCTATGAATTGGAGATTCTCATTTATTGCAATTTCGTCTAGAGGGATGACTAGGGTCTCATCGGACAAGCACTTCTTTAGGTTTGATACATGAAAGGTAGGGTGTACGTTGTGGAGCTTCTGAGGTAATCGGAGTTTATACGCCACTGGACCGATCCTGGCAAGGATCTCGAATGGTCCGATGTATCTTGGGTTCAGTTTCCCATGCTTTCCGAAGCGTATTAACCCCTTCCAGGGCGAGAGTTTTAGTAGGACTCGATCTCCAACCTGGAATTCCAAGGGTTTCCGTCTTTTAACAGCGTAACTCTTTTGTCTGTCCCTTGATCCTTTCAGACGCTCCCGGATCTGAACAATCTTCTCCGTAGTTTCCCTTATGATTTCTGGTCTAGTGAGCGTGTTGTCTGTTGCTTGTCCTCTTACTAGTTGTGTGTCCCCCACTTCGGCCCAGCACAGAGGTGACCTGCATTTACGGCCATAGAGGGCTTCGAACGGGGCAGCCTTGATACTAGTGTGGTAGCTATTATTGTACGAGAACTCGACCAAGGGTAGATGGGTGTCCCATGCTTTGCCAAAATCGATTACGCAAGATCTCAACATATCTTCTAGGGTTTGTATGGTTCTCTCACTTTGGCCGTCGGTTTGTGGGTGATAAGCGGTACTCATGTATAGTCTTGTCCCTAGAGCTTTTTGTAGTGACTGCCAGAACCTTGAGGTGAATCTACTATCTCGGTCCGAGATAATGGATATGGGCACACCATGCAGTCGTACAATTTCTCTGAGGTATGTCCTAGTTAGCTTCTCCAATTTATTTGTCTCTTTGATCGGTAGGAAGTGCGCTGATTTAGTTAACCTGTCGACGATCACCCAGATAGTGTCGAGTCCGCTTGTCGTCCTGGGTAGTTTGGTTATGAAATCCATGGTTATCCGTTCCCACTTCCATTCGGGTATTTCTGGTTGTTGCAACAATCCTGAGGGCTTTTGGTATTCTACCTTGACTTTGGCGCACGTCAGACATTTACTCACGTAGGTAGCAATTTCGGCTTTCATGTTCGGCCACCAGTACAATTTCTTGAGGTCGAGATACATCTTATCGGAGCCGTGGTGTATGGAGTATCGTGTCTTATGGGCTTCGTTCATGACGACTTCTCTGAATCCGCCAAACATCGTTGTCCAGATCCGATCCATGAAGTAATGAACTCCAACATTTTGACCTCAAACTTCTTATCCATTCCCCTTAAGGCTTCCCCTGCCACATTTTCAGATGTTAAGGCTTCTATTTGGGCTTCCTTGATTTGTGTGGACAGGTGTGAATGGATTGTCATGGTTAAAGACTTCACTCTGCGGCCCGAGTATTCCTTCTGGCTGAGTGCATCGGCCACCACGTTAGCCTTTCCGGGATGATATCGAATCTCGCATTCATAATCATTTAGTAGTTCTACCCACCATCTTTGTCTCATGTTGAGTTCTTTCTGGTTGAGGATATGTTGGAGGATTTTATGGTCGGTGAAGATCGTACATTTCGTGCCATAGAGGTAGTGCCTCCATATCTTTAGAGCATAGACGAATGCTCCTAGCTCAAGATCGTGCGTTGTGTAGTTCACTTCGTGCATCTTTAGTTGCCTTGAGGCATAGGCGATGACCTTCCCTCGTTGCATCAGGACACACCCGAGTCCTTGGTTTGATGCATCGCAATAGACCACGAAGTCCTCTGTTCCTTCCGACAAGGTTAGGATAGGCGCACTACATAAGGCTCACTTTAGTGTTTGAAACGCGATGTCTTGTTTTTCTCCCCAGTCGAAGGTCACACTCTTCTGAGTTAGGGTGGTGAGTGGCTTGGCAATCTTTGAAAAGTTTTGTATGAACCTTCGGTAATACCCGGCGAGTCCCAAAAATTGCCGGATTTCTATAGGGGTTCTTGGAGTCGTCCAACTCTCTATTGCCTTGATCTTAGAAGGATCCACGTGTATCCCTTCCTTGCTTACTACATTTCCTAGGAAATCCACTTCCCGAATCCAAAATTCGCACTTTGAAAATTTTCCGTAAAACTTTTCTGCCCTCAATGTTTCCAAAACTTGGCGGAGGTGTTGGCTGTATTCTTCCTGGCTTCTTGAATAGACGAGTATATCATCTATGAACACGATCACAAATTTATCCAGGAAGGGACGACATACTCGGTTCATCAAGTCCATGAACACTGTTGGAGCATTTGTCAACCCGAAGGGCATTACTACAAACTCGTAGTGACCATAGCGTGTTCGGAAAGCCGTTTTGGGGATGTCTCCTTCCAGTACTCGTAGTTGGTGATAACCAGATCTTAGATCGATCTTTGAGAAGTAGCTCGCTCCCTGTAGTTGGTCGAACAGATCGTCTATGCGCGGTAGGGGATATCGGTTCTTGATCGTGAGTTTGTTCAGTTCCCGATAATCGATGCACATGCGAAAGGATCCGTCCTTCTTTTTCACGAATAGGACCGGTGCTCCCCATGGTGAGAAACTCGATCTGATGAAGCCCTTGCTCAGTAGCTCGTTTAATTGACTGGACAGTTCCTGCATCTCGGCTGGGGCTAAACGGTAAGGCGACTTTGCTACTGGAGTAGCTCCGGGGATTAAGTCGATTCTGAACTCGACTTGGCGTTCTGGTGGAATTCCTGGAAGATCTTCTGGGAAAATGTCTGGGAAGTTGCAGACTTCTGGAATGTCTTTAATGCTCTTTGGTTCTTGTTTCTAGTCTACTACGTGGGCTAGAAAGGCATGGTATTCCTTGCGAAGATATTTTTGTGCTTTAACACATGATATGATTTGTAAATTTAAACTAGGTTTGTCTCCATATAGGACAAGAGTTTCGCCCTTGGGCAGATTGAGACGAACGACCTTTTCATGACAAAGAATATCGGCATGGTGAAGGCTTAACCAGTCCATACCAATGATTACATCAAAACTTCTTATTGAAATGGGCATAAGGTCGATTTGAAATAAGTGTTCGTTTAAATTTAATGTGCAGCCTACGTACATATCGCTTGTGCTTTCCATTTTACCGTTAGCCATTTCTACAGTGAATATTTTATTGAGTGGTTGGGGTCTTTGATTAAGTAGGTGTTTGAATTTATGACTCACAAAACTTCTCTCCGCACCGCAGTCAAAGAGTATGCATGCATAAATGTTGTCGAGGAGAAACGTACCCGTAACCACCGTGGGGTCTGCTATTGCTTCATTCTGCCTTATTGCCAGCACTCTTCCCACACCGCCAACATTCCTTTCCTTGGGGCAATTCCTCTTGAAGTGCCCAGTTTCTCCATACCCATAACATGCCTGGCTTACTCCAGTACTAGGAACTTGAGTGATTGGTCGTGCCAGTGCTTTACAGAAACGGGCTGTGTGCCCTTTCCTATCGCAGTTCTTACAGTGCATCTCGCGGCAATTACCGTGGTGATGGTAGTTGCATTTGCTGCACTTGGGCAGGTTCCCCGCATATTGTTTTGTTGGCGCAGGGGTAGCAGGGGTTGCAGTGGGGGTAGTAGCGGCATGGACCGCCACCATTTGTTTCTTTGAAGGTTCTTGTGAAGTTTGACCTTTCCTCTTATTCCAGAACTTCTTCTTGCTATTGTTGTGGTTGCTGCTTCCTTTGGTTGGTTCGACGACTACGGTTGCGACACTCTGACAGACACCGTGGTCGACGAGGGATTGTGCCAGCTCCTTGGCGCTTTCGAACGTCGTGGGTTTGGAGGCTAACACACTTCCTTGAAGTTGGGGTGATAGTCCCCAGATATACCTTTCCACCTTCTGGCCTTCCAGGATCATCATTCCTGGGCAAAGTATTGTCAAATCACTGAATCTGTTGGTATAGCCTGTAATGTCCCAGCCTACCATCTTAAGGTACCACAGTTCCTATTCGAGCTTTTGGATCTCGCCCCTGGGGCAATACTCTCGTAGAAGCATTCTTTTCAGGTTTTCCCAACCCATGGAGTTCGCCACCGGTAGGGTTAGTGCCTTGACGTGGCCGTTCCACCACGTTAGGGCTCGTTCGGAGAAAGTATAAGCGGCAAATTTCACTTTGCTTTCTTCGGGGCACGCACAAACATGACTTCCGTTTTCTCTATCCATTAGGATAGGGCCATTACTCCCTCAGTTCCACTAAAGGGAATAGGTTTGCTGTTGGTGAAGTCCTTGTAAGTACATTCCCCGGAACGGACCTGCTTTAGGCCATTTGTAGAGCTGTTTATTCCTCCACCTGACCCGTTGTTACTTATTTGTGCCATTGCTGCGGTTACAACGGCTGTTACGGTGGCTTGGAACATTGCTGTATCCATAGTTGGAGGGGGTGGTGGAGGTGGTGTTGCAGCTGGGTTTTTGCGCGGTGTTTTACGAGGAGGCATGTTCTGGTAGAGAGATAATAATAAAGACTATGAGTTTCAAATGAATTGACAATCGAGCACTAGAGGGTTAGTTATATCTTGAAATATGTTTTGACATTAGTTAATGGTTTCAAAGCAATTTAATTAATCCGATGAACTTCAATGGTTATATATAAAGACATACTTCATATATATATATATATATATATATATATATATATATATATATGTCACACATACGGTGCGTTACATCATGCTTCATGTTTATAGGAAAATTTTGACCTATCTAGAGGTCTTCGATTACAAGTCCAAGGGGAAATAAGAAAAACTTTATCCGGGGTCCTATTCTATATCAAAATTGTTGGAGTTGAGCAAGTTCTACTTGTGGCGCGTTGTGCGTTTGGAGCTAGACTCGGCATCCGACTGCTTGACTCCCATTAGGCGCCTTTCAAGAACTGTTTGTTGTTTCTTCATCTCTCTTATTTCTGCCAGTGCCGTCACCATTTGGTTCTGAAGCGTCCCTGTGTGGAGTTGGGTACTTTCGTGTAGTCCGTCCAGATGATGGATGTCTGCGGTGTTACCTTGTGTAGCAGCATTGACCTCACGAATTCTGGCCGCTTGCATATCCGACTGGTAGGTTGGGTGGCTATCTGTCTCACAAGGACGGGAAGCGCCCTATCGGCTGAGCCTCCTCCACTGACATTGTAAAACTCTCGACACATGCCGAAGGGAAGGCGTACACCTTGCTGACGGCTCCAATAGTAGAGGTGGCTTCCCCATATGGGAATAGGAGGTTGGTAACGCATTCTAACTTCGGGAGAACGAGGAGCGGGAGGGTTGATCACTTCTGGCTTGGAGTCCGTTCCATCCGTAACTTCCTCTTCCTCCTCTATAGGCTCTTCTTCCTCTTCGACTTCCTCATCGACTTCGTATTCTTCTCCGACTTCGACTTCGAATTCCTCTTGGTCTTCTTCTATCCATCCACCGTTACCTTGGTTTGGGTAGTAGGGATCTCCCGGTATATGGAATCCGGCCATTTGTCTGTACTAGGATAGAGGTATAAGAAAAGAAATTCCTATTTAACGACATCCTAAGTTTAGCTATATATTATGATGTGCAAGTTTTTATTGTCCTTATATAATAATACTCCTATAGAATTTCAAATTTGCAAGTTTAGAAATTTTGTATTTGGTAAGTTTTTGACTTGTTGTCCACTACGACCATTCCTTGACGTGTGTTGGTCAAATCCAAGTTGAATATAGTTGATCAGGCTATATTTATTCTCGATTTGATTACATACCTCAAGGCCCAATCATAGCGTCGCAACTCGCCTTAATACTTTTTAGAAAACTTTGTTATGATACGAGACCGATGCATGCGTGTAAAAAAAATGTATATTTTAAAAGAAAATATGTCGTTTATGAAAACGCGTTGTCAGAGGGTTTTTGGTCCCCTTTTTGCATTTATAGTTTGTATATCTTATGTGGTTCGATATACTTAGTTCACTATAAACAATGCTCTGATACCAATCTGTCACACCCCCAAACCAGAATGACGGAAACATTCGGGGGTGGATGACTTCACGTAGTACCATAACAATTGAATATTGTAAAGAAAGTAACACAACCATCATATATATAATAAAAATGTATATTGTTGCGTTATACATATTTCCAAAAGAATATTACAATATGATGATTGAAAAGGTTTAATAATAAACGTCCTTAGCGTTCCTTCTTCAAAAGCTGGTGGTTACTTGTATTACTGATTCCTTGAGAAATACAAGTGGTTTCGAAAAAGTGTCAACGATTAAGTTTGTGAGTTCATAAGTGTTTTGTATTGAAAAGTATGTCCTTTTGGTAGCAAATCAATGAACGAGGTTTTCAGAAAATCCAATATTTTCAATAAATAGTTCGAAAAGTTCCCAAAGTTGGAGTGCGTTAGTATTTTTCGTACTTGACTGATAAAGATAAACTTTGTGTTCAAAATAATGTAGAAAACTGAATGCATATATGAATCTCATAAATCAAACTTGTTTTTATACTTTCATGTGAGTCTTATAACCATACTATTGACACTGACTGCCTGTAACAACATTCTTCCGGTGTTGTAGTGTTATGACATTTGTCACCCCAGACCTGCCGGTCTAACTGTAGCTAACAGTTTAGGTGCGGAGTTGTCAATCCCGTATAGATCTATACACAAGTATCACGCTCTCCCTCCAAGAGATTATGGTATATAATACAGGACTTGAAATGCATACATAAGAGTACGTTGAAGTTTGAATATCTCACATCACTTAGTATAAATAGATTTACGATAAGAAAGACTTTACTTCATTTTGTTTGAAAGTATTTCGTTTTTCAAGATGTATACGTAAGAATGTATGAATAACTTGTTAACTATACCCATTATAGTCTTTCAGAAAGTATGTTCCATTTGGTGAAAATAACTTGATGATATACTAGCCCTTTATACGTAAAGTAAGTTGTTGGTATCGATAATCAATAAGATAGATGTTACATTTATGTTTATAAAACGATACTTTTACTTGTATTGTACTTGTATTTCCCCCCTAAAACATGAAAAGACTTTGAAAGGTAGGGTATGAACTCACTTGTTTGGTTTGAAGAGAGTGGGCTAGGGTCAAGCAGAACTTCAACCGCGGAAAACTGCGTCTTCGAGCTCTTCGGGGATCTCGGAAGCGTAGAACCTTCGTCGAGGGCTCGGGTGCGGAAACCGAGGGCGTCGGGACAGCTTCTGGTGCTTGAAAGTATGTGGGAGTGATTGAGAGTTTTGAGAAAGTGTGTCAAAATCCGTAGCTCAAGCCTTCTATTTATAGTGTTGGAAAGTCGAGTACGCTGGGCGTACCACCGGAGTACGCTGGGCGTACTTCAGTTACACTGGGCGTAACTTTGCGTCATGGCTTACGACTCGAGTCTAGGTAGGCATAGAGCTGCAGCCGAGGGGACTCGACCCTGCACCTGAGTACGCTGGGCGTAATCCCGACTTCCGTCTTTTAAATTCCATAACTTTCGCGTACGGGCTCCGTTTTTCGCGTTCTTTATATCCAGGCGTAGGTGAGATTATGTTCTACAACTTTCATTTAGACTCCGTCGGCTAGTTTTGACTTTATTTTTAATGATATGTTTTTAATAGGTCGGGACTGCTAAAACCCGTTAAAAATTCATAGTTTCTTTATTCGACGGCGGTTTTCATTTGTCTTTTTATCATTTTACTCCTATTGTGGAGACCTTCAACTTTCGTTTAGGTTGTGATAGCTAAATAACGCTCGATCTTTAATTCGAGTTTTAGCCCTCTACTACTGTTATGAAACTTAGAAAATTCGTAACTTCTTCATACGAGGTCCAACTTGGGCGATCTTTTTATGTATGTTTACAGTTTAGCGAACTCTACAACTTTTGTTTAGATACTTAAGGCTAAAATGTATTTTATTGTAATTTCACTTTTTACGTTTAAATAATGTTTTAACGGTGTGTCGTAAATATTCAAGTGGTTATAATTTCTTCGATATAACCCGATTTTGAATGCTCTTTATGTTTTTGGAAACCTTGGCACGATATGTAACATTTGATGCATCCCAATTTAGATATTTGAACACTTTACTTTTGAGGTTAATTTCGTTGATTCCAAATAGTTTTCGTTGTATTTGAATTTTTTTTGAGTGTTACACTGCTTTTGGAAAATATAGGGTTGTCACAATCTCCTCCCATTTCCACATAGGAATGGGAAGCGGTTGGACCTTCCCATGAGGCTGCTGATGCTCGGCCTTGACCTTCCTGCAGGTCAAGCACCGCTCCACGAACTTGGCGATCTCCCGCTTCATGCAGGGCCACCAATAACTCAGTCTCAAGTCTCTATACATCTTTGTAGCCCCTGGGTGTATAGAGAACTTAGACTTGTGCGCCTCCTCTAACCATCTCTGCCTCACTCCCCCTGACACGAGTACCCACACCCGACCACACTGCATCAAAAGGCCACGACTGTCCTTTACAAACAAAGGATATTGCCCCTGAATTCTCTTTATTTTCCAATTTTCCATCTTTACCCCATCGACCTGAGCCTCCCTGATCATATCCAACAATGGCGAAGTCACAGTCATCCTCAAACAAATGTCTTTGATCGGGGGTCTCGTTGCCTTGTGGCTCAAGGCGTATGCCACCACGTTGGCCTTCCCTGGATTGTATAAAATCTCTCAATCATAATCCTTTAGTACATCTAGCCACCTCCGCTGACGCATGTTGAGGTTCTGCTGGTCCATCAAATACTTCAGACTCTTGTGATCGGTATAGATAGAGAACCACACTCCATACAAATAATGCCTCCATAACACGAGAGCAAAAACCACTGCTCCCAACTCCAGGTCATGCGTAGGATAATTTGCCTCATAAGGCTTCAATTGCCTCGAGGCGTAGGCAATCACATGCCCCCTCTGCATCAGCACCGCCCCCAAACACGAGATCGATGCGTCACAATATACCACTAAATCACCCAATACCTTCGGTAGAACTAAGACCTCCGCCTCATATAACCTCCGCCTCAGGGTCTCAAAGTCTATATGTTGATCCTCACCCCACTGAAAAGTGACATTTTTCTTGGTTAAGCGGGTCAATGGCACTGCAACCTTGGAAAAGTTCTCGATAAATCTCCGATAATAACCCGCTAGGCCCAAGAAACTACGAATTTCCGATGCATTCCTTGGTACTTCCCACCGCATCACCGCCTCTACCTTGGATGGGTCAACCGAAATACCCTCTTCATTAATGACATGCCCCAAAAACTGAACTTCCCGCAACCAAAACTCACACTTGGAGAACTTCACATAAAGTTTCTTCGCCCTCAGAGTCTCTAATACCTCCCTCAGATGCCGCTCATACTGCTCCTTGGTCTTGGAATAGACCAGAATGTCATCAATAAAGACGATCACTGACTGATCCAGCATTGGTCTACATACCCGGTTCAAGAGATCCATGAACGTTGTGGAGGCATTGGTGAGCCCAAACGGCATCACCACAAACTCATAATGCCCATATCGGGTCCTAAACGTTGTCTTCGGTATATCCTCATCCGGAATCCTCATCTGGAGATATCCCGACCGAAGATCTATCTTGGAGAACCAAGATGCACATTGAAGCTGGTCAAACAAATCATCAATCCTAGGTAAAGGGTAACTATTCTTCACTGTTAGCTTGTTCAGCTCTCTATAATCAATGCACATTTTGTGCGATCCGTCCTTCTTTTTCACAAACAGAATTGGTGCTCCCCCAAGGAGAGCTGCTCGGACGGATGAACCCTCAGTCTAGCAACTCCTGGATTTGCGTAGATAACTCTTGCATCTCCGGAGGCGCTAATCGATATGGTGCCTTCGCTATCGGGGCGGCACCCGACACCAAATTGATGCGGAACTCTACTTGCCTCTTCGGAGGCACTCCTAGTAACTCTTTGGGAAAAACGTCCCGATACTCCTGTACCACCGGCATACTGCCCACACCTACCACTGTCTCCACCCTCGTATCTGAGACATAAGCCAAAAATTCTACGCAGCCCTACTGCAGAAACCTCCTAGCCCGTGCCGCCGAACAGAGGATCGGTCCCTGCGAGGCCTTTTCCCCATGTATAACTAGTTCTCCCCCACTTGGGGTTCGAACACTGATTGACTGGCGCTCACAATCTATCATGGCCCCGTGAGCTCCCAACCAATCCATGCCAATAATCACCTTCGATCATCGCAAGGATATTGGGACTAAATCGACGCGGAACCTCTCGCTATGCATATTCAGAACACAGTCTCGATACACCCTCACAGCACTCACGGTGCGGTCGTCTGCAATTTCCACCTCAAGCGGGGAATCCAAGGTCCCCGGTGTATCCCGGAATTTCTCGCTAAACGCAAGAGACAAAAAAGATCGGGTAGCTCCCGAGTCGAACAAAACGTGGACCGACATACCATTGACCAAAAAGGTCCCTATATCACCATAATACACAACAAAAAAATAAGCATAACAAAATGAACATGGAGAGAGAGTAGAGAATAAACACGTACCAGTCACAACATCCGGTGCTGCCCGAGCCTCCTCGGTAGTCAGCTGAAATGTACGGCTCTTAGCCGCTGGGGCGTCCGCCTTGGCAGATCGGCCATCGGTGATTCTCAAAGTAGCAGGCGTGGGCGCCGCTACCGCTCCTCCTCCTCCCTGCAACCTAGGGCAATTGGCCCGCTTGTGGCCGGTTTGGTTGCAGTGGAAACATATCAAGCCTTCCTGGGGCAATCCTTACTCACGTGGCACGACTGACCACATGTATAACATGTCGTGCCTTGTCCCCTACATGTTCCTCCATGTGACCTCCTATATTTGGCACACCGGCCCCAGCCCTGCTGGCCCCGACTAGACGAATCCAAGGTCTTAGGCTTTTTAGCCTGTCCTACTGCTATCTGGGCCTGCTCCAGCTTCCGCTTCGTGCGGAAGTCCGACTCCATCTCCCTTTCGCGAGCCTTATCCACCATCTCATTTAGGGTCTTGCACCCCGTGAAACTCACAAACTCCCGAATGTCATCCCTCAGCATGGAATGATACCGGGTCCGCCTCATATCCTCGTTGGTAGCATACTGTGGTATCAGTAGAGCTCGCTCCCGAAACTTGGCGGTGATCTCCGCCACTGTCTCGGTGGTCTGCTGCAAATCGTGGAACTCCCGTACCAGCCTCTACACCTCAATGAGTGGTGCAAACTCTTGATTAAAACGCCGTATGAACTCGGCCCATGTCATCTCGGCCACTCCGGCCGGCCCCAACTGGCTAGTAACCTCGCCCCACCAATCTCGGGCCCTATCCCTCAGCATACATGAAGAAAACCCCACCTTTGATGCATCCGGGCAAGAACTCGTACGCTGGGCATTCTCAATATCCGCTATCCAACGCCGACTGACAATGGGGTCCCTGGCCCCGAGAAACTCCAGCGCTCTACACGCCTTGAACTCTCGAAATGGGGGAGTTCGGGCCCCAACCTGGCCCGCTGCAACCTCAGCCCTGAATGATTTGAGTCTCTCCTCCATAAGATCCATGATACCCTCTTTGACCATCCCGAAGATGATTGGGGTCGCGTCAAGTATGCCCTTGCTAACCTCGGCTGCAATAAGCTCTCGCAACCTCTCATCAATAGCATCAATAGTGTCTCCTGATCCCGCCCCGGATCCAGATCCCGATCCTGATACCCCTGCTCCAAATCGAGTCACCACCATGCTGGACTGAAAAGCCATAAAACATAATGATCATGATGCATATGACAAGAACCCTCCAAACCGGTTCTCCTCCTTAGAGTCCTCAGGTACAACATGAGTTTGGGTACAGGTCCTGTGCTTCCAGTAGTACGGGCCCAATACTACCTTCCACACCTACCCATACCTTTCCCCTGATGTTCCACCTGCTAACTCCAACTCGACCCCGTCCCTCACACCTCATGCAAAAAAATCAAGCCCTAGGCTGCCCTAGCAGTTGTTCTACTCATACCAATCCATTATAACATGTTGCCTTTATGCATGCAAATTGTACACAAAAAGGATCAAATAGACTTTTGAATAAAGATTCTACCCTAAGACCACATCCAAACAAGGAAAAGAAATTAAGGACAAATCAATCATTCTGATTCTATAAGCTCCTAGTCTTATACAAATTTAGCATACACATAACAAGTTCCACAAATTCACATAGCTCTAAAATAGCGTAACATGGCTATCATACATGGGAATCACTTACTTGGCTCGGCTGATCACGTGCGTTGCACTCTCATCATTTATTTTCTTAGAATAAACTTTTATTTATTTTTTTATCTTTTGAAAACAATTTTTTTTACCATTTCCTTAGTTTGAGTCCTGACACACCCGAGAGTGTGCCCGAATCCGTCAAACCAAGGCTCTGATACCAATTTGTAACAATCCAAATTTTTAGCAAATTTTTTTTCATTTTTAATTAATAAACATACTTGCAATAACCATAAGTTTCATCACGATTGTTTTCAAATCCACCTTTATTGCAATTTGTTTAAAACATTAGAGTGTCCCAAAAGGTAGTAATAAAAGAGAGATAGAGTGCCCGCCGCGCCATCATGCCTTGCCCTTGCCCTTGGGCTCGGATGTACCTGAAACACATCCACAAACGGTAAGCTTGAAAGCTTAGTGAGTTCTCCAGGGCACATCCACACATAAGCACAAAGTATGTAATACATTCTCATCAGCTATATAAACATATAAACTATGCAAGCCAACACATAGGGAAGCCCTGGAAACCCTCCAGGGTCTTACTCCGGGTGCCATAGGACCCCCCTCATGGTCTTAGCCCAATGCCTCGGGAGCCCCCGAGGTCTTCGACCTAGGATGCCAAGGAAACCCTCCCAGGTCTTATACCTAAGTGCCCCAGGAACCCCCCGAGGTCTTCCATACCAACATAATCACAAAGCACATAGTTCCATAGAATGGCTAACACATATCGCATATCATATAATGGGTCGGCCTTGGTGCCTTAGACCCATGGGTATGGTGAGGAGACTCACCTTCGTCTGCCGAAAACCAAAGCTGCTCTCCTAATAATCCGGAAATCTCACGGTTGGATAATAGTATTAAATAATATTAGATCCTTAAATTAATCAGGAGGGAAAGACGTAAGCCCCAACCCTATTCATGCGGCCCAATTAATCTTCCTTTGATAATGGGCCCAAAGTCCAAGTCTAAAATTACTAGTGGGCCTCTTGGCCCAATAAGGCCCACCTAAAAGTCCATGACCCAAATCCAAAGATATAGCCCATATTTCACAGAATGCAGTCAACCCAATAACCTAGATAAGGCCCAAAAGTTGCCAGCCCCAAAACAGAAACGGCCCAATCTGCTTTGCGTACGCTCAGCGTACCACTTGGCACGCGCTGCGTACTGGGCTCTCAAAGACTACGCGCAGCGTACGCTGAGTACGCCCGACGTTCACCCCGAGTTAATCACTTTCCCCATTAAGTGCTTAATATCCCATTCTTTTACATCCAAAAGCTAGATCTGAGTTCTTTAACACGTCCTAAGGCATAAAGTTGCTAACTTTATGTCTTTGCATGTTCCTTATACCTCCAAAACCATCATCAAGACCTTCCCAAGGCCTTTAACTCATGCTCAAGGTCAAGACTACCACCAAGATCCTATTTTTATGCTTCTAAATGGCTTAAGGAACCTAGATCTGACTTTCTAATCAAATGAGGATGACCAAGTCAACAAATGAGGTCCAAGGCTCATTAAAGGGACCAACTACAAAAACCCTAGCAAGATCTAAAGAAATAAGAGGAAAGATGCAAGCTGTTTACCTCCAAAAGCTCTGAAAGATGATTATGATGCAAGATCCAGAAGCACCCACTTGATCCAAGCTTGCTTCACCAACTCCTCCTCTTGAAATGGACACTAAAGACCACACATACACACTTATAAGGCTCAAAGGTGCTCTCTCAAGGTTTCCAGAGGTGTAATAACGTTTAAGGGCAGTGGAGGCTCTCTAGGGTTCACTCCAAGGAATAGGCCTCAAGTCCGAGAATTTAGGATTTTGCTCTTTGGCGCGTACTCCCCGCGTAGCTCATGGTAAGCCCAGCGTACCTCCAAACACCCGCGGCCAGAAAGGGACGTAGTACGCTAAGCGTACACTTAAGTACGCCCAACGTACTAAGGGACCATTTATGCCAAAAATTCTTATTCAAAGGTTCCGAGACATACCTTTTTTTTATTATTTTGGATGTAACATTAATGTTATTTATATAGGGTACAATGCCCGAAAATTAGGGTTTTCATCCCCAGTGTCAACTCGTCGAGTTGAGGCTCCCCAACTCGTTGAGTTGGGTGCTTAATCTGCATGTCCAAAAAGATTCCTACATGACGAGTTAGAGCTCCCCAAGTTGTCGAGTTGTAGTCCAAACCTTAAAATGCTGAAAATTGAATAATACTTGAACCAAGTGTTACAACAATTATATAAACCCCCAAAAATGACTTTCATTCCACACAAATTCTTCATAATACTTTCTCTGCCTCTTGAATTTTCCCCCCACTTTTGAGGCCAAGGCTTAGGAGTTTTTAGGAGCTAGTAATGAAGCTATGGTGCGCCAAAGATCCTAATAAAATAGAGCTTTCGGTTTCGGAAATTCTATGTGTGCGTTTTCCCGGTTTTCGCTAAAATCTCTGTAAGTTAAGCTACACCCTTTTGCTTTCAGTGTAACTTATATTTAGTCATAAGTTGTTATTATGAACCTATTAATAAGATTTATCAGTAATTCCAAGTCATTATACTGATTGATCTACTTATGAGAAAAGTGTTTAGAATGGTCACGTTGGCTTGGTTGTTGGATTTTAGAAAAGCTATTATGCCGAAATGATCCTGCCTACCAACTGTCTTGCCTGGTTGATCCTTACTTGATAGATCTTGGTGTATGCATTGAGATTAGTGAGGAATCTATATTGTCAGAGGAAAAGATAAAGTACCAAGGAGAAGTTCTGCCAAAATTATGAGGCATCCGCTTTTATCAAGTGAGTGCATAGCCATTCCATAAACATAATTTTAATACAAGTATTAATTAAAGTATTAAAATATTTGGTAGAAGATTTATATGTGAGTTATATGTCTATTGCCTGGTTTATGTGTTAGGAATGTATTTGAGAATATGCGATATATAAACCAGATATGGTTCTATATATGTTAAAAGATACATGTCTATTATCACATGATAACAATAACATAAATAATATTAGAGAGAAGAATAAAAGTATATTAATGCCTAAATACTTTGTGCTAAGTATACACACTAAAATTTGATAAGGTTGTCTAAACAGAGTTGACATTGGGAGTTTAGTAGTTATGTCCGTTAATGAGATAAGACTTATTATAGATACCTAGTTTAGTTAAGTTTGATATCTGGTAGCCTCATTCAGGATATGTGTGTAAGCTAGAAACGAAGAGTAAAGTTCTATTCCTTGACACATTTAGGTGTTGGTGTTACGAAATACGTACTAGAGTACAAACGTATTCATTTTTGGATGATCATAAATGGTGGGTCCAGATCAGACAACTTTAATTTTATGTCTGCATATTCTTTTGCGTGGCCAGAAATGGTAGGTCCAGACAGGCAATTGTAGTGGTATATATGCATAATCTTTTGGATAACTAAAAATGATGAGTCCAAATCAGACAACTGTAAAGGTATGTCTGGTCATCTTCTAAATGACAAACACTTGGTTACTTTAAACGATTCATCAGGTGGGGATAATCCTTCCTGATAATCGTAGACTAAGATATTTGAGAATCAATTGGGGTGAGTATGTTTAGGTATGAGGGTTTACAGATATCCAAGTCGAAGACTCATCTATATTTTATTTGGTAATAGTTGGTTTTGTAGTGTGTGTGTATATATATATATATATATATATATATATATATATATATATATATATATATATATATATATATATATATTATAACATTATGGGATTGAAATCCCTATATAACAATCAAGTTTTCCAACCTGACTCACTCAGTTAATTTGTATCACATGTAGCGGTATAAAAATATATGCATTATGTGAGTATTACATTTTAAACTTTTATAAATCAATAAAAAATTTATTTAACTATTAAAATTAATCAATTCAACTGAATTTTTATTAAAATCAGGAACAATTTGTTCCAATCCAAAAAGACATAAACCATGTGGTAAGTAAAGCGCATTTTTTTTTCTCCCAATTGTTGGTCCAATCAATTGGACCGACAGATTTTAACCAATTTTGAAAGGATTAATAGAATTTTTTTAAAAGACGGCTATTATTGTTATTTTCTCTCGCTAATATTCCTCATTTATTTATTGATTTTTTGTTGTTGTTCTTTAAACCCAGCCCCGAGGTGGAAGGGGAGGGAAGGGATAAGGGTAAAGTAGCATAAATATGTCACTATGAATGCACAAGACTCTTTCCTCTTTTTCTACATTTACTGAAACAAAGACAGATCCAGATCGGAACCACTGGTAGGCTCAACTAAAGATCCCGAAGCTCCAAGCTCTCTCCATTGTTCAGTTGAAGGTATCTTTTTGTCTTCTTCGCACACACGAGACCTAACAACGCAGTTTCTATGTGTCTATTACATGGTTATTAACTGCTGATTCTTTCATTTTTAAATTTAAACCTCCAACGTAAAGTTTTTGACACAGTATCATTTCCAGACCTGTCACAGATTCAATTTCTTTGTTTTTGATCGGAACGATTTCCCTAAGGGCTTGTTTTTAGTTTATTGATACTTTGAATTGACTGATTGTATGCTATAGTGTTGCTAAAACTAAAGCGAACATAGAAGTTAACATTACAGTTAATCGAATTGGAAAATTATGCTAAATTCCAATATTCATCAGCATTGGAATCTTTGCTTATGGAACTACAATGAATTAACCCTAACATACGAAATTTTGAAATATGAACAACTATAAAACAATATATTCAGATATCAATGTTCTAAGATCCAAAATTGATTCGGATCATGTGACGTTTGAGAACACTAAATCCATTTTGATCTGCAGGCCAATCATAACTATAACAATGAGAAGACCATCATCAGGTTTATCTAGAAGAGATGGAGCTAGCATTCCATTTATGGGATCTTTACACCCAAAATCACGCCCATCACCTTTCCTTTCCATTGGGCTTGTACTACTGGTAAATCATTTGAATCTTTTGCATAAACATATTCTCATTTCTTCCAAGAACATGGTGCCCTAATCTCCATTTGACCTAATTTTCCCTTTACTAAAGATAGTGGTTCAAATTCTTTGATTTTTTCAGGGGGCTTTTCTGATAATCGGGTATCTTTACAGTGGTTCAGGTTATTATCAATATTCATAATTATAGTTACTTAAACTTGTGGATGCTAATCTAAACTAATCTTATATTTTAACAGGTGGAAACAATGCTGCTTTTAATAGACTTGAAGGTAAACACAAACCATTCAAGATACTATACAACTGAACTTTATTTGTTTCACATTACAAGATTTGTTTACATCAATTTCCTTGTGTTATATGAAGGTGGTGGATCATGCACATCTGAAATCTTTCAAGCATTGCCATATCTGAAAAAAGCATATGGAGAGAGCATGCATAAAATCCTCCATGTGGGACCCGACACGTGTGCAGTGGTGTGGAATTTGTTAAAAGAAGGGGATGATAAAGAAACAGAAGCATGGGGTGTGGAGCCATATGATTTGGATGATAGTGATGCCAATTGCAAGAGTCTTATAAGAAAAGGAATTGTTCGCGTAGCTGATATCAAGTTTTCTCTTCCTTATAGATCAAAATCTTTTTCTCTTGTTATTGTGTCAGATGCATTGGATTATTTGTCCCCAAAGTACCTCAATAAGACACTTCCGGAATTGGCTCGGGTGTCTTCAGATGGATTTATTATTTTCTCAGGTAAAATTGTATTTCTGTAAGTTTTTTTAGTAAATGACCATTTTACCCTTTTGTTATGTTGTAATGTTATGATTATTTATTGTACTTTGTTTTTTGGATTTAGGTTATCCTGGGCAACGGAGTTTGAAAGTTGCTGAGCTGTCAAAATTTGGACGCCCTGTAAGTTTTTTTTTAGTAAATGACCATTTTACCCTTTTGTTTAGAAACACCCCTATATACGTGTGTCTGGATTAGCTTAATATATTAAGTCCAACACATTGGACGGCATGATTTGTCTGATTCTGAGTACATGACTGTTTTACCCTTTTGATTAATCAAGATTTTTGTTAAATGACCATTTTACCCTTTTGTTTAGAAACACCCCTATATATGCGTGTCTTCATTAGCTTAATATATTAAGTCCATTAAGTCATAAAAACACAAACAATGCGTTGGACGAAATGATTCGTCTGATTTTGAGTAAATGACCGTTTTACCCTTTTGATTAATCAAGATTTTTGGTAAATGACCCTTTTACCCTTTTGTGTAGAAACACCCCTACATATGTGTGTCTTCATTAGCTTAATATATTAAGTCCATTAAGTCAGAAAGAAACAAACAACGCGTTGGACGGAATGATTTGTCTGATTTTGAGTAAATGACCATTTTACCCTTTTGTTTAGAAACACCCCTATATATGCGTGTCTGGATTAGCTTAATATATTAAGTCCATTAAGTCTGAAAGAAACAAACAACGCATTGGACAGAATGATTTGTCTGATTTTGAGTAAATGACCATTTTATCCTTTTGTTTAGAAACACCCCTATAAATATATGTGCAATTTAAGTGCTTAATATATTAAAGTCTATTAAATAAAAAAGAAACACACATTTTCCCCTTACATTCTAACCTTTTACAAATTTGACATCATTTAAAAATGTAGTTATTTACATAAATGACATATTTGCCCTTTCTGTATTAGGCGAAATTGCGAACTGCTTCTTGGTGGATTCGGTTTTTTGTTCAAAGCAGAATAGAAGAGAATGAAGAAGCAATCAAGAAGTTTGAATTAGCTGCAGCTGAAAAACACTATCAATCATCATGCCAGATTTTCCACCTTAAATCATTTATTTAAAACAACCCTCAAGGTTAATTAATTATTATTATAAAGTTTATAAACATTACACGATTCTGTATGTGTTTTTTAAAAAGAAGAAAAAAATTGATATTTATTGTAAATTTTTGGTTTAGCATCATTCAAGATGATGTTTGTTGTAACTTTATATGATATGTTTTTATATAGTTTTGGATAATAGTGTCAATTTAGTATGTTTGCTTAAAGACTTATTCTGGTTGCCTACTTTTTCATTCTTTTGGTAAAAAATGAAAATGCCTTAGAAGCAATGTTCTTAGGGAAGTTATTATAACTATTGTATCATGTAAAGTGTTGATAATAAATTTGAGAACTTTGTTAATTATTCTTTGGTTTAGGCCATTTTCACTCACTGAACTATTTGTTTTTTTAGTCATTATATATATATATATATATATATATATATATATATATATATATATATATATATATATATATATATATATATATATATATATATATATTAAACTATTATCTTTAGTTACTGAATTAATTTTTATTTTTTATTTTTTATTTTAGTCACTTTAATTTGTGATAACTTCGGTGTCGTTGAATTTTTTAGGTGTTTTATTTTAATTGTTGTATTCTGTGTAATCTATCATTAGTTGTTGAATTTGTTTAAAGTCTTCATTTTAGTCATTCTCACAGGACTCTCCCTGACAAGGTGATATCCTCATAGACGTGTTCGTTTTGGTCATGAACAATAACCTAGTTCTGCAAGAGTTTTAGGAATTGTACCCCCATAATTTCCTTCAAAGCGACCCCACTTCTTTCTCACATAGGTGATTCCAAGAATCATTAAAAAACACATGTTTAGCCTAATTTGTCACAACATATAGGAATGGACTAGGAAGTAATGTTAACTTCCTCCACAGTGACCTGCTGCACTCATACAACTAAGTTGTCCTTTTAAACCTAGATCATTGGATCTCCAGTCTTCTGTGTAAGGTTTCCTTCGTATGAATTCATTTATTCATGGGCTTTAGTCCCATTCCTTTTGATGACTTATAAACTACATCTCTACATAATCCTTTTGTAACCGGATCCATAATGTCATCCTTTGACTTCACCCAGTCAACCGTGATAACCCTTGTAGAGATTAAATGTCGTATCATTTTATGTCTACATCTAATGTGCCTTGATTTCCCATTATACATTGTATTTTGAGCTATACCAATTGCTGATTGGTTATGACAATGTATACATATGGCCGTTACTGGCTTAGGCCATCTGGGAATGTCCTCTAATTGACGTAGCCACTCTGCCTCTTCAACACAAATATCTAAGGCGATAAATTCAGATTCCCTCGTAGATCTGGATATAACTATTTGCTTGGATGATTTCCAGGCCACAGCAGCACCTCCAAGTGTAAACACATATCCACTTGTAGATCTGGAATCTTTTATGTCAGATATCCAATTTGCATTAGTGTATCATTCGATAACTGTTGGATGTCTGCCATAGTGCAATCCATATTCCAGCGTGTATCTAACACACATTAGCAGCCTAGTAATACTCTTATAGTGTTTAGAATTGGGTTTACTAGTATATCTACTTAGTCTGCTCACAACATATGCTAAGTCAGGTCTGGTACAACTCATTAGATACATTAGACTGCCAATAATTCTTAAATATTCCACTTGATTAATACTATCATCCCTATTTTTACGTAGATGTTGACTAGTGTCAATCGGTGTTCTAGCTATGCTAGCATCTATTTTAGCAAAATTTTCAAGAATCTTATCCACATAGTGTGTTTGACTTAAAATCAAACCACTTTGGGTTCTTGTGATCTTGAGTCCAAGAATCACATCCGCTAAACCTATATCTTTCATGTCGAACATGGATTTCAACATATCCTTCGTGGATTTTATTATCTTGTCATCACTACCAGTGATAAGCATATCATCAACATATAAACACAAGATGACATAACCATGAGTGGTATTTTTCACATAGATACACTTATCACACTCATTGATTCTAAAGCCACTTTCCATCTGACTTGATCAAACTTTTGATGCCATTGTTTTCGAGCTTTTTTAATCCATATAAAGACGTAACAAGTTTACAAACCTTGTTCTCCTGTCCCGAGGCAATGAAGCCCTCAAATTGCTCCATATAAATTTCTTCTTCCAACTCCCTGTTTAGGAAAGCATTTTTCACATCTAGTTGATGAACTTGTAGGTTTCTAAAAGCTGCAATGGCAAGAACTATCTAATGGATGCTATCCGCGTTACCGATAAATACATATCAAAGTAATCTAGACCTTCCTTTTGTCTATAACCTTTGATTAATAGTCTTTCCATGTATTTATCAATACTACCATCAGGTTTCATCTTTCACTTAAAAATCCAGTGGTAACCCAGTGGCTTGCTACCTGGAGGTAGATCCACTAGTTCATACGTATGATTGTTTAAGATAGATTCTACCTTATTTTTGATGGCTTCTTTCCATTGAGGTCCATCAGAAGAAGTAACCATCTCTTAGTAGGTTTTAGGTTCATTTTCCACCATATAGGTGAAAAAATATTTACCAAATGATTTTTCAACTCTAGCACTCTTACTTCTTCTGAGTTCTATCTCTTCTTCCTCGGATTGAGCTTGTTCTTCCTCTCGAATAGCTTCGCTATTTGGTAAAGGTGGGCTTTCAACCTCCTTGTTCAAACAAGGAAATACATCTTCAAATAATGAAGTATTCCTTGATTTCATTATGGTATTATTGTGTATTTCAGGATTCTTAGAATCATGCACAAGAAAACGATAAGCACTACTACTTTGCGTATACCTAATGAATACACAATCCACTATTTTAGAACTTAACTTTTATACCTTAGGCGGTAGTACAACAACTTTAGCTAGGCACCGCCACACTCGTAAGTACTTATACGATGACTTTCTTCCCATCCAAAGTTCATATGGTGTTTCATTCTTTTCTTTGCGAGGTATCTTATTTAGAAGATAGTTAGCCGAAAAAATAGCTTCCCCCACATTGACTGCTTTACACCCGAGCTTATTATCATGGTGTTAACCATTTCTTTTAAGGTACGATTCTTTCTTTCAACAATTCCATTGGATTGAGGCGAATAGGGTGATGTGAATTCATGGTGAATTCCATTTTCCGCACAGAATTCAGCATAAGGAGAAACATATTCTCCACCCCTACCACTTCTAACTACTTTAATTCTCTTTTTGAGTTGATTCGTAACTTCATTTTTGTACAAGACAAACTTGTCTATTACTTCATCTTTACTCTTAAGTAAATATATGTAACAATATTTTTTGCTATCATCGATGAATGTAATGAAGTATTTGTTCCCACCTTTAGTGTGAATTGGCTTTAAATCACACACACCAGTGTGAATTAATCAAGAGGTTCGGTGTTTCTTTTGATTGTGTGGAAAGATAATCTAGTTTGTTTGGCTTCAACACATGTGAGACATACGTGATTTGAGTCAATATTAAGTTTTAGTATGTAATCTAGTTTTATTAATCGTTTAATAGAATTGTAATTTACATGTCCTAAGTGACCATGACAAACATTTGGACACTCAAGAAAATAAGCAGAACTTGAACTTGCTTTATTTTTTTTTTGTCACTATTACATTCAATTTGAACATGCCAATCAAGGCATATCCCTTCCCCATAAACATACCATTCTTGGACAAAACAAACTTTTCCGATTCAAACACAAGCTTAAAACCAAACTGATTCAACAAACCACCCAACACTAGATTCTTACGAAGTTCAGCAACATAAAAAACATCCCTAAGTTTCACATCTTTCCCCGAAGCGATTTTTAAAATGACATCACTAACAACTTTGATATCCGCGGTAGTTTCATTTCCCATGTAGAGCTTTTCACCATCTTCAACTTCCTTGTAGGTGTTGAAAACACTGGGCAATGTGGCCTATCGTTTGGATTTGTCAGACGAGCTTAGCCAGATTTACAACAACTTCCATGTGTCACAGCTTCATAAGTGTGTTACCGACGAGGCCGTGTGTGACAACCCGAAATTTCCATTCTGAACAAACCATATCAATCCAATAGAAGTTAGAACATTTACAGTGAAATTCCAGACTTCGAGTATAAGTTTGGCAGTTTTTCAGGATTTACACTTAAGGAGATATCAGGAGAGTGGATGCACTAGGGTTTAGTGCAACACTGTTATTCCAATACTCTAGGATAGTAGAGTTCATTCCGGGAATAAAAATATTTTCTGCCAAAAATATCTCAGGACTATAAATAGAATTCTGAACCAAATTCATTCATTATTCGCATTTCCAACTAGAGAAAAGCCGTTTTCTCTCTCACGGATCTTCGGGTTTTTATCCCAAATCACGAGTACACTTCTCTAGTTGTCTTATAATGCTTATTATGTGCTTAATAACTTAGATTACATATCAAATCTGTGAGATTCGGGAGTTTACCGCCCAAGAACGTTCTTGGAGAGTAAACTCCAAAATGAGGCTTAAATGCTACCTAGTCTTTTCCCCATGATAAGTAACAAACTTAGGCTTATTTATAAATGTATTTAGGACTAGAAAACAATCCAAAACCCCAAGATTTGGGAGTTTACCGCCCAAGAACACTTGGGGAGTAAACTCCATTTTAAGGGCCAAAAGAGTCCCAATGCTCCTCAAAGCCTCGGATCTCAAACTAGAAGCCTACATTACATGTTTAGACCACCAAATCAATTAATATTCAAGGGAGAAAGAGAGTTCACGACCCAAAAGGTTCTAGGGACGTGAACTCCAATAAATGGTGCCAAATGGTGTCATAATTCCTCCTAAAGCCTTGAACAATTGCCTAGAACATATCCTATGTGAGTATGGGACTTGAAAGCATCAAAAACATCATTCCAAGGGAGTTTACGGCCGTAAACTCCAAGGGAATATGGTCCCAGGCCGTAAACTCCTAAAAGGAGTTATATTATGCCCTAAACTCTTCCATAGACCAAGCCATTAAGTAGAAATGCTTATTAAGGCCTTATAGAGCATCAAACATCAAATGGTAACATAAGTGTGAGATTATGGCCGTAAAATCATGACTTTACGACCGTAAACTCACTTAGTAAAGTCATTAGGGCCGTGAACCTCATGGTGGAGTATTCCTTGAGCCCTACACACAATAGCTTCCCCTACAAACACTTAGATGCAATCCTAGATGCTAATAACACTTGATAAAGGTGTTTAGCATGTCCTAGGGTGTCTTGACTTGTTTATTAGTTGTTTATAGACTAATTTGGTACATATATGTGAAATTATATGTTAACTAGGATCATAAGTGTGTTCAAGACTTCACTTGACACCTAGCAGTCCTACCTCTTCAGTTCATCCGTATCACCCACAACATGTGAGTTCATACCCCTTAATCAATGTTTTAAACTGTTTTTAAATATTTTATGCGGGGGGGGGGGGGGGGGGATACAAGTAGAATTGTGCTAATTATTATATCAATCATATGTGATTAATAAGAAGCATTCAAATGATTGGCTACTCATTAGCCGTTTTACCAAACAGTTTCCTTCAAATGTTTTTCATAAACACTTTATGTGTTTAAAAACTCCTTATTACACTATACATTTTAATTTGTATATTACATTTCAAACTTATTTACAATTGTGTTTCAAACAAATGTTCTTTATACTAAACTGCTTTATCAAACCCATGCCTTCAAAACCATTTTATAGATCGACATCAAGTCGGTCTTTTCTTAGAAAATATTTATGTTCAAAGGTTTTACAAATCTTATTTTATGCTTTTAAATTATAAATTGCATGCCTCTATATGTATAGTTATATAAGAAATGTTTAAAAGACTTAGGAAGGCTATCCACCCTATTTCCTTTTCGCGCTTGAGATGTGGTCTGGTGGGATATCGGGTACTCGTCCGAAGGTCGTTTAAATATTATTTATATAACATATGTACATATATAGTCATAAAGGCCCTTCCAGTTAATCCCATGCCCTTGGGTAGCAAAGGTGTACATCCATGTTCATACGTACCAGTTAGATTACTAGTAAACTACCATATGGGTAGTTTAGGAAGATACTATAACTATTACTAGAATGCGATATCATACTATGAGTCAGTTCATTCATGAGTCAATACTTACTACTAGAAGAACATATACAACTATACTAGAGAAGAACATATACAACTATACTAGAGAAGAACATATACAACTATACTAGAGAAGAACATATACAACTATACTAGAAAGAGAACATATACAAATATACTAGAATGATTACATTACTATACTTGCTAGGTAGAGAGCACGTACATTACAGCTAGAACAGTTCATTACATTACATATACATTAATACGTTAATAATTGTGATCCACTGTATCGGAGCATGCCTTAAATGTCCTGGCCCGAGTTGTAGCCAGAATTCTCTTGGAGGGAGAGCGTGAGTTTGAGTATAGATCTATACTGGATTGACTATCCTACACCTTGCTGCTAGCTACAGCCGAACCTGCAGGTCTGCGGGTGCCAAACGTCATTCCGTTTTTACGACCATTCGTATATCGTTGTTACCAGTCGATAGTATGGTGCAATTAATCACATGATACCTTAATATAAATCCGGTTTAAGGTAGTTAGTACAACAATAGTTCCTATAATACAACACTATAGTACTACATTAATTTCCCCTTTTCACATTTTAGTGATCATTTCACTTAAACATTAAATGTAAAAACTATATTTTGTAAATGATAGTTACACTTGGGAAAATTACACACTTTTACAAGAAACGAACATTTAGAACAGTTAAGTCTTAGTAGAAGACTACATTGAGAACAGTTAGGTCTTGGTAGAAGACACGCTGTATATAATAGTAGGAATCATAGGGATTTCTAGGGTTTTTCAAACGTTTACAGTTGTTTTACAAACATTTTTACATTTACAGTTCATATACATTTTCAATACTTACAATTCATATACATTTTCCATACTTACCATTCATAAACTTACAAATTCTTACATACAAATTAAGACACTAAAATACTTATGATCTCACCAGCTTCAAAGCTGATACTCGCTTTCAAAATTACTTGTATCCTCAGGTCATGATAGACAGGTACCGATGCAAGGACTAGGGAAGATGGAGCTCGTTGAAGACTCATCTTTCATTTTGATTTATGCTTTAGTGTTTATCAAAATTTGACAGAACACACTTGTATAATAATTCTATTATTAATGCAATGGATGATGTTGTTGCTTGTTTACTACTTTACATTGTTGTGATACTGTACATGACGTCCTCCGCCCCAGAACGTTTCCGCCGTTCTTGGTTTTGGGGTGTGACACCGTGGTTGTTTCTCTGGACGACATTCAGGTGGACGAGAGCCTGAACAACATTGAGAGGCCTATTGTGATTCTAGATAGGAAGACCAAGGTTCTTCGGAACAAGGAAGTGAAGCTAGTAAAGGTGCAATGGCAGCACCGAAGGGGCTCCGAATGGACATAGGAGCCAGAAGAGGAGATGCGGGACCACTACCCGAACTTATTTGGGTCAACAAACTTGGAGGACGAAGTCTAGTTCGAGTGGGGGAGATTTGTAACACATGTTCCAGGTATCATTTAAATTATCTAAGTTTTTAGGGTTTTGTGCTTGGACTCAGTGAGTTGGGGAGCTCCAAATCGTCGAGTAGAAGCTACTATGAGGACGCGGGACTTTAGACCTACTCGACGAGTCGGAGGACCCGAATCGATGAGTAGGAACTGTAAAGAGAAACCCTAATTTTTAGTGGTTTGTACCATATTTAAAGAACTTATGGCTCATCTGCAGCCTCTTCTATCATTCCTACAGCCAGAGAAACCCTAGATTGAGCCTTTCACCTTCTTGAGTGAGAAAGACAACTTTTGAGAGTGATTTTGGTGTGGTTGTGAAGGATTTTGGGGCTTGAAGAATAAGTAGCAAGGAGAGAAGCAGTAGATCCGACATTTACTATGTATTGGCAACCATCTTGAGGTATAAAGTCACTATCTTGATCTCTAATTGCTTAAATCCCTTTTCTTTGAAGTAAATGGTCACTTTTAGTGCCAAAAAGGACGTCATACTCAGATTTGGACTTATCACAAGGATATGGTTCTAGATTTGGACATCTCTAGGTCCTCAATGACATAAAGTTGCTCACTTTATCCAGCTTAGGCCCTTTCCATGCACTAAAACTTTGTAGGAAGCTTAGTTTCGATGTTTTAGCCTTGTGAGGCCTTGCATGCACATAAAGTTTGCAACTTTACATGGTAACTACACCAAGGGAGGTTGGATATGAAGTTTGGGACCTTAGATCCCACAGGTAGGGTTTACCCGTTTTCGAGATTCTGAATGAGTGTAGTGAAGGATTAGAGTTTTGGTCTGCATGAAATTTTGGTCTTATGTACATTTGATGAACTCGATGAGTTGACTCGAGATTAAGTGGAATGGACTGGGGAGGAACTCGACGAGTTGCTAGATGCACTCGACGAGTTGAGGTCAACATGGACTGTTGACTCGGGTTGACTAGGGTTGAGTTTGAGGATGATTATGGTATTTCGGGACTGTGACAAGTTAATCACATAATGATTGTAGGCGGTTGAGTTGGAGCAGTGCGTGGGATATAGTTGATCTTAGCTTTTCAGTTCAACATTCGAAAGGTGAGTCTGTTCACCATACTAATGGGTCTAAGGCACCGAGGCACTTGGTTTTCCATGGCATCCCTGGGCTAAGACCATGTAGGGGTTCCCATGGCTCCCAGAGTAAGACCCTGGAGGGTTTTTAGGGCAACCTGATATGTTTGCATGTCTGGTTTGTGTGGTAGTTGGCTAAGACCATGTGAGGGTTGTCATGACACCCGTCTGTTGTGATATATGTTGTATGCATGGCTGTTGTGATACATGTAGCTTTTATAGCTAATATGATTATATGTTTAGGTGGATTGTGTGGGGTATGCTTTAGGGAACTCACTAAGCATTAACTTACAGTTTGTGGGATTTGTTTCAGGTACATCTGACCCTAAGGGCAAGGGCAAGGTTTGATAACGCGGCGTGCATTCTCTCTCAGACGTTTTTATGGGACACTCTAATGATTTGAAATAATATTGTTATTGTTACGAATTTGAAAACAATTGTATTTGGGATTTCATGGTTTATGGAAAGTGTTTTGGCTAACTAAAAATGAAAAATTTCTTTTGAAAATTGGGTCAATACAAAACCAGTCCTAAAAAGTTCAGTTTGGTCCCCGAGGTTTGCAAAAAATGACACCACATGGTATTTTAACTATATTTTTTGTTTTTTGTATACTTTATTTATTTTACTTATATATATATATATATATATATATATATATATATATATACATTTTTAATTTCTTTCTTTTATATATAGAGTATATTAGAGTTTTTTTGTTAATAGTTTTTTTTTTCATATTTCTTTTTGTATTATATTTTAATTTTTCATCTTTTTTTTTTCTTATTTGTTATTTTTTTTAACTTTTTCTTGACCTTTTTCAAAAAATGTAAAATGTATTAATATATTAGAGTATATTACAATTTTGATAATTTATAGTTTTTGTAATTTTTTTTTATTTTTATTCAAGTAAATAAAATAGTTATGTTTATATTTGTAATTTCGGTCCATTTTTTTAGTGCTATTATATTTATGTTTCAGAAAAATGAAAATTAAAAAAATTAGCTTGTTTATTGAGAATTAGTGTTTCAGTGTTATATAACTACAAATCAAATCTATTTTTATATGTGATATCAATAGTTTAAATTCAAGATAATATCTTTCAATTTCATAATAAATTAAAAGAAAGAACAAAAAAATAATAATAGTCGGTCTCTATATAAAAACTTGTTATAATAATTTATATTGAATTCAAGTTCGTTTACTTGAATGAAAATTAATTAAAACATTCGAAAGCTATAAATAACTAAAATAGAAAAAAAAAACAAAAGGTAAAAAGGTAATAAAATCAAATTGTTGAAAAATAAAGTTACAAAATGAAAATAAATAAAGTATATAAAAAAAGAAAATAAAAAATGTATATATATATTTATAAAAAAACCAAAAATAAATAAAATATACAAAAAACAAAAAACAAAGTTAAAAAACATGCGGTGTAATTTTTTGCAAACTTCAGGAACAAAATTTGAACTTCTTAGGATTGATTTTGCTAAAAAGTTAACCAAGTTAACCATGAAACTCAGTAAGTGAGCTAGAGTGATAATTTTGCGAAAAAATTGTGAGCATAACAATAAAAGAATATTATGTTTTTTTTTCTAATTACGCGTTAAAAATTTAAGGCTTTTATAATATTAGTCATATTTTTTATTCATGGAATTAGGTAGGTATCCAACTAAATTCTATCAAGTTTCCTCTAAATATTAATGAAACAAACTTTTTCATAACTACGATGGGTTTACAAGGAGCCAAATCACAGTTTCTTTAATTAGAGCACACCATTTTTTATAACTACTAACTCATATATACTTTAAATCCTATTTCTAAACTACATCTTTATTATTACTTATATATTTTATGTCAATCTACTTGTCTTGGCCAAACTTCGATAACTAATTGGCATCAAACGGTGACGTTACATTGCCATGCCATGACCTGGTCCGTGGAGACTTCTCTAGTAAATGAGCGCCGTCCGTGTTCAAGTTCTGTATTTATTATTTAATTTTAGGAAAAATAATAACCTACTTTATAATATCAATTGGGCTATAAAAATTAAATAAAAGGTCTTTCCATTATCCATTAAATTACAAATTCTTTTAGTACAAGTTACATATGTAGCAACATGACATCAACATATTTGACACGAATTACCTAAATTGTAAATGATCAACGGAAATGTATCCTTTTGGTACACTCTATGCATCGTATTATATATATATATATATATATATATATATATATATATATATATATATATATATATATATATATATATATATATATATATATATATATATATATATATATATATTAGTAATGTATGTTGTATATTTCGTTTATGATTCGATGGTAGTTCTACATACATAATAGTTACATTTATATCAAAAACATTTTTACAAAATAAAAAAAATACACAGGAAGAACTTGCACTCAAAGATTATTGCAACATATAGGTTGATAATTAAAATGAAATATTAGTTTTTGTTACAACAATTCCTGATACCATTAGGCCATGAAATAATAACGAAAAAGGATTGACAAAAATAGGCTGAGAAGTTTATAAAGTCACATAATGTGCATCGGTGTTTGTTCATATATAGTCTCTTCAAATTAAATCACTTTATAAAAAAATTATACTATTATTTTAAAAATAGTTTTTATAATTTTATTTTGTATATTATTTATATATGAAACCCAAAAATAGAAAAAAAAAAACAATTGACCGGTGCAACTATATAAAGTTTGATTCAACCTGAAACTTTGACACTTTAATTTTTATCAATGATCTTATACATACATTTTGCACCATACCGAAGGCATTTTGCATGGATAATAGAAACCAACAAGAGCCAAATGCATCCAAGAAACATACACAAAATCTGTACAAAACAAATGCAATATTTTATATAAGATATGTTATGTTACGATACGTACCTAAAAGCATTAATTCAGTCAAATCTCAATATAGTTGCGACTTGTTTCCTTTTTATTGGGTATCGGATGGTGTAAGCCCAAATGGGGGTTTAATTTGTGATTATTTTAAGACATTAACGCCACTTGTGGAATTTCAAGATTTGAAGCAAAGGCCTCTATGTCCAAAGGGGAAGTTTTGGCGACTTTGCTTAGATTTGCATGCTTAACTTATTCACCTTTGCACATGTCAAATGGCCATCCCAATAGCACATAACATCCTATAAATACCCTTTTGTATTTCATGTCCCTTCATCATCGAACATCAATTATCTAACAAAGTAACTATAGTTATGGAGTCATTTAAACTCTCATTTACACTTGTTTGTTTCTTTACCCTAGCAATTCTTCACACCATCAATGCCCAAAACTCCCAACAAAATTACTTAGATGCTCACAATTATGGAGCTCGTACCCAAGTGGGTGTCGCTGACATGATATGGAATGCCACTGTGGCTACCTATGCTCAAAACTATGCTAACCAGAGGAAAGCAGACTGCAATCTTGTCCATTCTAGTGGACCTTATGGTGAGAACCTTGCTATTGGTAGTGGTAACTTCACAGGCACTGCAGCAGTGAATTTATGGGTAGCTGAGAAGACTTATTATGATTATGCCACAAAGACTTGTGCCAGTGGACATGTTTGTGGACACTATACTCAAGTGGTGTGGCGTAATTCTAATCAACTTGGGTGTGCAAGGGTTCAGTGCACTAATAATAATTGGTGGTTCGTTATTTGCAGCTATTATCCTCGTGGAAACATCATTGGCCAATCTCCTTACTAGTGAACTTGAGTTATGTTGCTGGTGATTTATATAGATATATTATATATAAATAAATATACATATATACATCTTTTTGGTGTAGTAGAGAAAAAAAGTGATATGGAAACATTGATTGTCTTTTGATTACTTGTATTCAACTTCTTTATACTGATCATATACTCATGCACGAGAGGTAATCAAGATTTTTTTTTTTTTTTTTTTTTTTTTTTTTTTTTTTTTTTAATATCACAAGATATTGAAAATAGATTTTTAGTATAAGGATAATAGGATATGCACACGTATTACACAACTCTAATCTCAATTATACTTCTAACCAACAACTACGACTTCTATTTATAGACTCAAAAAGTACTTAGCTAGATAAGACCATGCACAAATATGGCAGAAAAACATCCCATATTTAGCATTATTTACTAACACCAATCTTATACAAAAGATCTTGTCTAATAAACAATTCAGACAAGTATGACTTCGGTGTTGCTATCAACTATGGTGGTCTTCCTTCTTCCTTTGCGGTTCATCCACTTCATCAACTTGAACACTCAGAACAAAAGCTTATCTTCACCAACACATGGAGAGCTGTGGAGGGTCACTTTCTTGTATAAATAGAGCTGACTTCGATACTTGTTAAAACAGGAGAAGAAGATGGCACACGCTACAACATTTCCTTAGGAATCTGCAGGGGCGGAACACGAAAAGTAAAACTAGGGGGCCGAGAGATATCTTAATGAAATACAAAACTAGTTCGGTTTTATTTCAAATCTACCTTGTATGTTTTATCTAGTTATGATTTTGAAAATAATTTAAGTAGTTTTACAAACTATTTTATAATTAATAATTTTAATGATACATATAGAATTAACAATTCAAACTTATTGAAAATAAGGAAAAAGACTATCTTTATATTTGTTCACTAGTTTTTATGTTTGTTTCACTCCTTTGGTTTGAAAAACCAAAGTTTTTTTTTTTTTTTTTTACAACACAAATTACACATGCATAAAATGTTACACATAAAATTAACAATTCTAAAGCAAGCAATTACCTCATAAACTAAAACGATCCTATAGAATCAAGAGTCCAAAAAAACATGTGAAATTAACAATCCTAATAAATTATAGTATTAGGATTTCTGCTCACAACACTTACAATAGGTAAAAAATATAAAAATAAATAAATAAAGCTTTTCATATATCCTATCCTATTCACTTAATAAAAAAACATAGTCGAATGCTAAAAATAGCGTGGAATGTGTGTACAATGATGACGATACCTCAAAGACGAGATAAGCGGGATGCAAGGTCGGTTAAACACATAGGCAATGGGGAGCAAGGGTTGCAGACAATAACTTGAACCACTCATAAGGCAACTATGGGCAATCGGAGAGGTGTGAATAAGGTTTCTTAATTTTACTTTATAGCTTTATTTTTTCAATTTTTGTGGGCTTTCTAAAGTTGAGATAAAACAGGTGTTGTGGGTTTTTTCATAGTTTAGAGAAGGGTTTAAATTGTTTGATATTTCGATAGAATTTGTACACTTTTGAATTTAGGTTTTAGATTATTAAGTATCCTCTCACCGTCTCTCAAAAATTTATCTGTTGTTATACTATAAGAAAAGGAGATACAAGTTGATTGCTCCAATAAACCTTATTCTTTGGCAAGATATATTTCTATTTTTAAGCTTGTAATGGATATTACTCTTTAGTAGGCAAAAAAGCGCAGGGGCCATGGCCTCCCCTGGCCTCTTAAAGCATCCGCCACTGGGAATCTGACCAATAAAATTCAATCTCAGATTGATTTGGGTTTTCTTTCCGAATAGAAAAAGAATTAAATTCCATCATCCCATCTTCAAGATTTACTTCAATATTTATATTTGAACAATCATACATGACACCAACAATTAACCCCTAATACCAATGAAAAGAAATTTTCATTGACCTTTTGTTATGGTTAAAACTCATAACAATTTCAGACCATAAATGGAAGCATAATCATCGGAGCATCACTGAGAACCACTCTAGTCAGATATTGAATAAGAACCCCACACAAATAATTCCAAACGAAATGAATCTTTTTCTTCTTGAAGTGACTTAACAAAGTCATGTAAGACATGTGTGTTAGGATTGGAAAACTCTTCTATTCAACACAAGAACAAAATTACAATAGGAAGAGAAACTCTCACACTCAACTATTACAAAAAACCAACCCTCTTTTCTGACACTCCCACACTAATGTTATACTATCTAACTCTATGTGTTTTGGGATTCATTACAACTGAAGATGAAGCCTATATTTATAGTCATGACATCCAATACTTCTCCGACATTCTTTTAATGTGTTATCATAGGGTAGGAAGAAGATGGCATGCTAGCTTCTCTTTTATCAACAAAATGGGCTACTATAGTTTTGGAGGCTGGAACACAACAAATCTCCCCCTGTAGTCTCCGTCTAACAATCCTCGTCCTAACTATGTCAACACATAGTTTGTGTTTCTCTTATGTCACCACCTTTGTCAATATGTCTGCAGAATTGTCATTGGTGTTGATCTTTAACAACTTCAGTTCTCCTCCCTCAATTACTTCTCTAAGCTAATGATAACAGATATCAATGTGTTTTATGTGGGAATGGTACAACGAGTTCTTGCTCAAGTCCATAGCAGCCTGACTATCGCAATGGATGATGTACTATTCTTGTCGAAAACCTAATTCTTAACGAAACCATTTTAGCCCTATAAGCTCCTTGCAACTTCAACATCCAAAATGTACTAAAATTTTGTTGTTAACTGTGCTACACACTTTTGTAACTTGGATTTCCATGAGATAGCTACCCCTGTCAAAGTGAAATTGTAAGTTGATGTAGATTTCCTATTATCAAGATCTTGTTCCATATAAACATTTGTATAACCTTCCACGATTTTCTTTTCTCCCCCGTAACATAAACATAATTTCGAACTACCCTTAAGTTATCGAAGTATCAACTTGACTGCTTCCCAATGTTGCTTTCCTAGATTTGCTAGATATCTGCTCACACCAACAACATCATGAGCAATATTTGGTATTGCACACACCATCACATACATAAGACTTCCTACGACTAAGGAATAAGAGACTATCTTCATCTATTCTCTTTCTTTCTTGGAAGAGGGACGTTTAACATACTTTTGATGACACGTTTAACATACTCCTGCAACAAATATATTTTCTTGATTTTCTATCACGTATAATTTTCATTTCCAGTATATGTTGTGTTGGGCCTAACTTTTTCATATCAAAGAACATAGACAAATCCTTCTTCAAATTGTCGATCATCGTTGTATATAGGCCCATTATTATCATATCATCCATGTAAAGAAAAATGATGACAAATTTCCCATTTAGAAACTTGTTTAGGTACAAATAGTGGTCTGCAATAGTTCTTTGTACTTGTGACTTACCATGAATGAGTCAAACTTCTTATACCATTGCCTTGGGGCTTGCTTAAGACCATGAAGTGTCTTCTTCAAATTACAGATAATATGATATTTCTTAGGGACTTTAAAACCATTAGGCTACTCCATGCATATTTATTTGTTTAAATCACCATGGAAAAATGTTGTTTTCACATCCATTTGCTCAAGTTCAAGATCTAGACTGACAACCAATTCAAGTACAACTCGAATGTACATCATCTTCACAATTGGTGAAAAAATCTCATAAAATTCGCTTCCTTCTTTTTGTTGCAAACCTTTAACAATGAGTCTTACCTTATACGTCATACTTGAAATCTAGCTTGTTTTTTAAAGATTTCTTTCCTATGGGGAGTTTCACCAACACATATGTTTGAGCCTTCTACAAAGAATTCATTTCTTCTTCCATGACCTTCTACCAATTGGATTTGTCAATATGAGATTGAGCCCTTTGAAAGCTCTCTGGCCCCCCTCGCTTGTAAGAAGGATATAGTTTGAAGTTGCATATTTTTCGATGGATCATGAACTCATTTAGATCGTCAAACTTGACTTCCTTCATTTGAAACTTTTGGTAATGAAGCTGAAGTATCATGGCGGTGTAACTCTCCCTGCTCAACAACTTCTTGATCTGCATCATCAAATTATTCATCCTCTTCTTAAGTGGAAACATCATATTAGATATTGTTTTTGAAACTTTAGAGCTCTGTCGCTCTTTAACCGATGCCTTGAAATCATAATACTAGTTTTCATAGAAACCATATCTCTGCTTCGAATAACCTTCTTCAATTCTGGGTCCTATAGCTTGTACCCGAACTCTTCATCTCAATACCAAATAAAGATGCATTAAGTGGATTTGTGTTCCAACTTCTTATGTAATTCATTTGATACATGTGAAAACGACTTGAACCAAAATACTCTCAAGTAAGAATATAAGATGTCTTTACACGTCCGTATCTTCTATGGATCTTTAAAATTCAACGAAACAGAAGGTGACCTATTTATTAGAGAGCAAGTTGCTAATACAACTTCACGCCAGAATGCCTTTGAGACTTACGTGCTTCCTTGTTTGTCTTTCCACCATTGCATGAAAAGCTTTGAAGCATTCCAATACTTGGTCCTTTGATATGAGACATTATGCCCATACCTTTAGTGACACATCATCAATGAATGTAACAAAATGCCTGCTTCCACTAAGAGCTTCTACTTCAATGGGTCCACATACGTCGAAGTGGACAAGGCTCAACAAATCAGAGCAGTTTTTTCTTGTGGAGGTAAAGGAATCTCTATGTTGTTTCCCAAATAGGCAGTATTCACATGGATCCAACGCGACATCTTTTTCCATTGAAATAAAATCCTTTGCAAAAATCGTCAATCCCTTCACGCTCATGTGGCCTAGTGTTGTGTGCCATAAGTTTGGTGATGTCTCTTCTTCAACAACATTCAGACTTAGTTGAAGTAGATTTACATGGGTTTTATAAAGTGTACCATAAAGTTGTCCCCTCGCAACGACCATGACACATTTTAACAACTTCCAGGTGAAGCAAGATTTGAAAGTTCCCCCTCCATCATCTCTCCTCAAGTTCATTCTACGGTTTGTAGGGTTTGGGTGTGAGCCATTAGAGGCAACCATATTTTTGGTGCTAGCTTTCTGAAGCAGATATGAGGTTCAAGAATGCTACATACGACTATAACACTAAAGGTATGTAATCCCTTCTATGAATTTCGATCTATGCTAGGGTTTATGATTGTTTCAATATTATGTTGCTACAATGAGAAAAAGACATCGATCTCTCGGTTACATGTTCCTATAAATGGATTTTATGATGTTTCTGATGTGCAATTAAGTTTAATGTAACCTAGAAAACCTATTAGTGGTATCAAATACTAGGGTCCTTTCTATTATATGTGCATAGTTGAAATTGGAATAAAAAACTAAAAAACCAAAAAACCCTATTGATCGTCAGGGGCCCACGCCTGCGTGGCGCGTCACACTTTTGGGTTCCACCAGATCCGAGATTTGCTTGCCTATTTAGTTTTTAGGATAATTACTTGATAATTAATAGTAATCTTAACCACTTAAAATCTAAACTTTTAATTATGTATTGGGATAAATCCTAATTCCAAAATCAAGGGAAATAAATATGGAATTAATATTTTTTTAATTAAGGAAAAACTTTATAAATGTTCCCCGTGCTTTCGAAAAATATGACATATAATCCCTAAGTTCAAAAAGCCTCGCTGTAACATCCTGGAGTTTCAATTACTTCTAAATTCATCCCTATAATTCTATTTTATGTCAAATTGGTCCCTAAGTCCATGAATTATGCTTTGAAGCCCTTGTGGCAATTTTGTAATTTAGGCAGGAGAAGTACGCCAAACGTACATGTGTGTACGCTGAGCGTACTAGGGTGTACACTTATGTATGATGGGCATACTAATGTTAGGAGGAAACCCTAATTTTAGGGTTTGAGGGGCATTTAAGCACAATTATGGATCATTTCTCCCCACCTTTCCAACCTCTACCTCCTATGAGATGTTTTTGAAAGACCTAACCTTTGAGTGTGTGTTTTGGAGTTCAAGTGTGTATTCTTGGTGTATTGAAGGAAGAAAAAGATTCTTAGAGAAGCCTTGGTGTGTGAGCAACTTGTAGATATGGAATCTTACCTTCTTGAGAAGCTCCAAAAGGTATAAAGCTTTGATTTTGTCTTGTATTTCTTTAAGATCTTGCCATGACGAATTTATGTGTTTTTAGTCCCTTTTCTTGGACTTAATGAGTATGATCTACTCTAAGACCAAAGGATTCGTCATTTCTGAAGAAATGAGGTGCATTAAGTCATAAAAGTGCTATCTTGGCTCATTTGGTGCATGCATGCAAGTTATAGAGGTCTTAAGTGGTTAAGACAAAGTAGGATCTTGGTTTTTGGACTTAATAAGGCATGCAAAACCATAAAGTTGGAGACTGTATGGTTTGGAATACCTTTTTGGGCTTAGATCTGAAATTGGACGTTTGGACTTGTTGGATGAAGCACTTAATGGGTATTTTGGGTGGTGTGAGGGTACGCCCCGTATAAGAGGAAGTATGCTCCGCGTACTCGGTCAACCACCCCGATAATGGTCAATGCGAGGTTTGGAGTACGCTAAGTGTACCTCAGGAGTACGCCCCGCGTACTCGCACTGGGTCAGCTCGGTGGGTTGACTCGGTTGGGTTGACTCAGTTGACTTAGTGAGTTTGACCATTTGACTTTTACCAAGTTTGACCAAGTTAGACCTTGGGGGCATTTTGCGTATTTTGGGTTTTTGATGGAATTGGTCTTTTGGTGGAAATAGGTATCGGTTTGAGAGCTGAGATTCGGAATCAGGCCTTATCAGTTCAGTTCTATTTGCGAGATGAGTTTTCCTTATTGTACTTACGGGTCGAAGGAACCAAGGCTGGCCCTTTGGATTGTTATCCTGGTTTATCGTATGATTGTGTACTGTAGTGATCTATTAGATCTATATCATGGTAGATAGGATGATGTTATGCTTAGTGATCTGTAAGATCTGTCTGTTTGTTATTGGCTGGTTATTCGTATGCTTGTATGTTATATATATATATATATATATATATATATATATATATATATATATATGTGTGTGTGTGTGTGTGTGTGTGTCTGTGTGTGTCTGAGGCTGCTACTACTGCAACCAGCGTAACCGTCGCGATTGTAGGGATTAGTTCTGGGCGAGTTTTTCAGTATCGGAACTTCGATAATACGAAGACCCGTATTTTTTATGGATTTCAGGACCCGATCGTAGCCATGAGGTGGCTATCTGATGTTTATGGATGCTTTTTCACCTACTCTTTCCCAACTGACCAGAAGGTTGGGTGCGCTCTGAACCTCTTAAGGTCCAAAGCGAAGGATTGGTGGAGACTTGTTACAGGATCGTATTCTGCTGAGCAAACAGCTGTTGTATCTTGGGAGAAGTTCTCGGAGATGTTCCATACTAGATATGTGTCACGGGTGGAGCGCAAGAAGTTGGCCTAGGAGTTTTTGGACTTGAGGTAGGGGATGGAGTCGGTGATGGAGATCACCATGATGTTTACTAAGAGGGCCAGGTTCTGCCCTGAGTTTTCTTTGGAGTAGGCTCAGATGACCCGTTACTTGAGCATGCTCAAGACGGATATCATGCAGTTTGTTTTCACCTAACGATATGATTCTTTGTTGTTGATGTAGGAGGTCACCATGCAACGTAAGATTGAGATTGAGCTGCAGATGAGAGAGCAAAGACCGTCCCCGACGTAGTTGTATCCAGCACTGAAGTAGTTCAAGGCCGTTGATTCTAGATCTGGAGGTTAGAGAGGCCGACTTATGGGAAGTGCGGTAAGGTTCATGATGGGGCTTGTCGATCAGGAGGTGGGTGCCACAAATGTGGCAAGGAAGGGCATTATGAGAGGGATTAGCGCCAAGGCGCCGTTCCATTTGACAGGTTGAGTTCAGGATTGACCTTGTACCAGATGCGGCCCTGATTGCCAAGGCGCCGTTCCATTTGACACCTCCTGAGATGCATGAGTTGTCATATCAACTGCAGGAACTGCTAGGCAAGCAGTTCATCAGACCGAGCAATTCTCCGTGGGAAGCGCCAATACTATTTGTCGAAAAGAAGGATGGTTCACACCGGATGTTCATTGATTACCAGGAGTTGAACATGTTAACGGTGAAGAACCGTTATCCCCTCCCGCGGATTGATGACCTCTTCAATCAGTTACAGGGTGCATCTTAGTTCTCCAAGATAGATCTAAGGTCCGGGTATCATCAGGTTAGAGTGAGGGAGGAGGATGTGGAGAAGACCACGTTCCAGACTCGTTATGGGAATTACAAGTTCTTGGTGATGCCATTTGGGTCCACCAATGTACCTGCAGTTTTTATAGATTTGATGAGTTGGGTATGCAGGCCAATGCTCGATCGTTCTGTTATTGTGTTTATCGTTGATATTTTGGTGTATTCCAAGACCAGAGAGCAGCATGAGGAACATCTTCACGAGCTTCTGGGGTTTTTGGGACTAGAACGACTCTACGCCAAGTTCTCGAAGTAAGAGTTCTGGTTATGAGAGGTCTAGTTCCTTGGGCACCTTGTTAACTAGGTAGGGATTTTGGTTGATCCAACCAAGATCAAGGTTGTGATGCAGTGGGAGGTTAAAAAATCTCCTTCGGATATCAGGAGTTTCTTGGGTTTGGTAGGCTACTATCGGAGATTCTTTCAGGATTTCTCCAAGATTGCTGTACCCCTCTGTTAGGTCCAGGATCCTCAAACCTCATCAGATATTCAGGGTCCTCAACTGTCTCAAGATCCCGACTATTACCGTTTATTATTTACTAATATTTATAACAGTTATATTTCATTCATAACTAACATATGTGCAGAAATACTCAAGAGAAGACTTATTCTTAATAGAGTTCCATCTCAACTATGCTAAAAACCCGAAATACCAAGTCAAGCAACGTTCACAAAGATGGTCATAGAGGATCCCGAGAATACCAGACATCTTGTTAGCTAGCTTAGAATATAAATTGACACATGTATCTCACACACGACACACACTGCTTACTCATAGCTTACTCTACATACTTTCTTCAGTTGTTTTTACTAAAATTCTCCCTGTAATCATCGTTTTATATCAATAAAATCATCAAGGCAGGTGATCATTATCACCTCCCAAGGTTTTATGCTAGAGATCCTAGAAAGGATCAAAGGCTTTCCTTCTAAACAATCGTGTCATACTCTTTACTTTCTTCCATTGCACAATTCAAACATCACAACCTCACATTCAATTTGGTTGATCAATACTTGTGTAAAATTTTGACCAAAACACCCTCACTCGTCTGATGAGGAAGGGGGTAGATTTTCGATAGGGCCCTAAGCAACAATCGACATTTGAGACCCTTCGATAGAGGCTATGTGAGGCCCTGGTTTTGACCCTCCAAGAGGGAATTGAGGATTTTGTGGTATTATGTGATGCTTCCATCACTGGTCTGAGGGCAGTCCTCATGAAGAGAGGACAGGTGATAGCTTATGCTTTGCGGCAGTTGAAGTCGCATGAGATGCGATATTCTACCCATGATCTGGAGTTGGGGGCAATGGTTTTTTTCCTCAAGATTTGGAGACACTATCTTTTAGGGGTGGAATTGGTATGGTACCAATTCATTTTTCTGTAAACCGTGTACCGTACCAACTATAATTGGTATAAAAAAATTACTACCGGTACCGTACCAACTATAATTGGTACCAATTTGTTTGGCTACCAACATGTTTGGTTGGTACAAATGGGTAATGGTATATACCAACTTCTTTTAATTTTCTATTATAAGATTTAAAAATAAGCAATGACATCGGGATTTTGATGTGTAGTATAGAAATTAGTTATATAGTTCTTTTAGTTTACAAAAGAATTCTACGGAAGTAACGCTAAAGTAACGTTTTAATATTGTGCTTTAACGTGGTAATAACTATTGACCAATACGACCAAATGACTAATATAATGTTATTAAAACAGTAAACACTAAATACAAATAACAATTGAAATATATATATATATATATATATATATATATATATATATATATATATATATATATATATATATATCAAATGAATTGGTTGGTACGGTATTACCATGGTATTCCGATTTTTGTACCATTACCGTACCAACATTGATCAATTGGTACGGTACTACCAACCAAACATGTTGGCTACCAAATATCTTGGCTACCAAGTTTCTTTTATTCGGTTGGTAACATATTGGTTGGTTTTCCATGGTACAGTTTTGCCAGCCCTACTATATTTATGGGGTCCGTTGTAGTATCTACACGGATAACAAGAGTCTAAGGCATATTATGGATCAGCTGAACCTGAACATGAGGCAGCGCAGGTGGCTGGATGTAGTCAAGGATTATGATTGCGAGATCCTTTACCATCCGGGTAAAGAGAATGTAGTGGTGGATGCTTTGAGCCGCAAGTCGGTTGGGTCTTCAGATAGGGTGTCGTGTATGAGCTTATCAGTGGATTCCCCGCTTTTGGGATTGATCAGAGGGGCTTAGGCTGAGGGTGTTTCGAAAGAGAATGAGAAGAAAGATAGGATCAAAGGTGACATTGTCAGATTTGTCTAGGATAGTCGTGGGTTGTTGACCCGATGCGGTTGGGTATGGGTTCCGATGTCTAGTGGGGTCAGACTAGGATTATATTATAGGAGGCTCATAAGTCTTGATTTTCTATTCATCCGGGGGCCACCAAGATGTACCAGGATTTGAGATTGAGCTACTGGTGGCCGTGTATGAAGAGAGAGATAGCCTGGTATGTGGAGAGATGCATGCCCTGGAGGATGGTCAATGCTGAGAATCAGAGACTGCATGGAAAGCTACAGCCTCTGGAAGTTCTCATGCGGAAATGGTTTCGATGGATTTTATCACCAAGTTGTCGAAGACGACATAGGGTTTTGATGCTATCTGGGTCATCGTGGATATATTGACCAAGAGTGCTCACTTTCTGGCGATTCAGGAGAGTTCTTCGGCCGAGAAGTTGGTCGATGTGTAAGTTCACGAGATCGTTGCTCGCTATGGGGTTTCAGTCTCTATTATTTCAGATCGTGATTTTCGGTTCACCTCCCGTTTTTGGAAGAATTTCCATGAGGAATTGGGCGCTAGGTTGCACTTCAACACTGCTTATCATCCGTAAAACAACAGCCAGAGTGAGCGGATAATACAGACCGTTGAGGATATGTTGCAGGCCTGTGTTATTGATTTTGATGGGAGTTGGGATTCCTACCTACCTCTTGAGGAGTTCTCCTACAACAATAGTTATCACTCCAACATTAGTGCTCCACCCTTCGAGATCTTGTTTGGGCGGAGATGTCGTACCCCAGTTTGTTGAGGCGAGGTTGGTCACAGGGTTATGGGGCGGACCGAAGTGGTCCTTTAGACCACAGAGATACTTTAGCAGATCAGGCAGAGACTGCAGACTGCTCAATGTCGGCAGAAGAGCTATGTCGACCGACGCCGATCCGAATTGGAGTTTCAGGTCGGCGCCTTGGTATTACTGAAGGTCTCACCTTGGAAAGGTGTGATACACTTCAGGAAAAGGGGGAAGTTGGGCCCCCGGTATATTTGGCCTTTTCGGGTGATTTCTAGGGTTCTCAAGGTTGCTTACACATTAGATCTTCCTAAGGAGCTTAGTCAGATACACAACCCTTTCCTTGTTTCGCAATTGCGAAAGTGCATATTAAATGAGGAGGCAGTGGTTTCCTTGGATGATATTCAGGTCGATGAGTGCCTGAACTATGTTGAATGGTCGGTGGCCATCCTGGAAAGGAATGTGAGGTTTTGTGTAAAAAGGAAGTACCTTTTATAAAGGTATGGTGGTAGTACTGGAGGGGTTCTGAGTGGACCTGGGAGCCATAGGCTAACATGCAGGAGCATTATCTGGATTTTTTCAATACAACAGACTTCAAAAGGAAGTATAGTTCAAGTGTGGGATAACTGTAATATCCCAGAGTTCAGGTACTTCTAAATTCATCCCTATCATTATATTTTATGTCAAATAGGTCCCTAAGTCCAAGAATTATGTTTTGAAGCCCTTGTGACAATTTTGTAATTTGGGCAAGAGAAGTACACCAAGCGTAATGTGTGACACCGAGCGTCTTAGGGCGTGCCCTAGTACGCTGGGTGTACACTTATGTACGCAGTCAGGATGAAACCCTAATTTTTAGGGTTTGAGGGGTATTTAAGAACCATTGTGGCTCATTTCTCCCCACCTTTTCAGCCTCCACCTCCTCTGAGTGTGTGTTCTTGGTGTATTTAAGGAAGAAGAAGATTCTTGGAGAATCCTTAGTGTGGGAGCAACTTGTGGATCTGGGATCTTAGCTTCTTGAGAAGCTCCAGAAAGTATAAAATCTTGATCTTGTCTTGTATTTCTTTATGATTTTTTCATGATGAATTTATGTGTTTTTAGTACCTTTTCTGGGCCTTAATGAGTATGAGCTACTCTAAGACCAAAGGATCTGTCAAGAAATGAGGTGCATTAAGTCATAAAAATGCTATCTTGGCTTATTTGGTGCATGCATGCAAGTTATAGAGGTCTTAAATGGTTAAGACAAACTGGGGTCTTGGTTTTGGGATTTAATAAGGTATGCAAAACCATAAAGTTGGAAACTTTATGGTTTGTCCAACTTTATGGTTTGGAACACCTTTTTAGGTTTGGATATGAAATTGGATGTTTGGACTTGTTGGATTAAGCACTTAATGGGGATTTTGGGTAGTGCGAGGGTACGGGCCGCGTAAGAGGTCAACGACCCTGATGGTGGTCAATGTGAGTCTTAAAGTATGCTAAAAATACCACCGGAATACGCCCCGTGTACTTGCAGTGGGTCAACTCGGTGGGTTGAGTCGGTTGGGTTGACTCAATTGACTTAGTGGGTTTGACCAATTGACTTTGACCAAGTTTGACCAAGTTAGAACTTGGGGGAGTTTTGGTTATTTTGGGTTTTTGATGGAATTGGTCATTTAGTGGAAATAGGTATCGGTTTGAGAGCTGAAATTTGTAACATCCCAGAATAGCAAGAGTAAAGTTGAAGGGCTAAAAGAGTAAAATGGGAAAGAGCGACTCGGCGAGTCCACGAGTGGACTCGGCGAGTAGGGTCGTGACTCTAGTCGCGTGTTAAGTGACCAACTCGGCGAGTAGCATGGGTGGACTCGGCGACTTGGTGCTGAGTGGAGAAAACCCTAAATCCGGAGGTTGAGCCCTATATAAAGAACATTATGTCTTCTTCCCAGCCTCCTTATCATTCCTTGAGTTCCAGAAACCCTAATTTCGTGAAGAAACCCCATTGTTGAGTGAATTGGAGCTTGGAGAAGTGGTTGTTGAAGAAATCTTAAAGGAGAAGAGACTTGGATCAAAGGGCTTTGCAAGGATCCAGATTAATCTTCTCTTGGAGCTTCCTTTTGAGGTATTATTTCATTGTTTGAGCTGGTATTGTCTAGATTCATCATTTTTGGGGGTGTTAGAGATCATATCTTTTGGTGTATTGGAGTTAGAGGTTAGATCTGGGGTTGCTACCTCAGATCTGGAATGGAGAAAGGCTTGAATGCATAAAAGTCCTTGTTGATGAGTGTTTGAAGGAGCTATTTTGTCCCAAACCCTAGCTCTAGAGTGTAAAGTGCCTAGATCTCCTTGGATTCACGTAAAGTTTGCCACTTTACGTGATGGATGGCCTTAGGAAGGGTAGATCTATGGTTTGGATCATCTGCATGGCTTGGAAAGCCTCTGTATGGATTCAGACTCGGTGGTACTCGGCGAGTCACATGGGTGGACTCGGCGAGTTGCTTGAAGATAGGCTGGGACTCGACGAGTTGGAAGAACAACTCGGCGAGTTGGATGAAGATGGCCTGGAACTCGACGAGTTGGAAGAACAATTTGGCGAGTAGGTTGAAGATAGCCTTAGACTCGACGAGTCTGTTCTTGGACTCGGCGAGTCTTGTCGAAGAGTCCCAATCTTTTCTGGTTGAGCCGTGAATCGGTGAGTCAAGGGATGACTCGGTGAGTTGTGTGTGAGTGGACTCAGAGTTGTTGGACTCGGCGAGTCTCAGGGTGACTCGGCGAGTTGAGTCGCGGATTGGGGGAATTCTGAGCATGGGGACTCGGCGAGTCATCGGGTTGACTTGGCGAGTAGAGTCAGTTAGGGGTTGACTTTGACTTTGACATTGACCAAGGGTTGACCAGTGATTTCCAGGGGCATTTTGGTAATTATTGGATATTGTTTTGAGTTCAGTGCCTTGGTGGTTGTCCAGTGGTGGAGGTCGTATCAGTAATCGGAGCAGCTTGGGTTATCTGTTCAGTCGGCAGTTTCGAGGTGAGTTATCCTCACTATATCAATAGGGTCTAAGGCACCAAGGTCGGCCCTTATCGGATTGAGATCCGGGTATTTGTTGTTATGTTATTGCTTTGATATGTTTGCATCCTAGTAGCTAGGATGGTATATGTTAGAGACCTGATTGAGATCGGTATTCTGAGATGTAGGGTGATGCTATGCTAGTGACCGGTTAGGTCGGTATCCTGGTTAGGATGATGATATGCTATGTGATCTTATTGATCGGCTTGTTGACTGTGAATTGCTATATGATTGTATGTTTATGTGCACATGGTTGTTTGGACTGGAGTTGGGCTGAGGCGGGTCCTGCTTTGTGCTGTAGGCCAAGATACCCAGGGCGGACCGGTTGTCCCGAAGGCCCAGCGAGCGGTCCGGATAGGCTGTAGGCCCCAAGAGGGCGGACCAGACGTGCCGAGGCTCGAAGAGTGGACCAGGCCGACTGAAGGCCCGGTACGGGCGGACCAGTCATACTATAGACTCAGAGAGTGGACCAGGTGGATTGAAGGCCCGGTGCGGGCGGACCAATCATACTGCAGACTCGATGTATGTGGTAAGATTCGGAGAGTGGACCAGGTGGATTGAAGGCCCGGTGCGGGCGGACCAATCACACTGCAGACTCGAGGTATATGGCTAGACTCGGAGGGTGGACCAGGTGGACTGTTGGCCGGTGCGGCGGACCAGTCACACAGTAGATCCGAAGTGCATGGATGTTCTATGATCGGATATGTTATGGCGTGTTATGCGTGTATGGTATATGTGGTTGGTATTTTGGGGATATGTCACTAAGCTTTCGGGCTTACAGTTGTGGTTTTATGTTTTTCAGGTTCTTCAGGAGACCGTGGCAAGGCGAAGGCGTGATCGTACCGCCCCTCGTGTCTATGTTGTGATGAGATTCTGGGAATACTTAAAATAAATTGTATTGAAAACCTTTTTGTAATAACTTTACTGGAATCGGGTTGTTTTCGAAAATTTTAAATTGGTTGAAAATTTTGGTCGTTACAAGTTGGTATCAGAGCCTTGGTTTGAGTGAATTGGAGGAACACTCGTGTGACTCCAGTCTCAAATCGAAGAGAGTTTTCAAAAGAGAATTTAAAATGATTTTCAAAATGAGTAAAGGAGGACGCGTAGGTACGATCAACCGGAGCCAGTAAGTAACCCCAAAATACCATACATGATATTTGTTTTTGAGCTTTGATAGAACAACATGCTAGTGTTAGGCTAGGGATCTTCAGGATTTCATGATAATGTTGCCTGATTTGTGATGCCTGTAGCCTAGGGTTTCCTTGTAGGAGATTTCCAGTGTTCCTCTAGTGGTGAGGGTTGAGCGCTTGTTTGTATGTTTTCTCTAGGGCGTTGTGGTAGTACTTCATACAAATATGGGTAGGTGTGGAAGGTAGTATGGGCCCGTACTACTGAAAGCACATGACCCATACGCGTATCAGGGAAACCATGACCTCTAGGGTTGGGTTGAGAGAGTTGGTTCCCGGGATAGTGGGAAGTGTCTGAGATTTTGTGGTGTTTTTCAGTATGGAGATTCCGAGGCATGCTGGAAGTGGATCCGGGTTAGGAGAGGGAGTTCCGGGTGGGTCAGTACTGCCCGAGGTTATTGGTCAGATGAGCACGTGCGAGTTGGATGCGAGGATTCGTGAGATCCTGCATGATGAGGTTGCTGCGTTGTTCCGGGCCGAGTTGCCGGAACTGTTTGGGTCGATCAAGACCGCCATGGTTGAGTATTTTGATGAGCGCTATGCCGATCTCACAGAGGCGGCTGCCACGGTGGCTACAACAGCTGTAGCAGCGGCAGGGGGAGGAGCTGGTCGGGGTTTCAGTATCGGGACTTCGATAATACGAAGCCTCCTACCTTTGATGGAGTTCAGGACCCGATTGTTGCTATGAGGTGGTTATCGGACGTGGAGGGGTGTTTCTTCACGTGTTCATGCCCTACTGAGTAGAGGGTGAGGTGTGCTCTGAACTTGTTGAGGCTCGGGGCAAAGGATTGGTGGAGATTGACCACGGGGTCATATTCGGATGCGCAGAGGGCTGCGGTTTCATGGGATCAGTTCAGAGAGATGTTCAACACTCGTTATGTTCCGCGAGTTGAGAGGGAGAGATTGGATCAGGAGTTCCTTGAGCTGAAGCAGGATTCGGAGTCCGTGACTAAGATCACCAGGATGTTCACTGAGAGGGCGATGTTCTGCCCAAAGTTCGCTTCGGAGCAGGCTCAGATGTCTCGATATCTGAGCATGCTCAAGAGGGACATCAGACAGTTTGTGTCTATGCAGAGGTGCGAGACCTTGTTGGAGTTGCAGAAGGCTGCCAGGCGGCGTGAGTTAGAGATTGAGTTACAGTTGCGTGAGCTGAGGCAGGCTCCGGTGCAGTCGCAGCCGGCGCCGAAACGGTCCAAGACCATTGATGCTAGAGTGGGAAATCTGAGCAGCCACACTTGTGGGAAGTGTGGGAGGGGTCACACCGGAGTTTGTAGGTCCGGCGGTGCATGCCGCAAGTGCGGAAAGGAGGGGCACCATGCGAGGGATTGTTGGCAGTCAGCGCCGATTCGGGATTTGAGGATTTGTTACCATTGTCATCAGGTTCGGCATTTGAGGGTCAACTATTCACAGCTCGCTGCAGGACCGGTGCAGGCTCTAGCACCGACCACTTTGAGGATCACGGGTGGAGGTCAGGGTGGAGCGGAGCCCCCAAGGGCTCAGGGTCGTGCTTTTCAGCTTGCTGCAGAGGAGGTCAGAGCAGTGCCGGATGCAGCTGCAGGTATGTTTCTTCCTTGATGTCTTGTTATCTTATGTTTATTGTGGAGTATTGTTTATGTGCTAGTATCTTTGTGTGGTTCTCGGTGTGGTATCCGTTGTTCTTTAAGGGTTATGGTATGGTTATGGGTTTAGTTTTGAGAATTTCATGGTTATCATTTATGAGGGGTTGTTAGTGGAAACTTGGCATTGGTCTGAAGGCCGGGTAGCATCTGCTTTCTAAGGAGTGGTTAGCTGCAGATTGAGTTTCTTTCGAGCGGGATAATCAGTGTTGATATGGGATATGGGATTTTTTTAAGGTTGTTTATGCTTGTGGGAAGCAGTCCACGTGTAAGTGTTGGTTTTGTGCAGGGTTGTTTTGGGTGGTCGGTAATGGCGACCGGTGTTTGATAGTCGGTGCTATAAGTGGGGGAGAATTGGAAAATTCTTCGGAAGATCGATGAGCATATGAGGGTGCTTAGCTGTTTGGGATTCAGCAGTGTTCTGTCAGTCCAGAGTGTACGCTGGTAGGAGCGAGCGTCGGGCATGCGGGGCGGGATACAGACCTAGGGCATTTGATTGTGGAGGGCCTGGGATCAGGCCGGGATCGATTATGTGTGATGGAGATAGAGTTCGGAACCCCTAGAGGGCTAGAACAGTATGCATGGGAGGATTTCCCGGAGAGATAGCTCGGAATGATGAATGCTAGTTGAGCGGTCCGGATAGACTGAAGTCCGGTAGGCGTACCAGTCAGGCCGAAGGCTCGGAGGACGGTCCAGCCAGACTGAAGGCACTGAGAGCGGTCCAGATTGGCTGAAGGTTCTGAGAGTGGTCCAGATTGGCTGAAGGCCTGGTGAGGTGGTCCAGTCATGCTGAAGACTCTGCAGGTATTGTTGGATCGATTCGAGGATATGGATTGTGTATGTTGCGGTGTGACAGCATTAGAAGGTCTGGCCCCGGGTAGTGATCTTGATTAGTTGAGAGAGTGCATGGGCTTGAGAGTCCCTACGATCAGAGTCAGAGCATGTGTGTTGGATGGATAGCGGTTACGCTATGAAGGAGTGGTGTAGCGTTGGGCGAGCACCGTGGCACTTGTCGGAGTGACAAGGCGGCCAAGTGGATTCCTTGGTAAAGGAATGAGAGAGGAGTGTAACTCCGAGAGGGAGTGCAAGTTCACGGAAGTGAAAGCGGCAGAGCAGAGTTATGATAAGAGTGATCCGAGTATGGTCATTGAGCAGCGTGTTTGCGGCAGTGGAACGGAATCACATCCGGTTTGGGATGTCTGCTGAGGTCGCGGAAGGAATTCCGCGGGTGTAGAGCCAAGAGGCTCGGAAGTGATGCAGGGAGGGAGTCTTGGGCTCTTAGTGTGATTCTGATCAGGGAAGTGCGTATGTAGTAGTGGTTCATCCTGGGGGATGTTTGGAGATGTCATCAGTGTATCGGGTTTTCCCAACCTGAGGGTGCTAGAGCTAGTTCAGCATGTGTATGTGATTGCAAGAGGAGAACTCATGGGAGTTGCTCTGAAGAATGAGTCTTTCTGTCAGCAGAATGGTTAGAGTTGGACTCGGATCGGGAATCCGGTGGTGCATGGTCATTTTCTAGCTTGTATGGGTCAAGTGATGGTTGTGATTTGGAGCAGTGTTGCATCATGAGTAGTACTCAGTTGTTAAGTGGAGTTATCAGAGGGTAAGGTCGGTGGCTGGCTTGAGACGGTGGTCAGGACACCGTAAGAAAGGAGAAAGTGAGTTTCTGGTTTCGATGGTTGAGCGTTAAGGAGCCTGGCCTGGTTAATGCCAGGTGGTGCATTACGGGAGTAGTTCTGGAGTTGAATTACCGCATGCTTAGAGGACGAAGCCTAATGTAAGTGGGGGAGAATTGTAACATCCCGGAATAGCAAGTGTAAAGTTGAAGGGCTAAAAGAGTAAAATGGGAAAGAGCGACTCGACGATTCCACGAGTGGACTCGTCGAGTAGGGTCGCGACTCTAGTCGCGTGTTAAGTGACCAACTTGGCGAGTAGCATGGGTGGACACGACGAGTTGGTGCTGAGTGGAGAAAACCCTAAATCCGGAGGTTGAGCCCTATATAAAGAACATTATGTCTTCTCCCCAGCCTCTTTATCATTCCTTGAGTTCCAGAAACCCTAATTTCGTGAAGAAACCCCATTGTTGAGTGAATTGGAGCTTGGAGAAGTGGTTGTTGAAGAAATCTTGAAGGAGAAGAGACTTGGATCAAAGGGCTTTGCAAGGATCCAGATTAATCTTCTATTGGAGCTTCCTTTTGAGGTATTATTTCATTGTTTGAGCTGGTAGTGTCTAGATTCATCATTTTTGGGGGTGTTAGAGATCATATCTTTTGGTGTATTGGAGTTAGAGGTTAGATCTGGGGTTGCTACCTCAGATCTGGAATGGAGAAAGGCTTGAATGCATAAAAGTCCCTGTTGATGAGTGTTTGAAGGAGCTATTTTGTCCCAAACCCTAGCCCTAGAGTGTAAAGTGCCTAGATCTCCTTGGATTCACGTAAAGTTTGCCACTTTACATGATGGATGGCCTTAGGAAGGGTAGATCTATGGTTTGGATCATCTGCATGGCTTGGAAATGTATGGATTCAGACTCGGTGGTACTCGGCGAGTCACATGGGTGGACTCGGCGAGTTGCTTGAAGATAGGCTGGGACTCGACGAGTTGGAAGAACAACTCGGCGAGTTGGATGAAGATGGCCTGGAACTCGATGAGTTGGAAGAACAACTCAGCGAGTAGGTTGAAGATAGCCTTAGACTCGACGAGTCTGTTCTTGGACTCGGCGAGTCTTGTCGAAGAGTCCAAATCTTTTCTGGTTGAGCCGTGAATCGGTGAGTCAAGGGATGACTCGGTGAGTTGTGTGTGAGTGGACTCAGAGTTGTTGGACTCGGCGAGTCTCGGGGTGACTCGGCGAGTTGAGTCGCAAATTGGGGGAATTCTGAGCATGGGGACTCGGCGAGTCATCGGGTTGACTCGGCGAGTAGAGTCAGTCAGGGGTTGACTTTGACTTTGATATTTTGACCAGTGATTTCCAGTGGCATTTTGGTAATTATTGGATATTGTTTTGAGTTCAGTGCCTTGGTGGTTGTCCAGTGGTGGAGGTCGTATCAGTAATCAGAGCAGCTTGGGTTATCTGTTCAGTCGGCAGTTTCGAGGTGAGTTATCCTCACTATATCAACAGGGTCTAAGGCACCAAGGCCGGCCCTTATCGGATTGAGATCCGAGTATTTGTTGTTATGTTATTGCTTTGATATGTTTGCATCCTGGTAGCTAGGATGGTATATGTTAGAGACCTGATTGAGATCGGTATTCTGAGATGTAGGGTGATGCTATGCTAGTGACCGGTTAGGTCGGTATCCTGGTTAGGATGATGATATGCTATGTGATCTGTTTGATGGGCTTGTTGACTGTGAATTGCTATATGATTGTATGTTTATGTGCACATGGTTGTTTGGACTGGAGTTGGGCTGAGGCGGGTCCTGCTTTGTGCTGTAGGCCAAGATACCCAGGGTGGACCGGTTGTCCCGAAGGCCCAGCGAGCGGTCCGGATAGGCTGTAGGCCCCAAGAGGGCGGACCAGACGTGCCGAGGCTCGAAGAGTGGACCAGGCCGACTGAAGGCCCGGTACGGGCGGACCAGTCATACTGTAGACTCAGAGAGTGGACCAGGTGGATTGAAGGCCCGGTGCGGGCGGACCAATCACACTGCAGACTCGATGTATGTGGTAAGATTCGGAGAGTGGACCAGGTGGATTGAAGGCCAGGTGCGGGCGGACCAATCACACTGCAGACTCGAGGTATATGGCTAGACTCGGAGGGTGGACCAGGTGGACTGTTGGCCGGTGCGGTGGACCAGTCACACAGTAGACCCGAAGTGCATGGCTGTTCTGTGATTGGATATGTTATGGCGTGTTATGCGTGTATGGTATATGTGGTTGGTATTTTGGGGATATCTTACTAAGCTTTCGGGCTTACAGTTGTGGTTTTATGTTTTTTCAGGTTCTTCAGGAGACCGTGGCAAGGCGAAGGCGTGATCGTACCGCTCCTCGTGTCTATTTTGTGATGAGATTCTGGGAATACTTAAAATAAATTGTATTGAAAACCTTTTTGTAATAACTTTAATGGAATTGGGTTGTTTTCGAAAATTTTAAATTGGTTGGAAATTTTGGTCGTTACAAAATTTGTAGTGAGACCGTACCAATTCGGTTCAGTTTGCGAGGTGAGTTTTCCTCACTGTACTTACGAGTCGAAGGCACCAAGGCCGACCCTTTGGATTGTTATCTTGGTTTATCGTATGATTGTGTATTGTAGTGATCTGTTAGATCTGTATCCTGGTAGATAGGATGATGCTATGCTTAGTGATCTGTAAGATCTGTCTATTTGTTATTGGTTGGTATTTGTATGGTTGTATGTTATATATGTGTGTGTCGACACGGTGTATGTGTGGTTGGGTTGAGGCTGTCCTGCTTTGTGCTGAAGGCCAACAGACCCAGGGCATCCCGAATAGACTGAAGGCCAGTAGGGTGTACCAGTTAGGCTGAAGGCTCGAAGAACGGTCCAGATAGGCTGAAGGCCTGGTCTGGCATGCCAGTCATGTTGTAGGTTCTGTGAGCGTACCAGGTAGACTGTAGGCCATTAGGGCGTTCCAGTTAGACTGAAGACTCTATATGCATGTTGTTTGCTGTTATTGATATGATTATGGGATGTGTTGGTATTTTGGGGGAACTCACTAAGCTTTGGACTTACAGTTTTGGGTTATGTTTCAGGTACCTCAGATGACCGCGGGAAGGAAAAGGCGTGATCATGCACCACGTGTGTTTTTTTTTTTTTTTTTTTTTTTTTTTTTTTTTTTTATGATTTTGGGAAAAATCTTATATTAAAAAAGTTTTGAAAACTATTTTGTAAACAATGATGATTGTGGAATGGTTTCAAAAGTTTAACTTTTTCATGAATTTTATGTATGTTACACTCCCAAATGGTCCTAGTGGTTTCAAAACTTTTAATAAAAGGTTCTTATTGGTCACTCTGTCATCTTTTCTCCGTTAAGTGCTATTTTATTAAAATAATCGAAGGCCATTTACATTATTCCACAACAATAGAGATCATTTTTGAGGTTTTGTCTTATTTAAAAAATGAAACATATTTATTTAATAAACAAAGGGTCCTACCTCTTTTTTTCTTTCTTTCTCTTTCTTTCTTTCTCTCTCTCTCTCTCTCTCTCTCTCTCTCTCTCTCTCTTTCTCTTTCTCTCTCTCTAAAAAACATATGTCCTAAAGCTGTATGCAAACCCGCAACCTATTGGATCTGTTTTTTCTTACAAACTATCAAAATGGTGCTATCATACATGAACAAAATCATTTCCATGAGAAATTAATTCATTTCCGTGTGCTAATCTTTTATATTTGGAATTGAAAAACAATTTCATCTTTTTGGTTTTTGTGCCCTTCGATCTTCAACCTCCATTTCAGATCCGATTTTATATTTAATTTCTTGTGTGTTGTTACGCCTAGATTTCAAGAGCAAACCCATATTTGATCCGAATCATGTTCATCAAAACACATGTATGATCTTCATCTTGTTTGTAAAACCCGTTTCCTGGATTGGATTAGTGTGGGACATTAAGAAGTTAAAGACATGGTTTTGGGAAAAGCCATGGGTCACGATGTGACCATAAGGTCGTCATGACATAATGGTCCAAATTAAGTCACAACATGACAATTAGTTGGTCATGATGGGAGGAGGGTTGGAGCCCAAGCCCATGATCTTTTAGGGTTTGCTTCATATTTAAGCACCCTAAACTCGGTTTTAGGCTTCATTTCTCAGCCTCCATCTCTCTAAAACCTAGAAATCCCAACCCTAGTTCTTCATGGTTGTTTTGGTGCTCTTTTGGGTGAGTTTTGGCTCTTTGAAGAAGAAGAAGAAGACTCCTTGGTTGCATCCTTTTGACAATGAAGCTCCTACCTTATCACCTTGTAGTGCTTTTGGACCCTTTTATGTCATAAAGCTTTTACGTTTATCTTTAATGCATGATAGATCTAAAGTTTATGCTTTCCCTTTTATGGATGGGTTTGGTAACATGCATGGGATCCATAAAGATAGCAACTTTATGGATCATTGATGTATTTCCTTTTAGTATGAGTCCAGATCTGATATTTGGTATTGTTTTAGACTTCAAGCATGAGTCTTGATCTAATTTTTTCCCTTTTATCGACCTAATTGGTGTTCAAGGCATGCATGACTGTAGAGCTTTGATTTTTATGGTCCTTAGGGTTGGGGGAGACCCTCTAGAAAGTCTCAAGGAATGGCTTAAGGGATTAAGAGCTTAATGCTCAAAGCTAGCCAGAGCAGATCTCACGAAGTGAACAATAGCATGTCACGTCGTGAGATGTGGTGTTCGTGACTAGTTTTTCCTTTTCCAGTCACGACGTGACCGTTGGCTGAGGTTGACCATGGTTGACTTTTTGACCATAGATGACTTTTGGTCAATTGAGGGTATTGGATTATAGGCTATGAGGGTACTGTTTGGTCAAAAATCAACTAAGTAGAATCTAAGCAAATTTATGAAAGCATATGATGTTCGTGATTAATCAAGTGTGAAATGAAAATCAAAGTGACACAAGCGAGTTACAAGAAAAGACCTTGATCCTTGATAGGATGTCCGACATAAAATCTTAGGAGGTGATAATGATCACCTTCTTTGATGATTTTATTGATAAAATGTTGAATACATAGATGAATTTATAAATGTAAGTACAAGTATCGTGTATGAGCTCAGTGTGTCCCTAGTGTGCTAGTTACAAGTGCTACTTATTGTCTAATGCTAATAACAAGAAGTCCAATAATTTTAGGATCCTCCAGAATCAGCATATGCACGTTATTCGACTTGGTATTCCAGGTCTTTTTCATGGTTGAGATAACTCTCCATTGAGAATGGGTCTTGTGTTGACTCGTTCTACACATAGGAGAAAAATAATGAAAATATAGTCGTTACAAGTGATAGAATTATTAATGATAATAGTCAGGATCCTAGAATGGGTTTAAGGATCTTTAGGCTTCATAAGTATTTTGTGGATCCTGAATATGAGTCAAGGATCTTGTCCCTAGCTATTGCCCCCAAATTATATGTGCGAAATACAACAGTTAGTGTTTTAAATATTTATAGGTATCATTTTTAAGTAAAAAATTGAAGTAAGAATTTGTAACGGATGGGTAATTTGAACCTCACCGGGTAGATTTCTAGCTGTTGGGAAAGGTCAAATCATCTTTTTACCTCTCATTGATTCCAATATAAGTAAGATATGGAGCTCTTTCAATTTCATCTTACTCTTAACCTTTCTTCCGGAAGATCATCGAACATCATCGAAGGTAGTATTTTTATTCATTTTGCCCTTCTTCCTTCTTAGTTTTCTTTTTATTAAAAATGGTCAAGAAAGGAGCTTCTCTTGGAAACAACATAGCTATACCTGATGATGATTTCGTAGATCAGAAGCTCTTTTCCTATGAGGAAACTTGTACCTTCGATGATGATAGTATTGAAATTCTGAGTTCGAGTGGAACCTTTCCCGCTAGTACTGTCTTTAAGCCTTTTGATGTTAAGATGCAACCCAATTTTAGTTCTTCTGTTTGGGTTTGTTTTCCTGAGTATCCCTTTGCCATAGGCCTTGCATATCCATTTTCCGGGTTCATTTCTGAATTTTTTGACCTCACCAAGATTTCATATATTCAAGCCATGCTAGCGGTTTAGAGGATCCTTTATTGGATTGACAATCTGAATCGCTCCATGAGTCTCAACATTGGTCTAAATGAATTAGCTTATGTTTACCAACTTTCTACCTTTAGAAACTCTTTCATTTTGTTGAAAGTTAAAACCGACGGATCACCTCTTGTACTAAAATCCAAGCATAAAGATGTTGCTTGGAAAAGAAGATACTTTTTCGTAAAACATGACTCAATTTCTGGTGGAGATATTTTACCTCAATCTTGGGTTAAAAGTAGGATTCCTTATTTTCATATTGAGGATCCCAATATTCACACTTCTTATTTTTTTTAATTTTTTGCAACTTTAAAGTTTGACGAATAAATCCCCTCCCCCCCCCCCCCCCCCCCCCCCGACTGAAGACACCGATGATAGGATCAAGAACTTCCTTGCTCTGCATGAGGCTGCCATGACATTCAAGCTCGATCCTTTTAGTCATCAAGGAAGGTCAACCGCTATCATCCCTATGGCCACCGGTAGGTATCCTTGAGCTTTTTTATCTTCAGTTTTTGAGATATTATTAACAATTCTTTGGCTTTCGTAGGATCCAGAGCCACACGCGCAAGTGCTCATTACTCCCTTTTTGATCTTGATACGACCGTGTCAAGCGGCCATATATTTGTGAAGAAATAGAAAAATAGCTCCTCCTTTTCCCCAAAAATGGCCCACATTTATTTGACTATCAAGACTCCGGGATCCCAGAAGAGGAAAACCCCTAAAACCACAAATTTGAACGTGGAAAATCTTAGAGCTGATGATGCACTATAGAGGCTGATCTCATTTTCTTAAGCTGTAGGTGTTAGTGTTGCTTTTGTTTCTTACGCTTTGCCTTTCGCTCTTTCTAATGTAACTCTTGTTCCTGGTCATGTCTCTATAGACTCGAGGATCCCGACTGAGAAGGCCGAAGAGGCTTTAAGTGAACAATGTTAAATTTGTTCCCCGAAGAATTATTGACCCCATTTGATATTTAAGTGCATTTCCCCCTTATATTTCTATCAAGCAAATCGAAAATATACACTTGAAACATTTTGCTTGGAACACCTGCATACACTTGATTTTGGATTTTTTAGAAATAAAATAAAATAAAATAAAATAAAATAAAATAAACATAAATGATAAAATTTAACAAAATTAAATGAAATAAATTAAACTACTATGAACGAAAATACACAAAAGGAAATTAATTAAAAACTTGAAAAACTATTTATTTATTTAATAACTAAAACTTTTAGAAAATAATAAATTTTTTATTTTAGTTATTTATATCTAAAACAAAACTAGAAAAACAAAATAAATATATAAAATACTAAAACTAAGTAAATTTAACAACTAAACATAATTTAAAAAAAGCTAACTAATAAAAAGACGAATTAAGAACTTCTAGAAAAAAAACGAAAATAATAGAAAACAAAATTAAAATTTTGAGAATAAATTTTTATATTTTTATTTAACTTTAAAAAAAAATATTAAAAAATGAATTTTATCCTTTTTTTAAATGTTTTGTTTTTCTTGAGCTGATACCCAAAACAAAATACGTCACCATCCCTTTCCTCTTGCTATTAACAATTTCCATTTCTGTCTTTTGAATTAGTTTTTGACAAAATTACCCTTGAGATTAATTCTAATTTCCTATCTAAGCCACAGGTCACTTCCTGCCATAAAAGTGTGGTTTGATGACACACAGAGGAGTGATGCCACACTCCTTTAGTTATTTTTATGTTTAAATAAATAAATTTTTTAGTTTTAATTAAAAACAAAAGATTCCATAATTAAAAATAAAATCCATTACATTACTTAAAAAAATAACACGATATTAAAAAAAATCCTAGAACATTAGAAAATAAAAAACTAGAAAACTTAAACCTACAACTTAAAAAAACACATCAAATGATTAAAAACTTGGATAAAAGCTATAAATTAAAAACAATCACCGTAACGTTTTTTCACATCTTTCTTCATCGCCAAAACAACTTGAAGCGCATCAACGGTCATATTCGACGTGTACATCGCGAGCACTCTCAGGTCGCTGTCCCTTTGTTTCTGATTCTCTTTATCCGAAGCAAGTTGCAAAAATTTATCAATTCTATCTTTTATGTTTTGCACATTCTCGCCCATTTAAGTCATCCGATTTGACGCTTTGCCCTTACCTTTGTTTTTTTGTTTTGTACTTTCCCATTGGTCGCCGGGGGGGGGGGGGGGGGGGGGGACACTTGAACGGGTTCATCCTCATTGAGGTCGAAACCAACACAAACATCCTATGAAGTGTGTTCGGATTCAGAAGTTTGATCCACTATCGATGTGTTCGTCGCTTGTTTTTATATTTTGCCATTTGTTTTTCCTTTGAGTAGATTCCAAACTTCAAAAAACTTGAAAGTCTTATTTTGCTATTTTTGGTAAATGTTAAAAGCTTTCTCCAAAATCACATCACCACTTTCGCCATTTTTTTCATTGTTGTTTCATATTATTATACAAATCATTAAACAACATGACGTCTTTGTTCATCTTTCCCCATTTTGAGTAAACTGTTGTTTAGAACGAAATGGTTATAGGTTCATTCCTTTGTGGAACCTAGCTCTAATGCGCATCCAAAAAACGATCATGTTTTTGGTCCCCTCCCGTCTTCGCGTCCTTTGAAACGTCAATCCATGATTGTGCTAATACTAACACTTCTTGAGGTTCCACATTTTTGATTCTGCCTTCTCTTTTCTTTTATTTCTTGGTTGACAGGGTTGAGTTTGTGGAACAAATTCTGGTTCGGATTTGAAAATGGATGTTTGTGATTGTGATTGTGGTTATGAAACAAACTCTGGTTGAGAATCAAAAACAAATGATCAAAATCTAGGTCAAATTATGGTTGTGGTTGTGGAAATGGTTGTGTATGGTGTTGTGGTTGTTGGATATGTTGCGGAAAATAAGGAAGCATACCCTCGTAGTGGTAGAAAGGAGGCAAATAAAGTGGTTGATCGAGTGAAGGTATTGGAGTTGTGGTTTACCTAGTGGATGCTTTTTGGTTGGTGAGATTTTTTGTAGGATGACATTTTTGTAGGTTTTAAAATGAAGAAGATTGTAAAAAAATAAAGTGTTTGTGAGTTATTTTGGTTAATATGGTAATGTATTTATAGTGTTAGTAAAAAAATTAAAATTTTAAAATTTTGACCATTTGCAACTATAAAGAAACATTGGCCAATCAAATTCGTCCGAGAAGTGCTCCTTCCCACAACCTTAGTGCGGCCTCAACCGCACCTCTACCGCACCCAGAGGGCGGTGTTTGCGCTTACGTGTCACCGGACTGCGACCTCAGTCGCAGCCTACTCTGTCGAGTCTAAGAACCAATTTGCATGTGACAGTACTTCTCTAGACCTTTAGCTGAAACATCACAACTAAGTTACACGGAATGGGACCAGAATACCCTTCTTATTTCTTTATTTTAAAAGCTCACGAGACTACTCATGCTATATGATAATCATTTTTCGATGCACTCCGAGGTTAAATGCCCATGAATTTTCTTTCCCTGTTTAGATTTCCTCAAGCCAACTTTTGCCACTTTTTACCAACGTCCATGATGACTTCCTTTTGACATCATCTTTTACTTTTCTTAGGTGTTGTTTGTTTTTTTGGAAAAAACATTTTCAGCCCTTTTATTACTGCATGGCGTAGCACACGCGCAACATTTTTCATCTCGCAGCTGTTTGTATTTCAGAAGTCTTCGGATTAAAAAACTTATGTGCGTATTCTTCTTGGCGCAACATTTGTTTTGCCTCTTCCTATCTCTTCCAACCTCTTATTCTTCTTTTTTTCTTGCTAAAATATTGAATATATATTGCTGAAATTTAATTTCACATTTTATTTCGTTTTTTTTTGTTGAATTTTTTTAATATCGAATAATAATAATTTGTTGATGAAATATCATTATTTTATGCTAAAATATCATTATTTTTTTGTTAAAATATAATTTTTTTTTGCTAAAATATCATAAATTCTTGCCGAAATGTCATACATTATTAAATTTTCGGTAATAAAAAACTATATTCGGATTATAAAATCAGTTTATTTTAATTTTTTAATATCTGCAGCAACATGCAGATGTTAAAAAACAAACACGCTTCTTATTACCGTCTGCAGTCGTTTGGTCTATCTTTTCTACTGCAGAAGGTTGCAGAGATGGTTCGCAGACTTTATTGATTTTTGCTTTAGAAAAAGTAAACAGCACCTTAGTCGTTCCAAAGAGATCAAAAATCAAAACAAACAATTGTAGCTTAACAATAAGATAACAATTATGATTCTCTTTTGACATGTCATTGATAAAAGACCAAGAAAATAACAAAAATGCCCTTACTTTGAATTTAAACCCTTGAACAATTATGACAGTAAGAATCCTATATATATTCTTGTGAGAATATCTTTACTCTTTCCATCTCAGCACTAATATAAATATAATCACCATTCACCACCTCACCTTTGCTCAAGTCATCCTCATCCGTATCTTCCAAATCAATCATACACATAAAGCACATGTTCATTCTCATTGCTATTTCTTGTTGATAAGGGTTTCCTCTCGTGACAATCTGCACACCGGAGTTGGCAGAAGACTTGACATATAATATGAATATGTGTCATATAGGCCACTACTCCATAAAACCACAGTGTGTGGGTCAACAGAAATATGCTTTTGAATAGATTTGATGCTGTCAAGGTAATCTCCTTCCGTACAAGATTCCAATCCATCACTGATCAGAGAACGAACTCCAGAAATATCTATGGCTTCCATGGAAACAAGCTCCACAAGTCTATCTGGTGTGCAAACAAGAAACTCCGGCTCACAAGTTTTTAATCTGTGAATTTGATGATCTGTATTGCTTTCTGTTGAGAAGATACAAGGAATAAAAGGTAAGGGGTGGTGAAAGTTACGCCTTCTTTTACCTTATTTGTAATGGTATCAACAGTAGTTGATGCTATCCGATCAACCTGTTCCATTGTACAACTTCCATTTGTCTCCAATACATGTTTGCCACTTGAATATTAACATCTCCAAAAATCAAAGCCCCATGAGTCAAAGAACAGAGGCTTTCCTGGTTCGAAGGCTTTTGGTTCGGAAAAATGAAGAGCTCGGAAGGGAAGGCGGTTGTGAGCATACGATGCATGATGGGAAGAAAAGTTGGCTCATCGCAGCAAAGAGGTGAGGAACTCCGTTGACTGGTTCAAGAATTGGGCTGATGGCATGAAGATATTTTGTGCAATTAGTAAACTTCCCAGTTGTGAGGTCCCACGGAAAATATTCATTAAAAAAATGCAATAGGCTTGAGATAAGGAAAGAATACAGTATCTAGGCTTTGATTTGCTCCTTTTACTGTTACATTCTTGCATTGGACCTGTAGCTATATTATCACTGAATTCGTAGCAACAAATCTTGATAGATCCTCTCACGTGACAAACTTTTTTTTTTTATCTATTCTTAAAAGCTACCTGAAAGGGACTTGACACGCATGTGAACTGAAATGAACTAGTGAACTTGTGTAGCCATAATACCCTTGTAGTCTTGTATGATAACAAAAGTCCTTGCTTCCTTTTAAAAGCTACAATCACTGCTCATGATGCTAGTAACCGGCCGGGACTTTTTTAATGACAAAGCACCATCTTCCATGCCTGTTAAAGCAAGTTTGACATTGACAGGAAAGACATGTGAACTTTATGATACCAGACCAAACAACCTCTGCTGCATGCTTACTCTTTCTATCGACTACTCCTATTCTTGTTAGAAACTTGCGAGATCAATCATTCTTCCCTCTTTGACTTTTGTTTATTTCATAGGCTGAAGAGAACTAGAGAGCCACAAAATGAACTCACTTTTCCATCTATGCCCGAGGAGTAGACAGCCATAGCTATGCAGACGTAATTGATTTGCTTTAAACAATATCAAGCACATCCACAGTGAAGTCCTTTTCAATTTAATTCACCATTTTCTTTTTTAAAATTATTCTAAGAAAACTAATTAAATAACACTTTTGATAAACAAGATTATATATATATATATATATATATATATATATATATATATATATATATATATATATATATATATATATATATATATATATATATATTAAAAAAATAACAATAAAGAAAATTTTATTTATTTTTCAAAGAGAGAAAAACTACAAAAATATGAGCTTCGCAATTTTAGAGTCTTTATCATTTGTCAAAATTTAATGAAAGATTTTAGGAACCCAAATGAATTTGGGTGGTTCAATGTACCTCTCTTTTTTGAAATGTCTCTCACCAAAAGAAAAACCATCAGCTTTAGATTTTTGAAATCATCTCTTCTTTCCGGTTGATTCCCATTTATCTTTCTAACTTATTTTCTTGGCTTTATTCCAGATTGTTGAGAGGAATTCTTGAGAACCTAAACTTGATTCATCTTGCTTAGTTCTGGAACAGGCTTCTTTCGAACCCACATCTTTTTTTGACTTAGTGTGATTTGATTTCCTTTTCTTTACGAATGGTGCTTCGTAGGAAGAGTTAGTGAACCAAGAACATACATTAGAAAACTTACTAGCTTGAGCTCTTCCATTGTTCGGAGTTGATGCTCGAGTTTGAGTCTTGACAGGGTGACATGAAGTCTTCACAACTTGAACAAACTTATCATTGTGAACTGATTCATTAGTGTGTGAGATCTTGACATTGCGAGACTTCTTGGTAGTGCGAGATGAAGTTGAGAGAGTCTGATCAGCTTGTGATTTCTTAGCATGAAGCTTATCAGCGTTAGACTTGTCAATGTGAGAGCTATCATGATGTTCATCAGGGTGAAAACAAGGGTTTCTTGATGATCAACTCTCTCAGGTACGTCTTCTGTTTAAACACTAAGAGGCGAAAAGCTTTTCTTTTTCGTATCTTTTTCTTTTAACTTCTCCTCTAGATCTGATAACTCATTACCATTTCAACCAGCTTCTTCAACACTTTTATATCATCTTGGTTATAATTGATGAAGAATATAGATAGAAGAGCCTTTGGATCATACATCAGATTGAGGCGGTGATGCTGTGGGAGGTTCTGAAATCTCCCTCAGATATAAGGAGTTTCTTGGGTTTGGTAGAGTATTACTGAAGATTTATTCAGGATTTCTCCAAAATTGTAGTACCCCTCACTCGTCTGACGAGGAAATAGATTGATTTCTGGTGGGGCCTTGAGCAACGGTTAGCATTTGAGACCCTTCGGCAGAGACTTTGCAAAGCCCTAGTTTTGACCCTCCCTGAGGGAGTTGAGGATTTTGTGATTTCCTGTGATGCGTCCATCACTGGGTTGGGGACAGTCCTCATGCAGAAAGGACGAACAATAGCTTATGCTTTGCGGCAGCTGAAGCTGCATGAGACAAGGTATCTCACACATGATTTTGAGTTGGGGGCACTGGTTTTTTCCCTCAAGATTTGAAGGCATTACCTTTATGGGGTCCGCTGTACTATCTACACGGATCACAAGAGTTTGAGGCATATTATGGATCAGCCGAATCTGAACATAAGACAACGCAGGTGGCTGGATGTAGTCAAGGATTATGACTGTGAGATCCTTTACCATCCGGGTAAAGCGAACGTGGTGGCGGAAGCCCTGAGCCGCAAGACGGCTAGATGCTTTGTTTTTGGTGTCATGTATGTGGATATCTATGGATTCTCCACTTGTGAGTTTGATTAGGGAGGCTCATATTGAGGGTATTCGACAGGATAATTGGAAGATTAAGAGGATCAGAGGTGAGATTACCAAATTTGTTCCGGACAGTCATGGTTTGTTGACCCGTGCGATCGGGTATGTGTTCCAGTGTCTGGTGGGGTCAAACGAATTATGCTGGAGGAGGCTCATATGTCTCGTTTTTCTATCCATACGGGGCCACCAAGATGTATCGGGATCTGAGGTTGAGTTATTGGTGGTCGTGCATAAAGAGAGAGATCGCCTGGCACGTTGAGAGGCGCTTGACATGTAGGATGGTCAAGGCCGAGCATCAGAGGCCGCATGGCAAGCTGCAACATCTGGAGGTTCCCATGTAGAAATGGGAGTAGATTTTGATGGATTTCATCACCAAGTTGCCAAATACGAAAAAGGGTTTTGATGCTATTTGGGTCATCATGGACCGATTGATCAATAGTGCCCTCTTTCTGGCAATTCGGGAGAGCTCGTCGGCCAAGAAGTTGGCCAATGTGTATATTCACGAGATCGTTGCTCGCCATGGGGTTCTGGTCTCTATTGTTTTAGACCATGATGTTCGGTTCACCTCTCGATTCTGGCAGAAGTTTCAGGAGGAACTGGGCACGAGGCTACATCTTAGCACAACTTATCATCTCCAGATCGATGGCCATAGTGAGTGGATCATTCAGACTCTCGAGGATATGTTGCGAGCATGTGTTATTGATTTTGGTAGGAGTTGGGACTCCTACCTACCGCTTGTAGAGTTCTCCTACAACAACAATTTCTATTCTAGCATTGGTGCTCCGCCTTTTGAGCTCCTGTATGAGCAAAGATGTCGCACCCCGATCTGTTGGGGTGATTTTGGTCACAGAGTCATGGTTCGGATCGAAGTGGTTTTACATCATATAAAGATGATTCAACAGATCAGACAGAGATTGCAGACTGCACAGAGTTAGCAGAAGAGCTATGCCGACCGACGCCGATCTGAGTTGGAGTTTCAGGTCGGTTACATGGTGTTGTTGAAGGCCTCACCTTGTAAAGTTGTCATTCACTTCAGGAAGAGGGGGGAATTTGGGCCCCCAATATATTGGACCATTTCGTGTTATTGTTAGGGTTAGCAAGGTTGCTTATAGATTGGATCTTCCAGAGGAGCCCAGTCAAATTCATAACACTTTCCACATTTCGTAGTTGTGGAAGTGCGTATTGGACGAAGATGCATATCATTGGATGATATTCAGGTTGATGAGCGCCCTAACTATGTCGAGAGACCGGTAGCTATTTTGGAAAGGAAGGTAAAGGTTCTGCGGAGTAAAGAGGTACCTTTAGTAAAGGCACAGTGCCAGCATCGAAGGGGATCTGAGTGGGCCTGGGAGCCGGAGGCTAAGATGCGGGAGCACTATCCGGATTTTTTTTACCGCAACAGGCTTCGAGGACGAAGCCTAGTCCAAGTGGGGGAGAGTTGTAACATCCCAATTTTCAGGTATGAGATTTATTCTTTAAAATGCAGGTTTCCCCTTGGAACTCGTCGAGTTAATGGACTCAACTCTATGTGTTGGAAGGTTTTGGGCCGTGCATCTTTTTGGACCAACTTGACGAGTTGATGAGGAAAACTCGATGAGTTGGCGGCTGGATGAGAAACCCTAATTTTTAGGGTTTGCACCCTATGTGACCTCCTTACGTCTTTGAGGCTGATCTTTTATCAGCCTCCAAACCCTATTATCATCTTTCTGAACCCTAATCTTCATTCCACCTCATTTGGTGAGTTAGAGTGTGGATTTTTGGAGCAAAGAGGGAGAAGATTGGTAGAAGGAGGCGAGGATCTAGCAAGCTATGGTCACATCTGCAGTTTGGCACTCTTTTGGACCATTATAAGTATTCAAGATCCGATTTTTATCTATCTGTGTATCTAGATCTTGAGTTTGGTCTCTTTTCCTCCTTATTCTTGGATGTTGCTATGGATGGACTTCATAAAGGTTGCAACTTTATGAATCTACAGGTCAAGATAGTCTTATAGTGGGTTAGATCTGGCCTTTTGGCAAGCCTTGATGGCATGCATAGAGTTTAGGTCATATTTTCCCTTTTTGACCCATTTTGGGTTCAAGACATGCATTGGACATACATGTCTATAAAGCACCAACCTTTGGAAGGTTTTGAGACTAGAATCTCTTTTGGAAAGGTTAGGTTCCAAATCTCAAGGATTTTGTGCTTGATGGTTAAGCCTTTGAGTTTTCAAGCCTTATGGAAGGGTTCTTAAGCATCAGAATAGTCCCAAAGGACAAAGGACAAAGTTGGAAACTTTATCCTTTTAGACACATTTGGAGTTTAGATCTAAGCCTTAGATTCTGTGGAATCGAAGAATCAGTTGTATGTGTTAAGTTGGGGAAAACTTGGCGAGTTTTCCAGCCAACTCGACAAGTTAGCTAGGGATTTCCCAGACTTTTTGAGTACTATAGAACTCGATGAGTTTAAGAGTTGCACTCTACGAGTTTGGTCAACATGGATTGTTGACCTTGACCGTTGACTTTGACTTTGACCATGGTGGACCAAGTTGGACTTTTGAGGGCATTTTGGGTATTTCGAGATTTTAATGGAATTGGTCACATGGTGGTTGTAGGTATTTAAGTCGGGAGCTGAGATTCAGAGTTGGATCTTATTAGTTTAGCTACTTGTGAGGTGAGTCTTCCTCACTATACTTTCGGGTCAAAGGCACCAAGGTCGGCCCATTGGTTGATAACATGATATTTGTTGATATGATGTATATGGAATAGATATGAATGATAGAATTGATATGCTAGTCTGGTAGATCTGTAGGACTACCTGTGATACTGTCTGTTTATCTGTATATGAAATTATCTGTTATATGTTGACATGTTGTGTGGGTTGGGTTGAGGTTGTACTGCTCCGTGCTGTAACCAACAAACCTTGGAGTATGCCAGATATGAGCTGAGGGCCAGGGAGGGCATGCCAAACTCATACTGAGGGCTCATGAGCATTCCAGATACAACCTGAGGGTCGGGAAGGGCATGCCCGACTCGTACTGAGGGCTTAGCGATATTCAGTCCAAGGACTGATCAGGACGGGGAGCAAGCCAGACATAACCTATGGGTCGAGGACAAGCCAGACTTATGCTATGGGCTCAGGGGTAATCCAGTATGTTAAGCTGTGGACCCATTAGATGTTGTTATTATATTTTGTGCTATTTTTTATATATCGGTATTTTGGGGGAAGTCACTAAGCTTTGAACTTACAGTTTTGGATTATGTTTCAGGTACTTTAGAGGATCGCGGAAAGGTGAAGGCGTGATCATGCACCTCCTCATATTTTGTTTTTACAATTTTGAGATTTCTCTGATGTGAAACTTATTTTGTAAACAATTTGTAAACAATGATGGTTTGTGGTTTATTTTAAAAGTTTAAAATTTTCAAGAATTTTACGAATGTTACAATATAAACACTTTAACACATATATAAACAAATCTAGTTCACAAAGTTTTTATTATCAAACATAAATTTAACAAATATTCGACTTACAGCTGATAAGTAACAACAAGGTAAAATCGTATCAGAAGTAGGATCTGTTGGTATATAGAGATATATTGTTTGGAAAATCCACTTTAAACACCTCACGAATCTAGGCAAGACATCATTCCCTTAAGTAGATCAATTAGTATAATGGTTGGTATTATTGATAAATGTAGTGGTGTTGATTATGATGGCATGTGCGAAATAAGAAAAGATCTAGTAAATCATCATGTAAACTCAAGAACATAAGGAGTAAATAAATCTGTTTAAGCTCATATTAGATATAGAAAGGATATACAAATGGGTTTGTACAAATTTCTCTCTCTAGTCTAACACTCCAAAATGATCATTCTAAATATGAGTGTCAATCACTTCCCATTTATAGGAAAGACAACTCATTTACACATCAATAAGGGTAAAGCACAAATACATTTAAGAGTGACTTTGCACCCTAACATTCTCTCCCTCAAAGTTAGGATTGGATGTCTGGCTTCAATATCCAACAAGCTCACGCGATTAAGACCAAACTCACCCTCAAAATAACACCGGTCTTCAAATCCGCAATGAATACCCAAAAAAACCCGCTTTGAATACCCATCATTGTCTCCCTTTTCATAATCAAAAAATGATTATAAAACCCATTAAGGGTAAGAAGCGCCTGATGAATGAACGATACAATACTCCCCCTTGATGTGTACCAAAAATCAAGCTCCCGAAAAACTTGCACGGAAAAACAATCACTAAAAGCCTCAAAAAATTTCCAATTTGTGAAATTTTTTGGCTTTTTGGGTGAAAGTTGCAAGATTTTTTAAAATCCGGGTAAAAATTGTCAATAATAGAATTCTACAGGGACCCGTTGCGCCAAGAACAACCAAATATGCGAAACTCTCCCCCATTTGCAAAAATGGGTAGAAAATGTAAATTCGCACAAACTGCAGGGACCAGAAATGAATATTCTTTAATTTCTCAGCTATGGAACACCGTTTTCGAAATTTGGTAAAAATTGCCAAACTTTTGAAACTGCTGGGACGACTTTCGAAATTTCTGCCTCTTTCCTTGCAAACCTTCAAAAATCATTCCATTTTCGAATTTGGGTGTAAACTGTCAAACTTTCGAAACTGCATGCATTAATTTCGAAACTTCTTCACAAGTCTTCAAACTTTCGAAAGTATCTCATTATTTCGAAATGGCTTTAAAATGTCCAACATTTGAAACTTTAAGGACTTCTTTCGAAACTTTTATGTTTCTTCCCCATTTTGTTATAGTCGCGAATCGTCAACACCAAACCTTCGAAACTTCAATCTCCAGATCTTCGACTATCGAGTGTCGATTTCCCAAATCACTTGCGAAAGCAAAGCATATGAAGCGCTGAATCATGAACAGTAACATCTTAAACATTCAGCTTCGCTATTAGACATTCCAAAATCATCGACATCAATGGAAAACTTCTGCTTCGCTTTTTAGTATAATGAACAATTTGATTTCAATTCCACAATCAGTCGACCTTAATACAATCAACCAAACAAGTCAATTAGAAACATTCGCTTTTTGAGTTTCATTCCAAGCCAAATCATCGATTTCTCAAAATCGACACCAAATACAATTGATTTCAACCCATCGATACAAAATCTTCGATTTTTATTAGCCCAAAACACCGATATCAAACTATCAACTCCAAACATTTGTCATCAATCATCGACTTCAAAATCGAACCTCAAAATCTTCGATTATCAACTTACCAAAACCAATAAACCACTCGAAATCAAAATCACATCAGAGTCAAACTTCAATTTTGATTTATCTAACTCATTCAATTTCAAACAGTCGACAACAGTTCTTCATTTGCGTTTTGGTGTTCAATTCAAAATGAATCCACATCGACACCAAAAATCATCAAAATCGAATTCAGACTCATCAAAAACTCGTCAACAATACTCAAAATGAAACCATATCCATCTGGTTCTTTTTGATTTTGAATCTTGGAATCATAAGAACCGAGCTTTGACTTTTGAGTTGACTCTTCAATTGAATCAATAATCGACATCTTGATCATAATCAATTTTATGTTTGTACAAACCAAATAAAATCGATTCACAAGATAAATTCTACAATCATCGATTATTAAGAAAGACAATATGAAATTGAATTCGTATAAACACGGTCAAGAACAATGGAACGTACAAGTACTTGAAGCGTGTTAGGAGGAATGAAGTGAATGAGTTTCATATCTGTTAAATTTATGATCTGGGCTTAAACAGTGAAATTGAAACAAAACGGACTAATTAGCTGAACAATATTCGAACAACATTTTTGAGCTCAATGAACATTGAATGCCAAATTTTGACACCTGATGTACAGTAACATTTTGGGCTTTCAATTATGAATCATGAACAGGGAACTGATTTGAAATTATAGAGTTCGAAAATTAAACATTTTTGAGAATGGAATTTTGATCAAAAAACTAATTGGAACCATCAATATGGTTCGAAACGGATTTGATCCGATGAAGCAAATTGATCAAAAATGAAAAAGGCAAAGTACGAATCGAAATCATGGACGTTTTGGAATCCATTTGGGAATTTGTGATAATTTTTTGACGAGTCGAGTTCCATTTTCAACGAGCAAATCAAATTTAGAAGATCTAGTGAATCATCATGTAAACTCAAGAACACAGAGAGTAAATAAATCTGTTTAAGCTCATATTAGATCAAGAAAGGATATACAAATGAGTTTGTACAAATTTCTCTTTCTAGTCTAGCAATCCAAAATGATCATTCTAAATATGAATGTCGCTCACTTCCTATTTATAGGAAAGACAACTCATTTACACATCAATAAGGGTAAAGCACAAATACATCCAAGAGTGACTTTACACCCTAACAATAAATCTTATTTATAAGGTCATAATAATGACTACAAAAATTAATATAAGTTATATTAAAGTACTATAAGCATAACACAACTTACAGGTTGTTTAGCGAACAACTTAGAAAGTCACGGACAACACTTCGTTCTATTGGCTTTACATCGCTGCAGCACTTCGTCGCGATACTTTAGTACTCCGAAAAGTCAGTTTTTTTGATAGAGAAAGACTTACTAGAGAGAGTAACCTAAAACCGAGGGGGGCTAGGCTCACTATTTATAGACTCCTGGATATAGGGTGCAACTAAAGAGTAGGGAATAAAGTTTCGCTCATATCTTTCGCATGCGAGCTCTATTTGTGACCTTTCTATATCCCTAGTTAATAATTCCATAGACTTTGTCTAACGATAGACAAATATTTATTTTGTACTCTATGACACATACCTAGTACTGTGTCGTTACGGAAAATTATAACTTTCTCATACAAAGTCAAAGTCAAATCCAGACGTTCTTTTTATGCAAAATCTTGTATTCATGAAGACTTTGACTTTTCTTTAAATTACTTTGGATAAAAAACAACCTATCTTCAGTTCACTTTTTATGATGCATATTGTCGTATCGTGTTGACTGCGCAAGTTAGATAAATCATAACTTTCTCAAACGCAGTTAGATTTGGGTGTTCTTTATATCCACGTGCTCGTGGTTACGGTCTCTAAGATTTTCGTTTAGATTATTTATCATAGATAATCTTTTATTTTTACATTTTATTTTATCGGTTAGCAATAAATTTAATATCAAGGTTTTTACAAATATTATAACATGTATATGATAAAGATTTATTATCTCGTAACATGTATGAAGAACAATTACTCTAATCAACGATTTTAATTCTTCGATAAAATGTATAACTATTATTATTATTATACCTTAAAAGTGTATCCCAAATTTGCGAACATTACAAACAATGAACTATTTTAAATCATCGAATCAATGAACTTCTTGACCATTAGATAACATTTGATCAAGTTTCAAAAAAGAATGTACATTTAAAGGTTGTACATGCACCTGATTATAATTAAAAACCAACCTATTTCTATAGTTTTTTTTTGTTTTTATTTAGATTTAATATATATATATATATATATATATATATATATATATATATATATATATATATATATATATATATATATATATATCAAAATTCATAATTTTTCATCATATTTCCATAGACATCCATACAGATATATAAAATATTATTTTTGTTTTCGAAAAAAACCCTACTTCATTTTATTGTTTTTATAATATTTACGGTCATATCTTATCGAAAAAAATGGAATATATATATATATATATATATATATATATATATATATATATATATATATAAATTCATAATTTTTGGAACACTTTAAATACACATTCATATCAACGTAAAAAAAATTAGTTTCTTTTTATACAGATCAGATTCATACTATGAATTAGATTCTCGCTGTCAATCTAAGCTACATAAAATTTTGTTTTTAGCATTCACAATGTGAGTCAGACTTAATATTTCAACACTTTGACCATTCATAAATTAAATTATAGAAATTTACATAAGAATCAAAATATATTTCTTTATAATTTTATAATATTTTTAATTTTTATTGAATATATTCATACTATAAATCTGAAGTGCATATAATTCAATTTTTATGATTCACAATGTGAATCTAAGTTGCTATTATTCACATTGTGAATATACATCGGTTTGTTGTATTTTTTTCAATATTTAGGTTTAATTTTTTTTTTCAATAAACTAAATATACCAAAATTTTCAATTTTTGTCCTCTATAAATAGATATCCATATAGATATAGAAAAAAAAAATTAGTTTTTTTTCACTTTGTTGGTTAGATTCACACTATGAATCTGAACTACATGTGTACCTCAGCTTCAACATTCACAATGTAAATCTGAACTAAAATTTTATTTTATTTTTTATTTATATATTTTTACATCCATATGAGTATATTTAAAGAGTACCAACAATTTTCAATTTTGATATATATATATATATATATATATATATATATATATATATATATATATATATATATATGTTTCGGTGTGTATGTGTGTGTGTTATTTTTTTCGAGAAAGAGCCTATACATTTGAAAATCTACAAAACAAAAAAAGTTTTTCTAAAAAAATATATTTCTCTATATCAATATGGACTTCTATGGAAAGAGGATAAAAAATTATGCATTTTAGTATATATTCAGTTTTTTCGATAAAATGTTAGTGATAAAAATAAAAATACTAAAAAAAAAGAAGTGAGTTTTTTGTTATAATCTAGTGCATATATCTAAGTGATGAAAATCTATGAATAAGATTGGTTCTTTGGTTCCAAGTTTTCAAATGGTTCATTGTTGAACTAATATATATATATATATATATATATATATATATATATATATATATATATATATATACACACACACACACACACACACATATATATATATATATATATATATAGTGAGAGAGAGAGAGAGAAAGAAAAGTTGGATCGGGTGCGTACTAAAAATTTAGGGAGGAATGCAAGGAGAAATTGTTGGGAATAAAACCCTAATTGTGATTTGATGAACAAGATGCGAAAAATAAGAACAAACACAAATATGAAGATTAGGTCGAATGATCACTCGATTTATTGAATTGTGAGGAACAAATTACACTTAAGAAATAAGAATCTAACTCTACAAGAAACCTCACAACGTGGCGGCTACATTTTGCCTCTCTCTTAACCCTAATTGTGAATAATACATGACTATTTATAGGGAAAAGACAAGTCTTGGGCTTTTAACCTACACTTAATTAATGGGGCCCATTGCCATCATCCATGGAATGCTTTGAAACCCTACAGTCTCCCCCTCAAAATATGGCATGGATAACAATGCTTTGACTTCCAAAACAAGCATCTAGCAAATAAAAAGATCTTGCAATGAGGAATAGATGAAGCAATCCACGGATCTTGATTCTTCAATAGTCTTCAAACACGGGCTCTAGGATATATAAACCAAGCACTGAAGTAATGTTTTTAAACTTCATTTTCGAATGTAATCCCAAAAAAATCTTCATGAAAACCAAACCCGCCATAAAAACCCATTTCAGAAGAAAGAAACCGAATCACTTCTTGTCTTTGAAGAGCTCCCCCTCCAAGTCACAATGATCTTCAAATAAGCTAATGATATAAGCCACTAAAAATTATCATGTAACAACCCAAATTTTAAGATTCGTAACACCACTTGATCGAGAAAATACTAGAAGTCGGAGATATAACAAGTCCTTAGAAGAGTTCGACGAAGAATTGCTACTGTGAAGGATAGTTCTCTGCAAAAGCTTTAGAAGAGTTCGATGAAGAACTGCTACTGTAAAAGCTACCTTCATAATTTTGCCACAAGCCTTATAAAAAATCTTCAAATTTGAAAAGTCACAAATCCAATTTCGAGTGGCCATACCAAATTCTCCCCCGATTTATAATAAAAAATGTGATTATAAAGCCTTCAAATGGTCATGAGACTGATCTTGAATGGATAAAAAATTACTATGCTCCCCCGTGACAAAATGATATACACAATGAAGTATAAAATCCGAAAAAGTCGTTAAAATTTGGCGTTATCATGAAAAATGACTTTCCGAACAGCCAACACTTGATGGCATCTTTATTTTGCTGTTAACGAAAAAATATGTGCGTTAAAAAATCCAAAACTGTTCACCGGCCCTCAAATTTGTAAACTTTTCTGAGTATTGGGAAAAAACTGTCACTTGCTGAAAGACAGGGGCTGGAATGGTAATTCTGCATCAATATACCCCTTTATTTGTAACAAAATCTGGAAATGGTCCAAAACTGCCAAGGCATGAAAAGTATAAGGACCAGATCGTCAAATTCCTGAAGTTGTAGGGACCAAGTGTGAAACTTTGGGTTATCTTCTTCCCCACAACGACTCAAACTAATGGTCACAAGCGAAACCACAGATAGAAACCGATCATCAAATAATGTCGATGGACTCTTTCATTTTCTTCCTTATGCTCGTATCCGAGTCCAATTGTGCCACCGTTCGTTCCAAGTACACCCAAAGAAAATATCCCTTCTTTCATTCCAAGTTCTAATAAACAAACTCAAGTTCGTTCCAGGTTCGTTACAAGTTCATTGATACAAAAGCGAAACTGAGCATCACGATGCGAACAAAGAGCGAAACCTTAGCCAAGCCGAAGCACAGGTTCGCTTTCCCCTCTTTCGTTCCAAGGCAACAGATGAACCAATCATAGATTCGCTTCTGAATCAAAAGATCTTACTAGAAAAATGCGCCTAGTTTCGTTCGTTCGCAAATAGCTTAATTTTGACTTTGGTTTGACTGTAGTTTTTCCCGATTGAGTCCCAATTTCATTCACAGGTTGTTGAGACGAATTCTAAAACAGGTTCGCTGAGAGTCACGGACAACAAACGTTCGCAGGAAAGCTCACAATTTTGACAATGAAATCTGATTCCGATGGCAGATGAAAGATGCGCTTCCGATACCTGTACTTCCAATCCAATTACACCGTTCATAGATTAATAATTCCAATTTTGACCTTTTGCTTTACTTACAAGAGCACCGAATTAATCATTCCGATTCAAATCCAATCCCGATACCATTTGTTCTTAACATCACATCCCTGATTGTAGTCACGATTTTGATTAAGATTGCAGTCCCAATTTTGAATATTTCAATTTTGACCATCGACTCGAGATACGGTGTTGTTCATCCGATAATCATCAGTTCATCATCAGAATTCGAAATTTCCATTGGATAAACACCCAATTAAGATGTGGAACAGATTAAGCAAATTGATTCAAACACTATAATCAAATAAAATAGAGATCGATTTTGAGAATGAAACTCTTTTGAAACTTTGACTCAAGAACAGAAATCGATAATAAATGATTAAATAGAGTCTTGAATCATGATTTCAATCAGAATATGAGAACGAATTGCGAAATCGAGAGTGCCGATGCGTGAATCAGAACGTGCGACTATAAAGAACGACATATTGGTTTAAATCAATGAACAAAAATCAATATACATTGGATCAAAACACATTAACAATAATCGGAAGAAACTGGGGGTTAGTAACATTTAAAAGAACAAATCAATGGGCTAAACACAAGAAAATAAAACTGTCAGCATCAAACGAATGACCAGATCCAAAAAAAAATATATTTGAACAGAAAAACGAATCGGATAGATACAATATCAGATGAACAATAGAAGAACAACATAAATCTCCATGAACAGTAACTTGAACAGAAATCTTGATTCCATACCGCCAAAACACCAATAATCTTCAATATATGTGCAAAAAATCATCAAATCAAGAACCAATATTTCAAAAACCAATAGATCTTCAAAGACCTCTCTGATACCACCTGTTGGGAAAAAATCCCTAATTGTGATTTGATGAATAAGATGCAGAAAATAAGAACAAACAAAAATATGAAGATTAGGTCGAATGATCACTCGATTTATTGAATTGTGAAGAACAAATTACACTTAAGAAATAAGAATCTAACTCTACAAGAAACCTCACAACGTGGCGGCTACATTTTGCCTCTCTCTTAACCCTAATTGTGAATAATACATGACTATTTATAGGGAAAAGACAAGTCTTGGGATTTTAACCTTCACTTAATCAAGGAGGCCCATTGCCATCATCCATGGAATGCTTTGAAACCCTACAATCTCCCCCTCAAAATATGGCAAGGATGACAATGCTTTGACTTCCAAAACAAGCATCTAGCAAATAAAAAGATCTTGCAATGAGGAATAGATGAAGCAATCCACGAATCTTGATTCTTCAATAGTTTTGAAACACGGGCTCTAGGATATATAAACCAAGCACTGAAGTAATGTTTTTAAACTTCATTTTCGAATGTAGTCCCAAAAAAACCTTCATGAAAACCAAACCCGCCATAAAAACCCATTTCAGAAGAAGGAAACCGAATCACTTCTTGTCTTTGAAGAGCTCCCCATCCAAGTCATAATGATCTTCAAATAACCTAATGATATAAGCCACTAAAAATTATCATGTAACCACCCAAATTTTAAGATTCGTTACGCCACTTGATCGAGAAAATACTAGAAGTCGGAGATATAACAAGTCCTTAGAAGAGTTCGACGAAGAACTGCTACTGTGAAGGATACTTCTCTGCAAAAGCTTTAGAAGAGTTCGATGAAGAACTGCTACTGTAAAAGCTACCTTCATAATTCTGCCACAAGCCTTATCAAAAGTCTTCAAACTTGAAAATTCACAAATCCAATTTCGAATGGACATATCAAATTCTACCCCGATTTATAATCAAAAATGTGATTATAAAGCCTTCAAATGGTCATGAGAATGATCTTGAATGGATAAAAAATTACTATGCTCCTCCGTGACAAAATGATATACACAATGATGTATAAAATCTGAAAAAGTCGTGAAAATTTGGCGTTATCATGAAAAACAACTTTCTGAACCGCCAAGACTTGATGAAATCTTTGTTTTGCTGTTAACGAAAAAATATGTGCGTTAAAAAATCCAAAATTGTTCACCGGCCCTCAAATTTGTAAGCTTTTCTGAATATTGGGCAAAAACTATCACTTGCTGAAAGACAGGGGCTGGAATGGTAATTCTGCATCCGTATACCCCTTTATTTGTAACAAAATCTGCAAATGGTCCAAAACTGCCAAGGCATGAAAAGTATAAGGGCCAGATCGTTAAATTCTTGAAGTTGCAGGGACCAAGTGTGAAACTTTGAGTTATCTTCTTCCCCATAACGACTCAAACTAATGGTCACAAGCGAAACCACAGATAAAAACCGATCATCAAATAACGTCGATTGACTCTTTCATTTTCTTCCTTATGTTCGTATCTGAGTCCAATAGTACCGTTCGTCCCAAGTACACCCAAAGTGAATATCCCTTCTTTCATTCCAAGTGCTTTCGTTCCAAGTGCTAATAAACTAACTCAAGTTCGTTTCAGTTTCGTTCCATGTTCATTGATACAAAAGCGAAACTGTGCATCACGACGCGAACACAGAGCGAAATCTTAGCCACGCCGAACCACAGGTTCGCTTTCCCCTCTTTCGTTCCAAGGCAACAGACGAACCTAATTGTAAATTTGCATATGAATCAAAAGATCGTGGGAGAATAACGAGCCTAGTTTCATTCGTTCGTAAATAGCTTAATTTTGACTTTGGTTTGACTGTAGTTTTTCCTGATTGAGTCCCAATTTCATTCACAAGTTGTTGAGACGAATTCGAACACTGGTTCGCTGCGAGTCATGGACAACAAACGTTCGCAGGTAAGCTCACAATTTTGACAATGAAATCTGATTCCGATGGCGCTTCCGATACCTGTACTTCAAATCCAATTACACCATTCATAGATTAATTTAATGAACAAAAATCAATATACGTTGGCTCAAAACACATTAACAATAATCGGAAGAAACTGGGGTTAGTAACAGTTAAAAGAACAAATCAATGGGCTAAACACAAGAAAATAAAACTGTCAGCATCAAACGAATGACCAGATCCAAAAAAAATTATCTAAACAGAAAAACGAATCGGATTGATACAATACCAGATGAACAGAAAAAGAACAACATAAATCTCCATGAACAGTAACTTGAACAGAAATCTTGATTCCATACCGCCAAAACACCAATAATCTTCAATATATGTGCAAAAAATCATCAAATCAAGAACCGATACTTCAAAAACCAATAGATCTTCAAAGATCCGCTCTGATACCACTTGTTGGGAATAAAACCCTAATTGTGATTTGACGAATAAGATGCAGAAAATAAGAACAAACACAAATATGAAGATTAGGTCGAATGATCACTCGATTTATTGAATTGTGAGGAACAAATTACACTTAAGAAATAAGAATCTAACTCTACAATAAACCTCACAACGTGGCGGCTACATTTTGCCTCTCTCTTAACCCTAATTGTGAATAATACATGACTATATATAGGGAAAAGACAAGTCTTGGGCTTTTAACCTTCACTTAATCAAGGGGGCCCATTGCCATCATCCATGGAATGCTTTGAAACCCAACAATCTCCCCCTCAAAATATGGCAACGATGATAATGCTTTGACTTCCAAAACAAACATCTAGCAAATAAAAAGATCTTGTAATGAGGAATAGATGAAGCACTCCACGAATCTTGATTCTTCAATAGTCTTCAAACACGGGCTCTAGGATATATAAACAAAGCACTGAAGTAATGTTTTTAAACTTCATTTTCAAATGTAATCCTAAAAAAATCTTCATGAAAACCAAACCCACCATAAAAACCCATTTCCGAAGAAAGAAACCGAATCACTTCCTGTCTTTGAAGAGCTCCCCCTCCAAGTCACAATGATCTTCAAATAAGCTAATGATATAAGCCACGAAAAATTATCATGTAACAACCCAAATTTTAAGATTCGTCACGCCACTTGATCGAGAAAATACTAGAAGTCGGAGATATAACAAGTCCTTAGAAGAGTTCGACGAAGAACTGCTACTGTGAAGGATACTTCTCTACAAAAGCTTTAGAAGAGTTCGATGAAGAACTGCTACTGTAAAAGGTACCTTCATAATTCTGCCACAAGCCTTATCAAAAATCTTCAAATTTGAAAATTCACAAATCCAATTTCGAATGGCCATATCAAATTCTACCCCGATTTATACTAAAAAATGTGATTATAAAGCCTTCAAATGGTCATGAGAATGATCTTGAATGGATAAAAAATTACTATGCTCCCCCATGACAAAAATGATACACACAATGAAGTATAAAATCTGAAAAAGTCGTGAAAATTTGGCGTTATCATGAAAAACAACTTTCCGAACTGCCAAGACTTGATGGAATCTTTATTTTGCTATTAACGAAAAAATATGTGCGTTAAAAAAATCCAAAACAGTTCACCGGCCCTCAAATTTGTAAACTTTTATGAATATTGGGCAAAAACTATCACTTGCTGAAAGACAGGGGCTTGAATGGTAATTCTACATCAGTATACCCCTTTATTTGTAACAAAATCTGCAAATGGTCCAAAATGGCCAAGGCATGAAAAGTATAAGGACCAAATCGTCAAATTCTTCAAGTTGCAGGGACCAAGTGTGAAACCTTGAGTTATCTTCTTCCCCACATGCGCTTCTGATACCTCTACTTAAAATCCAATTACACCGTTCATAGATTAATAATTCCAATTTTGACCTTTTGCTTTACTCACAAGAGCACCGAATTAATCATTCCGATTAAAATCCAATCCCGATACCATTTGTTCTTAACATCACATCCCTGATTGTAGTCACGATTCTGATTTAGATTGCAGTCCCAATTTTGAATTTTATGATTTTGACCATCGACTTGAGATACGGTGCTGTTCACCCGATCATCATCAGTTCATCATAAGAATTCGAAATTTCCATTAGAAAAACACCCAATTAAGATGTGGAACAGATTAAGCAAATTGATTCAAACACCATAATCAAATAAAATCAAGATTGATTTTGAGAATGAAACTCTTTTGAAACTTTGACTCAAGAACAGAAATCGATAATAAATGATTAAATAGAGTCTTGAATCATGATTTCAATCAGAATATGAGAACGAATTGTGAAATCGAGATCCAACATTCACAGTTTTGAGATGTGCCGATGCGTGAATCAGAATGTGTGACTATAAAGAACGACATATTGGTTTAATTCAATGAATAAAAATCAATATACTTTGGCTCCAAACACATTAACAATAATCGGAAGAAACTGGGGTTAGTAACAGTTAAAAGAACAAATCAATGGGCTAACACACAAGAAAATAAAACTGTCAGCATCAAACGAATGACTAGATCCAAAAAAAAATATTTGAATAGAAAAACGAATCAGATTGATAAGATACCAGATGAACAGTAGAAGAACAACATAAATCTCCATGAACAGTAACTTGAACAGAAATCTTGATTCCATACCGCCAAAACACCAATAATCTTCAATATATGTGCAAAAAATCATCAAATCAAGAACCGATACTTCAAAAACCAATAGATCTTCAAAGATCCGCTCTGATACCACTTGTTGGGAATAAAACCCTAATTGTGATTTGACGAATAAGATGCAGAAAATAAGAACAAACACAAATATGAAGATTAGGTCGAATGATCACTCGATTTATTGAATTGTGAGGAACAAATTACACTTAAGAAATAAGAATCTAACTCTACAATAAACCTCACAACGTGGCGGCTACATTTTGCCTCTCTCTTAACCCTAATTGTGAATAATACATGACTATATATAGGGAAAAGACAAGTCTTGGGCTTTTAACCTTCACTTAATCAAGGGGGCCCATTGCCATCATCCATGGAATGCTTTGAAACCCAACAATCTCCCCTTCAAAATATGGCAACGATGATAATGCTTTGACTTCCAAAACAAGCGTCTACCAAATAAAAAGATCTTGCAATGAGGAATAGATGAAGCACTCCACGATCTTGATTCTTCAATAGTCTTCAAACACGGGCTCTAGGATATATAAACCAAGCACTGAAGTAATGTTTTTAAACTTCATTTTCAAATGTAATCGCAAAAAAATCTTCATGAAAACCAAACCACCATAAAAATCCATTTCCGAAGAAAGAAACCGAATCACTTCCTGTCTTTGAAGAGCTCCCCCTCCAAGTCACAATGATCTTCAAATAAGCTAATGATATAAGCCACTAAAAATTATCATGTAACAACCCAAATTTTAAGATTCGTCACGCCACTTGATCGAGAAAAACTAGAAGTCGGAGATATAACAAGTCCTTAGAAGAGTTCGACGAAGAACTGCTACTGGGAAGGATACTTCTCTGCAAAAGCTTTAGAAGAGTTCGATGAAGAAATCCTACTGTAAAAGCTACCTTCATAATTCTGCCACAAGCCTTATCAAAAATCTTCAAATTTTAAAATTCACAAATCCAATTTCGAATGGCCATATCAAATTCTACCCCGATTTATAATAAAAAATGTGATTATAAAGCCTTCAAATGGTCATGAGAATGATCTTGAATGGATAAAAAATTACTATGCTCCCCCATGACAAAAATGATACACAGAATGAAGTATAAAATCCGAAAAAGTCGTGAAAATTTGGCGTTATCATGAAAAACAACTTTCCGAACCGCCAAGACTTGATGGAATTTTTATTTTGCTGTTAACGAAAAAATTTGTGCGTTAAAAAAATCCAAAACTGTTCACCGGCCCTCAAATTTGTAAACTTTTATGAATATTGGGCAAAAACTATCACTTGCTGAAAGACAGGGGCTTGAATGGTAATTCTGCATCAGTATACCCCTTTATTTGTAACAAAATATGCAAATCGTCCAAAACTGCCAAGGCATGAAAAGTATAAGGACCAGATCGTCAAATTCTTGAAGTTGAAGGGACAAAGTGTGAAACCTTGAGTTATCTTCTTCCCCACAACGACTCACACTAATGGTCACAAGCGAAACCACAGATAAAAACCGATCATCAAATAACGTCGATTGACTCTTTCATTTTCTTCTTTATGTTCGTATCCGAGTCCAATAGTACCGTTCGTCCAAAGTACACCCAAAGTGAATATCCCTTCTTTCATTCCAAGTGCTTTCGTTCCAAGTGCTAATAAACTAACTCAAGTTCGTTCCAGTTTCGTTCCAAGTTCAATGATACAAAAGCGAAACTGAGCATCACGTCGCGGACAAAGAGCGAAATCTTAGCCACGCCGAACCACAGGTTCGCTTTCCCTTCTTTCGTTCCAAGGCAACAGACGAACCCAATTGTAAATTCGCTACTGAATCAAAAGATCGTGGGAGAATAACGAGCATATATTCGTTCGTTCGCAAATAGCTTAATTTTGACTTTGGTTTGACTGTAGTTAAGTTGAGCCAAGATTCCGATGGCAGATGAAACATGCGCTTCTGATTCCTGTACTTAAAATCCAATTACACCGTTCATAGATTAATAATTCCAATTTTGACCTTTTGCTTTACTCACAAGAGCACCGAATTAATCATTCCGATTAAAATCCAATCTTGATACCATTTGTTCTTAACATCACATCCCTGATTGTAGTCACGATTCTGATTTAGATTGCAGTCCCAATTTTGAATTTTACGATTTTGACCATCGACTCGAGATACGGTGCTGTTCACCCGATCATCATCAGTTCATCATAAGAATTCGAAATTTCCATTAGAAAAACACCCAATTAAGATGTGGAACAGATTAAGCAAATTGATTCAAACACCATAATCAAATAAAATCAAGATTGATTTTGAGAATGAAACTCTTTTGAAACTTTGACTCAAGAACATAAATCGATAATAAATGATTAAATAGAGTCTTGAATCATGATTTCAATCAGAATATGAGAACGAATTGTGAAATCGAGATCCAACATTCACAGTTTTGAGATGTGCCGATGCGTGAATCAGAATGTGCGACTATAAAGAACGACATATTGGTTTAATTCAATGAACAAAAATCAATATACTTTGGCTCCAAACACATTAACAATAATCGGAAGAAACTCGGGTTAGTAACAGTTAAAAGAACAAATCAATGGGTTAACACACAAGAAAATAAAACTGTCAGCATCAAACGAATGACTAGATCCAAAAAAAAATATTTGAACAGAAAAACGAATCAGATTGATAAGATACCAGATGAACAGTAGAAGAACAACGTAAATCTCCATGAACAGTAACTTGAACAGAAATCTTGATTCCATACCGCCAAAACACCAATAATCTTCAATATATGTGCAAAAAATCATCAAATCAAGAACCGATACTTCAAAAACCAATAGATCTTCAAAGATCCGCTCTGATACCACTTGTTGGGAATAAAACCCTAATTGTGATTTGACGAATAAGATGCAGAAAATAAGAACAAACACAAATATGAAGATTAGGTCGAATGATCACTCGATTTATTGAATTGTGAGGAACAAATTACACTTAAGAAATAAGAATCTAACTCTACAATAAACCTCACAACGTGGCGGCTACATTTTGCCTCTCTCTTAACCCTAATTGTGAATAATACATGACTATATATAGGGAAAAGACAAGTCTTGGGCTTTTAACCTTCACTTAATCAAGGGGGCCCATTGCCATCATCCATGGAATGCTTTGAAACCAAACAATCTCCCCCTCAAAATATGGCAACGATGATAATGCTTTGACTTCCAAAACAAGCATCTAGCAAATAAAAAGATCTTGTAATGAGGAATAGATGAAGCACTCCACGAATCTTGATTCTTCAATAGTCTTCAAACACGGGCTCTAGGATATATAAACCAAGCACTGAAGTAATGTTTTTAAACTTCATTTTCAAATGTAATCCTAAAAAAATCTTCATGAAAACCAAACCCACCATAAAAACCCATTTCCGAAGAAAGAAACCGAATCACTTCCTGTCTTTGAAGAGCTCCCCCTCAAAGTCACAATGATCTTCAAATAAGCTAATGATATAAGCCACGAAAAATTATCATGTAACAACCCAAATTTTAAGATTCGTCACGCCACTTGATCGAGAAAATACTAGAAGTCGGAGATATAACAAGTCCTTAGAAGAGTTCAACGAAGAACTGCTACTGTGAAGGATACTTCTCTACAAAAGCTTTAAAAGAGTTCGATGAAGAACTGCTACTGTAAAAGGTACCTTCATAATTCTGCCACAAGCCTTATCAAAAATCTTCAAATTTGAAAATTCACAAATCCAATTTCGAATGGCCATATCAAATTCTACCCCGATTTATAATAAAAAATGTGATTATAAAGCCTTCAAATGGTCATGAGAATGATCTTGAATGGATAAAAAACAACTTTCCGAACCGCCAAGACTTGATGGAATATTTATTTTGCTGTTAACGAAAAAATATGTGCGTTAAAAAAATCCAAAACTGTTCACCGGCCCTCAAATTTGTAAACTTTTATGAATATTGGGCAAAAACTATCACTTGCTGAAAGACAGGGGCTTGAATGGTAATTCTGCATCAGTATACCCCTTTATTTGTAACAAAATCTGCAAATGGTCCAAAATGGCCAAGGCATGAAAAGTATAAGGACCAAATCGTCAAATTCTTCAAGTTGCAGGGACCAAGTGTGAAACCTTGAGTTATCTTCTTCCCCACAACGACTCAAACTAATGGTCACAAGCGAAACCACAGATAAAAACCGATCATCAAATAACGTCGATTGACTCTTTCATTTTCTTCTTTATGTTCGTATCCGAGTCCAATAGTACCGTTCGTCCCAAGTACACCCAAAGTGAATATCCCTTCTTTCATTCCAAGTGCTTTCGTTCCAAGTGCTAATAAACTAACTCAAGTTCGTTCCAGTTTCGTTCCAAGTTCAATGATACAAAAGCGAAACTGAGCATCACGACGCGGACAAAGAGCGAAATCTTAGCCACGCCGAACCACAGGTTCGTTTTCCCTTCTTTCGTTCCAAGGCAACAGACGAACCCAATTGTAAATTCGCTACTGAATCAAAAGATCGTGGGAGAATAACGAGCATAGATTCGTTCGTTCGCAAATAGCTTAATTTTGACTTTGGTTTGACTGTAGTTAAGTTGAGCCAAGATTCCGATGGCAGATGAAACATGCGCTTCTGATTCCTGTACTTAAAATCCAATTACACCGTTCATAGATTAATAATTCCAATTTTGACCTTTTGCTTTACTCACAAGAGCACCGAATTAATCATTCCGATTTAAATCCAATCCCGGTACCATTTGTTCTTAACATCACATCCCTGATTGTAGTCACGATTCTGATTTAGATTGCAGTCCCAATTTTGAATTTTACAATTTTGACCATCGACTTGAGATACGGTGCTGTTCACCCGATCATCATCAGTTCATCATAAGAATTCGAAATTTCCATTAGAAAAACACCCAATTAAGATGTGGAACATATTAAGAAAATTGATTCAAACACCATAATGAAATAAAATCAAGATTGATTTTGAGAATGAAACTCTTTTGAAACTTTGACTCAAGAACAGAAATCGATAATAAATGATTAAATAGAGTCTTGAATCATGATTTCAATCAGAATATGAGAACGAATTGTGAAATCGAGATCCAACATTCACAGTTTTGAGATGTGCCGATGCGTGAATCAGAATGTGCGACTATAAAGAACGACATATTGGTTTAATTCAATGAACAAAAATCAATATACTTCGGCTCGAAACACATTAACAATAATCGGAAGAAAGTGGGGTTAGTAACAGTTAAAAGAACAAATCAATGCGCTAACACACAAGAAAATAAAACTGTCAGCATCAAACGAATGACTAGATCCAAAAAAAAAAATATTTGAACAGAAAAACGAATCGGATTGATACAATACCAGATGAACAGTAGAAGAACAACATAAATCTCCATGAACAGTAACTTGAACAGAAATCTTGATTCCATACCGCCAAAACACCAATAATCTTCAATATATGTGCAAAAAATCATCAAATCAAGAACCGATACTTCAAAAACCAATAGATCTTCAAAGATCCGCTCTGATACCACTTGTTGGGAATAAAACCCTAATTGTGATTTGACGAATAAGATGCAGAAAATAAGAACAAACACAAATATGAAGATTAGGTCGAATGATCACTCGATTTATTGAATTGTGAGGAACAAATTACACTTAAGAAATAAGAATCTAACTCTACAATAAACCTCACAACGTGGCGGCTACATTTTGCCTCTCTCTTAACCCTAATTGTGAATAATACATTACTATATATAGGGAAAAGACAAGTCTTCAGCTTTTAACATTCACTTAATCAAGGGGGCCCATTGCCATCATCCATGGAATGCTTTGAAACCCTACAATCTCCCCCTCAAAATATGGCAACGATGATAATGCTTTGACTTCCAAAACAAGCATCTAGCAAATAAAAAGATCTTGTAATGAGGAATAGATGAAGCACTCCACGAATCTTGATTCTTCAATAGTCTTCAAACACGGGCTCTAGGATATATAAACCAAGCACTGAAGTAATGTTTTTAAACTTCATTTTCAAATGTAATCCTAAAAAAATCTTCATGAAAACCAAACCCACAATAAAAACCCATTTCCGAAGAAAGAAACCGAATCACTTCCTGTCTTTGAAGAGCTCCCCCTCCAAGTCACAATGATCTTCAAATAAGCTAATGATATAAGCCACGAAAAATTATCATGTAACAACCCAAATTTTAAGATTGGTCACGCCACTTGATCGAGAAAATACTAGAAGTCGGAGATATAACAAGTCCTTAGAAGAGTTCGACGAAGAACTGCTACTGTGAAGGATACTTCTCTACAAAAGCTTTAGAAGAGTTCGATGAAGAACTGCTACTGTAAAAGGTACCTTCATAATTCTGCCACAAGCCTTATCAAAAATCTTCAAATTTGAAAATTCACAAATCCAATTTCGAATGGCCATATCAAATTCTACCCCGATTTATAATAAAAAATGTGATTATAAAGCCTTCAAATGGTCATGAGAATGATCTTGAATGGATAAAAAATTACTATGCTCCCCCGTGACAAAAATGATACACACAATGAAGTATAAAATCTGAAAAAGTCGTGAAAATTTGGCGTTATCATGAAAAACAACTTTCCGAACCGCCAAGACTTGATGGAATCTTTGTTTTGCTGTTAACGAAACAATATGTGCGTTAAAAAAATCCAAAACTGTTCACCGGCCCTCAAATTTGTAAAGTTTTATGAATATTGGGCAAAAACTATCACTTGCTGAAAGACAGGGGCTTGAATGGTAATTCTGCATCAGTATACCCCTTTATTTGTAACAAAATCTGCAAATGGTCCAAAATGGCCAAGGCATGAAAAGTATAAGGACCAAATCGTCAAATTCTTCAAGTTGCAGGGACCAAGTGTGAAACCTTGAGTTATCTTCTTCCCCACAACGACTCAAACTAATGGTCACAAGCGAAACCACAGATAAAAACCGATCATCAAATAACGTCGATTGACTCTTTCATTTTCTTCTTTATGTTCGTATCCGAGTCCAATAGTACCGTTCGTCCCAAGTACACCCAAAGTGAATATCCCTTCTTTCATTCCAAGTGCTTTCGTTCCAAGTGCTAATAAACTAACTCAAGTTCGTTCCAGTTTCGTTCCAAGTTCAATGATACAAAAGCGAAACTGAGCATCACGACGCGGACAAAGAGCGAAATCTTAGCCACGCCGAACCACAGGTTCGTTTTCCCTTCTTTCGTTCCAAGGCAACAGACGAACCCAATTGTAAATTCGCTACTGAATCAAAAGATCGTGGGAGAATAACGAGCATAGATTCGTTCGTTCGCAAATAGCTTAATTTTGACTTTGGTTTGACTGTAGTTAAGTTGAGCCAAGATTCCGATGGCAGATGAAACATGCGCTTCTGATTCCTGTACTTAAAATCCAATTACACCGTTCATAGATTAATAATTCCAATTTTGACCTTTTGCTTTACTCACAAGAGCACCGAATTAATCATTCCGATTTAAATCCAATCCCGGTACCATTTGTTCTTAACATCACATCCCTGATTGTAGTCACGATTCTGATTTAGATTGCAGTCCCAATTTTGAATTTTACAATTTTGACCATCGACTTGAGATACGGTGCTGTTCACCCGATCATCATCAGTTCATCATAAGAATTCGAAATTTCCATTAGAAAAACACCCAATTAAGATGTGGAACATATTAAGAAAATTGATTCAAACACCATAATGAAATAAAATCAAGATTGATTTTGAGAATGAAACTCTTTTGAAACTTTGACTCAAGAACAGAAATCGATAATAAATGATTAAATAGAGTCTTGAATCATGATTTCAATCAGAATATGAGAACGAATTGTGAAATCGAGATCCAACATTCACAGTTTTGAGATGTGCCGATGCGTGAATCAGAATGTGCGACTATAAAGAACGACATATTGGTTTAATTCAATGAACAAAAATCAATATACTTCGGCTCGAAACACATTAACAATAATCGGAAGAAAGTGGGGTTAGTAACAGTTAAAAGAACAAATCAATGCGCTAACACACAAGAAAATAAAACTGTCAGCATCAAACGAATGACTAGATCCAAAAAAAAAAATATTTGAACAGAAAAACGAATCGGATTGATACAATACCAGATGAACAGTAGAAGAACAACATAAATCTCCATGAACAGTAACTTGAACAGAAATCTTGATTCCATACCGCCAAAACACCAATAATCTTCAATATATGTGCAAAAAATCATCAAATCAAGAACCGATACTTCAAAAACCAATAGATCTTCAAAGATCCGCTCTGATACCACTTGTTGGGAATAAAACCCTAATTGTGATTTGACGAATAAGATGCAGAAAATAAGAACAAACACAAATATGAAGATTAGGTCGAATGATCACTCGATTTATTGAATTGTGAGGAACAAATTACACTTAAGAAATAAGAATCTAACTCTACAATAAACCTCACAACGTGGCGGCTACATTTTGCCTCTCTCTTAACCCTAATTGTGAATAATACATTACTATATATAGGGAAAAGACAAGTCTTCAGCTTTTAACATTCACTTAATCAAGGGGGCCCATTGCCATCATCCATGGAATGCTTTGAAACCCTACAATCTCCCCCTCAAAATATGGCAACGATGATAATGCTTTGACTTCCAAAACAAGCATCTAGCAAATAAAAAGATCTTGTAATGAGGAATAGATGAAGCACTCCACGAATCTTGATTCTTCAATAGTCTTCAAACACGGGCTCTAGGATATATAAACCAAGCACTGAAGTAATGTTTTTAAACTTCATTTTCAAATGTAATCCTAAAAAAATCTTCATGAAAACCAAACCCACAATAAAAACCCATTTCCGAAGAAAGAAACCGAATCACTTCCTGTCTTTGAAGAGCTCCCCCTCCAAGTCACAATGATCTTCAAATAAGCTAATGATATAAGCCACGAAAAATTATCATGTAACAACCCAAATTTTAAGATTGGTCACGCCACTTGATCGAGAAAATACTAGAAGTCGGAGATATAACAAGTCCTTAGAAGAGTTCGACGAAGAACTGCTACTGTGAAGGATACTTCTCTACAAAAGCTTTAGAAGAGTTCGATGAAGAACTGCTACTGTAAAAGGTACCTTCATAATTCTGCCACAAGCCTTATCAAAAATCTTCAAATTTGAAAATTCACAAATCCAATTTCGAATGGCCATATCAAATTCTACCCCGATTTATAATAAAAAATGTGATTATAAAGCCTTCAAATGGTCATGAGAATGATCTTGAATGGATAAAAAATTACTATGCTCCCCCGTGACAAAAATGATACACACAATGAAGTATAAAATCTGAAAAAGTCGTGAAAATTTGGCGTTATCATGAAAAACAACTTTCCGAACCGCCAAGACTTGATGGAATCTTTGTTTTGCTGTTAACGAAACAATATGTGCGTTAAAAAAATCCAAAACTGTTCACCGGCCCTCAAATTTGTAAAGTTTTATGAATATTGGGCAAAAACTATCACTTGCTGAAAGACAGGGGCTTGAATGGTAATTCTGCATCAGTATACCCCTTTATTTGTAACAAAATCTGCAAATGGTCCAAAATGGCCAAGGCATGAAAAGTATAAGGACCAAATCGTCAAATTCTTCAAGTTGCAGGGACCAAGTGTGAAACCTTGAGTTATCTTCTTCCCCACAACGACTCAAACTAATGGTCACAAGCGAAACCACAGATAAAAACCGATCATCAAATAACGTCGATTGACTCTTTCATTTTCTTCTTTATGTTCGTATCCGAGTCCAATAGTACCGTTCGTCCCAAGTACACCCAAAGTGAATATCCCTTCTTTCATTCCAAGTGCTTTCGTTCCAAGTGCTAATAAACTAACTCAAGTTCGTTCCAGTTTCGTTCCAAGTTCAATGATACAAAAGCGAAACTGAGCATCACGACGCGGACAAAGAGCGAAATCTTAGCCACGCCGAACCACAGGTTCGTTTTCCCTTCTTTCGTTCCAAGGCAACAGACGAACCCAATTGTAAATTCGCTACTGAATCAAAAGATCGTGGGAGAATAACGAGCATAGATTCGTTCGTTCGCAAATAGCTTAATTTTGACTTTGGTTTGACTGTAGTTAAGTTGAGCCAAGATTCCGATGGCAGATGAAACATGCGCTTCTGATTCCTGTACTTAAAATCCAATTACACCGTTCATAGATTAATAATTCCAATTTTGACCTTTTGCTTTACTCACAAGAGCACCGAATTAATCATTCCGATTTAAATCCAATCCCGGTACCATTTGTTCTTAACATCACATCCCTGATTGTAGTCACGATTCTGATTTAGATTGCAGTCCCAATTTTGAATTTTACAATTTTGACCATCGACTTGAGATACGGTGCTGTTCACCCGATCATCATCAGTTCATCATAAGAATTCGAAATTTCCATTAGAAAAACACCCAATTAAGATGTGGAACATATTAAGAAAATTGATTCAAACACCATAATGAAATAAAATCAAGATTGATTTTGAGAATGAAACTCTTTTGAAACTTTGACTCAAGAACAGAAATCGATAATAAATGATTAAATAGAGTCTTGAATCATGATTTCAATCAGAATATGAGAACGAATTGTGAAATCGAGATCCAACATTCACAGTTTTGAGATGTGCCGATGCGTGAATCAGAATGTGCGACTATAAAGAACGACATATTGGTTTAATTCAATGAACAAAAATCAATATACTTCGGCTCGAAACACATTAACAATAATCGGAAGAAAGTGGGGTTAGTAACAGTTAAAAGAACAAATCAATGCGCTAACACACAAGAAAATAAAACTGTCAGCATCAAACGAATGACTAGATCCAAAAAAAAAAATATTTGAACAGAAAAACGAATCGGATTGATACAATACCAGATGAACAGTAGAAGAACAACATAAATCTCCATGAACAGTAACTTGAACAGAAATCTTGATTCCATACCGCCAAAACACCAATAATCTTCAATATATGTGCAAAAAATCATCAAATCAAGAACCGATACTTCAAAAACCAATAGATCTTCAAAGATCCGCTCTGATACCACTTGTTGGGAATAAAACCCTAATTGTGATTTGACGAATAAGATGCAGAAAATAAGAACAAACACAAATATGAAGATTAGGTCGAATGATCACTCGATTTATTGAATTGTGAGGAACAAATTACACTTAAGAAATAAGAATCTAACTCTACAATAAACCTCACAACGTGGCGGCTACATTTTGCCTCTCTCTTAACCCTAATTGTGAATAATACATTACTATATATAGGGAAAAGACAAGTCTTGAGCTTTTAACATTCACTTAATCAAGGGGGCCCATTGCCATCATCCATGGAATGCTTTGAAACCCTACAATCTCCCCCTCAAAATATGGCAACGATGATAATGCTTTGACTTCCAAAACAAGCATCTAGCAAATAAAAAGATCTTGTAATGAGGAATAGATGAAGCACTCCACGAATCTTGATTCTTCAATAGTCTTCAAACACGGGCTCTAGGATATATAAACCAAGCACTGAAGTAATGTTTTTAAACTTCATTTTCAAATGTAATCCTAAAAAAATCTTCATGAAAACCAAACCCACAATAAAAACCCATTTCCGAAGAAAGAAACCGAATCACTTCCTGTCTTTGAAGAGCTCCCCCTCCAAGTCACAATGATCTTCAAATAAGCTAATGATATAAGCCACGAAAAATTATCATGTAACAACCCAAATTTTAAGATTGGTCACGCCACTTGATCGAGAAAATACTAGAAGTCGGAGATATAACAAGTCCTTAGAAGAGTTCGACGAAGAACTGCTACTGTGAAGGATACTTCTCTACAAAAGCTTTAGAAGAGTTCGATGAAGAACTGCTACTGTAAAAGGTACCTTCATAATTCTGCCACAAGCCTTATCAAAAATCTTCAAATTTGAAAATTCACAAATCCAATTTCGAATGGCCATATCAAATTCTACCCCGATTTATAATAAAAAATGTGATTATAAAGCCTTCAAATGGTCATGAGAATGATCTTGAATGGATAAAAAATTACTATGCTCCCCCATGACAAAAATGATACACACAATGAAGTATAAAATCTAAAAAAGTCGTGAAAGTTTGGCGTTATCATGAAAAACAACTTTCCGAACCGCCAAGACTTGATGGAATCTTTGTTTTGCTGTTAACGAAAAAATATGTGCGTTAAAAAAATCCAAAACTATTCACCGGCCCTCAAATTTGTAAAGTTTTATGAATATTGGGCAAAAACTATCACTTGCTGAAAGACAGGGGCTTGAATGGTAATTCTGCATCAGTATACCCCTTTATTTGTAACAAAATCTGCAAATGGTCCAAAATGGCCAAGGCATGAAAAGTATAAGGACCAAATCGTCAAATTCTTCAAGTTGCAGGGACCAAGTGTGAAACCTTGAGTTATCTTCTTCCCCACAACGACTCAAACTAATGGTCACAAGCGAAACCACAGATAAAAACCGATCATCAAATAACGTCGATTGACTCTTTCATTTTCTTCTTTATGTTCGTATCCGAGTCCAATAGTACCGTTCGTCCCAAGTACACCCAAAGTGAATATCCCTTCTTTCATTCCAAGTGCTTTCGTTCCAAGTGCTAATAAACTAACTCAAGTTCGTTCCAGTTTCGTTCCAAGTTCAATGATACAAAAGCGAAACTGAGCATCACGACGCGGACAAAGAGCGAAATCTTAGCCACGCCGAACCACAGGTTCGTTTTCCCTTCTTTCGTTCCAAGGCAACAGACGAACCCAATTGTAAATTCGCTACTGAATCAAAAGATCGTGGGAGAATAACGAGCATAGATTCGTTCGTTCGCAAATAGCTTAATTTTGACTTTGGTTTGACTGTAGTTAAGTTGAGCCAAGATTCCGATGGCAGATGAAACATGCGCTTCTGATTCCTGTACTTAAAATCCAATTACACCGTTCATAGATTAATAATTCCAATTTTGACCTTTTGCTTTACTCACAAGAGCACCGAATTAATCATTCCGATTTAAATCCAATCCCGGTACCATTTGTTCTTAACATCACATCCCTGATTGTAGTCACGATTCTGATTTAGATTGCAGTCCCAATTTTGAATTTTACAATTTTGACCATCGACTTGAGATACGGTGCTGTTCACCCGATCATCATCAGTTCATCATAAGAATTCGAAATTTCCATTAGAAAAACACCCAATTAAGATGTGGAACATATTAAGAAAATTGATTCAAACACCATAATGAAATAAAATCAAGATTGATTTTGAGAATGAAACTCTTTTGAAACTTTGACTCAAGAACAGAAATCGATAATAAATGATTAAATAGAGTCTTGAATCATGATTTCAATCAGAATATGAGAACGAATTGTGAAATCGAGATCCAACATTCACAGTTTTGAGATGTGCCGATGCGTGAATCAGAATGTGCGACTATAAAGAACGACATATTGGTTTAATTCAATGAACAAAAATCAATATACTTCGGCTCGAAACACATTAACAATAATCGGAAGAAAGTGGGGTTAGTAACAGTTAAAAGAACAAATCAATGCGCTAACACACAAGAAAATAAAACTGTCAGCATCAAACGAATGACTAGATCCAAAAAAAAAAAATATTTGAACAGAAAAACGAATCGGATTGATACAATACCAGATGAACAGTAGAAGAACAACATAAATCTCCATGAACAGTAACTTGAACAGAAATCTTGATTCCATACCGCCAAAACACCAATAATCTTCAATATATGTGCAAAAAATCATCAAATCAAGAACCGATACTTCAAAAACCAATAGATCTTCAAAGATCCGCTCTGATACCACTTGTTGGGAATAAAACCCTAATTGTGATTTGACGAATAAGATGCAGAAAATAAGAACAAACACAAATATGAAGATTAGGTCGAATGATCACTCGATTTATTGAATTGTGAGGAACAAATTACACTTAAGAAATAAGAATCTAACTCTACAATAAACCTCACAACCTGACGGCTACATTTTGCCTCTCTCTTAACCCTAATTGTGAATAATACATTACTATATATAGGGAAAAGACAAGTCTTGAGCTTTTAACATTCACTTAATCAAGGGGGCCCATTGCCATCATCCATGGAATGCTTTGAAACCCTACAATCTCCCCCTCAAAATATGGCAACGATGATAATGCTTTGACTTCCAAAACAAGCATCTAGCAAATAAAAAGATCTTGTAATGAGGAATAGATGAAGCACTCCACGAATCTTGATTCTTCAATAGTCTTCAAACACGGGCTCTAGGATATATAAACCAAGCACTGAAGTAATGTTTTTAAACTTCATTTTCAAATGTAATCCTAAAAAAATCTTCATGAAAACCAAACCCACAATAAAAACCCATTTCCGAAGAAAGAAACCGAATCACTTCCTGTCTTTGAAGAGCTCCCCCTCCAAGTCACAATGATCTTCAAATAAGCTAATGATATAAGCCACGAAAAATTATCATGTAACAACCCAAATTTTAAGATTGGTCACGCCACTTGATCGAGAAAATACTAGAAGTCGGAGATATAACAAGTCCTTAGAAGAGTTCGACGAAGAACTGCTACTGTGAAGGATACTTCTCTACAAAAGCTTTAGAAGAGTTCGATGAAGAACTGCTACTGTAAAAGGTACCTTCATAATTCTGCCACAAGCCTTATCAAAAATCTTCAAATTTGAAAATTCACAAATCCAATTTCGAATGGCCATATCAAATTCTACCCCGATTTATAATAAAAAATGTGATTATAAAGCCTTCAAATGGTCATGAGAATGATCTTGAATGGATAAAAAATTACTATGCTCCCCCATGACAAAAATGATACACACAATGAAGTATAAAATCTGAAAAAGTCGTGAAAATTTGGCGTTATCATGAAAAACAACTTTCCGAACTGCCAAGACTTGATGGAATCTTTGTTTTGCTGTTAACGAAAAAATATGTGCGTTAAAAAAATCCAAAACTGTTCACCGGCCCTCAAATTTGTAAAGTTTTATGAATATTGGGCAAAAACTATCACTTGCTGAAAGACAGGGGCTTGAATGGTAATTCTGCATCAGTATACCCCTTTATTTGTAACAAAATCTGCAAATGGTCCAAAATGGCCAAGGCATGAAAAGTATAAGGACCAAATCGTCAAATTCTTCAAGTTGCAGGGACCAAGTGTGAAACCTTGAGTTATCTTCTTCCCCACAACGACTCAAACTAATGGTCACAAGCGAAACCACAGATAAAAACCGATCATCAAATAACGTCGATTGACTCTTTCATTTTATTCTTTATGTTCGTATCCGAGTCCAATAGTACCGTTCGTCCCAAGTACACCCATAGTGAATATCCCTTCTTTCATTCCAAGTGCTTTCGTTCCAAGTGCTAATAAACTAACTCAAGTTCGTTCGAGTTTCGTTCCAAGTTCAATGATACAAAAGCGAAACTGAGCATCACGACGCGGACAAAGAGCGAAATCTTAGCCACGCCGAACCACAGGTTCGTTTTCCCTTCTTTCGTTCCAAGGCAACAGACGAACCCAATTGTAAATTCGCTACTGAATCAAAAGATCGTGGGAGAATAACGAGCATAGATTCGTTCGTTCGCAAATAGCTTAATTTTGACTTTGGTTTGACTGTAGTTAAGTTGAGCCAAGATTCCGATGGCAGATGAAACATGCGCTTCTGATTCCTGTACTTAAAATCCAATTACACCGTTCATAGATTAATAATTCCAATTTTGACCTTTTGCTTTACTCACAAGAGCACCGAATTAATCATTCCGATTTAAATCCAATCCCGGTACCATTTGTTCTTAACATCACATCCCTGATTGTAGTCACGATTCTGATTTAGATTGCAGTCCCAATTTTGAATTTTACAATTTTGACCATCGACTTGAGATACGGTGCTGTTCACCCGATCATCATCAGTTCATCATAAGAATTCGAAATTTCCATTAGAAAAACACCCAATTAAGATGTGGAACATATTAAGAAAATTGATTCAAACACCATAATGAAATAAAATCAAGATTGATTTTGAGAATGAAACTCTTTTGAAACTTTGACTCAAGAACAGAAATCGATAATAAATGATTAAATAGAGTCTTGAATCATGATTTCAATCAGAATATGAGAACGAATTGTGAAATCGAGATCCAACATTCACAGTTTTGAGATGTGCCGATGCGTGAATCAGAATGTGCGACTATAAAGAACGACATATTGGTTTAATTCAATGAACAAAAATCAATATACTTCGGCTCGAAACACATTAACAATAATCAGAAGAAAGTGGGGTTAGTAACAGTTAAAAGAACAAATCAATGCGCTAACACACAAGAAAATAAAACTGTCAGCATCAAACGAATGACTAGATCCAAAAAAAAAAATATTTGAACAGAAAAACGAATCGGATTGATACAATACCAGATGAACAGTAGAAGAACAACATAAATCTCCATGAACAGTAACTTGAACAGAAATCTTGATTCCATACCGCCAAAACACCAATAATCTTCAATATATGTGCAAAAAATCATCAAATCAAGAACCGATACTTCAAAAACCAATAGATCTTCAAAGATCCGCTCTGATACCACTTGTTGGGAATAAAACCCTAATTGTGATTTGACGAATAAGATGCAGAAAATAAGAACAAACACAAATATGAAGATTAGGTCGAATGATCACTCGATTTATTGAATTGTGAGGAACAAATTACACTTAAGAAATAAGAATCTAACTCTACAATAAACCTCACAACGTGGCGGCTACATTTTGCCTCTCTCTTAACCCTAATTGTGAATAATACATTACTATATATAGGGAAAAGACAAGTCTTGAGCTTTTAACATTCACTTAATCAAGGGGGCCCATTGCCATCATCCATGGAATGCTTTGAAACCCTACAATCTCCCCCTCAAAATATGGCAACGATGATAATGCTTTGACTTCCAAAACAAGCATCTAGCAAATAAAAAGATCTTGTAATGAGGAATAGATGAAGCACTCCACGAATCTTGATTCTTCAATAGTCTTCAAACACGGGCTCTAGGATATATAAACCAAGCACTGAAGTAATGTTTTTAAACTTCATTTTCAAATGTAATCCTAAAAAAATCTTCATGAAAACCAAACCCACAATAAAAACCCATTTCCGAAGAAAGAAACCGAATCACTTCCTGTCTTTGAAGAGCTCCCCCTCCAAGTCACAATGATCTTCAAATAAGCTAATGATATAAGCCACGAAAAATTATCATGTAACAACCCAAATTTTAAGATTGGTCACGCCACTTGATCGAGAAAATACTAGAAGTCGGAGATATAACAAGTCCTTAGAAGAGTTCGACGAAGAACTGCTACTGTGAAGGATACTTCTCTACAAAAGCTTTAGAAGAGTTCGATGAAGAACTGCTACTGTAAAAGGTACCTTCATAATTCTGCCACAAGCCTTATCAAAAATCTTCAAATTTGAAAATTCACAAATCCAATTTCGAATGGCCATATCAAATTCTACCCCGATTTATAATAAAAAATGTGATTATAAAGCCTTCAAATGGTCATGAGAATGATCTTGAATGGATAAAAAATTACTATGCTCCCCCATGACAAAAATGATACACACAATGAAGTATAAAATCTGAAAAAGTCGTGAAAATTTGGCGTTATCATGAAAAACAACTTTCCGAACCGCCAAGACTTGATGGAATCTTTGTTTTGCTGTTAACGAAAAAATATGTGCGTTAAAAAAATCCAAAACTGTTCACCGGCCCTCAAATTTGTAAAGTTTTATGAATATTGGGCAAAAACTATCACTTGCTGAAAGACAGGGGCTTGAATGGTAATTCTGCATCAGTATACCCCTTTATTTGTAACAAAATCTGCAAATGGTCCAAAATGGCCAAGGCATGAAAAGTATAAGGACCAAATCGTCAAATTCTTCAAGTTGCAGGGACCAAGTGTGAAACCTTGAGTTATCTTCTTCCCCACAACGACTCAAACTAATGGTCACAAGCGAAACCACAGATAAAAACCGATCATCAAATAACGTCGATTGACTCTTTCATTTTCTTCTTTATGTTCGTATCCGAGTCCAATAGTACCGTTCGTCCCAAGTACACCCATAGTGAATATCCCTTCTTTCATTCCAAGTGCTTTCGTTCCAAGTGCTAATAAACTAACTCAAGTTCGTTCGAGTTTCGTTCCAAGTTCAATGATACAAAAGCGAAACTGAGCATCACGACGCGGACAAAGAGCGAAATCTTAGCCACGCCGAACCACAGGTTCGTTTTCCCTTCTTTCGTTCCAAGGCAACAGACGAACCCAATTGTAAATTCGCTACTGAATCAAAAGATCGTGGGAGAATAACGAGCATAGATTCGTTCGTTCGCAAATAGCTTAATTTTGACTTTGGTTTGACTGTAGTTAAGTTGAGCCAAGATTCCGATGGCAGATGAAACATGCGCTTCTGATTCCTGTACTTAAAATCCAATTACACCGTTCATAGATTAATAATTCCAATTTTGACCTTTTGCTTTACTCACAAGAGCACCGAATTAATCATTCCGATTTAAATCCAATCCCGGTACCATTTGTTCTTAACATCACATCCCTGATTGTAGTCACGATTCTGATTTAGATTGCAGTCCCAATTTTGAATTTTACAATTTTGACCATCGACTTGAGATACGGTGCTGTTCACCCGATCATCATCAGTTCATCATAAGAATTCGAAATTTCCATTAGAAAAACACCCAATTAAGATGTGGAACATATTAAGAAAATTGATTCAAACAGCATAATGAAATAAAATCAAGATTGATTTTGAGAATGAAACTCTTTTGAAACTTTGACTCAAGAACAGAAATCGATAATAAATGATTAAATAGAGTCTTGAATCATGATTTCAATCAGAATATGAGAACGAATTGTGAAATCGAGATCCAACATTCACAGTTTTGAGATGTGCCGATGCGTGAATCAGAAAGTGCGACTATAAAGAACGACATATTGGTTTAATTCAATGAACAAAAATCAATATACTTCGGCTCGAAACACATTAACAATAATCAGAAGAAAGTGGGGTTAGTAACAGTTAAAAGAACAAATCAATGCGCTAACACACAAGAAAATAAAACTGTCAGCATCAAACGAATGACTAGATCCAAAAAAAAAAATATTTGAACAGAAAAACGAATCGGATTGATACAATACCAGATGAACAGTAGAAGAACAACATAAATCTCCATGAACAGTAACTTGAACAGAAATCTTGATTCCATACCGCCAAAACACCAATAATCTTCAATATATGTGCAAAAAATCATCAAATCAAGAACCGATACTTCAAAAACCAATAGATCTTCAAAGATCCGCTCTGATACCACTTGTTGGGAATAAAACCCTAATTGTGATTTGACGAATAAGATGCAGAAAATAAGAACAAACACAAATATGAAGATTAGGTCGAATGATCACTCGATTTATTGAATTGTGAGGAACAAATTACACTTAAGAAATAAGAATCTAACTCTACAATAAACCTCACAACGTGGCGGCTACATTTTGCCTCTCTCTTAACCCTAATTGTGAATAATACATTACTATATATAGGGAAAAGACAAGTCTTGAGCTTTTAACATTCACTTAATCAAGGGGGCCCATTGCCATCATCCATGGAATGCTTTGAAACCCTACAATCTCCCCCTCAAAATATGGCAACGATGATAATGCTTTGACTTCCAAAACAAGCATCTAGCAAATAAAAAGATCTTGTAATGAGGAATAGATGAAGCACTCCACGAATCTTGATTCTTCAATAGTCTTCAAACACGGGCTCTAGGATATATAAACCAAGCACTGAAGTAATGTTTTTAAACTTCATTTTCAAATGTAATCCTAAAAAAATCTTCATGAAAACCAAACCCACAATAAAAACCCATTTCCGAAGAAAGAAACCGAATCACTTCCTGTCTTTGAAGAGCTCCCCCTCCAAGTCACAATGATCTTCAAATAAGCTAATGATATAAGCCACGAAAAATTATCATGTAACAACCCAAATTTTAAGATTGGTCACGCCACTTGATCGAGAAAATACTAGAAGTCGGAGATATAACAAGTCCTTAGAAGAGTTCGACGAAGAACTGCTACTGTGAAGGATACTTCTCTACAAAAGCTTTAGAAGAGTTCGATGAAGAACTGCTACTGTAAAAGGTACCTTCATAATTCTGCCACAAGCCTTATCAAAAATCTTCAAATTTGAAAATTCACAAATCCAATTTCGAATGGCCATATCAAATTCTACCCCGATTTATAATAAAAAATGTGATTATAAAGCCTTCAAATGGTCATGAGAATGATCTTGAATGGATAAAAAATTACTATGCTCCCCCATGACAAAAATGATACACACAATGAAGTATAAAATCTGAAAAAGTCGTGAAAATTTGGCGTTATCATGAAAAACAACTTTCCGAACCGCCAAGACTTGATGGAATCTTTGTTTTGCTGTTAACGAAACAATATGTGCGTTAAAAAAATCCAAAACTGTTCACCGGCCCTCAAATTTGTAAAGTTTTATGAATATTGGGCAAAAACTATCACTTGCTGAAAGACAGGGGCTTGAATGGTAATTCTGCATCAGTATACCCCTTTATTTGTAACAAAATCTGCAAATGGTCCAAAATGGCCAAGGCATGAAAAGTATAAGGACCAAATCGTCAAATTCTTCAAGTTGCAGGGACCAAGTGTGAAACCTTGAGTTATCTTCTTCCCCACAACGACTCAAACTAATGGTCACAAGCGAAACCACAGATAAAAACCGATCATCAAATAACGTCGATTGACTCTTTCATTTTCTTCTTTATGTTCGTATCCGAGTCCAATAGTACCGTTCGTCCCAAGTACACCCAAAGTGAATATCCCTTCTTTCATTCCAAGTGCTTTCGTTCCAAGTGCTAATAAACTAACTCAAGTTCGTTCGAGTTTCGTTCCAAGTTCAATGATACAAAAGCGAAACTGAGCATCACGACGCGGACAAAGAGCGAAATCTTAGCCACGCCGAACCACAGGTTCGTTTTCCCTTCTTTCGTTCCAAGGCAACAGACGAACCCAATTGTAAATTCGCTACTGAATCAAAAGATCGTGGGAGAATAACGAGCATAGATTCGTTCGTTCGCAAATAGCTTAATTTTGACTTTGGTTTGACTGTAGTTAAGTTGAGCCAAGATTCCGATGGCAGATGAAACATGCGCTTCTGATTCCTGTACTTAAAATCCAATTACACCGTTCATAGATTAATAATTCCAATTTTGACCTTTTGCTTTACTCACAAGAGCACCGAATTAATCATTCCGATTTAAATCCAATCCCGGTACCATTTGTTCTTAACATCACATCCCTGATTGTAGTCACGATTCTGATTTAGATTGCAGTCCCAATTTTGAATTTTACAATTTTGACCATCGACTTGAGATACGGTGCTGTTCACCCGATCATCATCAGTTCATCATAAGAATTCGAAATTTCCATTAGAAAAACACCCAATTAAGATGTGGAACATATTAAGAAAATTGATTCAAACACCATAATGAAATAAAATCAAGATTGATTTTGAGAATGAAACTCTTTTGAAACTTTGACTCAAGAACAGAAATCGATAATAAATGATTAAATAGAGTCTTGAATCATGATTTCAATCAGAATATGAGAACGAATTGTGAAATCGAGATCCAACATTCATAGTTTTGAGATGTGCCGATGCGTGAATCAGAATGTGCGACTATAAAGAACGACATATTGGTTTAATTCAATGAACAAAAATCAATATACTTCGGCTCGAAACACATTAACAATAATCGGAAGAAAGTGGGGTTAGTAACAGTTAAAAGAACAAATCAATGCGCTAACACACAAGAAAATAAAACTGTCAGCATCAAACGAATGACTAGATCCAAAAAAAAAAATATTTGAACAGAAAAACGAATCGGATTGATACAATACCAGATGAACAGTAGAAGAACAACATAAATCTCCATGAACAGTAACTTGAACAGAAATCTTGATTCCATACCGCCAAAACACCAATAATCTTCAATATATGTGCAAAAAATCATCAAATCAAGAACCGATACTTCAAAAACCAATAGATCTTCAAAGATCCGCTCTGATACCACTTGTTGGGAATAAAACCCTAATTGTGATTTGACGAATAAGATGCAGAAAATAAGAACAAACACAAATATGAAGATTAGGTCGAATGATCACTCGATTTATTGAATTGTGAGGAACAAATTACACTTAAGAAATAAGAATCTAACTCTACAATAAACCTCACAACGTGGCGGCTACATTTTGCCTCTCTCTTAACCCTAATTGTGAATAATACATTACTATATATAGGGAAAAGACAAGTCTTGAGCTTTTAACATTCACTTAATCAAGGGGGCCCATTGCCATCATCCATGGAATGCTTTGAAACCCTACAATCTCCCCCTCAAAATATGGCAACGATGATAATGCTTTGACTTCCAAAACAAGCATCTAGCAAATAAAAAGATCTTGTAATGAGGAATAGATGAAGCACTCCACGAATCTTGATTCTTCAATAGTCTTCAAACACGGGCTCTAGGATATATAAACCAAGCACTGAAGTAATGTTTTTAAACTTCATTTTCAAATGTAATCCTAAAAAAATCTTCATGAAAACCAAACCCACAATAAAAACCCATTTCCGAAGAAAGAAACCGAATCACTTCCTGTCTTTGAAGAGCTCCCCCTCCAAGTCACAATGATCTTCAAATAAGCTAATGATATAAGCCACGAAAAATTATCATGTAACAACCCAAATTTTAAGATTGGTCACGCCACTTGATCGAGAAAATACTAGAAGTCGGAGATATAACAAGTCCTTAGAAGAGTTCGACGAAGAACTGCTACTGTGAAGGATACTTCTCTACAAAAGCTTTAGAAGAGTTCGATGAAGAACTGCTACTGTAAAAGGTACCTTCATAATTCTGCCACAAGCCTTATCAAAAATCTTCAAATTTGAAAATTCACAAATCCAATTTCGAATGGCCATATCAAATTCTACCCCGATTTATAATAAAAAATGTGATTATAAAGCCTTCAAATGGTCATGAGAATGATCTTGAATGGATAAAAAATTACTATGCTCCCCCATGACAAAAATGATACACACAATGAAGTATAAAATCTGAAAAAGTCGTGAAAATTTGGCGTTATCATGAAAAACAACTTTCCGAACCGCCAAGACTTGATGGAATCTTTGTTTTGCTGTTAACGAAACAATATGTGCGTTAAAAAAATCCAAAACTGTTCACCGGCCCTCAAATTTGTAAAGTTTTATGAATATTGGGCAAAAACTATCACTTGCTGAAAGACAGGGGCTTGAATGGTAATTCTGCATCAGTATACCCCTTTATTTGTAACAAAATCTGCAAATGGTCCAAAATGGCCAAGGCATGAAAAGTATAAGGACCAAATCGTCAAATTCTTCAAGTTGCAGGGACCAAGTGTGAAACCTTGAGTTATCTTCTTCCCCACAACGACTCAAACTAATGGTCACAAGCGAAACCACAGATAAAAACCGATCATCAAATAACGTCGATTGACTCTTTCATTTTCTTCTTTATGTTCGTATCCGAGTCCAATAGTACCGTTCGTCCCAAGTACACCCAAAGTGAATATCCCTTCTTTCATTCCAAGTGCTTTCGTTCCAAGTGCTAATAAACTAACTCAAGTTCGTTCGAGTTTCGTTCCAAGTTCAATGATACAAAAGCGAAACTGAGCATCACGACGCGGACAAAGAGCGAAATCTTAGCCACGCCGAACCACAGGTTCGTTTTCCCTTCTTTCGTTCCAAGGCAACAGACGAACCCAATTGTAAATTCGCTACTGAATCAAAAGATCGTGGGAGAATAACGAGCATAGATTCGTTCGTTCGCAAATAGCTTAATTTTGACTTTGGTTTGACTGTAGTTAAGTTGAGCCAAGATTCCGATGGCAGATGAAACATGCGCTTCTGATTCCTGTACTTAAAATCCAATTACACCGTTCATAGATTAATAATTCCAATTTTGACCTTTTGCTTTACTCACAAGAGCACCGAATTAATCATTCCGATTTAAATCCAATCCCGGTACCATTTGTTCTTAACATCACATCCCTGATTGTAGTCACGATTCTGATTTAGATTGCAGTCCCAATTTTGAATTTTACAATTTTGACCATCGACTTGAGATACGGTGCTGTTCACCCGATCATCATCAGTTCATCATAAGAATTCGAAATTTCCATTAGAAAAACACCCAATTAAGATGTGGAACATATTAAGAAAATTGATTCAAACACCATAATGAAATAAAATCAAGATTGATTTTGAGAATGAAACTCTTTTGAAACTTTGACTCAAGAACAGAAATCGATAATAAATGATTAAATAGAGTCTTGAATCATGATTTCAATCAGAATATGAGAACGAATTGTGAAATCGAGATCCAACATTCATAGTTTTGAGATGTGCCGATGCGTGAATCAGAATGTGCGACTATAAAGAACGACATATTGGTTTAATTCAATGAACAAAAATCAATATACTTCGGCTCGAAACACATTAACAATAATCGGAAGAAAGTGGGGTTAGTAACAGTTAAAAGAACAAATCAATGCGCTAACACACAAGAAAATAAAACTGTCAGCATCAAACGAATGACTAGATCCAAAAAAAAAAATATTTGAACAGAAAAACGAATCGGATTGATACAATACCAGATGAACAGTAGAAGAACAACATAAATCTCCATGAACAGTAACTTGAACAGAAATCTTGATTCCATACCGCCAAAACACCAATAATCTTCAATATATGTGCAAAAAATCATCAAATCAAGAACCGATACTTCAAAAACCAATAGATCTTCAAAGATCCGCTCTGATACCACTTGTTGGGAATAAAACCCTAATTGTGATTTGACGAATAAGATGCAGAAAATAAGAACAAACACAAATATGAAGATTAGGTCGAATGATCACTCGATTTATTGAATTGTGAGGAACAAATTACACTTAAGAAATAAGAATCTAACTCTACAATAAACCTCACAACGTGGCGGCTACATTTTGCCTCTCTCTTAACCCTAATTGTGAATAATACATTACTATATATAGGGAAAAGACAAGTCTTGAGCTTTTAACATTCACTTAATCAAGGGGGCCCATTGCCATCATCCATGGAATGCTTTGAAACCCTACAATCTCCCCCTCAAAATATGGCAACGATGATAATGCTTTGACTTCCAAAACAAGCATCTAGCAAATAAAAAGATCTTGTAATGAGGAATAGATGAAGCACTCCACGAATCTTGATTCTTCAATAGTCTTCAAACACGGGCTCTAGGATATATAAACCAAGCACTGAAGTAATGTTTTTAAACTTCATTTTCAAATGTAATCCTAAAAAAATCTTCATGAAAACCAAACCCACAATAAAAACCCATTTCCGAAGAAAGAAACCGAATCACTTCCTGTCTTTGAAGAGCTCCCCCTCCAAGTCACAATGATCTTCAAATAAGCTAATGATATAAGCCACGAAAAATTATCATGTAACAACCCAAATTTTAAGATTGGTCACGCCACTTGATCGAGAAAATACTAGAAGTCGGAGATATAACAAGTCCTTAGAAGAGTTCGACGAAGAACTGCTACTGTGAAGGATACTTCTCTACAAAAGCTTTAGAAGAGTTCGATGAAGAACTGCTACTGTAAAAGGTACCTTCATAATTCTGCCACAAGCCTTATCAAAAATCTTCAAATTTGAAAATTCACAAATCCAATTTCGAATGGCCATATCAAATTCTACCCCGATTTATAATAAAAAATGTGATTATAAAGCCTTCAAATGGTCATGAGAATGATCTTGAATGGATAAAAAATTACTATGCTCCCCCATGACAAAAATGATACACACAATGAAGTATAAAATCTGAAAAAGTCGTGAAAATTTGGCGTTATCATGAAAAACAACTTTCCGAACCGCCAAGACTTGATGGAATCTTTGTTTTGCTGTTAACGAAACAATATGTGCGTTAAAAAAATCCAAAACTGTTCACCGGCCCTCAAATTTGTAAAGTTTTATGAATATTGGGCAAAAACTATCACTTGCTGAAAGACAGGGGCTTGAATGGTAATTCTGCATCAGTATACCCCTTTATTTGTAACAAAATCTGCAAATGGTCCAAAATGGCCAAGGCATGAAAAGTATAAGGACCAAATCGTCAAATTCTTCAAGTTGCAGGGACCAAGTGTGAAACCTTGAGTTATCTTCTTCCCCACAACGACTCAAACTAATGGTCACAAGCGAAACCACAGATAAAAACCGATCATCAAATAACGTCGATTGACTCTTTCATTTTCTTCTTTATGTTCGTATCCGAGTCCAATAGTACCGTTCGTCCCAAGTACACCCAAAGTGAATATCCCTTCTTTCATTCCAAGTGCTTTCGTTCCAAGTGCTAATAAACTAACTCAAGTTCGTTCGAGTTTCGTTCCAAGTTCAATGATACAAAAGCGAAACTGAGCATCACGACGCGGACAAAGAGCGAAATCTTAGCCACGCCGAACCACAGGTTCGTTTTCCCTTCTTTCGTTCCAAGGCAACAGACGAACCCAATTGTAAATTCGCTACTGAATCAAAAGATCGTGGGAGAATAACGAGCATAGATTCGTTCGTTCGCAAATAGCTTAATTTTGACTTTGGTTTGACTGTAGTTAAGTTGAGCCAAGATTCCGATGGCAGATGAAACATGCGCTTCTGATTCCTGTACTTAAAATCCAATTACACCGTTCATAGATTAATAATTCCAATTTTGACCTTTTGCTTTACTCACAAGAGCACCGAATTAATCATTCCGATTTAAATCCAATCCCGGTACCATTTGTTCTTAACATCACATCCCTGATTGTAGTCACGATTCTGATTTAGATTGCAGTCCCAATTTTGAATTTTACAATTTTGACCATCGACTTGAGATACGGTGCTGTTCACCCGATCATCATCAGTTCATCATAAGAATTCGAAATTTCCATTAGAAAAACACCCAATTAAGATGTGGAACATATTAAGAAAATTGATTCAAACAGCATAATGAAATAAAATCAAGATTGATTTTGAGAATGAAACTCTTTTGAAACTTTGACTCAAGAACAGAAATCGATAATAAATGATTAAATAGAGTCTTGAATCATAATTTCAATCAGAATATGAGAACGAATTGTGAAATCGAGATCCAACATTCACAGTTTTGAGATGTGCCGATGCGTGAATCAGAATGTGCGACTATAAAGAACGACATATTGGTTTAATTCAATGAACAAAAATCAATATACTTCGGCTCGAAACACATTAACAATAATCGGAAGAAAGTGGGGTTAGTAACAGTTAAAAGAACAAATCAATGCGCTAACACACAAGAAAATAAAACTGTCAGCATCAAACGAATGACTAGATCCAAAAAAAAAAATATTTGAACAGAAAAACGAATCGGATTGATACAATACCAGATGAACAGTAGAAGAACAACATAAATCTCCATGAACAGTAACTTGAACAGAAATCTTGATTCCATACCGCCAAAACACCAATAATCTTCAATATATGTGCAAAAAATCATCAAATCAAGAACCGATACTTCAAAAACCAATAGATCTTCAAAGATCCGCTCTGATACCACTTGTTGGGAATAAAACCCTAATTGTGATTTGACGAATAAGATGCAGAAAATAAGAACAAACACAAATATGAAGATTAGGTCGAATGATCACTCGATTTATTGAATTGTGAGGAACAAATTACACTTAAGAAATAAGAATCTAACTCTACAATAAACCTCACAACGTGGCGGCTACATTTTGCCTCTCTCTTAACCCTAATTGTGAATAATACATTACTATATATAGGGAAAAGACAAGTCTTGAGCTTTTAACATTCACTTAATCAAGGGGGCCCATTGCCATCATCCATGGAATGCTTTGAAACCCTACAATCTCCCCCTCAAAATATGGCAACGATGATAATGCTTTGACTTCCAAAACAAGCATCTAGCAAATAAAAAGATCTTGTAATGAGGAATAGATGAAGCACTCCACGAATCTTGATTCTTCAATAGTCTTCAAACACGGGCTCTAGGATATATAAACCAAGCACTGAAGTAATGTTTTTAAACTTCATTTTCAAATGTAATCCTAAAAAAATCTTCATGAAAACCAAACCCACAATAAAAACCCATTTCCGAAGAAAGAAACCGAATCACTTCCTGTCTTTGAAGAGCTCCCCCTCCAAGTCACAATGATCTTCAAATAAGCTAATGATATAAGCCACGAAAAATTATCATGTAACAACCCAAATTTTAAGATTGGTCACGCCACTTGATCGAGAAAATACTAGAAGTCGGAGATATAACAAGTCCTTAGAAGAGTTCGACGAAGAACTGCTACTGTGAAGGATACTTCTCTACAAAAGCTTTAGAAGAGTTCGATGAAGAACTGCTACTGTAAAAGGTACCTTCATAATTCTGCCACAAGCCTTATCAAAAATCTTCAAATTTGAAAATTCACAAATCCAATTTCGAATGGCCATATCAAATTCTACCCCGATTTATAATAAAAAATGTGATTATAAAGCCTTCAAATGGTCATGAGAATGATCTTGAATGGATAAAAAATTACTATGCTCCCCCATGACAAAAATGATACACACAATGAAGTATAAAATCTGAAAAAGTCGTGAAAATTTGGCGTTATCATGAAAAACAACTTTCCGAACCGCCAAGACTTGATGGAATCTTTGTTTTGCTGTTAACGAAACAATATGTGCGTTAAAAAAATCCAAAACTGTTCACCGGCCCTCAAATTTGTAAAGTTTTATGAATATTGGGCAAAAACTATCACTTGCTGAAAGACAGGGGCTTGAATGGTAATTCTGCATCAGTATACCCCTTTATTTGTAAGAAAATCTGCAAATGGTCCAAAATGGCCAAGGCATGAAAAGTATAAGGACCAAATCGTCAAATTCTTCAAGTTGCAGGGACCAAGTGTGAAACCTTGAGTTATCTTCTTCCCCACAATGACTCAAACTAATGGTCACAAGCGAAACCACAGATAAAAACCGATCATCAAATAACGTCGATTGACTCTTTCATTTTCTTCTTTATGTTCGTATCCGAGTCCAATAGTACCGTTCGTCCCAAGTACACCCAAAGTGAATATCCCTTCTTTCATTCCAAGTGCTTTCGTTCCAAGTGCTAATAAACTAACTCAAGTTCGTTCGAGTTTCGTTCCAAGTTCAATGATACAAAAGCGAAACTGAGCATCACGACGCGGACAAAGAGCGAAATCTTAGCCACGCCGAACCACAGGTTCGTTTTCCCTTCTTTCGTTCCAAGGCAACAGACGAACCCAATTGTAAATTCGCTACTGAATCAAAAGATCGTGGGAGAATAACGAGCATAGATTCGTTCGTTCGCAAATAGCTTAATTTTGACTTTGGTTTGACTGTAGTTAAGTTGAGCCAAGATTCCGATGGCAGATGAAACATGCGCTTCTGATTCCTGTACTTAAAATCCAATTACACCGTTCATAGATTAATAATTCCAATTTTGACCTTTTGCTTTACTCACAAGAGCACCGAATTAATCATTCCGATTTAAATCCAATCCCGGTACCATTTGTTCTTAACATCACATCCCTGATTGTAGTCACGATTCTGATTTAGATTGCAGTCCCAATTTTGAATTTTACAATTTTGACCATCGACTTGAGATACGGTGCTGTTCACCCGATCATCATCAGTTCATCATAAGAATTCGAAATTTCCATTAGAAAAACACCCAATTAAGATGTGGAACATATTAAGAAAATTGATTCAAACACCATAATGAAATAAAATCAAGATTGATTTTGAGAATGAAACTCTTTTGAAACTTTGACTCAAGAACAGAAATCGATAATAAATGATTAAATAGAGTCTTGAATCATGATTTCAATCAGAATATGAGAACGAATTGTGAAATCGAGATCCAACATTCACAGTTTTGAGATGTGCCGATGCGTGAATCAGAATGTGCGACTATAAAGAACGACATATTGGTTTAATTCAATGAACAAAAATCAATATACTTCGGCTCGAAACACATTAACAATAATCGGAAGAAAGTGGGGTTAGTAACAGTTAAAAGAACAAATCAATGCGCTAACACACAAGAAAATAAAACTGTCAGCATCAAACGAATGACTAGATCCAAAAAAAAAAATATTTGAACAGAAAAACGAATCGGATTGATACAATACCAGATGAACAGTAGAAGAACAACATAAATCTCCATGAACAGTAACTTGAACAGAAATCTTGATTCCATACCGCCAAAACACCAATAATCTTCAATATATGTGCAAAAAATCATCAAATCAAGAACCGATACTTCAAAAACCAATAGATCTTCAAAGATCCGCTCTGATACCACTTGTTGGGAATAAAACCCTAATTGTGATTTGACGAATAAGATGCAGAAAATAAGAACAAACACAAATATGAAGATTAGGTCGAATGATCACTCGATTTATTGAATTGTGAGGAACAAATTACACTTAAGAAATAAGAATCTAACTCTACAATAAACCTCACAACGTGGCGGCTACATTTTGCCTCTCTCTTAACCCTAATTGTGAATAATACATTACTATATATAGGGAAAAGACAAGTCTTGAGCTTTTAACATTCACTTAATCAAGGGGGCCCATTGCCATCATCCATGGAATGCTTTGAAACCCTACAATCTCCCCCTCAAAATATGGCAACGATGATAATGCTTTGACTTCCAAAACAAGCATCTAGCAAATAAAAAGATCTTGTAATGAGGAATAGATGAAGCACTCCACGAATCTTGATTCTTCAATAGTCTTCAAACACGGGCTCTAGGATATATAAACCAAGCACTGAAGTAATGTTTTTAAACTTCATTTTCAAATGTAATCCTAAAAAAATCTTCATGAAAACCAAACCCACAATAAAAACCCATTTCCGAAGAAAGAAACCGAATCACTTCCTGTCTTTGAAGAGCTCCCCCTCCAAGTCACAATGATCTTCAAATAAGCTAATGATATAAGCCACGAAAAATTATCATGTAACAACCCAAATTTTAAGATTGGTCACGCCACTTGATCGAGAAAATACTAGAAGTCGGAGATATAACAAGTCCTTAGAAGAGTTCGACGAAGAACTGCTACTGTGAAGGATACTTCTCTACAAAAGCTTTAGAAGAGTTCGATGAAGAACTGCTACTGTAAAAGGTACCTTCATAATTCTGCCACAAGCCTTATCAAAAATCTTCAAATTTGAAAATTCACAAATCCAATTTCGAATGGCCATATCAAATTCTACCCCGATTTATAATAAAAAATGTGATTATAAAGCCTTCAAATGGTCATGAGAATGATCTTGAATGGATAAAAAATTACTATGCTCCCCCATGACAAAAATGATACACACAATGAAGTATAAAATCTGAAAAAGTCGTGAAAATTTGGCGTTATCATGAAAAACAACTTTCCGAACCGCCAAGACTTGATGGAATCTTTGTTTTGCTGTTAACGAAACAATATGTGCGTTAAAAAAATCCAAAACTGTTCACCGGCCCTCAAATTTGTAAAGTTTTATGAATATTGGGCAAAAACTATCACTTGCTGAAAGACAGGGGCTTGAATGGTAATTCTGCATCAGTATACCCCTTTATTTGTAACAAAATCTGCAAATGGTCCAAAATGGCCAAGGCATGAAAAGTATAAGGACCAAATCGTCAAATTCTTCAAGTTGCAGGGACCAAGTGTGAAACCTTGAGTTATCTTCTTCCCCACAACGACTCAAACTAATGGTCACAAGCGAAACCACAGATAAAAACCGATCATCAAATAACGTCGATTGACTCTTTCATTTTCTTCTTTATGTTCGTATCCGAGTCCAATAGTACCGTTCGTCCCAAGTACACCCAAAGTGAATATCCCTTCTTTCATTCCAAGTGCTTTCGTTCCAAGTGCTAATAAACTAACTCAAGTTCGTTCGAGTTTCGTTCCAAGTTCAATGATACAAAAGCGAAACTGAGCATCACGACGCGGACAAAGAGCGAAATCTTAGCCACGCCGAACCACAGGTTCGTTTTCCCTTCTTTCGTTCCAAGGCAACAGACGAACCCAATTGTAAATTCGCTACTGAATCAAAAGATCGTGGGAGAATAACGAGCATAGATTCGTTCGTTCGCAAATAGCTTAATTTTGACTTTGGTTTGACTGTAGTTAAGTTGAGCCAAGATTCCGATGGCAGATGAAACATGCGCTTCTGATTCCTGTACTTAAAATCCAATTACACCGTTCATAGATTAATAATTCCAATTTTGACCTTTTGCTTTACTCACAAGAGCACCGAATTAATCATTCCGATTTAAATCCAATCCCGGTACCATTTGTTCTTAACATCACATCCCTGATTGTAGTCACGATTCTGATTTAGATTGCAGTCCCAATTTTGAATTTTACAATTTTGACCATCGACTTGAGATACGGTGCTGTTCACCCGATCATCATCAGTTCATCATAAGAATTCGAAATTTCCATTAGAAAAACACCCAATTAAGATGTGGAACATATTAAGAAAATTGATTCAAACAGCATAATGAAATAAAATCAAGATTGATTTTGAGAATGAAACTCTTTTGAAACTTTGACTCAAGAACAGAAATCGATAATAAATGATTAAATAGAGTCTTGAATCATGATTTCAATCAGAATATGAGAACGAATTGTGAAATCGAGATCCAACATTCACAGTTTTGAGATGTGCCGATGCGTGAATCAGAATGTGCGACTATAAAGAACGACATATTGGTTTAATTCAATGAACAAAAATCAATATACTTCGGCTCGAAACACATTAACAATAATCGGAAGAAAGTGGGGTTAGTAACAGTTAAAAGAACAAATCAATGCGCTAACACACAAGAAAATAAAACTGTCAGCATCAAACGAATGACTAGATCCAAAAAAAAAAATATTTGAACAGAAAAACGAATCGGATTGATACAATACCAGATGAACAGTAGAAGAACAACATAAATCTCCATGAACAGTAACTTGAACAGAAATCTTGATTCCATACCGCCAAAACACCAATAATCTTCAATATATGTGCAAAAAATCATCAAATCAAGAACCGATACTTCAAAAACCAATAGATCTTCAAAGATCCGCTCTGATACCACTTGTTGGGAATAAAACCCTAATTGTGATTTGACGAATAAGATGCAGAAAATAAGAACAAACACAAATATGAAGATTAGGTCGAATGATCACTCGATTTATTGAATTGTGAGGAACAAATTACACTTAAGAAATAAGAATCTGTTGGATATTATTCCTTTTATATATCAGCTCAGATACCGATTGTTGGAAATATAAAAATCTGATCACTGCGACAAAAGGCTCGGTTACCGGTCACTGTGTGATAGATATATAAGTTTAAGATATAAGATGTAAATATATATAAAGAATAATAATTGCGGAATAAGTATAAATATGAAAGCTATAAATGACTGAAAGCTATAATAATATAAATGACTATATTTAAATGACGTAAAGCTATAAATAATATAAATGACTGTATTTAAATGACATAAAGCTATAATAAAATATATATATATATATATATATATATATATATATATAAGTATATAAATATATATCAAGTAGGTTCGTCAATAAATTGACTGAACTGGACTCATGAAGCGACTGGTCGATATTTGTTCTTTGAATGGACTGGTCGATATTGGGACTCTTGGAGCGACTGGTCTATATTAGTTCAAAGATCAATCCGGCATTGGATAAGTAACAAAAGTTCATTTAAAGCTCGATTTTATGTAAAACAAGTGTTTACAAAAGGGTACAAAATACATGGGTTTATGTATTTGTATTTGAAGTATTTTTGGGTAAAAACATGCACACGGGTCGTATAAGATAAGGCACAAGTGACACGGGTCGTGTAGGAGGTTTTTAGAAGGTTTTAAAGGTCAAAATCCTGAACACGGGTCGTGTTGATTTAGGCAAAAACAACACGGGTCGTGTTCGCGCAGATCCTTGCATACACAGATTAAAAACCTTTAGTTTTCGGAAAATCTCTCTGGATAGCCATTTCTCTCTCGCGTCTCTCTGGGGTTTCCTGTGGTCAAAATCGTCCACGAAAATTCCTAGATGAAGCTAAGGTTCTAAAGAATTTGTGGTGAAAATCTCCCTAGTCTTATTTTGGCTGTGTTGTGCTCGGTTTTCTGTTTTCTAACATGCAGATTCTGAACTTGAAAACAGAAATCTCTCTGGATAGCCAATTCTCTCTCGCGTCTCTTTGGGGTTTCCCGTGGTCAAAATCGTCCACGAAAATTTCTAGATGTAGGTAAGGTCCTGAAGAATTGATGGTGAAAATCTCCCTAGTCTTTTTGTGCTTGTAACGAGCCCAGTTTTCTTCGTTTTTGACTTGAAGATTCTGATGTCGAAAAACAGCAAGGTGGTGATGGTTGTGGTGATTTGAAAGGGTTTTTGGAGGAGGTTTAAGGAGGGTATTTGGAGGGTGTTTGGAGATTATTTTGAGATTGGAAGGAGGTTAATATAAGGGAGGTGTTTGGTGGTAAATGGTGTGATAAACAAGGATAGTGAAGATGAAGAACCTTGAGTTTCAATGAAGAAGATGAAGATGGTTGATGGTGTTCTTCATTTAGCTTGTTGATGATCTTGGTGTTCTTCACTTCATTGTTGTTTGGTGATTGAGAGAATTTTATGTTCCAGGGAATTACAAAGAAAAATGAACACACACACATTACATACTCACTCACGTGTACATATATGCATATGAAACAAATATCTATTTCACTTGAGTGTAAGATGCAAGTTGATGTAGAGCTAGAGCAAAAAACGTGGGTCTTCTTTTGCTTCTCATTTCCTTGACTTTGACTATTCAACATAGATACATATATAATACATATATATATATATATAATACATACATATGTATATAATACATATATATATATATATATATATATATATATATATATATATATATATATATATATATATAATACATACATATGTATATAATACACACACACACACATATATATATATATATATATATATATATATACATATATATTGTTGAAATTGTTTAGTCACACATATGTGTTTTCGTCATTCGCGTGTTTTCGTATTTTCCGTTTTATCACGCATTCATGCAACCTGAAATAACTGATAATATTTGTTAGATTATATAAAAACAGTTCATCTTATTTCAGTGATGGTCACATACTAGGTTACATAAGAACATTTTTCAACAATTTCCCCCTATGTGATCATTGCTGAAATAAGGACAGGTATAATCATATTGACAGTTTAACTTTCGAAGATTCGAGATAAAAGATTTGTCAATAGATAAGATATATATAAAACCATAGAAATTGATTTTAAAGTTTGTGACTTGTTTTAACATATCTTATGTAAAAGATTTTCAGAAATTTGTTTCCGAATCAAAGTCTCGGGTTCGGTTATCAAAGGGTAGCCATATATGTATCTAAAGAAATTTCTTAAGATTTTATAGCATTATTAATGACGACAAGTGGTTTAACAGGTCGATTCAGATGAACGCTCATAGGTATAGCTCACACTTCACTTGGGTGTTTAGTTGTTCTGGCAGCAGAACAAGTTAATGATCACTAAAAATGAGTGATATCTCTCTCTGACGACTCACACTCATATTGGAGGTGTTCAACTATGCTTTTCTTGAAAGGTCACTTAGTCTCATTATTAGATAATCAATCACATAAGACTGGTTTCGGCATTACTCAGCGGGTTTCTTCATTCATGCCATTAACTTTCTCTCTCTCTCCGTCGGGAAATACATGTAGAGGGGTTTAGCAATTTTCATAGTGCAGTTTGCAACTAAGAACTTTCATTGATGAAGGCTACAGTATCCCGGGAAATCCTTTGTTGTTGCAGCTTTTTCTTTGATGGTATCCTTTTTGTTGATCAATATCCTTTTTGTTGTAAAAGGATATTTTGTTTTAGCATCGAGAATTTGCTACATTTGAGAAAATTGGGATTTTTGAGAGTATCTATCTTGCGGGATTAAGATATCCCTTTTTGTGAAAAATGGTTAAAAACAGATCACGAGATCTTTTGATGTTTGCTTTGAAATAACCATTTGATTGAACTTTGTTTGAAAATACCAAATGTAGAGTTTTTTTTGTTTTGTTTGGTATTTCTTCGGTGAATGATTTGGCTTTCTTGTTGATTCCTTTTTATCTTGTTTCGTCTTTTCTTGTTGATGGATCACGGGATCTCAAGACATCATTTTTGGTTGGCTTATATCTAGGTAGGGATTAGTGGCATAAAAGACAGTTTGTCTAGTATGTATGAAATGAATGTATCGTCCCTGGTCATTTTGATATCTAAGCAAAAATGAGACCGTGACAAGGTATAATCGGATATACCTTATAAGCAATAGTGACACACCTAAGCTCACAAGAAATGAATTCCACAATGATTCAGATTGATGAGGCACAAATTCTCACATGGGTTTTTGTTTTCATCTGAACCTCCTAACCTTATGTCCCTTTTTAAAATCATCAATAATGAAATAAAATTGAAGGAAATAAAGTTATGTACATTATGAAAAGTAGGAGATTTGAACCTTCACTCCAATTGAGAATCAATATGACTTAATATCTTCATCGAGCATAAGCATCTGAAAATTAAGTCAAAAGACGATTAATCACAAGGTTCTATAAAAGCTTATTATGGCAAGTCTTTTATAATATTTTTGAAGATTTGTTTTTCTGAATGTTTTTGGAAATATTGGTTATTTCAATGTTTTTGGTTTTTTTGAAAAGAAAGCAGTTTTCAAATGTTTTTGAATTTTCTTTTTGAATGAAAGTAAACACACTTTTGTACAAACAAAAAGTAAAAGTTTAAGGATGGATGTTATCTGGATTTAACATTCCTAGACGGCCTAGGAAGTATTGAAACTTCGTTTCATCGAGAGCCTTAGTGAAGACATCGGCAATTTGATCTTCGGAGTTGATGAAGTGTAGTTCGATATGACCCTTTTGAATGTTGTCTTTGATAAAGTGATATCGAATGTCGATGTGCTTTGTCATGGAATGGTGAACGGGATTGTGAGAAATGGCAATTGCACTAGTTGAGTCACAAAATATGGGAATTTGTGTGATTTTGAAGCCATAGTCACGCAGTTGAGTTTGCATCCATATGACTTGTGAACAACAGCTGGCGGCAGCGACATATTCAGCTTCTGCTGTTGATGTGGATACACACGTCTGTTTCTTTGAAGTCCAACTCACTAGTCTACCTCCTAGGAATTGACAGCTACCAGATGTACTCTTCCTATCTAGCTTGCATCCTCCGTAGTCTGAGTCGGTGAAAGCGTTCAGCTGAAAATCGGATTTAGCTGGATACCAAAGGCCAAGTTTGGGAGTGCCTTTAAGGTATTTGAAGATGCGTTTCACAGCAACTACATGGGATTCCATAGGATTTGCTTGGTATCTAGCACAAACACATGTAGAAAACATGATGTCAGGTCTGCTGGCAATGAGGTACAAGAGTGATCCGATCATTCCACGATATCTTTTCTGGTCAACGGGTTTGCCATTTAAGTCTGCATCAATTTTGTATCCAAAAGCCATTGGGGTTTTTGCGGTATTGGATTTTTCCATTGAAAAACGAGTGAGTAGGTTTTTGACATAATTCTCTTGGTTGATGAAAATGCCATCAGTTGACTGTTTGATTTGAAGTCCGAGAAAAGTAGTCATCTCCCCAATCATGCTCATTTCAAATTTGCTCTTCATTAGATCTGCAAACTTAACACTTAAAGATTCATCAGTAGAACCGAAAATAATGTCATCAACATATATTTGTACGATTAACAGATGTTTATTAAAGATTTTACGAAAGAGTGTTTGATCAATTGAACCTCTTTTAAAACCTGATTCTTCGAGAAAGGTTGACAACGTGGCATACCAAGCTCGAGGTGCTTGTTTCAAGCCGTAGACAGCTTTCTGCAATTTAAAGCTGTGATCTGGAAATTTGGGATCTTCGAAACCTGGTGGTTGTTGGATGTATACTTCGCGATCTATCTCTCCATGTAGGAATGCACATTTAACATCCATTTGGAATACTTTGAAATTCTTATGTGCAGCATATGCAAGAAAGATGCGAATTGCTTCAATTCGGGCAACTGGAGCATATGTTTCATCGTAGTCGATTCCCTCTTGTTGTGAATATCCTTTGACTACAAGACGTGCCTTGTTTCGACAAATGATTCCTTGATCGTCAGTCTTGTTTCTGTATACCCATCTTGAACCTATAACAGTAACATCGGGTGGAGTAGGAACAAGATTCCATACGTCGTTTCTTTCAAATTCTGCTAGCTCTTCTTGCATAGCTTTTACCCAATCTGGATCTTTTATAGCAGAATGTATGGTTTTGGGTTCGGTCGTGGATAAGAAGGCTCCAAATAAACATTCATTTGTGGATGCGCCTCTAGTCTGAATGCCTATGTTGGGATCTCCGATGATTTGGTCTGTTGGATGATTTCTGGTCCACTTTATTAAGCGATTCTCTTCCGCTATAATAATTGGAGTTTCAGTATCCCATTGTTCTTCTCCGGGCGTTTCATCTTGGAATAGGTTTGAAGGTTCCCCCATAAATGATGCATCGGGATTGTTTTGGCTATTTGGGGTTCGGGTGTTTAAAGGAGGATTTGGTGTTTGTTCCAAAGAGGAAGTATGTGTTGGTGGTTCCCCCTCGAATTGATTTGCATCATTTTGGTTTGTTTGTGGAATTACTTCACTGGGTGTTCCTGTAGGGTCAATTAAAGTAGTTAGAAGTTCAGAATTGTAAGCGGTTTTTGGTTGTTCAAAAAGCAAATCAAGATCGATTTCAATGTCTATGTCAGGAGAAGGTGTTTGTTGAATTGGATTTTGAAAAATATTTTCAATCATTTTTGAACCAAAATGTTCACGATCCAATTTCCTAACATAAAATTCATCGAAATGAACATCGGTACTTTCTTCAATTACTCTAGTACGTTTATTCAGTACTCGATAAGCAGCTGAAGAAAAAGAGTAACCAAGGAAAATTCCTTCGTCCGACCTTGATTCAAATTTTGAAAGGTGATCTTTATTATTCTTTACGAAGCATCGACAACCGAAAATATGGAAAAATTTGATGTTTGGTTTTCGGTTGTTAATGACTTCATATGGTGTTTTATGAAGATGTTTATGGATTAAGGAACGATTTTGAGTATAGCAAGCTGTGGCTATTGCTTCTGCCCAGAAGTATTGTGGCAGATCAGCGAAGATAAGCATTGATCTTGCAGCTTCACATAGAGTTCGGTTCCTTCTTTCGACAACACCGTTCTGTTGTGGAGTGTATGGGGCTGAGAAGTTGTGTTCAATTCCTTTGTCTTTGAGAAATGAATCTAGAGTATTGTTTTTGAACTCTAAACCATTATCACTTCGGATTCTTCGAACAGGTCGTTTCAACTTCAGCTCGATTTGTTTGATGAAGTTGATCATCTCTTCAGGTGCTTCTGATTTTAGTCTTAAGAAAAAGACCCAAGTAAAGCGCGAGAAACCATCAACGACAACAAGAATGTACTTCTTCCCTTGAATGGTTTGGGTTTTGGCAGGGCCACAAAGGTCTATGTGCAACAACTCTAGTGGTTCGGACACACTAGATTCTGAGATGCTTTTGTGAGTGGATTTGGAAAGTTTTCCTTTTTCACATGCGGCACAAAGAGTTTCGTTATCAAGCTTCAGAAGTGGTAGCCCTCGAACAAGATCATCGCCGATTAATTTGTTGATGTACCCAAAGTTTAGATGGGAAAGGCGGCGGTGCCATAACCAACTAATATCTGCTGGGGCTTTAGATAGCAGACATATATCGGGTTTACCATAGATAAGATCCATGTCAAGTGGATACATATTTCCGGCACGGTCAGAATCAACTATAACATCTTTGGTTTTGGCGTCCATGATCAAGCTTCGTTGTTTGGTGAAAAGAACTTCAAGATTGTTATCACACAGTTGAGAAACACTGATGAGGTTGTGTTTCAGGTCATCGACGAAGGCAACTTTCTTTATGGTAAAATTACCATTTGTTATGTTTCCATAACCTTTGATTTTTGCTTTCATGTTGTTGCCGAAGGTAACATCTTGATTGGTTTGTATAGGTTTGAAGTCACGTAAGTAGTTCCGGTTTCCTGTCATATGCTTGGAGCAGCCACTATCAATATACCATGTATCATCATTGGGTTCTCCAGCATTAAGTACCTACAATCAGACAGAAACTTTAGGTACCCAAATCTGAATGGGTCCTGGTTTGTCAGTTGTTATTTTGGGTGCTTTTCTTGATGAATTTCTTTTATCATTTGACTTCACATTATTGTAATGGTTTGGTTTATAACGATGGAATGGTTGAGGTTTGATTTGATCTATCAATTTTACCCAAAATGCGATTTGTTTTTGAAAACCTGTGGGTTGATAAGATCTGTGATTTGGTGAAAGATATCCTAGATGTGAAGGTTTGTTTGAAAAGTTTTCTTCATATTTGGGATGTGATGGGCGGTTTTGAAAAGCTTTTTGAGGATGATGGTTTGAAACTTTCGGATGTGATGGTTTTTGAAAGTTCCTTGAATGATTAAAAGTAATATCTTGAAAGCGGTTTTCAAAAGGTTTTTGAAAAGATTTTGGTTTTTGTTTGGAAACCTGTTTATGAGGTATGACGTTTGGTTTCTTTGGTTGTTTTTCAAAAAGGTTTGGTTTGATTAGTGGGGTTTTGGTGACTTGAATGGATTTTTTGCTTGTTTGTTGTTTCTTGGAGTATTTTTGTCCCAGACTAGTTTTTCCAACAATTGATGAAGTCATTGTAGAAAAAGCAGTTGGTATAGAAGTACTACCATCCTCATAAGAGGAATTTTCTCCATTCAAAAAGTTTTTGAGTTTAGTGGTTCCATCGATATGTTTGATTTGGTGAGTTAAAGAACTTGCAGAGTCTGTTTCTGAATTTACAACTCTTTTGAAAGACTTTTTGGAAACACTGAAAGCAGTATCATCTGGACTATAGTTGATAACTGTTTCTTCATCTGAATCTTCCTCATTAACAGATGTGAAAAGATTTGGTAGAGTAGATTCAGAGTTTTCACAATTCGTCATGTTTTCCTGTTTTGCTTGTTCAATTTCAAAGGATTCTCTTCCAATTCCTGGTCTATAATTCGTATCAATTTTGCCAGTTCCCAAGGTGTTTGCCTTGGTGAAAATATCATCACTTAGTTTTCTGGCAACTTTGATAGAATCCATATTCCATATCAGTCTTTTATTCTCGGTCTCAAGAGAATTGATTTGTTTTAAAGAATCAGTCAGCTTTTCATTTAAAACGTTGTATTTGTCAGTTGATTCTTGAAAGTTTTGTTTCAATTGAAGGATTTCCATTTCTAAAACATCTTTTATTTCAGAAGAAATGACTGACTGATTTTTTAGTTCCAAATCCCTTTTCTGAATTAGGGACTGATTTAATTGTTCCAAGACGTGATTATAATCTTCTGATTTTCTTTCAACGTCTCTTTCCAATTTGCTTTTCGTTCTTGTTGATTCTCCAAATTTGAGTTGCAAGGTTTGTAACTCAGATTTGCAAATATCATAATTGACCATTGTGTCATGATATGTTTTGAGATCAACTTCCAGACTAGTCTCAATTTTGGTTATGTGAGACTCAAAAATTGTTTTGGAAAAACCAAGTTCTGAGATCATAGACCATACCTGTTCTATGACGTTTGGAGCTCTTGAAGGTATTTCAGCACCAGCTACGAAGCAAAAGTTTGATTGTGTTGGTTCGTGTTCAGCTTCGTCATCAGAAGTTGGCCAGTATTCCACACTTGGTTCATGGATTGCCATCAATGCTCTTTGCTTTTCTTGGTTTTCCAGTTTCTTCAATTCATCGGCTCTTTGAGCATAGTATGCTGAGTCTTTGATTTTGGTTTTGTTTTTGGCTCGACATTCTCTGGCATAGTGATTTGTTCCTTTGCAGTTGTGACAAATGATCACTTCTTCATCACTATCATCCTTTTGAGTTTTAATCGGAAGTCTTTCAGGTGTTTGAGTTTGGGCTTGTTGGGAAGGTTGAGAATGGTTTTGTTGGAATCCAAAATTTTGGTTGTTTTGAAAACCATTGTTTTGATTGTTGTAACCTTGATTTTGGAAACCTCTATTTTGATTTTGAAAACTGTTGTTTGGATTGTGATTATGACCTGAGTTGGGATCGTTTTGAAATCCCTGGTTTTGAAACCCTTGGTTTGAGTTATTTTGAAACGAAGGTCTTTGAGAATTTTGTCCAAAGTAAGGTCTAGGTTGAAAACCTGAGTTGTTTTGACCAAAAGATGGCCTTGGTTGAAAACTTGAGTTATTTTGTCCAAAAGATGGTCTTGGTTGAAAATTTGGTCTAAAATTTGATTGACCATGATTTGGGATAAATCTTTGGAGATTTGTGTTTGCAACCAACGCACACAGTTGTTGATAATCTGCTTCATCATTTGAATCAGACTGGAAGGCTTGGTTTTGAAAAGATGTAGTCTGATTAAAATGATTAAAGTTTTGATCATTGAAAGGTGTTTGGTTTTGAGAAGTTGTGGACACAAGTGCAAGTGGTCCTCCAAAAGCTGCAATGGTTGGTGGGTCAATCGAGGATTCATACGATTGAAGTTCTCCATACAAATTGTACAAAGATTCGGTATGAATAGCTGGATTTCCCTGAATAATGAGTTTAACCATTTTCCAGCTTTCGAACAGATTGTTTAAAAACTTGAGATTTATCTCGTGTTGTGTCTTTTTGATACCCAAATTGTTCATTTTAACCATAATCAAATTGAACCTATCATGAGCATCATGGATGGTTTCTGATGAAAGCATTTTGAAATTATCAAATTCATTCAAAACAGATGTTCTTTTGTTTCCGATGATTCTTTTATTTCCACAAAAACGATTTTTCAAATTCTCCCAAATTTGATTTGCGGTTAACAGTATAATGTCATCCATTTGACTTAGAATACTGTGAGGTATTCCAGAAACAAGTTCCTTTTTGGCTTGGAGTTCCAACTTTTTTGTAATTTCAACTTGAGTGGCTTGATTTGTAGCAAGAGTAGCCATATTTTCTGGAGTAACATATGTTCCTTCTACACACTTCCAGACATCTTCATTTATAGCATTAAGATGAAGATTCATACGGCCAACCCACGAATTATACTCTTCAGGAATAAGTATGGGTGCCCGTGAACCAGATCCTAAGCTATTTGCAATGGAGACAGAGTTCATGTTGGAGTAATTTGCCAAAGACATTTTTTTTTTTGAAAGGATTTTGAACAAGTGATATTAAAATGAAATTTTTAAAGAAAAGCTTATGGAAGGTTTATAAACGCTATAACCAAAAGTTTTTCGACAAAAATTTCAAGGTAAATCACACAAGCTCTGATACCAATTGTTGGATATTATTCCTTTTATATATCAGCTCAGATACCGATTGTTGGAAATATAAAAATCTGATCACTGCGACAAAAGGCTCGGTTACCGGTCACTGTGTGATAGATATATAAGTTTAAGATATAAGATGTAAATATATATAAAGAATAATAATTGCGGAATAAGTATAAATATGAAAGCTATAAATGACTGAAAGCTATAATAATATAAATGACTATATTTAAATGACGTAAAGCTATAAATAATATAAATGACTGTATTTAAATGACATAAAGCTATAATAAAATATATATATATATATATATATATATATATAAGTATATAAATATATATCAAGTAGGTTCGTCAATAAATTGACTGAACTGGACTCATGAAGCGACTGGTCGATATTTGTTCTTTGAATGGACTGGTCGATATTGGGACTCTTGGAGCGACTGGTCTATATTAGTTCAAAGATCAATCCGGCATTGGATAAGTAACAAAAGTTCATTTAAAGCTCGATTTTATGTAAAACAAGTGTTTACAAAAGGGTACAAAATACATGGGTTTATGTATTTGTATTTGAAGTATTTTTGGGTAAAAACATGCACACGGGTCGTATAAGATAAGGCACAAGTGACACGGGTCGTGTAGGAGGTTTTTAGAAGGTTTTAAAGGTCAAAATCCTGAACACGGGTCGTGTTGATTTAGGCAAAAACAACACGGGTCGTGTTCGCGCAGATCCTTGCATACACAGATTAAAAACCTTTAGTTTTCGGAAAATCTCTCTGGATAGCCATTTCTCTCTCGCGTCTCTCTGGGGTTTCCTGTGGTCAAAATCGTCCACGAAAATTCCTAGATGAAGCTAAGGTTCTAAAGAATTTGTGGTGAAAATCTCCCTAGTCTTATTTTGGCTGTGTTGTGCTCGGTTTTCTGTTTTCTAACATGCAGATTCTGAACTTGAAAACAGAAATCTCTCTGGATAGCCAATTCTCTCTCGCGTCTCTTTGGGGTTTCCCGTGGTCAAAATCGTCCACGAAAATTTCTAGATGTAGGTAAGGTCCTGAAGAATTGATGGTGAAAATCTCCCTAGTCTTTTTGTGCTTGTAACGAGCCCAGTTTTCTTCGTTTTTGACTTGAAGATTCTGATGTCGAAAAACAGCAAGGTGGTGATGGTTGTGGTGATTTGAAAGGGTTTTTGGAGGAGGTTTAAGGAGGGTATTTGGAGGGTGTTTGGAGATTATTTTGAGATTGGAAGGAGGTTAATATAAGGGAGGTGTTTGGTGGTAAATGGTGTGATAAACAAGGATAGTGAAGATGAAGAACCTTGAGTTTCAATGAAGAAGATGAAGATGGTTGATGGTGTTCTTCATTTAGCTTGTTGATGATCTTGGTGTTCTTCACTTCATTGTTGTTTGGTGATTGAGAGAATTTTATGTTCCAGGGAATTACAAAGAAAAATGAACACACACACATTACATACTCACTCACGTGTACATATATGCATATGAAACAAATATCTATTTCACTTGAGTGTAAGATGCAAGTTGATGTAGAGCTAGAGCAAAAAACGTGGGTCTTCTTTTGCTTCTCATTTCCTTGACTTTGACTATTCAACATAGATACATATATAATACATATATATATATATATAATACATACATATGTATATAATACATATATATATATATATATATATATATATATATATATAATACATACATATGTATATAATACACACACACACACATATATATATATATATATATATATATATACATATATATTGTTGAAATTGTTTAGTCACACATATGTGTTTTCGTCATTCGCGTGTTTTCGTATTTTCCGTTTTATCACGCATTCATGCAACCTGAAATAACTGATAATATTTGTTAGATTATATAAAAACAGTTCATCTTATTTCAGTGATGGTCACATACTAGGTTACATAAGAACATTTTTCAACAGAATCTAACTCTACAATAAACCTCACAACGTGGCGGCTACATTTTGCCTCTCTCTTAACCCTAATTGTGAATAATACATTACTATATATAGGGAAAAGACAAGTCTTGAGCTTTTAACATTCACTTAATCAAGGGGGCCCATTGCCATCATCCATGGAATGCTTTGAAACCCTACAATCTCCCCCTCAAAATATGGCAACGATGATAATGCTTTGACTTCCAAAACAAGCATCTAGCAAATAAAAAGATCTTGTAATGAGGAATAGATGAAGCACTCCACGAATCTTGATTCTTCAATAGTCTTCAAACACGGGCTCTAGGATATATAAACCAAGCACTGAAGTAATGTTTTTAAACTTCATTTTCAAATGTAATCCTAAAAAAATCTTCATGAAAACCAAACCCACAATAAAAACCCATTTCCGAAGAAAGAAACCGAATCACTTCCTGTCTTTGAAGAGCTCCCCCTCCAAGTCACAATGATCTTCAAATAAGCTAATGATATAAGCCACGAAAAATTATCATGTAACAACCCAAATTTTAAGATTGGTCACGCCACTTGATCGAGAAAATACTAGAAGTCGGAGATATAACAAGTCCTTAGAAGAGTTCGACGAAGAACTGCTACTGTGAAGGATACTTCTCTACAAAAGCTTTAGAAGAGTTCGATGAAGAACTGCTACTGTAAAAGGTACCTTCATAATTCTGCCACAAGCCTTATCAAAAATCTTCAAATTTGAAAATTCACAAATCCAATTTCGAATGGCCATATCAAATTCTACCCCGATTTATAATAAAAAATGTGATTATAAAGCCTTCAAATGGTCATGAGAATGATCTTGAATGGATAAAAAATTACTATGCTCCCCCATGACAAAAATGATACACACAATGAAGTATAAAATCTGAAAAAGTCGTGAAAATTTGGCGTTATCATGAAAAACAACTTTCCGAACCGCCAAGACTTGATGGAATCTTTGTTTTGCTGTTAACGAAACAATATGTGCGTTAAAAAAATCCAAAACTGTTCACCGGCCCTCAAATTTGTAAAGTTTTATGAATATTGGGCAAAAACTATCACTTGCTGAAAGACAGGGGCTTGAATGGTAATTCTGCATCAGTATACCCCTTTATTTGTAACAAAATCTGCAAATGGTCCAAAATGGCCAAGGCATGAAAAGTATAAGGACCAAATCGTCAAATTCTTCAAGTTGCAGGGACCAAGTGTGAAACCTTGAGTTATCTTCTTCCCCACAACGACTCAAACTAATGGTCACAAGCGAAACCACAGATAAAAACCGATCATCAAATAACGTCGATTGACTCTTTCATTTTCTTCTTTATGTTCGTATCCGAGTCCAATAGTACCGTTCGTCCCAAGTACACCCAAAGTGAATATCCCTTCTTTCATTCCAAGTGCTTTCGTTCCAAGTGCTAATAAACTAACTCAAGTTCGTTCGAGTTTCGTTCCAAGTTCAATGATACAAAAGCGAAACTGAGCATCACGACGCGGACAAAGAGCGAAATCTTAGCCACGCCGAACCACAGGTTCGTTTTCCCTTCTTTCGTTCCAAGGCAACAGACGAACCCAATTGTAAATTCGCTACTGAATCAAAAGATCGTGGGAGAATAACGAGCATAGATTCGTTCGTTCGCAAATAGCTTAATTTTGACTTTGGTTTGACTGTAGTTAAGTTGAGCCAAGATTCCGATGGCAGATGAAACATGCGCTTCTGATTCCTGTACTTAAAATCCAATTACACCGTTCATAGATTAATAATTCCAATTTTGACCTTTTGCTTTACTCACAAGAGCACCGAATTAATCATTCCGATTTAAATCCAATCCCGGTACCATTTGTTCTTAACATCACATCCCTGATTGTAGTCACGATTCTGATTTAGATTGCAGTCCCAATTTTGAATTTTACAATTTTGACCATCGACTTGAGATACGGTGCTGTTCACCCGATCATCATCAGTTCATCATAAGAATTCGAAATTTCCATTAGAAAAACACCCAATTAAGATGTGGAACATATTAAGAAAATTGATTCAAACACCATAATGAAATAAAATCAAGATTGATTTTGAGAATGAAACTCTTTTGAAACTTTGACTCAAGAACAGAAATCGATAATAAATGATTAAATAGAGTCTTGAATCATGATTTCAATCAGAATATGAGAACGAATTGTGAAATCGAGATCCAACATTCACAGTTTTGAGATGTGCCGATGCGTGAATCAGAATGTGCGACTATAAAGAACGACATATTGGTTTAATTCAATGAACAAAAATCAATATACTTCGGCTCGAAACACATTAACAATAATCGGAAGAAAGTGGGGTTAGTAACAGTTAAAAGAACAAATCAATGCGCTAACACACAAGAAAATAAAACTGTCAGCATCAAACGAATGACTAGATCCAAAAAAAAAATATTTGAACAGAAAAACGAATCGGATTGATACAATACCAGATGAACAGTAGAAGAACAACATAAATCTCCATGAACAGTAACTTGAACAGAAATCTTGATTCCATACCGCCAAAACACCAATAATCTTCAATATATGTGCAAAAAATCATCAAATCAAGAACCGATACTTCAAAAACCAATAGATCTTCAAAGATCCGCTCTGATACCACTTGTTGGGAATAAAACCCTAATTGTGATTTGACGAATAAGATGCAGAAAATAAGAACAAACACAAATATGAAGATTAGGTCGAATGATCACTCGATTTATTGAATTGTGAGGAACAAATTACACTTAAGAAATAAGAATCTAACTCTACAATAAACCTCACAACGTGGCGGCTACATTTTGCCTCTCTCTTAACCCTAATTGTGAATAATACATTACTATATATAGGGAAAAGACAAGTCTTGAGCTTTTAACATTCACTTAATCAAGGGGGCCCATTGCCATCATCCATGGAATGCTTTGAAACCCTACAATCTCCCCCTCAAAATATGGCAACGATGATAATGCTTTGACTTCCAAAACAAGCATCTAGCAAATAAAAAGATCTTGTAATGAGGAATAGATGAAGCACTCCACGAATCTTGATTCTTCAATAGTCTTCAAACACGGGCTCTAGGATATATAAACCAAGCACTGAAGTAATGTTTTTAAACTTCATTTTCAAATGTAATCCTAAAAAAATCTTCATGAAAACCAAACCCACAATAAAAACCCATTTCCGAAGAAAGAAACCGAATCACTTCCTGTCTTTGAAGAGCTCCCCCTCCAAGTCACAATGATCTTCAAATAAGCTAATGATATAAGCCACGAAAAATTATCATGTAACAACCCAAATTTTAAGATTGGTCACGCCACTTGATCGAGAAAATACTAGAAGTCGGAGATATAACAAGTCCTTAGAAGAGTTCGACGAAGAACTGCTACTGTGAAGGATACTTCTCTACAAAAGCTTTAGAAGAGTTCGATGAAGAACTGCTACTGTAAAAGGTACCTTCATAATTCTGCCACAAGCCTTATCAAAAATCTTCAAATTTGAAAATTCACAAATCCAATTTCGAATGGCCATATCAAATTCTACCCCGATTTATAATAAAAAATGTGATTATAAAGCCTTCAAATGGTCATGAGAATGATCTTGAATGGATAAAAAATTACTATGCTCCCCCGTGACAAAAATGATACACACAATGAAGTATAAAATCTGAAAAAGTCGTGAAAATTTGGCGTTATCATGAAAAACAACTTTCCGAACCGCCAAGACTTGATGGAATCTTTATTTTGCTGTTAACGAAAAAATATGTGCGTTAAAAAAATCCAAAACTGTTCACCGGCCCTCAAATTTGTAAACTTTTATGAATATTGGGCAAAAACTATCACTTGCTGAAAGACAGGGGCTTGAATGGTAATTCTGCATCAGTATACCCCTTTATTTGTAACAAAATCTGCAAATGGTCCAAAATGGCCAAGGCATGAAAAGTATAAGGACCAAATCGTCAAATTCTTCAAGTTGCAGGGACCAAGTGTGAAACCTTGAGTTATCTTCTTCCCCACAATGACTCAAACTAATGGTCACAAGCGAAACCACAGATAAAAACCGATCATCAAATAACGTCGATTGACTCTTTCATTTTCTTCTTTATGTTCGTATCCGAGTCCAATAGTACCGTTCGTCCCAAGTACACCCAAAGTGAATATCCCTTCTTTCATTCCAAGTGCTTTCGTTCCAAGTGCTAATAAACTAACTCAAGTTCGTTCGAGTTTCGTTCCAAGTTCAATGATACAAAAGCGAAACTGAGCATCACGACGCGGGCAAAGAGCGAAATCTTAGCCACGCCGAACCACAGGTTCGTTTTCCCTTCTTTCGTTCCAAGGCAACAGACGAACCCAATTGTAAATTCGCTACTGAATCAAAAGATCGTGGGAGAATAACGAGCATAGATTCGTTCGTTCGCAAATAGCTTAATTTTTACTTTGGTTTGACTGTAGTTAAGTTGAGCCAAGATTCCGATGGCAGATGAAACATGCGCTTCTGATTCCTGTACTTAAAATCCAATTACACCGTTCATAGATTAATAATTCCAATTTTGACCTTTTGCTTTACTCACAAGAGCACCGAATTAATCATTCCGATTTAAATCCAATCCCGGTACCATTTGTTCTTAACATCACATCCCTGATTGTAGTCACGATTCTGATTTAGATTGCAGTCCCAATTTTGAATTTTACAATTTTGACCATCGACTTGAGATACGGTGCTGTTCACCCGATCATCATCAGTTCATCATAAGAATTCGAAATTTCCATTAGAAAAACACCCAATTAAGATGTGGAACATATTAAGAAAATTGATTCAAACACCATAATGAAATAAAATCAAGATTGATTTTGAGAATGAAACTCTTTTGAAACTTTGACTCAAGAACAGAAATCGATAATAAATGATTAAATAGAGTCTTGAATCATGATTTCAATCAGAATATGAGAACGAATTGTGAAATCGAGATCCAACATTCACAGTTTTGAGATGTGCCGATGCGTGAATCAGAATGTGCGACTATAAAGAACGACATATTGGTTTAATTCAATGAACAAAAATCAATATACTTCGGCTCGAAACACATTAACAATAATCGGAAGAAAGTGGGGTTAGTAACAGTTAAAAGAACAAATCAATGCGCTAACACACAAGAAAATAAAACTGTCAGCATCAAACGAATGACTAGATCCAAAAAAAAAATATTTGAACAGAAAAACGAATCGGATTGATACAATACCAGATGAACAGTAGAAGAACAACATAAATCTCCATGAACAGTAACTTGAACAGAAATCTTGATTCCATACCGCCAAAACACCAATAATCTTCAATATATGTGCAAAAAATCATCAAATCAAGAACCGATACTTCAAAAACCAATAGATCTTCAAAGATCCGCTCTGATACCACTTGTTGGGAATAAAACCCTAATTGTGATTTGACGAATAAGATGCAGAAAATAAGAACAAACACAAATATGAAGATTAGGTCGAATGATCACTCGATTTATTGAATTGTGAGGAACAAATTACACTTAAGAAATAAGAATCTAACTCTACAATAAACCTCACAACGTGGCGGCTACATTTTGCCTCTCTCTTAACCCTAATTGTGAATAATACATTACTATATATAGGGAAAAGACAAGTCTTGAGCTTTTAACATTCACTTAATCAAGGGGGCCCATTGCCATCATCCATGGAATGCTTTGAAACCCTACAATCTCCCCCTCAAAATATGGCAACGATGATAATGCTTTGACTTCCAAAACAAGCATCTAGCAAATAAAAAGATCTTGTAATGAGGAATAGATGAAGCACTCCACGAATCTTGATTCTTCAATAGTCTTCAAACACGGGCTCTAGGATATATAAACCAAGCACTGAAGTAATGTTTTTAAACTTCATTTTCAAATGTAATCCTAAAAAAATCTTCATGAAAACCAAACCCACAATAAAAACCCATTTCCGAAGAAAGAAACCGAATCACTTCCTGTCTTTGAAGAGCTCCCCCTCCAAGTCACAATGATCTTCAAATAAGCTAATGAGATAAGCCACGAAAAATTATCATGTAACAACCCAAATTTTAAGATTGGTCACGCCACTTGATCGAGAAAATACTAGAAGTCGGAGATATAACAAGTCCTTAGAAGAGTTCGACGAAGAACTGCTACTGTGAAGGATACTTCTCTACAAAAGCTTTAGAAGAGTTCGATGAAGAACTGCTACTGTAAAAGGTACCTTCATAATTCTGCCACAAGCCTTATCAAAAATCTTCAAATTTGAAAATTCACAAATCCAATTTCGAATGGCCATATCAAATTCTACCCCGATTTATAATAAAAAATGTGATTATAAAGCCTTCAAATGGTCATGAGAATGATCTTGAATGGATAAAAAATTACTATGCTCCCCCATGACAAAAATGATACACACAATGAAGTATAAAATCTGAAAAAGTCGTGAAAATTTGGCGTTATCATGAAAAACAACTTTCCGAACCGCCAAGACTTGATGGAATCTTTGTTTTGCTGTTAACGAAAAAATATGTGCGTTAAAAAAATCCAAAACTGTTCACCGGCCCTCAAATTTGTAAAGTTTTATGAATATTGGGCAAAAACTATCACTTGCTGAAAGACAGGGGCTTGAATGGTAATTCTGCGTCAGTATACCCCTTTATTTGTAACAAAATCTGCAAATGGTCCAAAATGGCCAAGGCATGAAAAGTATAAGGACCAAATCGTCAAATTCTTCAAGTTGCAGGGACCAAGTGTGAAACCTTGAGTTATCTTCTTCCCCACAACGACTCAAACTAATGGTCACAAGCGAAACCACAGATAAAAACCGATCATCAAATAACGTCGATTGACTCTTTCATTTTCTTCTTTATGTTCGTATCCGAGTCCAATAGTACCGTTCGTCCCAAGTCCACCCAAAGTGAATATCCCTTCTTTCATTCCAAGTGCTTTCGTTCCAAGTGCTAATAAACTAACTCAAGTTCGTTCCAGTTTCGTTCCAAGTTCAATGATACAAAAGCGAAACTGAGCATCACGACGCGGACAAAGAGCGAAATCTTAGCCACGCCAAACCACAGGTTCGCTTTCCCTTCTTTCGTTCCAAGGCAACAGACGAACCGAATTGTAAATTTGCTACTGAATCAAAAGATCGTGGGAGAATAACGAGCCTAGATTCGTTCGTTCGCAAATAGCTTAATTTTGACTTTGGTTTGACTGTAGTTAAGTTGAGCCAAGATTCCGATGGCAGATGAAACATGCGCTTCTGATTCCTGTACTTAAAATCCAATTACACCGTTCATAGATTAATAATTCCAATTTTGACCTTTTGCTTTACTCACAAGAGCACCGAATTAATCATTCCGATTAAAATCCAATCCCGGTACCATTTGTTCTTAACATCACATCCCTGATTGTAGTCAAGATTCTGATTTAGATTGCAGTCCCAATTTTGAATTTTACAATTTTGACCATCGACTTGAGATACGGTGCTGTTCACCCGATCATCATCAGTTCATCATAAGAATTCGAAATTTCCATTAGAAAAACACCCGATTAAGATGTGGAACATATTAAGAAAATTGATTCAAACACCATAATCAAATAAAATCAAGATTGATTTTGAGAATGAAACTCTTTTGAAACTTTGACTCAAGAACAAAAATCGATAATAAATGATTAAATAGAGTCTTGAATCATGATTTCAATCAGAATATGAGAACGAATTGTGAAATCGAGATCCAACATTCACAGTTTTGAGATGTGCCGATGCGTGAATCAGAATGTGCGACTATAAAGAACAACATATTGGTTTAATTCAATGAACAAAAATCAATATACTTCGGCTCCAAACACATTAACAATAATCGGAAGAAAGTGGGGTTAGTAACAGTTAAAAGAACAAATCAATGGGCTAACACACAAGAAAATAAAACTGTCAGCATCAAACGAATGACTAGATCCAAAAAAAAAATATTTGAACAGAAAAACGAATCGGATTGATACAATACCAGATGAACAGTAGAAGAACAACATAAATCTCCATGAACAGTAACTTGAACAGAAATCTTGATTCCATACCGCCAAAACACCAATAATCTTCAATATATGTGCAAAAAATCATCAAATCAAGAACCGATACTTCAAAACCCAATAGATCTTCAAAGATCCGCTCTGATACCACTTGTTGGGAATAAAACCCTAATTGTGGTTTGACGAATAAGATGCAAAAAATAAGAACAAACACAAATATGAAGATTAGGTCGAATGATCACTCGATTTATTGAATTGTGAGGAACAAATTACACTTAAGAAATAAGAATCTAACTCTACAATAAACCTCACAACGTGGCGGCTACATTTTGCCTCTCTCTTAACCCTAATTGTGAATAATACATTAATATATATAGGGAAAAGACAAGTCTTGGGCTTTTAACATTCACTTAATCAAGGGGGCCCATTGCCATCATCCATGGAATGCTTTGAAACCCTACAAACTCACCCTCAAAATATGGCAACGATGATAATGCTTTGACTTCCAAAACAAGCATCTAGCAAATAAAAAGATCTTGTAATGAGGAATAGATGAAGCACTCCACGAATCTTGATTCTTCAATAGTCTTCAAACACGGGCTCTAGGATATATAAACCAAGCACTGAAGTAATGTTTTTAAACTTCATTTTCAAATGTAATCCTAAAAAAATCTTCATGAAAACCAAACCCACCATAAAAACCCATTTCCGAAGAAAGAAACCGAATCACTTCCTGTCTTTGAAGAGCTCCCCCTCCAAGTCACAATGATCTTCAAATAAGCTAATGATATAAGCCACGAAAAATTATCATGTAACAACCCAAATTTTAAGATTCGTCACGCCACTTGATCGAGAAAATACTAGAAGTCAGAGATATAACAAGTCCTTAGAAGAGTTCGACGAAGAACTGCTACTGTGAAGGATACTTCTCTACAAAAGCTTTAGAAGAGTTCGATGAAGAACTGGTACTGTAAAAGGTACCTTCATAATTCTGCCACAAGCCTTATCAAAAATCTTCAAATTTGAAAATTCACAAATCCAATTTCGAATGGCCATATCAAATTCTACCCCGATTTATAATAAAAAATGTGATTATAAAGCCTTCAAATGGTCATGAGAATGATCTTGAATGGATAAAAAATTACTATGCTCCCCCATGACAAAAATGATACACACAATGAAGTATAAAATCTGAAAAAGTCGTGAAAATTTGGCGTTATCATGAAAAACAACTTTCCGAACCGCCAAGACTTGATGGAATCTTTATTTTGCTGTTAACGAAAAAATATGTGCGTTAAAAAAAATCCAAAACTGTTCACCGCCCCTCAAATTTGTAAACTTTTATGAATATTGGGCAAAAACTATCACTTGCTGAAAGACAGGGGCTTGAATGGTAATTCTGCATCAGTATACCCCTTTATTTGTAACAAAATCTGCAAATGGTCCAAAATGGCCAAGGCATGAAAAGTATAAGGACCAAATCGTCAAATTCTTCAAGTTGCAGGGACCAAGTGTGAAACCTTGAGTTATCTTCTTCCCCACAACGACTCAAACTAATGGTCACAAGCGAAACCACAGATAAAAACCGATCATCAAATAACGTCGATTGACTCTTTCATTTTCTTCTTTATGTTCGTATCCGAGTCCAATAGTACCGTTCGTCCCAAGTACACCCAAAGTGAATATCCCTTCTTTCATTCCAAGTGCTTTCGTTCCAAGTGCTAATAAACTAACTCAAGTTCGTTCAAGTTTCGTTCCAAGTTCAATGATACAAAAGCGAAACTGAGCATCACGACGCGGACAAAGAGCGAAATCTTAGCCACGCCGAACCACAGGTTCGCTTTCCCTTCTTTCGTTCCAAGACAACAGACGAACCCAATTGTAAATTCGCTACTGAATCAAAAGATCGTGGGAGAATAACGAGCATAGATTCGTTCGTTCGCAAATAGCTTAATTTTGACTTTGGTTTGACTGTAGTTAAGTTGAGCCAAGATTCCGATGGCAGATGAAACATGCGCTTCTGATTCCTGTACTTAAAATCCAATTACACCGTTCATAGATTAATAATTCCAATTTTGACCTTTTGCTTTACTCACAAGAGCACCGAATTAATCATTCCGATTAAAATCCAATCCCGGTACCATTTGTTCTTAACATCACATCCCTGATTGTAGTCACGATTCTGATTTAGATTGCAGTCCCAATTTTGAATTTTACAATTTTGACCATCGACTTGAGATACGGTGCTGTTCACCCGATCATCATCAGTTCATCATAAGAATTCGAAATTTCCATTAGAAAAACACCCAATTAAGATGTGGAACATATTAAGAAAATTGATTCAAACACCATAATCAAATAAAATCAAGACTGATTTTGAGAATGAAACTCTTTTGAAACTTTGACTCAAGAACAGAAATCGATAATAAATGATTAAATAGAGTCTTGAATCATGATTTCAATCAGAATATGAGAACGAATTGTGAAATCGAGATCCAACATTCACAGTTTTGAGATGTGCCGATGCGTGAATCAGAATGTGCGACTATAAAGAACGACATATTGGTTTAATTCAATGAACAAAAATCAATATACTTCGGCTCCAAACACATTAACAATAATCGGAAGAAAGTGGGGTTAGTAACAGTTAAAAGAACAAATCAATGGGCTAACACACAAGAAAATAAAACTGTCAGCATCAAACGAATGACTAGATCCAAAAAAAAAATATTTGAACAGAAAAACGAATCGGATTGATACAATACCAGATGAACAGTAGAAGAACAAAATAAATCTCCATGAACAGTAACTTGAACAGAAATCTTGATTCCATACCGCCAAAACACCAATAATCTTCAATATATGTGCAAGAAATCATCAAATCAAGAACCGATACTTCAAAAACCAATAGATCTTCAAAGATCCGCTCTGATACCACTTGTTGGGAATAAAACCCTAATTGTGGTTTGACGAATAAGATGCAGAAAATAAGAACAAACACAAATATGAAGATTAGGTCGAATGATCACTCGATTTATTGAATTGTGAGGAACAAATTACACTTAAGAAATAAGAATCTAACTCTACAAGAAACCTCACAACATGGCGGCTACATTTTGCCTCTCTCTTAACCCTAATTGTGAATAATACATGACTATATATAGGGAAAAGACAAGTCTTGGGCTTTTAACATTCACTTAATCAAGGGGGCCCATTGCCATCATCCATGGAATGCTTTGAAACCCTACAATCTCCCCCTCAAAATATGGCAACGATGATAATGCTTTGACTTCCAAAACAAGCATCTAGCAAATAAAAAGATCTTGTAATGAGGGATAGATGAAGCACTCCAGGAATCTTGATTCTTCAATAGTCTTCAAACACGGGCTCTAGGATATATAAACCTAGCACTGAAGTAATGTTATTAAACTTCATTCTCAAATGTAATCCTAAAAAAATCTTCATGTAAACCAAACCCACCATAAAAACCCATTTCCGAAGAAAGAAACCGAATCACTTCCTGTCTTTGAAGAGCTCCCCCTCCAAGTCACAATGATCTTCAAATAAGCTAATGATATAAGCCACGAAAAATTATCTTGTAACAACCCAAATTTTAAGATTCGTCACGCCACTTGATCGAGAAAATACTAGAAGTCGGAGATATAACAAGTCCTTAGAAGAGTTCGACGAAGAACTGCTACTGTGAAGGATACTTCTCTACAAAAGCTTTAGAAGAGTTCGATGAAGAACTGCTACTGTAAAAGGTACCTTCATAATTCTGCCACAAGCCTTATAAAAAATCTTCAAATTTGAAAATTCACAAATCCAATTTCGAATGGCCATATCAAATTCTACCCAGATTTATAATAAAAAATGTGATTATAAAGCCTTCAAATGGTCATGAGAATGATCTTGAATGGATAAAAAATTACTATGCTCCCCCATGACAAAAATGATACACACAATGAAGTATAAAATCTGAAAAAGTCGTGAAAATTTGGCGTTATCATGAAAAACAACTTTCCGAACCGCCAAGACTTGATGGAATCTTTATTTTGCTATTAACAAAAAAATATGTGCGTTAAAAAAATCCAAAACTGTTCACCGGCCCTCAAATTTGTAAACTTTTATGAATATTGGGCAAAAACTATCACTTGCTGAAAGACAGGGGCTTGAATGGTAATTCTGCATCAGTATACCCCTTTATTTGTAACAAAATCTGCAAATGGTCCAAAATGGCCAAGGCATGAAAAGTATAAGGACCAAATCGTCAAATTCTTCAAGTTGCAGGCTCCAAGTGTGAAACCTTGAGTTATCTTCTTCCCCACAATGACTCAAACTAATGGTCACAAGCGAAACCACAGATAAAAACCGATCATCAAATAACGTCGATTGACTCTTTCATTTTCTTCTTTATGTTCGTATCCGAGTCCAATAGTACCGTTCGTCCCAAGTACACTCAAAGTGAATATCCCTTCTTTCATTCCAAGTGCTTTCGTTCCAAGTGCTAATAAACTAACTCAAGTTCGTTCAAGTTTCGTTCCAAGTTCAATGATACAAAAGCGAAACTGAGCATCACGACGCGGACAAAGAGCGAAATCTTAGCCACGCCGAACCACAGGTTCGCTTTCCCTTCTTTCGTTCCAAGGCAACAGACGAACCCAATTGTAAATTCGCTACTGAATCAAAAGATCGTGGGAGAATAACGAGCATAGATTCGTTCGTGCGTAAATAGCTTAATTTTGACTTTGGTTTGACTGTAGTTAAGTTGAGCCAAGATTCCGATGGCAGATGAAACATGCGCTTCTGATTCCTGTACTTAAAATCCAATTACACCGTTCATAGATTAATAATTCCAATTTTGACCTTTTGCTTTACTCACAAGAGCACCGAATTAATCATTCCGGTTAAAATCCAATCCCGGTACCATTTGTTCTTAACATCACATCCCTGATTGTAGTCACGATTCTGATTTAGATTGCAGTCCCAATTTTGAATTTTACAATTTTGACCATCGACTAGAGATACGGTGCTGTTCACCCGATCATCATCAGTTCATCATAAGAATTCGAAATTTCCATTAGAAAAACACCCAATTAAGATGTGGAACATATTAAGAAAATTGATTCAAACACCATAATGAAATAAAATCAAGATTGATTTTGAGAATGAAACTCTTTTGAAACTTTGACTCAAGAACAGAAATCGATAATAAATGATTAAATAGAGTCTTGAATCATGATTTCAATCAGAATATGAGAACGAATTGTGAAATCGAGATCCAACATTCACAGTTTTGAGATGTGCCGATGCGTGAATCAGAATGTGTGACTATAAAGAACGACATATTGGTTTAATTCAATGAACAAAAATCAATATACTTCGGCTCCAAACACATTAACAATAATCGGAAGAAAGTGGGGTTAGTAACAGTGAAAAGAACAAATCAATGGGCTAACACACAAGAAAATAAAACTGTCAGCATCAAACGAATGACTAGATCCAAAAAAAAAATATTTGAACAGAAAAACGAATCGGATTGATACAATACCAGATGAATAGTAGAAGAACAAAATAAATCTCCATGAACAGTAACTTGAACAGAAATCTTGATTCCATACCGCCAAAACACCAATAATCTTCAATATATGTGCAAGAAATCATCAAATCAAGAACCGATACTTCAAAAACCAATAGATCTTCAAAGATCCGCTCTAATACCACTTGTTGGGAATAAAACCCTAATTGTGGTTTGACGAATAAGATGCAGAAAATAAGAACAAACACAAATATGAAGATTAGGTCGAATGATCACTCGATTTATTGAATTGTGAGGAACAAATTACACTTAAGAAATAAGAATCTAACTCTACAAGAAACCTCACAACATGGCGGCTACATTTTGCCTCTCTCTTATCCCTAATTGTGAATAATACATGACTATATATAGGGAAAAGACAAGTCTTGGGCTTTTAACATTCACTTAATCAAGGGGGCCCATTGCCATCATCCATGGAATGCTTTGAAACCCTACAATCTCCCCCTCAAAATATGGCAACGATGATAATGCTTTGACTTCCAAAACAAGCATCTAGCAAATAAAAAGATCTTGTAATGAGGGATAGATGAAGCACTCCATGAATCTTGATTCTTCAATAGTCTTCAAACACGGGCTCTAGGATATATAAACCTAGCACTGAAGTAATGTTATTAAACTTCATTCTCAAATGTAATCCTAAAAAAATCTTCATGTAAACCAAACCCACCATAAAAACCCATTTCCGAAGAAAGAAACCGAATCACTTCCTGTCTTTGAAGAGCTCCCCCTCCAAGTCACAATGATCTTCAAATAAGCTAATGATATAAGCCACGAAAAATTATCTTGTAACAACCCAAATTTTAAGATTCGTCACGCCACTTGATCGAGAAAATACTAGAAGTCGGAGATATAACAAGTCCTTAGAAGAGTTCGACGAAGAACTGCTACTGTGAAGGATACTTCTCTACAAAAGCTTTAGAAGAGTTCGATGAAGAACTGCTACTGTAAAAGGTACCTTCATAATTCTGCCACAAGCCTTATAAAAAATCTTCAAATTTGAAAATTCACAAATCCAATTTCGAATGGCCATATCAAATTCTACCCAGATTTATCATAAAATATGTGATTATAAAGCCTTCAAATGGTCATGAGAATGATCTTGAATGGATAAAAAATTACTATGCTCCCCCATGACAAAAATGATACACACAATGAAGTATAAAATCTGAAAAAGTCGTGAAAATTTGGCGTTATCATGAAAAACAACTTTCCGAACTGCCAAGACTTGATGGAATCTTTATTTTGCTATTAACAAAAAAATATGTGCGTTAAAAAAATCCAAAACTGTTCACCGGCCCTCAAATTTGTAAACTTTTATGAATATTGGGCAAAAACTATCACTTGCTGAAAGACAGGGGCTTGAATGGTAATTCTGCATCAGTATACCCCTTTATTTGTAACAAAATCTGCAAATGGTCCAAAATGGCCAAGGCATGAAAAGTATAAGGACCAAATCGTCAAATTCTTCAAGTTGCAGGCTCCAAGTGTGAAACCTTGAGTTATCTTCTTCCCCACAACGACTCAAACTAATGGTCACAAGCGAAACCACAGATAAAAACCGATCATCAAATAACGTCGATTGACTCTTTCATTTTCTTCTTTATGTTCGTATCCGAGTCCAATAGTACCGTTCGTCCCAAGTACACCCAAAGTGAATATCCCTTCTTTCATTCCAAGTGCTTTCGTTCCAAGTGCTAATAAACTAACTCAAGTTCGTTCCAGTTTCGTTCCAAGTTCAATGATACAAAAGCGAAACTGAGCATCACGACGCGGACAAAGAGCGAAATCTTAGCCACGCCGAACCACAGGTTCGCTTTCCCTTCTTTCGTTCCAAGGCAACAGACGAACCCAATTGTAAATTCGCTACTGAATCAAAAGATCGTGGGAGAATAACGAGCATAGATTCGTTCGTGCGTAAATAGCTTAATTTTGACTTTGGTTTGACTGTAGTTAAGTTGAGCCAAGATTCCGATGGCAGATGAAACATGCGCTTCTGATTCCTGTACTTAAAATCCAATTACACCGTTCATAGATTAATAATTCCAATTTTGACCTTTTGCTTTACTCACAAGAGCACCGAATTAATCATTCCGGTTAAAATCCAATCCCGGTACCATTTGTTCTTAACATCACATCCCTGATTGTAGTCACGATTCTGATTTAGATTGCAGTCCCAATTTTGAATTTTACAATTTTGACCATCGACTAGAGATACGGTGCTGTTCACCCGATCATCATCAGTTCATCATAAGAATTCGAAATTTCCATTAGAAAAACACCCAATTAAGATGTGGAACATATTAAGAAAATTGATTCAAACACCATAATGAAATAAAATCAAGATTGATTTTGAGAATGAAACTCTTTTGAAACTTTGACTCAAGAACAGAAATCGATAATAAATGATTAAATAGAGTCTTGAATCATGATTTCAATCAGAATATGAGAACGAATTGTGAAATCGAGATCCAACATTCACAGATTTGAGATGTGCCGATGCGTGAATCAGAACGTGCGACTATAAAGAACGACATATTGGTTTAATTCAATGAACAAAAATCAATATACTTCGGCTCAAAACACATTAACAATAATCAGAAGAAACTGGGGTTAGTAACAGTGAAAAGAACAAATCAATGGGCTAACACACAAGAAAATAAAACTGTCAGCATCAAACGAATGACTAGATCCAAAAAAAAAATTTGAACAGAAAAAGGAATCGGATTGATACAATACCATATGAACAGTAGAAGAAAAACGTAAATCTCCATGAACAGTAACTTGAACAGAAATCTTGATTCCATACCGCCAAAACACCAATAATCTTCAATATATGTGCAAAATATCATCAAATCAAGAACCGATACTTCAAAAACCAATAGATCTTCAAAGATCCGCTCTGATACCACTTGTTGGGAATAAAACCCTAATTGTGATTTGATGAATAATATGCAGAAAATAAGAACAAACACAAATATGAAGATTAGGTCGAATGATCACTCGATTTATTGAATTGTGAGGAACAAATTACACTTAAGAAATAAGAATCTAACTCTACAAGAAACCTCACAACGTGGCGGCTACATTTTGCCTCTCTCTTAACCCTAATTGTGAATAATACATGACTATTTATAGGGAAAAGACAAGTCCTGGGCTTTTAACCTTCACTTAATTAAGGGGGCCCATTGCCATCATCCATGGAATGCTTTGAAACCCTACAATCTCCCCCTCAAAATATGGGATGGATGACATTGCTTTGACTTCAAAAACAAGCATCTAGCAAATAAAAAGATCTTGCAATGAGGAATAGATGAAACAATCCACGGATCTTGATTCATCAATAGTCTTCAAACACGGGCTCTAGGATATATAAACCAAGCACTGAAGTAATGTTTTTAAACTTCATTTTTCAATGTAATCCCAAAAAAACCTTCATGAAAACCAAACCCGCCATAAAAACCCATTTCCGAAGAAAGAAACTGAATCACTTCTTGTCTTTGAAGAGCTCCCCCTCCAAGTCAGAATGATCTTAAAAAAAGCTAATGATATAAACCACAAAAAATTATCATGTAACAACCCAAATTTTAAGATTCGTAATGCCACTTGATCGAGAAAACACTAGAAGTCGGAGATATAACAAGTCGTTAGATGAGTTCGACGAAGAACTGCTACTGTGAAGGATACTTCTCTACAAAAGCCTTAGAAGAGTTCGATGAAGAACTGCTACTATAAAAGCTACCTTCATAATTCTGCCACAAGCCTTATCAAAAATCTTCAAATTTGAAAAATTCACAAATCCAATTTCGAATGGCCATATCAAATTCTACCCCAATTTATAATAAAAAATGTGATTATAAAGCCTTCAAATGGTCATGAGAATGATCTGAAAATGTCGTGAAAATTTGGCGTTATCATGAAAAACAACTTTCCGAACTGCCAAGACTTGATGGAATCTTTATTTTGCTGTTAACAAAAAAATATGTACGTTAAAAAATCCAAAACTGTTCACCGGCCCTCAAATTTGTAAACTTTTCTGAATATTGGGCAAAAACTATCACTTGCTGAAAGACAGGGGCTGGAATGGTAATTCTGCATCAGTATACCCCTTTATTTGTAACAAAATCTACAAATGGTCCAAAACTGCCAAGGCATGAAAAGTATAAGGACCAGATCGTCAAATTCTTGAAGTTGCAGGGACCAAGTGTGAAACTTTGAGTTATCTTGTTCCCCACAACGACTCAAACTAATGGTCACAAGCGAAACCACATATAAAAACCGATCATCAAATAACGTTGATTGACTCTTTCATTTTCTTCCTTATGTTCGTATCCGAGTCCAATAGTACCGTTCGTCCCAAGTACACCCAAAGTGAATATCCCTTCTTTCATTCCAGGTGCTTTCGTTCCATGTGCTAATAAACTAACTAGAGTTCGTTCCAGTTTCGTTCCAAGTTCATTGATAGAAAAGCGAAACTGAGCATCACGACGCGGACAAAGAGCGAAATCTTAGCCACGCCGAACCACAGGTTCGCTTTCCCCTCTTTCGTTCCAAGGTAATAGGCGAACCCAATTGTAAATTCGCTTCTGAATCAAAAGATCGTGGGAGAATAACAAGCCTAGTTTCGTTCGTTCGCAAATAGCTTGATTTTGACTTTTGTTTGACTGTAGTTTTTCCCTATTGAGTCCCAATTTCATTCACAGGTTGTTGAGACGAATTCGAACACAGGTTCGCTGCGAGTAACGGACAACAAATGTTCGCAGGTAAGCTCACAATTTTGACAATGAAATCTGATTCCGATGGCAGATGAAAGATGCGCTTCCGATACATGTACTTAAAATCCAATTACACCGTTCATAGATTAATAATTCCAATTTTAACCTTTTGCTTTACTCACAAGAGCACCGAATTAATCATTCCGATTAAAATCCAATCCCGATACCATTTGTCCTTAACATCACATCCCTGATTGTTGTCACGATTCTGATTTAGATTGCAGTCCCAAGTTTGAATTTTTCAATTTTGACCATCGACTTGAGATACGGTGCTGTTCACCCGATCATCATCAGTTCATCATAAGAATTCGAAATTTCCATTAGATAAACACCCAATTAAGATGTGGAACCGATTAAGCAAATTGATTCAAACACCATAATCAAATAAAATCAAGATCAATTTTGAGAATGAAACTCTTTTGAAACTTTGACTCAAGAACAGAAATCGATAATAAATGATTAAATAGAGTCTTGAATCATGATTTCAATCATAATATGAGAACGAATTGTGAAATGGAGATCCAACATTCACAGTTTTGAGATGTGCCGATGCGTGAATCAGAACGTGCGACTATAAAGAACGACATATTGGTTTAATTCAATGAACAAAAATCTATATACGTTGGCTCAAAACACATTAACAATAATCGGAAGAAACTGGGGTTAGTAACAGTTAAAAGAACAAATCAATGGGCTAAACACAAGAAAATAAAACTGTCAGCATCAAACGAATGACCAGATCCAAAAAAAATATCTGAACACAAAAACGAATCGGATTGATACAATACTAGATGAACAGTAGAAGAACAACATAAATCTCCATGAACAGTAACTTGAAAAGAAATCTTGATTCCATACCGCCAAAACACCAATAATCTTCAATATATGTGCAGAAAATCATCAAATCAAGAACCGATACTTCAAAAACCAATAGATCTTCAAAGACCGGCTCTGATACCACTTGTTGGGAATAAAACCTTAATTGTGATTTGATGAACAAGATGCAGAAAATAAGAACAAACACAAATATGAAGATTAGGTCGAATGATCACTTGATTTATTGAATTGTGAGGAACAAATTACACTTAAGAAATAAGAATCTAACTCTACAATAAACCTCACAACGTGGCGGCTACATTTTGCCTCTCTCTTAACCCTAATATTGAATAATACATGACTATTTATAGGGAAAAGACAAGTCCTGGGCTTTTAACCTTCACTTAATCAAGGGGGCCCATTGCCATCATCCATGGAATGCTTTGAAACCCTACAATCTCCCCCTCAAAATATGGCATGGATGACAATGCTTTGACTTCCAAAACAAGCATCTAGCAAATAAAAAGATCTTGCAATGAGGAATAGATGAAGAAATCCACGAATCTTGATTCTTCAATAGTCTTCAAACACGGGCTCTAGGATATATAAACCAAGCACTGAAGTAATGTTTCTAAACTTCATTTTCGAATGTAATACCAAAAAAATCTTCATGAAAACCAAACCCGCCATAAAAACCCATTTTCGAAGAAAGAAACCGAATCACTTCTTGTCTTTGAAGAGCTCCCCCTCCAAGTCACAATGATCTTCAAATAAGCTAATGATATAAACCACTAAAAATTATCATGTAACAACCCAAATTTTAAGATTTGTAACGCCACTTGATCGAGAAAATACTAGAAGTCGGAGATATAACAAGTCCTTAGAAGAGTTCGACGAAGAACTGCTATTGTGAAGGATACTTCTCTGCAAAAGCTTTAGAAGAGTTCGATGAAGAACTGCTACTGTAAATGCTACCTTCATAATTCTGCCACAAGCCTTATCAAAAATCTTCAAGTTTGAAAATTCACAAATTCAATTTCGAATGGCCATATCAAATTCTACCCCAATTTATAATAAAAAATGTGATTATAAAGCCTTCAAATGGTCATGCGAATGATCTTGAATGGATACAAAATTACTATGCTCCGCCGTGACAAAATGATATACACAATGAAGTATAAAATCTGAAAAAGTCATGAAAATTTGGCGTGATCATGAAAAACAACTTTCCGAACCGCCAAGACTTGATGGTATCTTTATTTTGCTGTTAACGAAAAAATATGTACGTTAAAAAATCCAAAACTGTTCACCGGCCCTCAAATTTGTAAACTTTTCTGAGTATTGGTCAAAAACTATCACTTGCTGAAAGACAGGGGTTGGAATGGTAATTTTGCATCAGTATACCCCTTTATTTGTAACAAAATCTGCAAATGGTCCAAAACGGCCAAGGCATGAAAAGTATAAGGACTAGATCGTCAAATTCTTGAAGTTGCAGGGACCAAGTGTGAAACTTTGAGTTATCTTCTTCCCCACAACGACTCAAACTAATGGTCACAAGCGAAACCACAGATAAAAACCGATCATCAAATAACGTTGATTGACTCTTTCATTTTCTTCCTTATGTTCGTATCCGAGTCCAATAGTACCGTTCTTCCCAAGAACACCCAAAGTGAATATCCCTTCTTTCATTCCAAGTGCTAATAAACTAACTCAAGTTCATTCCAGTTTCGTTCCAAGTTCATTGATACAAAAGCGAAATTGAGCATCATGACGCGAACAAAGAGCGAAATCTTAGCCACGTCGAACCACAGGTTCACTTTCCCCTCTTTCGTTCCAAGGCAACAGGCGAACCCAATTGTAAATTCGCTTCTGAATCAAAAGATCGTGGGAGAATAACGAGCCTAGTTTTGTTCGTTCGCAAATAGCTTAATTTTGACTTTGATTTGACTGTAGTTTTTCCCGATTGAGTCCCAATTTCATTCACAGGTTGTTGAGACGAATTCGAGCACAGGTTCGCTGCGAGTCACGGACAACAAACGTTCGCAGGTAAGCTCACAATTTTGACAATGAAATCTGATTCCGATGGCAGATGAAAGATGCGCTTCCGATACATGTACTTCAAATCCAATTACATTGTTCATAGAGTAATAATTCCAATTTTGACCTTTTGATTTACTCACAAGAGCACCGAATTAATCAATCCGATTAAAATCCAATCCCGATACCATTTGTTGTTACCATCACATCCCTGATTGTAGTCACGATTCTGATTTAGATTGCAGTCCCAATTTTGAATTTTACAATTTTGACCATCGACTTGAGATACGGTGCTGTTCACCCAATCATCATCAGTTCATCATAAGAATTCGAAATTTCCATTAGATAAACACCCAATTAAGATGTGGAATAGATTAAGCTAATTGATTCAAACACCATAATCAAATAAAATCAAGATCGATTTTGAGAATGAAACTCTTTTGAAACTTTGACTCAAGAACAGAAATCGATAATAAATGATTAAATAGAGTCTTGAATCATGATTTCAATCATAATATGAGAACGAATTGTGAAATGGAGATCCAACATTCACAGTTTTGAGATGTGCCGATGCGTGAATCAGAACGTGCGACTATAAAGAACGACATATTGGTTTAATTCAATGAACAAAAATCTATATACGTTGGCTCAAAACACATTAACAATAATCGGAAGAAACTGGGGTTAGTAACAGTTAAAAGAACAAATCAATGGGCTAAACACAAGAAAATAAAACTGTCAGCATCAAACGAATGACCAGATCCAAAAAAAAAATATCTGAACAGAAAAACGAATCGGATTGATACAATACCAGATGAATAGTAGAAGAACTACATAAATCTCCATGAACAGTAACTTGAACAGAAATCTTGATTCCATACCGCCAAAACACTAATAATCTTCAATATATGTGCAGAAAATCATCAAATCAAGAACCGATACTTTAAAAACCAATAGATCTTCAAAGACCGGCTCTAATACCACTTGTTGGGAATAAAACCCTAATTGTGATTTGATGAATAAGATGCAGAAAATAAGAACAAACACAAATATGAAGATTAACTCTACAAGAAACCTCACAACGTGGCGGCTACATTTTGCCTCTCTCTTAACCCTAATTGGGAATAATACATGACTATTTATAGGGAAAAGACAAGTCTTGGGCTTTTAACCTACACTTAATCAAGGGGGCCCATTGCCATCATCCATGGAATGCTTTGAAACCCTACAATCTCCCCCTCAGAATATGGAATGGATGAAAATTCTTTGTCTTCCAAAACAAGCATCTAGCAAATAAAAATATCTTGCAATAAGGAATAGATGAAGCAATCCACGAATCTTGATTCTTCAATAGTCTTCAAACACGAGCTCTAGGATATATAAACCAAGCACTGAAGTAATGTTTTTAAACTTCATTTTCGAATGTAATCCCAAAAAAATCTTCATGAAAATCAAACCCGTTGTAACATCCCGGAATATCAAGAGTAAAGTTGAAGGGCTAAAAGAGTAAATTGGGAAGGGGAACTCGGCGAGTCTATGGGGGGACTCGGCGAGTAGGGTCGCGACTTTGGTCGCGTGTTAAGTGGCCGACTCGGCAAGTTAGCGGATGGACTCGGCGAGTAGGCGCTGAGTGGAGAAAACCCTAAATCCGGAGGATGAGCCCTATTTAAAGGACACTATACCCTCTCCCCAGCCTCTTTACCCCCTGTAGAAGTCCAGAAAGCCCTGAGGCGTGATTTTGAGGGATTAGAGTGCAATTGGAGCTTGGAGAAGTGGTTGTTGAAGATATCTTGAAGGAGAAGAGACTTGAATCAAAGGGCTTTGCAAGGATCCAGATTAATCTTCTCTTGGAGCTTCCTTTTGAGGTATTTTTCATTGTTTGAGCTGCTATTATCTAGATTCATTATTTTTGGAGGTGTTAGAGATCATATCCTTTGGTGTATTGGAGTTTAGAGGTTAGATATGAGGTTGCCACCTCAGATCTGGAATGGAAAAGGGTTAGAATGCATAAAAGTCACTGCTTTTGAGTGATTGGTGGAGCTATCTTGTCCCAAGCCCAAACCCTAGAGTGAAAATTCCTAGATCTCCTTGGATTCATGTAAATTTTGCCACTTTACGTGATGGATGGCCTTAGGAAGGGTAGATCTATGGTTTGGATCATCTGCATGGCTTGGAAAACCTCGGTATGGATTCAGACCCGGTGGTACTCGGCGAGTTGGAAGAACAACTCGGCGAGTAGGTTGAAGATAGCCTTAGACTCGATGAGTATGTTCTTGGACTCGGCGAGTCTTGTCGAGGAGTCCCAATCTTTTCTAGTTGAGCCAAGAATCGGTGAGTCAAGGGATGACTCGGTGAGTTGTGTGTGAGTGGACTCAGAGTTGTTGGACACGGCAAGTCTCAGGGTGACTCGGCGAGTTGGGTCGCGGATTGAAGGAAATTTTGAGCATGGGGACTCGGCGAGTCATCGGGTTGACTCGGCGAGTAAAGTCAGTCAGGGTTGACTTTGACTTTGACCAAGGGTTGACTAGTTGTCTTCCAGGGGTATTTTGGTAATTATTGAGTTCAGTGCCTTGGTGTTGTTCAGTGGAGGAGTTCGTGTCGGAGTTGGAGCAGCGGGATCTTATCTTTTCAGCCGACAGTTTCGAGGTGAGTTATCCTCACTATATCAACAGGGTCTAAGGCACCAAGGCCGACCCTTTATCAGATTGAGATCCGTGTATTTGTTGTTATGTTATTGCTTTGATATGTTTGCATCCTGGTAGCTAGGATGGTATATGTTAGAGACCTGGTTAAGGTCGGTTCCCTGATATGTAGGGTGATGCTATGCTAGTGACCGGTTAGGTCGGTATCCTGGTTAGGATGACGGTATGTTATGTGATCTGTTTGATCGGCTTGTTGACTGTGAATTGTTATATGATTGTATGTTTATGTGCACATGGTTGTTTGGATTGGAGTTGGGTTGAGGCGGGTCCTGCTTTGTGCTGTAGGCCAAGATACCCAGGGCGGACCGGTTGTCCCGAAGGCCCAACGAGCGGTCCGGATAGGCTGTAGGCCCCAAGAGGGCAGACCAGACGTGCCGAGGCTTGGAGAGTGGACCAGGCTGACTGATGGCCCGACGCGGGTGGACCAGTCATATTGTAAACTCAGAGAGTGGACCGGGTGGATTGAAGGCCCGGTGCGGGCGGACCAATCACACTGTAGACTCGATGTATATGGCTAGACTCGAAGGGTGGACCAGGTGGACTGTTGGCCAGTGTGGTGGACCAGTCACACAGTAGACCCGAAGTGCATGGTTGTTCTGTGATCGGATATGTTATGGCATGTTATGCGTGTATGGTATATGTGGTTGGTATTTTGGGGATATCTCACTAAGCTTTCGGGCTTACAATTGTGGTTTAATGTTTTTCAGGTTCTTCAGGAGACCGTGGCAAGGCAAAGGCGTGATCGTACTGCTCCTCGTGTTTTTGTTGTGATGTGATTCTGGGAATACTTTAAATAAATTGTGTTGAAAACCTTTTTGTAATATCTTTAATGGAATCGGGTTGTTTTTGAAAAATTTAAATTGGTTGGAATTTTTTGGTCGTTACAAAGCGGTATCAGAGCCTTGGTTTGAGTGAATTGGAGGGACACTCGTGTGACTCCAGTCTCAAATCGAGGAGAGTTTTCAAAAGAGAATTTAAAATGGTTTTCAAAACGAGTAAAGGAGGACGCGGAGGTACGATCAGCCGGAGCCAGTAAGTAACCCCAAAATACCATACATGATATTTGTTTTTGAGCTTTGATAGAACAACATGCTAGTGCTAGGCTAGGGATCTTTAGGATTTCATGATAATGTTGCCTGATTTATGATGCCTGTTAGCCTAGGGTTTCCTTGTGTGAGATTTCCAGTGTTCCTCTGGTAGTGAGGGTTGAGCGTTTGTTATGCATGTTTTCACTAGGGTGTTGTGGTAGTACTTCATACAAATATGGGTAGGTGTGGAAGTTAGTATGGGCCCGTACTACTGAAAGCACAGGACCCATACGCGTATAAGGGAAACCATGACCTCTAGGGTTGGGTTGAGAGTTGGTTCCCGGGTTAGTGGGAAGTCTCTGAGATTTTGTGGTGTTTTTCAGTATGGAGATTCCGAGGCATGCTGGGAGTGGATCCGGGTCAGGATCGGGAGCAGGAGAGGGAGTTCTGGGCGGGTCAGTACCGCCCAAGGTTATCGGTCAGATGAGCACATGCGAGTTGGATGCGAGGATTCGTGAGATCCTGCGTGATGAGATTGCTGCGTTGTTCCGGGCTGAGTTGCCGGAACTGTTTGGGTTGATCAAGACCGCCATGGTTGAGTATTTTGATGAGCGCTATGCAGCTCTCACAGAGACGGCTGCTGCGGCGGCTACATCGGCTGTTGCAGCGGCAGGCGGAGGAGCCGGTCGGGGTTTTCAGTATCGGGATTTCGATAACACGAAGCCTCCCACCTTTGATGGAGTTCAGGACCCGATTGTTGCTATGAGATGGTTATCGGACGTGGAGGGGTGTTTCTTCACGTGTTCATGCCCTGCTGATCAGAGGGTGAGGTGTGCTCTGAACCTGTTGAGACTCGGGGCGAAGGATTGGTGGAGATTGACCATGGGGTCATATTCGGATGCGCAGAGGGCTGCGGTTTCATGGGATCAGTTCAGAGAGATGTTCAGCACTCGTTATGTTCCGCGAGTTGAGAGGGAGAGATTGGCTCAGGAGTTCCTGGAGCTGAAGCAGGATTCAGAGTCGGTAGCTGAGATCACCAGGATGTTCACTGAGAGGGCGATGTTCTGCCCTGAGTTCGCTTCGGAGCAGGCTCAGATGTCTCAATATCTGAGCATGCTTAAGAGGGATATCAGACAGTTTGTGTCTACGCAGAGGTGCGAGACTTTTTTGGAGTTGTAGGAGGTCGCCAGGCGGTGCGAGTTAGAGATTGAGTTGCAGTTGCGTGAGCTGAGGTAGGCTCCGGTGCAGTCGCAGCCGGCGCCGAAACGGTCCAAGACCGTTGATTCTAGGATGGGAGATCTGAGTAGCCACACTTGTAGGAAGTGTGGGAGGAGTCACACCGGAGTTTGTAGGTCCGGTGGTGCATGTCGCAAGTGCGGAAAGGAGGGGCACTATGCAAGGGATTGTCGGCAGTCAGCGCCGGTTCGGGATTTGAGGATTTTTTATCATTGTCATCAGGTTGGACATTTGAGGGTCAACTGTCCACAGCTCGCTGCAGGACCGGTGCAGGCTCCAACACCGGCCACTTTGAGGATCACGGGTGGAGGTCAGGGTGGAGCGGAGCCCTCAAGGGCTCAGGGTCATGCTTTTCAGCTTACAGCAGAGGAGGTCAGAGCAGTACCGGATGCAGCTGCGGGTATGTTTCTTCCTTGATGTCTTGTTATGTTGTGTGTATTGTGGGTTATTGTTTATCTGCTGGTTTCATTGTGTGGCTTTCGGTGTGGTATTCGTTGTTCTTTGAGAGTTATGGTATGGTTATGGGTTATTGTTTGGGAATTTCGTTGGTTATCATTCAAATGGGGTTTTTAGTGGAAATCTGGCGTATGGTTGAAGGTTGGGTAGCCTCTGCAGTCTGAGGAGGGGTTACCTGAAGATTGAGTTTCTTTCTAGCGGGTTAATCAGTTTTGATATGCGATTTTGTGAAGGTTGTTAGTGCTAGTGGGAATCAGTCTGCGTGTAAGTGTTGGTTTTATGCAGGGTTGTTTTGGGAGGTCAGTGATAGCAACCGGTGGTTGATAATCAGTGCTATAAGTGGGGGAGAATTGGAAAATTCTCCGGAAGATCGATGAGCATGTGAGGTTGCTTATCTGTTTGGGATTCCGCAGTGATCTGTCAGCCCAGAGTGTAGGCTGGTATGAGTAAGTGTCGGGCATGCGGGGCAGGATACAGACCTAGGGCATTTGATTGTGGAGGGTCTGGGATCAGGCCGGTATCGATTATGTGTGATGGAGATAGAGTTCGGAACCCCTAGAGGGCTAGAATAGTATGCATGGGATGATTTCCCGGAGAGATAACTTGGAATGAGGAATGCTGGTTGAGCGGTCCGGATAGACTGAAGGCCGATCGGCATACCAGTCAGGCCGACGGCTCGGAGAACGGTCCAGCCAGACTGAAGGCACTGGAGGGCGGTCCAGATTGTCTGAAGGTTCTGAGAGTGGTCCAGATTGGCTGAAGTCCTGGTGAGGCGGTCCAGTCATGTTGAAGACTCTACAGGTATTGTTAGATCGGTTCGAGGATATGGATTGTGTACGTGCGGTGTGATAGCATTGGAAGGTCTGGCCCCGGGTATTGATCTTGATTAGTGGAGATAGTGCATGGACTCGAGAGTCCTTGCGAGCAGATTCATAGCATGTGTGTTGCATGGATAGTGGTTATGCTATAAAGGAGTGGTGTAACGTTGGGTCGAGCGATTGTTGTGATTTGGAGCAGTGATGCATCATGGGTAGTACTCAGTTGTTAAGTGGGGTTATCAGAGGGTGAAGTCGGTGGCCGGCTTGAGATGGTGGTTAGGACACCGTAAGAAAGGAGAAAGTGAGTTCGAGTTTCGATGGTTGTGCCTTGAGGAACCTGGTCTGGTTAACGCCAGGTGGCGCGTTGCGGGAGTATTTCTAGAATTGAGTTGTCGCAGGCTTCGAGGACGAAGCCTAATTTTAGTGAGGGAGAATTGTAACATCCCGAAATATCAAGAGTAAAGTTGAAGGGCTAAAAGAGTAAATTAGGAAGGGGAACTCGGCGAGTCCATGGGGGGACTCGGCGAGTAGGGTCGCGACTTTGGTCGCGTGTTAAGTGGCCGACTCGGCGAGTCAGCGGATGGACTCGGCGAGTAGGCGTTGAGTGGAGAAAACCCTAACTCCGGAGGATGAGCCCTATTTAAAGGACATTATAGCCTCTCCCCAACCTCTTTACCTCCTGTAGAAGTCCAGAAAGCCCTGAGGCGTGATTTTGAGGGATTAGAGTGCAATTAGAGCTTGGAGAAGTGGTTGTTGAAGATATCTTGAAGGAGAAGACACTTGAATCAAAGGGATTTGCAAGTCTCGGGGTGACTCGGCGAGTTGGGTCGCGGATTGAAGGAAATTCTGAGCATGGGGACTCGACGAGTCATCGGGTTGACTCGTCGAGTAGAGTCAGTCAGGTGTTGACTTTGACTTTGACCAAGGGTTGACTATTGTCTTCTAGGGGTATTTTGGTAATTATTGAGTTCAGTGCCTTGGTGTTGTTCAGTGGAGGAGTTCGTGTCGGAGTTGGAGTAGCGGGATCTTATCTTTTCAGCCGACAGTTTCGAGGTGAGTTATCCTCACTATATCAACAGGGTTTAAGGCACCAAGGCTGGCCCTTTATCGGATTGAGATCCGGGTATTTGTTGTTATGTTATTGCTTTGATATGTTTTCATCCTGTTAGCTAGGATGGTATATGTTAGTGACCTGGTTAAGGTCGGTTCCCTGATATGTAGGGTGATGCTATGCTAGTGACCGGTTAGGTCGATATCTTGTTTAGGATGATGGTATGTTATGTGATCTGTTTGATCGGCTTGTTGACTGTGAATTGTTATATGATTGTATGTTTATGTGCACATGGTTGTTTGGATTGGAGTTGGGTTGAGGCGGGTCCTGCTTTGTGCTGTAGACCAAGATACCCAGGGCGGACCGGTTGTCACGAAGGCCCAGCGAGCGGTCTGGATAGGCTGTAGGCCCCAAGAGGGCGGACCATATGTGCCGAGGCTCGGAGAGTGGACCGGGTGGATTGAAGGCCTGGTGCGGGCGGACCAATCACACTGTAGACTTGATGTATATGGCTAGACTCGGAGGGTGGACCAGGTGGACTGTTGGCCAGTGCGGCGGACCAGTCACACATTAGACCCGAAGTGCATGGTTGTTCTGTGATCGGATATGTTATGGCATGTTGTGCGTGTATGGTATATGTGGTTGGTATTTTGGGGATATCTCACTAAGCTTTCGGGCTTACAGTTGTGGTTTAATTTTTTTCAGGTTCTTCAGTAGACCATGGCAAGGCAAAGGCGTGATCGTACCGCTCCTCGTGTTTTTGTCGTGATGTGATTCTGGGAATACTTTAAATAAATTGTGTTGAAAACCTTTTTGTAATAACTTTAATGGAATCGGGTTGTTTTTGAAAAATTTAAATTGGTTGGAATTTTTCGGTCGTTACACCCGCCATAAAAACCCGTTTTAGAACAAAGAAACCGAATCACTTCTTGTCTTTGAAGAGCTCCCCCTCCAAGTCACAATGATCTTCAAATAAGCTAATGATATAAGCCTTTAAAAATTATCATGTAATAACCCAAATTTTAAGATTCGTAACGCCAATTTCGAATGACCATATCAAATTCTCCCCCGATTTATAATAAAAAATGTGATTATAAAGCCTTCAAATGGTCAAGAGAATGATCTTGAATGGATAAAAAATTATTATGCTCCCCCATTACAAAATGATATACACAATGAAGTATAAAATCCGAAAAAGTCGTGAAAATTTGGCGTTATCATGAAAAATGACTTTCCGAATCGCCAAGACTTGATAAAATCTTTATTTTGCTGTTAACGAAAAAATATGTGCGTTAAAAAATCCAAAACTGTTCACCGGCCCTCAAATTTGTAAACTTTTCTGAATATTGTATGGAGGGTTAAATAAGCAAAAGAATAAAAAAAGGCCATAAGTGCGTCATATCAATCCCTCATTTGGTGGTTTTTTTTCCATGCATTCCGTTTTTTTGTCATAACTTTTTTATTCTTTGAAAACAAAATCTGAAAAATCAAAGTTCCTAAAATTTAATTCTCTACAAAATAAACACAATCATGAAATTTTGAACAATTTTTTTTTTCATATAAAAAAACCAAGAAAATAATTCTCCAAAAATCATAAAACTTAAGGGATACTTCTACTAAATATGCTAGTAAGTTTGCAAAAAAAATTTGTCAAGATAAGTTTTTGAAGTGTTAACTTTTAATTTTAAAATATATTAGGTTTTTTCAAAAATGTTGAACATAATATGGTCCAAAATATGATCATTACAAATATTTATTATTATTATTATTATTATTATTATTATTATTATTATATTATTATTATTATTATTATTATTATTTTGATTCAACATGGTTATAATCCTTAATTTGTTATGATAAAAAAGTACTTAGATTCAAATATTTTATAATCATTAATTATATATTTTATGATTCAAAATTAAATGATTTAAAATATATAATATTCCATAATTTTTTTTGAAAAAAAACATTATTTAATTGAATATATTATTGATCCAAAATCATATGATTCAAAATTTATTTGATTCAAAATATTATGATTCAAAATAATTTGATTCAAAATTTTATGATGCAACAATAATATGATTCAAAAATACTATGAACATAAAATATTATGATCATTAATATTATTCCTATATAAGATTTTATAGTTGTTAAACATTAAAAACTCGAACTGATATTTATTTTAAAAAATAAAAAAAACAAAAAATAAATAAAAATAAAAATAAAAATAAAAATAAACACTAGTATCTTCAAGTATATAGCAAATACATTAAAAAAAATTAAAAAAAGGAAAAACTAATGAAAAAAAAAACAAAAGAAAAACACCTGAAAACTGAGTATTTATATGTTTAATTTTCTTTCTAATTTTTGTTTTTAAAAAAAGTAAAAAGAAAAGAAAATAGATAATAAAACCCACTTAAATGATGTTCCATGGACGTTCCTCACATGTCATTAAATACTTGAGTTCGTATTAATTACAATGGACGTGAGTCGAATGCGAATATGTCATGCCCAAATATTAGGTTTGATGTATACGGTCTAGACATTAAGTATTTTCTAAAGTAAAATTTTGAAATAAATATAAATGAAATGATGAATAAGTAATTCAATCTATACTAATAAAAAATTATTATCATGTTTTAAATAATCATGTTGAATATGAATGTGTAAAAATTAAGTATTTTTTGAAGTCATCTTTCGAAATAAAAACAATAAATAGAATAAACCACAAAGACCATTTATGCAATTTGTCTTAATTAATTTATACTAATAGAACTAATTAATATAAATTCTCAATTGTAATTCATTAATATATTAATGGAAATAAGAATTCACAAATGGAATGTTTACTTATGAGGTGACATATATTAGGTGGAGTTGAATGAAAATGAAAAAATATATAAAAATGACAAGTGGATTTTTTTTTTTAAATTATAAGAAAATGACATGTGTCAAATTCAATAAGAAGTTGACATTTGGCAAAATTATCTTTATTTATTAGGTACTAGTTGTGAGACCCATGTGATACATGAGTTTATTCAAAAAAAATAAACAACTATGAAAATCTAAAACTTTAGAAAATTTGAATTTATAAATAAAAAAGAAAATTATTTAATTATTAAAATTGAAGTATTTATTTATCATTTAAATTTATAAAAAATAATTTAAATAAATAAACAATTAAAATAAATGAATTCAATTTAAAAATATAGAAATTATAAGGAAAGTTGCATTAATGAATTGGATATGCATTTATTATATATTTATTACATTTAAATATTGTATTGAATTTTATAAAATGAAAAAACCACAAAAATGACATGTGGCATAATGCATTAGAAGCTGACATGTGGCAAAATCATCCTTATTTATTAGGGTATATATATATATATATATATATATATATATATATATATACACACACACACACACACTAGGCGAATGCCCGCGCGTTGCGCATAAACACCAATATAGTTAAAGTTTTTACAAATATGTGTTTTTTTAATATAACAATAACGTTGTTAAATTTAATATAATAATTCGTATACTAAATTGATATTATATATTGATTATTTTGAATTATATGATAATATATATATACATCTATTTAAACAACATAATCTCAATCGTTTGAATGAATTCTACCCGCGAGTTACACATGAATAAAATTAAATATAATACATGGTTTAATGTTATTTATAGTTGTTATTATTGTTAATTAATTTTTTTAAATTTATTTCCTTAATGTTTTAATTTCTATCATTATAATTATTTAAAACATCAAACATTGTTTTTTGATTTTAAATATAACAATATAATCATTCATATAAAATTATTTTTAACTATTGCTATTATAAGTTATTTTAAGCTATTTATTTGAAAACTTTTAACGATTATAAAAATATATTTAGGAAATATTTTAGTTAAATTGAGATTAAAATTTAGTTTTTTCATTTATCATTTTTAACTATTTACAAAATATTCTTTGGTATTTTAAGTGGATCATAAATTTATATTTAAGTTGACACTGTAATGTTATATTTAAATTAACAATTTAAGTATTTTGTTCAAACTATTCAAAAGTTGTTGCTTTAAACTGATAATGGTTTATATACAACAACATATTAAATATAATAAATTAATTATAATATATTAAAAGTCAAAGACATAACTTTATAAGTTGAAGTAAAGATATTATTTTAAAACAGAAATTTAGTTTATTTATAATTACAATTTAGGTTTGATATTTATTTAATCTTATTAACCAACTTATAATCATTATTAGAAATACACTACAATTTTTCACTTTTAACTATTTACAAAAATTCTTTGGGGTGTTTAAATTAAACTAAAATTTATATTTAAGTTGACCTTGTAATGTTGTACTTAAATTAATAATATAAAAATTGTTCAAAAGTTGTATATTTAAAATGATAATAATTTACATCCAACAATATATTAATACTAATAAATTAAGTATAATATGTTAAAAATTAAAAAAACATAACTTTATAAGTAAAAATAATGATATTATTTTAATATTGAAGTTTAGTTTATATATGATTACACTTTAGTTTTGATATTTATTTAATCTTATTAACCAACTTATAATTATTATTAGAAAAAATTGAAAAATCATGGGAGTTTTAAATGAATGCGGTGAAATGAAAAGTCATGGGAGTTTTAAATACTTCCTTTATAAGTATATATATATATATATATATATATATATATATATATATATATATATATATATATATATATATATATAGATTCGGTAAGAAATTTTTTTTCGTAGGAAGGAAAGAAGTTTTTTTTTCTATATATTTTTTTGACGAACAAAACAAATGAATCACTAGATAAATAAAAAAAAATAACATGATTCACAAAAATAATTCCAAAAAACGTATCCATGATTCATTTTATTACATAAAAATAAATCATAAAGATGTCTTTTTGTTTTTTGAAGTTTTTCTTATAAATCATCTTACTTATGAATCATTTAGTGATTCATTTTGTTTTTTCACTAAAATAATAAAATAATATGTAGTAAAAAAAACTTCTTAAGTTCCTACCAAAATTTTCCTTCTTATTTGATCTTGACTCTCTCTCTCTCTCTCTATATATATATATATATATATATATATATATATATATATATATATATATATATATATATATATGGTCATGTTCAATAGAGAACAATTATTAAATATTTTTAAGCCACATTTTTTATCGAAAAAAAAACTGAATATATCATTGTTAACAACATTTCGTCATCTTTCCATTGTGATCAATGTTGATATATAAAAAACAAACTTTCTTTTCGAAGAAAACTCATTTCTTTTTGTTGTTTTCTTCAATATTTAAGTTTAGAGTAAATTACACGGATCGTCCATCGTCCATGTGCCAATAGGAACATTCAGTCCCTATTTTCAAAAATTAACTTGCACCATCCCTGTATAATTCTTTTTTCACTTGGATTGTCCCTACGGACATAAAATGTCTATTTTGCCCTCAACAATTTCTTTTTCACTTTTATATTAATTTTTTGCTATTTTCTGATTAAAAGAAAGTTGAAAATAAAGCAATAATCGACACCCACCCACCCACCCACTCCTCTCCCCTTCCCCTTCCCCAACTTCGTTTCCCTTGATCTCACCCTTCGCTCTTCTTCTCCTTCAATCTGACAACCCTAGTTGGATAACGACCATCATTGCTTCTCTTCCAAAGATTTTCCATTGATTCTGATCCGTCATGATGATAAAAATCGAAGGTTATACTTCCGCCATAGACCACCGGTGAACACAACCTTATATGGGACACCTAGCTGCAGAATCGAATTCAGACACATCTTCGTGGCAAGCGTTCTTCAAATTATTTGAAGATGGAAGTCGGGGCTTTGATACTCTCATTCAATGGTCAACAACGAGGGTACTGTTCATCATCTTCAACAACGATGATTTCACTGGTAGCTCAAATGCCAGGCCCATTGAGGCATTCCACGTTTTTTCATCAAACAGATTTGTTGGTGCTTCTGGAAGACATGACCTCATTTTCCCTGATAATGTATCATTTTCCCTCAAAGCTTTCAACATTTTGCTTCTCATCTCTATTTTCTTTAACTGGTTTTGGTTCTGCCTATCTGCTACGAACCTTAGATGCTTTAGCTTCTCTCTTACTGTTAATTTTGATCTTTTTTTTTTTGGTTTAGATGGTGATATGGATCCATTAGAAGCAACCTCATCGAGAAGTCTTTTTTTTTTATAAGATCAACATTAAAAGTGAGTAGTTACTGATTGATGGAAATTGAAATTTCAGGAATTTTTGATGGCTTTTCAGTGGTTTCTGTTGTTGTAATGCTTGATCGATGTTAGAGACTGAAAGAGGTTTTTGATTTCTTGTATGTATTAATTTTCTACTAAAAACAAGTGATGTAGAAGAAGAGGGGAAATGGCTACCTTTTAGTGTTTTAGGAATAGAAATAAGGTGGTGGTCAGTGGCGGCGGTCAAGAAGGGTTTACCGGTGGTGGTGGTAGACATTTTCGATGGTGCTAGTGGTTAACTTTCAACAAAAGAGAAAGAGACATATACATATATATTAGGGGTCGTTTGATAACTGATGATTGAGTCGGAGCTGACTGGGTTAGAAATACTGACTGAGTCCATATCTGACTGATTTTATGTTGTTTGATTATTTCTTTGAACCACCGAGCTGAATGATGAAAATGACCATTTTACCCTTCAATTTGTTTTTATAAAAAGTATGATATTATTGTTCATAGTTTGTGACAACTTACAACACTGTTTATAGTTTGTGACAACCCGAAATTTATTCCGTCACTATAACCCACTTCCGTTAATAAAATTTATTTTTAATGAAGTTTTCCATTAACTTTTGAGTTAAGCAAATCAATTAAGATTTTTGTTGTATTTTCTTAAGCGTCAGAAAAAAATAAAATCACGCGAAATACCCTCGATTTCCTTTGGAAAGTTTCTAGTTCATGACCAAGTCGGGTTACGGCCATTAAATCGGGTACGACCATAAACTCAGTTTGATGTCGGGATTGGGTGGATCCCACCCTAGCCGTAAACTCAACCCTATATAAGGGTTGAGTGGACTTCATTCCAACCTTTTTCACAATCTAGGAACTTTCTCTCTCTACTCTCTCTCTACAAATCGGGTTTCGATCGAAAAACGCCCCTTTCAAGCTTCACAACAGTAAGTAAACCTTCCTAGCTTGTTGTTTAGCTTAGCGTACTTGCAAATTCATGGTTTAATCACCTAAAAACCTCAAGAACATGGGTTTACGGTTTGGGAACATCCCAAAACCGTGAACACCCTAAATGGGGGTTTTGATGCCCCAAAACCCTTCCAATGCTTAGCTAAAGACCTAGAAACTTGCATGAATGATCTTAGAACCCCAAAACATGGAATGAGAGGAGTAAACATGAGTTTACGGTTGGGGAATATCCCAAAACCGTAAACACCTTCTAAGGTTGTTAAAATTCCCTTAACACCTTCCATGACTTGTATAAGTGACTAGAACTTTGTATGCTTACCCTAGAAGCACCAAATCATGCAAGAAAGTGGAAAACATGAGATTACGGCTGTAAAATCATGTGTTTACGACCATAAACTCACCAAGGAAGCATTCAAAAATCGTAAACACCCCAAGGAGGGTCATTTGGAGCCCCAGTCACTTCCTAAGCCTTTGAATCAACCCTAGGACCCTTCTTTGTGAAGCATAAGACCTTGAAGCATACAAACACACCATAGCCATGAGTTTACAGCCGTAAACTCATGGGGGATATGGTCTTGAAACCGTAAACACCCCTAAGGGCTTCCACTTGAAGAGTAAACTCCTTAATGAGTCCATACACTCCTTAGATGCAACCCGTATCACTTCTAACACTTGAAATAAAGTGTTTTCACGCATTAGAGTGTATTTACTTGCTTAATTAGTTATTTAACGACTAATTAGATAAAATTATGTATCAATTCATGTTACATAGGATCCTCGCGTGTGTTCAAGTCCTCAATTGAAATCTAGCATCCTATACAGTTCGTTCATTCGAATCACCCTCGTTAGGTGAGTTAATACCCCTACACTTTTCTGAGTTTTTTTTATGTTTTCAGGGGGGGGGGGGGGGGGGATACAAGCAAATCATAAAGGTTTTCGTAACTTAAAAACTGATGTAATTATAACGATTTTCTATCAAACTTTTAGATACCTTTATACCTTTTGTAATATGCGGAGCATAAGGGATGCTTTTTAATATAATTACATAGTTTTCAAAACAGCGTGGGAACTTATCAAACCATTCAAATTATTATGGGAATAATTTGAGATCTTTACGGATTCGAATTTCATGCAAAGTCAAAATATAAACTATGTCTGATTTAGTTTATCCATTACTAATCTAGAGTATCATGCTAAATAATTACCTTGTGTTTAATTATTTATACTCCACTTTGTTCCAAACGATTTCGAAACTCGATAACGACCAATTATCCTGTGAATTAGTTAATACTAGCTTGTGAGACTTATCTTCGTTATACCCTTCGGGATACCAGTCAATCCTCTCCGGTAGTATAACCAAAGTCTCCTGGAGGGAGAGCGTGAAATTTATGGATAGATCTATTCGGGACCGACAATGCCACACCTAAACTGCTAGCTACAGTTAGGCGGGCACGCCTGGGTGACAAATTTTGTAAATTGTTCGACGCCTGAAGAACCTCAAGGAGGTCACGGGTCAAATCAGTATGGTTATACGACTCACAATACGTATAAACTAACTTTGTTCACAAATTTATTTCTTTCTTCTATAGTTTTATTTATGTAATAAAACTACCTACTTACTGGAGGGTATTCCAGGGATACAACTTATGGTTTTATCTTAAGTAGTAAAACTACTATACTTACTGGTGGTAACCAGGGTTTTCTTATCATATGTAAATCGACAAACATGTTAGAAATATGAGATTTTCTTGGAAAACATGCATATGTATTTCATAACTCAGTAATAATGGTTTTCGATATTATTGCATTCTTTATCAATGGAAATGAAGTATTTTCACAAGATTTAGTAACTAGTTTTTCCTTACAAAACATGCTTATGAACTCACCAACTTTATGCTGATATTTCTAAAACTGCTTGTATTCTCAGGTTCACGTTAGACATGTATCACGCTTACTTTTAGTGAAGACGGAGCCTATAGAAGTCTCGTCTTTACTTTTGTTTATACTGATGTATATAAATTATGTACTTCTTCACTTTCAAACAAATGTAAATATTCTGATGTAATGTAATGGTTGTGTTTACTATGCTTACTATGTACAATGGTTGTGATACTACGCATGACGTCTCCCGCCCCCGGACGTTTCCGCCGTTGTTTTCCTGACGGTTCGGGGGTGTGACATAGTTATTGTACACAAAATCAATAAGAATATGTAAACCAATCTTCTCTTTTAAAATTAAATTCCATATCAAACAAAATACTAATACTCTTCTCCCATAACCATTCTTTATCACAAAATACATAACAAATTGTAATAAAAGGATCATATTTTGCAGAAAAATAGTAGAGCACGATGTTAGAGGTTCTACCATTATCAACATGCTTGTCTGGATCATTTTTGCTTTTGTTTTGCTAGGGGTTTCAGTACAATTATCATACAACCATCAAAAGCACACACATATGATGACCGACCCATTGCTTTCACAGTCATATGGTTTGACATTTGATATCAATTTTAGGCCCTTCATCTCTGCTAATATCATCACAACCATCAAATCACACAAAAATGATGACCTTCCATTTACAATAATATAACCAAAAAGAATCCAAGAGATATGAAGAAAAACAATAGGAAGGACCATGGTTGCAAAACCACCATAAAGACAGAACAATTGTCAAGTATAAAAGTACTTGGGGATATTATACTAAGGGTGTGAACAGGGGCAATATAGATTCATTTTAATCAAAATTTTCGTTGAAGCATACCATCAAACACTTCATGTGTAATCATCTGAAAACAAAACAAAGGAAAGATAATTAATCCTTTTGAGCTCAAAATATTGAATTCCAGTGAAGTTGTCTGTTAATCGTCTAAAAATGTCCTATGCCCAACACATGAACTAAGAAATTGACACATTTATACTGAAAAATGCAAAGACAAGTAGAAAAATTAAGAAAATTATACCTCCAAAAACATAGACAAAATTCATAAAACTAAAGAGTAGTAACGTATTAGGCCATGGAAATATGGAAACACAATATTTTTTTTATTGATTTTAGAAAAAGAAAAGAAAAGAAAAGAAAAGAAGAAGAAATCAGCTTATCTGCGCTGCCGTGGAGGTTGCCACAGGTAGAGGCTGATGAGGCATCGCCGGTGGTTTGCTCTATGGAAGGAAACACTGAAGAAGGAAGCACCGATACAAGGAACAAGAAGCACAATATGTGGATTATGCATGTTTTTTCTTTTAGCGCCAAGGTCAAGTTAGACAATTACTTTTTTCTTTTGGGTTGGCTGCTAAAAATTGGCAGACCGAGTAAGGGTATTATTTAGCAATAACTGACTGAGTAAGCTATAATTTATGTTTATCAAACGGCCTGACTACTGACCGAGTCAGCAGTCAGCTCTGACCAGACCCAGTAAGTACAAAACAAACAGCCCCTTAGGTGGACCCATACATTTAATTAAAATATTTTTTAATAATTAAAAATAATCTGAAATATTAAAAGTAAATGTAAAATAAAATTGGAAAGGGTATTATAGTCATTTCGTATCCTGTAAGGGATTAAGCGTGCAAATTTAAACTAACGAGGGATGAAACGTGCAACTTTCAACTAAACGAGTGACGGCCCGAGTTAATTTTTGAAAATAGGGACTGAACGTGCATTTTGACACATGTACCAGGGACGATTCGTGTAATTTACTCTTAAGTTTATTTTTATAAAAAAAACTAATTATACTAAAAATCTCATTTTTTTTCCGCTATTAATAAACATCCACATCGATTTAAAAAAAAAAGAACTCAATCAGTTCAGATTCATACTGTGATTCTAAATTATAAATATTTCAATTTTAATATTCACAATGTAAATCTGACTTATTATTTCAACTCTTTGATCATTTCCAAATTAAGTGAAATTCGAATATGAATCGAAATATATTTCCATGTAGTTTTATAAAATTTTAACATTTTGATTACTCGTAAATTAGCTTTATAAAATCAATAAATAGGATTATTCACATTATAAATATGAATTGTATATAATTTAGTTTTTAGAATTCACAATGTGAATCTGACTTACTATTATTCACAATGTTTATCTAAACAGATTGACAATTTGAATCTGAACTGGAATTTTGTTTTTTTTAACATCAATATGAATTTATGTTTAAAGAGTACCAAAAAAAATATGAATTTTCATATATTTATTAACTTTTTTCAATAAAAAATAGACCTTAAATTTTTCAAAAAGAAAAGAAAATGAAGTGGGTTTTTATTGAAAAAAAAAGTTCATTTTTTATATATCAATATAGATCTCTGCGGAAAGAAGTCAAAAAATCATGAGCAACAGTATATTCGTTTTTTTTTTTTCATAAAATACATGTGTTAAACAAAATTAAAGTAAAAAAAATATGTTTTGTTATAATCTGGTGTCTATGCATCCATTGTAAAAGTGTACAATCGTTACTTTTGTTGTAGATCGCTTTTAATTCCAACATTTTGGATTGATTCTTTGGTTCTTAGATTAGTAATGGTTTTTTGTTGAACATATATATATATATATATATATATATATATATATATATATATATATATGAGGGCTCACGCGAATATACAAACAATTTGCGAAAACAAGGAAAACCTATGAAATTGTGTCACCTCAACCTTATGTTTTGGACAAAAATTCATATCAGCAAAACATGTTTTTTGACTTTTTTTATTATGAAAACTAGAATTTCAATGTGTTTAAGGACGTGAAAAAAAAAACTGGTTATTAAAGCCTCATTTAAATCTATATTACTATAACACTCTCCCATGTAAAGTTGTTATCTTTCATTTATTGATAATAAATTTAATTATATATAGGAAAATGACTTGTGAGGGTAATTAACTTTTCATCTTGTTTACGTTATGTAACTTTTTTTTGTACACATTTAACCAAGTAGTTTTTTAAATATGTTCACATACAAAAAAAGAAAGTTGCCTAAATGTAAACAATTTTATTTTTACAAATTTCTTAAAAATATTATAATTTCTTTCAACAATTTTATGATACTTTTCCTATAAGTTTTTCTAATATAATGTTTTAAACTTAATTTGATTATAATTTTTTTAAAACTTTTTTTAAACTTTCATGAATCTTTAATACAAGTGTTTTTCAATCAATTATTTTATAAATGTTATAAATTTTCCTTATATGTTTTTAACTCTTTATTTTTTTATAAATTTTTTTTATAACTTTCATATATATGCATTTTTAAACTTTCTTTTACAACATTTATAAAGTGTTTCACATATTTTATATGACAATTTAATATTTTTTATAACATTTTAAAATACTTTTGTTAAATACTAGTTTAAAATGATGTATTAAAAAAAATTAAAAGTTTATAAACTTCTAATTAAAAAGTATTAAAAGTTAGAATAATTTTCAAACATTTACATTATATATATATATATGCTAATTAATTAATATTTTCATTTTTTTAAAAGACCCCCATAGTTATTTTTACATATTTAACTTATTTAATTTTATTGTTAGATACTATTTATTTTAAAAATATTTTACATGCATATTTATTAGTTAAAATATAAAGTTGGAAAAAAAATAATAAAAGAAAATATGAAAAATAAAATCACTCTTATAAGTAGGGAAATGACTTATCGGGGTAATTAACTTTTCATTTTCTTTATATTTATACAACTTTCTTTTTTTGTACACATTTAACCATTTAACCTGTTAATTTATTCACATATTACCATTGTTAGTTGCTATAGTTGGTGAAAAAATGTCACAACTAGCAAATTAGGGTTAAGATTTTGATCCTTGTACGAGACAATTCCCTCCATGTAACCTTGCTACATTACATTTAGTGAAATTCAAACTGTAATGCTATTTAAGTTAATACGTTCATACATTGTGATTCAAGTCGAAACAACCTCATGCAAGTCCAAAACTCAATCCAACAAGCTAAGTCCAACAATTTTGGGCCTTAGCCGTCAAATTCTCGACCAAAAACCCCTATTGGACCAAGACTTCTTCATTGGGTGCTATTGGGCTGATAATTTCTTCAATTGGTATTATTGGGCCGAAAACCTCTCTTTGGGACCTAATGGGTCGAAAACTTCTATTGGGCTTTACATTGGGCCGAGAACCCTTCGTTAGGCCTTATTGGGCCGAAAGCTTATTCTTTAGGCCTTATTAGGTCGAGAGTTTTCCCTTGGGCCTCTTTGTGCCGAAAACCTTTTTCTTAGGACCTAAATGGAACGAAAACTCCCATTGGGCCGAAAAGTTTTTTTGGGCCAAGCCAAAATCGAAACTCACTCTTTTGGGCCACCCTTTGGGCTGAGAAGCCTCTTGGGTCGTTTGGCTAAAGCAAAAAAAAAGGAAAAAGGAATGGGATAAAAGAGTTGCGACCTCACAGTTGTATCCCATGCAACAAGACCTATTATCCTCGATACATCCATGAACCTCCTATCAATTTATCAAAAGGTCAACTCTCATATTCCCCTCTACCTCCTAGGATCGACCGACCCCCCCACACCCTCTGACACTTACGATTTTCATTTTACCTCTCTAAGTCACAAGAAACATCCTCTTACTCTTCCTCTCAAAAACTTAAACCTCTCTCATTTTCTTTCCTCTAAAATTTTGTGGGTGTGTGTATGTTATCTTCAAAGGAGTCTTCTTCAAAGGATCATAAGTTTGGTAAGACATTCACGTAAATCTTGTGAATCTAAACATTATTATGATAACAACTCTTTCTTTACACACTTTTTGTGTGTGTCAAGCTCTTAGAACACCACCATTTTTGAGTGATCTCTCCAAGGCAAGCTAGGCTCCAAATTTCCTTCTCCTTCTTCTTCTACCACTCGAAAACTCCAAGCTGAGCTTCATACCCCACCTATTTTTTGTAATATCCTGAAATTCAGGTGCATCTTTTAAACCCTTCTTCTTTTCCAAGTTATCAAGTTTAGCCCTTAAAAGAAAGTTATGGAAAATGAGTACGCTGCGCGTACTCATGCGCTTAAGTTGGACGCGGACTCGCCTAGGTACGTTAGGCGTACCCAGGGTTATGCTGGGTGTAGCCCACCTAGATGTAAAACCCTAATGTGGCTTGAGGACTATAAAAGGAATGATAGGTTCTTGTCCCCAGCCACCATTCCACAGAGAGAGACCCTAGGAGAGCAATATTATCATTCTAAAGCTAGTGTCTGAGTGTTCTTGAGCTAGAAAGTGCCATGTGTGTTAGTGAAGAAGAAGAGGAGGTTCTTGTGGAGGCTAGAAGTTGGAGTATAAGCTTGGATCTGAGTTCTATTGAGGGAGGAGCTTCACTTGGAGGTAAAAAGCTCAAAGCTTTCCATGTCATTTTTTATTTGTGCTTCATGGACCAATTTTTAGGGTTTTTGGTCCCAAGGTGGAGACTTTATGAGCAAATGGTCTCCATAAGTGTAGATCTGCCATATTTCAGAGTAATATGAGTTGTGGGTTAATAAAAATCCAATCTATGACGTGAATATTAAGTCATGCATGAGATTAGGGCTTAATGGGGAAAGATGTTATATGTTTGAAATGGTTGGTGACCTTTATGGCCATGCAAGGCTTAAAGGTTTCGACTTTATGACTTAGGAGGCAGTAGAGAGCCTAGATTTGTGATATGAGCACATGACATAACCTATTCAGACCAAAAATGAAGAAATGATGAATATGGGACTTACGCTGGGCGTAATCCCAGTACACGCTGCATAAGGGGTCGAGTCCCCAATTCTGGTTGGCCAGAGTACGCCCCGCGTACTGCTTGCTGTTGACTTTCGTTGACATTTAGGGTTTTAGTCAACATTTGGACTTTTGGGTCAATGAGGGGTAAAATGGTCTTTTACCCTTCCGTGGGATTGTAGAAAGGGATTTAATATAGCTTTTGAGAGCCATTGTTTATTTAAGGATATTGTTTATGTGATTAGGCGGGGGCTATATTAGTATCTTCGTGTGCAAGATTATCCGAGTTACACGAGGTGAGTCTTCTCACTATACATTACCTAGAGTGGTATCTATGTGCAGACCGGAGGGTCTTTGTGTGCTATGTGTATGTATGAGATTATGTGCATTGTGATATATGTATGCTATGTGTTGTATAGACCGGACCAGAGGGTCCAACGATACAGACCAGACCGAAGGGTCCAACGAGCTATGACCGGACCAGAGGGTCCAACGAGCTATGGGACTAGAGGGTCCCGCTGAGACACATCGACCGGAGGGTCATACTATAGCCTCGAGTAGCGTATCTGTTGTATGTGGTATTTTGGGGAACTCACTAAGCATTTATGCTTACAGTGTTATGTGTTATGTGTTTCAGGTACTAGTGATCATCGCGGGAAGGCGCCGACATGATCCGTACACACAGACCGAGGACTTTATTTATGATCTTGGGATATGTTGTATTTGATGGAAATTGTTGAACATGAGATTTGAGAACGTTTAAACGGTAATTATGTTGTTTGAAAAATATATAATTGTTTTGAAAATTTACGACATTGCATTTTTCATGTTCTTCATACTTAGGGCGGGGGGAATACAAGTCAAAATCTCGTTTAACCATTAGATAATTGTATGTACCATTGTGTATTGTGTTTACCCCTTGGATAATAGTATGCATCTTAAATATTATGGTTGAGATGTTAATTACTTCATGCTAACCAACCATAAACTCGAGATCTACAAGGTTCAAGTTACTAGATTAAGTTCATTCTTTGGATAATTTCATGTACCTTAGTCATGGGTTGAAGATGAAACACGTCATAACTAAAAAGGTTTTTAATGTGTGTTAAAAATCATAAAGTATATGTTAATAACATATGTGTGTGTTTTGTAAAAATAGTGACATGCTAGAGTCATAACAACATGGTATATTTTGTGTTACAAAATTCCTAAATAAAATTTTGGTGTGTTAAACAAACTACAAAATTATTTTATTTTTTTAAAAATGATTTTTTCTAGTAAAATAGTCGTAATATGTTGTCCTCATTTAATGGTTTAAAAACTTAGTGTTTTTTGCCATTTACACAACATATATAACAAATACACAAGTCCAATAATGATTATTTATAAAAAGCGTTATAAATAATTTAACTAAAACAGTATACAAAACAGAATTATTACGACAGGAAAATTTCGCGTGTCATAATGTGTCCGTCAAAAGCTTTTAAAAGTACAAATCATAAGCTGTATGTCATAAAACTGAAAAATGCGTGTCACAAGACTTCAGTCATGAATTTACACTAGTAATGTTATTTTTTTCTTTATTCAATAATGGGAGTTAAATTTCGTGTAAGTCTCTTAAGACTCCTCTGAGACTTTCCTTTGCAATAACTACCTAGCATACACTGTAAGTCCTGTAGTTATAACCAAAGTCACCTGGAGGGAGAGCGAGGTAATTGTGTATAGATCTATACGGGGTTGACACCCCCACACCTAAATTGTTCGCTGCAGCTAGATGAGGACAATCTAGGGTGACAAATATCTTACCGAAACTAACGTTTGAAGAACGTCATGACAGGCATATCAGTCATATTAAGCATGGTTGTAACGACTCACATAGGGATTAACAATGACATTTTGGATTTACGAAATTACATACTTCACTGGTTTTATAGAATATAAAACTACGCATCATTTTTGTACATTACTATCACCATCCCGGTCTTAGGGTTTTAAGACTACAATTTTTCATAAAACAGAAAATATGAGATTCTCTGGGAACACACACTCTTTTCAATTACGAACAAAAGAAAACAAAGAACACACATGCAATTATTTACAAATTTGGAACAAGACTTACAAACCATTATTCATAGAGAATATCAGATTTTCTGGTGTTTTAGAAATTATTACAATCAAACATATTGCAAAGCTTTTTATACAAACATGCTTATGAAGTCACCAAATTTTTAGTTAACGCTTTTCAAAACGACTTGTATTCTTAAGGACTCAGTGAGCAGGTATTTGGGCTATGGATTTTGGATATAGCTACATTATGGAACATCATATTTTATGTCACTTTTGTGTAAATTTGTGAACAAATACAATGTGTAAATAATGTATGTTGGTATATTTAATGTATGATGTTGGTTGATATGTTTTCAATTGTGATGATACAATACAATGAAGTCATCCACCCCTGGATGTTTCTGCGGTATTGGTTCCGGGGTGTGACAAATTGGTATCAAAGCATTGTTTATATTGGACTAATATATCTAACCATACAAGATATACACCTATAAATACAATGGGACTAAAACACTATGACTAACAGTGTGTGTGTGTGTATATATATATATATATATATATATATATATATATATATATATATATATGTTACCCACGCTCACATGAATCACTTCATGGATTATATCGCGAGTGATTGTGAGTCGATAATATTGTATATTCTTGAAACCGAGACGTGTGAGTTGTTATTTGTTGGTCGGTTGCACATTGATAATAAGTAAACGAACTAGTAACTTGGTGTTATAAAACTTATTGTTGTGTGTCATTCGATTAGTAAATGCAAGTAAGCATTTGAGTCAAAGTTTATCCATTCCTTTTACCCAAAGTGGGATAAATGCGATATCTGTGGGCCCCTCGATGATTTAGTGATGACACCTAAGCGCTTGGCCAAGCCGAGAATAAGTTGATGCGTTCAATTGTAGTCTGTTGTCAGTCGTCATAAATCGGAAGACAGGAAACAACATAGAGAGAATGATTAAAATTCATGTCTTGTGTCTGTACGGTATCTTGATAATGGAGGAATATATGATCCCTTATCTAAAGGACACGCGTATCTGATAAGATCAGAGTTGACAGCGGCTTTTAAAAGCGATGATTGCTGATCAGGTTCTGAAATTATGCAAAATAGTTATTAGACTTATCCAATTGGGAGACTGTTGGATTAGTGTCTAATTCCATAACTATTTTGGTATGTACTAGACCCGATTATGAGCATGGTCCTTTTGGGTTGCCTTCACCATAGCAATATGTAGGATGAATTAAGGAGAGAAAGGTTTAATTATGATTTATTAATATATTATAAGAATAATATATTAAAGGAGAAATCATATTGTTTAATTAATATTAGTCAAGAATTAATTAAGAATTAATTTTGTGGCAAAAAGAGATTAATTAAACTTAGGGGACTAGAATTGTAATTATAAGATAATTGCAATTGGGCTATGATTACCTATAATATATATGTTGGATGAATTCTATGGGGAAGCCCATTAGAAATCGTTCAAGGGATATGTTAAAGGAATCCATGGGCTGCTTAGGGCTTAAGCAGTAAGATTAGGGTTTCTATAGGGTCTGAAAGGTGTTGCGTCTTGGGCTCGCTATTTAGTCCATTTTGTCTCTGGATTGGGCCTGTCCATCCGTGAGTTATTTCTAGGGTTTTGTATTTATAGGTGCTTGCATGCATCTTAGTACGTAAGATTTGGAAGTTAATTATTCTAAAAGATTTAATGTTTATCGTTTGTAACCCTAATAGCCTCTACAACGAAAGTTCTTTATCGAGCTCTGCTGAGGCTTGAATCTATTGAATCATTCGACATATTTTGATTCATTCTTGTGTTTTATATTGCTGTTTTCGTTTTAGTGATTAACCTGTTAAAAGATCTAAACGATCAAAGAGTTGCTTAACTCTTCAATTGGTATCAGAGCAGGAGACTGTGTAATTCATACACATCTTTCTGTGAAAGAAGTGATTAGGGTTTATTCCGCATTTACTGATATTTATTGAGCCGTCACTCCATAATTGACGTATCTCATTATTTATTCATCTTGCCCTAATATTACGTATTACAAGTCTGATCTTACAACAGGTTAAATGATCAAGCATGGACGATTCTCAATCTAATCCTATCAACATCTCAAACAGTATAGGATCTATAACCAAGATTCCAATTCTCTACACTCAAGATTACGAGGTTTGGGCGCATCAATTTGAAGACTACGTCATTGGATCTGAAGATAATGGGTATCTGATATGGGAAGCCATTGTGTCTGGACCATTTGCTCATTCAGGAACATCTAGAATTATTAAAACTCAAAAGGAGTATAATGATTTGTTAAAAGAAGTGAAAGATGTTGCTCGGGACGAAAAGGAGAAGTTTCAGTGCAATATCAAGGCATTGAGACTAATTCGATTCGCTCTTCAATCTGACACGTTCAGATTGGTAAGTTCCTGCAGTACAACTAAAGAAATCTGGGATCGGCTGCGAGAGCTGTATTCCACAGATGAAGATCTGGAGCACTCAATTCAGACCTTACTTCTGTCTGAATTTGGAGAGTTCAGGCAAAATCCTGATGAGTCTGTTACACAGACGTTTGATCGCTTCAATCATCTTCTCAGCAAGATGATCAAACATGATATTGAAAGGAAGCTCATTGAACAGAAGGTCACTTTTCTGAATGGTCTAAGATCCAAATGGAGAGCTATTGTGTCAACGGTTAAAGCACACGAGCAGTTCAAATCGTACTCGCTGGCGAAACTGGTGGGAATTTTGAAATCCCAAGAAAAGATAGTGCTGCAATAGAAAAGCGTGGTTTGAAATCTGGGGTCTTTGGCGCTTTTGTCCAAGGGTAAAAGTGTAGAAGAAGATGAAGAGGATCTAAATCTGGGAGATCACGATCTGACAGCCAAGGACTATGCTATGATGGTGTTAAATCCTAGAAGGTTTATCAAGAAAAAGTTTCCTTCCAACAAAAATCTTAATTGGCAGGGAAGCTAAAGTTCTGAAAGAGTGAAAGATGAACCGAAGGTTGAGGAATCAAAAAAGGAAGCGAAGGGTGAAGCTGACTCTGGTGTTAGTTGCTTCTACTGTGGGGGAAAGAATCACTACGCAAAGGATTGCGTACTGAAGAAGATGGCAGAGAAAGATGAAGAAGCAAGTCTTATGAAAAGACTGGAAGAGATAAAAAGGAAGAAAGCTGCTACTAATTCCTCTATGAATGCTCTTATTGTGTAGGGTTCGGCAGATGATAATGAGTTCGGTGGCGTACAGGTGTGGTCGACCGATTCAGAAGACGATGAGGTGAGAAAGCCTTCTCATGGAAAGGCTTATGTTGCAAAAGGTGGTGAAACCGATGGAAGATGTCTGATGGTGACCGATGTATCTCTGATGAGGGGATACAACACTGATGGTGGAAATGAAGAGGCCAAGGAGCGAGAGGACTTATGCATTACAGCAAAACCTCTTAGTGTGCAGATAAGTGAACTTGATGAACTGATCAAGAAGGTACAATTTGTTTTTGTTTCATTTAAAATTCCATAGAAATCATATGAAAAGGAATTAAATAACTTGAATTCTAGAATCTCAAATTTAGATAGTTGTTTAACTCAAACCCGGGTCACGAATTCTAATCTGACTGACCAAATAAGCAGGGTGTCATCCAAGAGTAAGGAGCGAAGGATGTGGATAGAGTAGAAAGAGTTGGAGCTGATTAAGTCTAGAGATGAAAACATTTATTTTCTAAGAGACAGTCTTAAATTGTTAAAACAAATGAATGTTTTTGTTTGATCGCCAAAAGGCTTTATGCTAACATTACTCAACTGCATCTAAATTGTGAAATAGGGCAGAAGATACATCGCATGATTCTACCCTTCCTTGAGTTCAAGGAGGATGAAATCGATGCCGAAGCATACAACTGTGAAAGCGTTGTATCTTCCAATGATGTTAATCGTACTTACATGTATGGTCTGGACAAAATAGAATCTTTTATAAAGTCCAAAGACCATAAGGACATGCTCAAAAATCTTTTGGATGAAAATGATAAGTTGAAACTCAGGACCGAAACCATACAAAAATTCGATTCATTGAGTACCAATTTAAGTTCAGAAAACAAAATTGATGTTGAAAACGCATCTGAACTTAATGAGGACGATGATATGAGTGAAATTTTTGTAGAGGACGAAGTCGACTGTTCTGAGTTCGTCAGGAGCGAACCCGAAAACCACAAAAACCCGATTTCTGAAAATTCTGTGGAATTCGCTCGTTTGTCCAAAACTAAGTCCCCAGTCCTTAAGAAAGGCCGTTGTGTTTCAGAAGGTTAGAACTACTCCCAATCAGGTGTATAAGGTCACAGGAGTAACCGAACATCAAACAGCCGAACTCACTGCCATAGTGAACGAAGATAATGCAGATGGCTGTGATGAGTTTTTCTGGTCAGCACCTATAGACAATGCAGACGAAACGGTTGGTCTGTCGGAGCGAACATCCTGGAAGGCCAAAGGTAGATATGTGCCCGAACCACTGAATAAACCTACCAACTTTGACGTACCAAGTACCAGTGGCACAAAAAAGATTCCAGTAGAAGAAGTCACCTCCATAAGCGAAACCTCATCCGTGAAGAGTGAACCGGTTGCTAAGAAGCTGAAACAAAAGGCTAATATCCACAGACAACCGAAACAGGTGAGAAATCAAAAGCAGCAGAGAAACCAAAGATACAAGAAAAATCTCTCAGAGCGAAAGCAGTTTTGGTGCTATCAAAATCCACACTACTCCTACCTTGATTCTAAGTTAGAGAGAAAGACTTTCGGGCCACACGAAGAACATAACTGAAAGGCTAGGTTCGGTCCCGAAAGCAACATCAACCGAAAAGCTAGTTTCGGTCCGCCAAATAACAACAAGCAAAGACCTGATTTCAGTCCATCAAGCTTTTACAATAAAAGACCCAGTTTCGGACCACCAATCAACAACACCCAAAAATCCAACTTCGGCTCATCATCAAACGGCTACCGAAGGTCCAGGTTCGGTCCCTCAAATGACCACAAACAAAAGGGTCGTTTCGAACCTCAAGTCAGGAAAGACTCTCATTCTAATTTCTTTTCCTCTAATTCTTCTCGTTCTCAATCTTCTTCTAAGCCCAATTCAGTTCCTACACAAAATTCAAGAACATCAAGGGACTTGAAAGGAAAAAGGAAGATTTCCTCAGCCAAGGAAGACCGAAAGCAGACTAAAATCCAAACACCAGAATCTGAATCCAAAATGCCTGCAACTAATTCTAATAAAATCAAAGTGTTTACTATTAAAAGAAAAGATGAAACAACCTTAATAAAAAGAACATATCTTGTTGATGTTTCTCTTACTATTCTTGTTCCTGTGAAAGGCTCACGTGGACCCAAGAAACTTTGGGTTCCTAAATCTGCTTAATTTTTGCAGGTTATTAGTGACGAGCAGTTTGATGAAGAATGGTACATTGACAGTGGCTGCTCACATCACATGACAGGAAGGAAGGAAGAGCTAAGGGAGTTTCGATCCCTTCAGAATGGTGGCAATGTCAAGTTCGGTAACAACTCCTATGGAACAATAAAGGGTTATGGGATGATAACCAATGGAGACTTCACAATAAGAAAGGTGGCATATGTAGAAGGGTTGCAGCATAATCTCATCAGTGTATCTCAACTAGTGGGAGGTACCGGTCTCAAAGTTTCATTCGATGACGAAGGTTTAGAAATTATAGAGAAGAAATCCAACAAGGTCATTCTCAAATCAGATCGAAAAGGCGAAATGTTTCCTCTGAATCTCAGACCAATCAAAGGGAATCCAGCCATATGTCTTTTGTCCAAATCTCATTCAGACGAAAGTTGGTTGTGGCACCGAAGGCTCTAACATCTCAACTTCAAAGACATCAACAAGCTTGTCACCGGAGGTCATGTTCGGGGTCTTCCATTGCTCAAGTTTGATCGAGAACACTTGTGCGCTGCATGTGAAATGGGGAAACAAAGTCGCAAAGTCACCCATCAATTATAAACACAAAAGTTGTTGAACCACTTGAGTTACTTCACATCGACTTATGTGGTCCATCATCAATCAAGAGCATTGGCGAAAGCAAGTTTATTCTTGTTATTGTTGATGATTTCTCACGTTTTACATGGGTATTTTTTCTGAAGCACAAATCTGAGGCCACTCCTAAGCTGAAGACGTTTATCAAGCAGGTCGAAGTATAACTGAGAAAAGTCGTTCGAAACATTAGGAGCGACAATGGACTGGAATTCAAGAACAAAGAATTCGAAGACTTCTTGGCAGAAAAAGGAACCAGTCATAACTTCTCAGCCCCCTATACACCTCAACAGAATGGTATAGTCGAAAGGCGAAACCGATCCTTGTGTGAGGCGGCCCGAACTATGCTAAGTTTTGCTTCTCTTCCCTTATATTTCTGGGCAGATGCTATTGCTGCAGCATGTTTTACGCAGAATAGGTCTTATCTCAACAAACGTTTCTCTCTCACTCCTTATGAGATCATCAACAACAGGAAGCCGAATGTAAAATTCTTCCATGTGTTCGGTTCAAGGTGCTTCATCTTTAACTCCAAAGAACATCACAACAAGTTTGATGTTAAAGATGACGAAGGAATCTTTCTGGGATATTCTCTTACTTCTAAGGCATACCGGGTTCTAAATAAACGTTCTAGAAAGATTGAAGAAACCTATTATGTGACGTTCGATGACAATTTCGTCAAGAAACTAAAGACTACTGAAGAAGCAATTGGAGAGATTTTCTCTCAAACAGGTCAAGTCACAGCTATGATTGCTAATTTATTTGATCAGTTTGTAGACTTATTCGATGAACCTGAGAAAGCCACTCTCTCGGAAGCCAAGGCAGCAGACAACAAAATCGATCGTCTGAAGCAGATTGTCGAAGATGCAGCCAAACAAATGGGAGAAGGAGATCCAGTTCGAAACGAACCTCCTCAGCACGGCACTTCGGTTGACGGGGAGAATCAATTCTCTTCAAATCAACAGGACTCACATTTTCAAGGGGAGAATCCAATGTTTGTAGCACCCGAAAGCCCGGCTACACCCGAAAGTCCTGTAGCACCCGAAAGCCCAGCTGCACCTGAAAGTTCAGTAGTACCCGAAGGTCCAAATCAACCTGAAGATCCAAATGATTCATCATCTGTCGAGGGGGAGAATTCTGATATGTTCTATAATGATGATATTCAATCAGAGTTGGAAGAAATGGTCAATGCTGAATTGGATCCATCTTATGATCCAAACTTTCCTCCACTCACCAAATGGACCAGGGATCATCCTGTATCTCAGATAGTGGGTAATGTGTCTGAAAAGGTCCTAACCCGATCTCAAGTGAAGGCAAAGCAAACTTCCCTATTTTCCAAAGTAGAGTTCTGCATGTATAATTCCTTCGTATCCAAAATTGAGCCAAAGACCGTCAATATTGCTCTTGATCATTCTGATTGAAAGAAATAAGGTCTGGCGTCTCATTCCAACACCAAAAGATGCCTCAGTAGTAGGTCTCAAATGGGTATTCAGAAACAAAATGGATAAGGAGGGTAATGTGATTCGAAATAAAGCTCGTCGTGGTGAAAGGATACTGCCAGGAAGAAGGAATTGATTATGAAGAAACATTTGCTCCGGTAGCTTGGCTGGAATCTGTTCGAATATTTCTTGCCTATGCTGCACACAAGAACTTCGAGGTCTACCAAATGGATGTGAAGTGCGCTTTTCTGAATGGGGAACTTGAAGAAACGGTTTACGTGGAGCAACCTCCTGGTTTTGTGAATGAAAAATATCCAAATCACTGCTACATTCTAGATAAGGCAGTTTATGGTCCGAAACAAGCGCCTAGGGCATGGTATGAAACACTAACTAAGTTCTTAAAGATGTCTAAATTCAAACAAGGTTTGGTTGACCCAACCTTCTTTCGTAAAAAGGAAGGTAACCACCTTATGATAGTTCAGATCTATGTCGATGATATCATCTTTGGCTCAACGAATCCTAGCTTAACTGCTGAATTCAGAAAGTTGATGGAGACAAAATTTGAAATGAGCTCAATGGGTCCGATTAACTTTTTCCTTGGTTTAAACATTAGACAGGGATCCGAAGGCATCTTTATCAACCAGGAAGCATATACCAAGACTCTTCTTGCTAAATTCGGCATGATGGGAGATTCAAAAGTCAAAGTTCCTATGGAGTTCGGCACCAAACTCACACCATCCTTGGAAAAATCGGCAGTCGACATAACGCTATACCGCCAAATGATTGGTTCCCTGATGTACCTCACAACTAGCAGGCCTGATATAATGTTTTCTGTGTGCTATTGTGCTAGGTTTCAAGCGAATCCCCATGAACCACACATGCTAGCAGTGAAAAACATACTCCGATATCTGAAGCAAACCACCTCTCTCGGTCTCTGGTATCCCTCAAACTTAGGTTTCTTTGTTCAAGCCTACTCAGATGCAGACCTTGGAGGATGTGGTTTAGACAGGAAAAGCACTACATGAGGCTGTCAATTCCTGATGGGAAGTTGGTGAGCTGGCAATCTAAGAAACAAACATGTGTTTCTCTGTCTACAGCCGAAGCTGAATATATTGCAGTCGCTTCTCGCACATCTCAAGTGATTTGGATCCAAAGCCAACTCCGGGATTATGGAATCAATATGAAAAACATCCCATTATATTGTGACTCAGAAAGTGCAATTAGGATCTATCATAACCCAGTGCAACATTCCAAAACCAAACACATTGCATTGAGGTATCACTTCATTAAAGATCACGTAGAAGACGGAAATGTAGAGATTCATTTTGTTCGAACTACTGATCAACTGCCTGACATCTTCACCAAAAACTGAAGCAAGTTTTAATAAAATTCTACAAGGTCTACGTATGATGGAATCGGAGTCAGTACCAAAAACTACTTCTCAAAACTAAAAGTTGGAAGCGAAATGAACCGAACGTTCGATCTATTTCGGGTTCGGTTCACGTAAGTGCCGAAATGAACCGAGCGCTCGGGTTCGGTCCTATTCACTTGTCTTCGCTTATCACTTAAAGGTAGTTTCTTTGGTTGTAAATTTATTTGTACCCTTATTTCCCAAGTCTTTTTCTTTTTCAAACATTTTTTTTGAAACCGAAATGAACCGAGCGTTCGGTCTATTTCGGGTTCGGTTCCAAAAAAAATTTTTGTTTGTTTTATTTTTGTTTTTCTCTTTGAATAAAAAACTCCAAAAATATTTTTTTACTTTTGTTCGTTATTTTTTTTATTACCATTTGTGTATGATCAATGGGGCAGGTATTGTTCTCACACCTTTTACTAGTTTAGTGTCCCTAGAAGCATGTTGTTGTATGTTGTCCAAAGCCTCAACTGATTCTGAATAAAGCCTTACCGACTTGGTATATACAAACCTTGTCTTCCTAATTAGGCTACTATATTTATTCTAATCATGAGCTACCTTACTTTCTTCTCACATGAGATAAGATTTTTCTGCTTGGTCCTTATTTTAACAGCAGAGGTACTTTGGTTTCTTTACACCATCTCCAATATTTTTCTCCATCCTATTCGCTTCATACACGTAACCCTTGAGACTCTCAGAAATTACCACTGAGGTTTATGGTTACACATTTTCGGTGTTTATGATCTTAGCTTCGTGCCACTACGTGCTAAGTGAAACCCACAATTCAATACCTACTATGCATTGACGGTGAACAATTAAATTTGCTCTAGTTTTCACTAATGAATTAACGAATTCACCCAAGTGGTTGTACCTTGCAATCTCTAATTTTTCTTTTTGTGTGATTCTTATGAAATTGTTAAATCCCATAACATTTCTTCCCTTAGAATCCAGTTTCAATTTTTTTCTGAGATTTCACCTAAAAGTATCTTCAACATGTCACTTAAATTCTCTTCACACCTACTTGTTCAACAGACCGCATTGGTCTCACAAGTACTTCAGTCGATTTTTGTCTTATGTCAAGATCAGAAATCCTGCACTGAAGTGAAAGCCTCCCAAATTAGCCTTATTAAAAGATGCCTTTCAACACTTCTTAATTAGTGTCTGATCGTAATTCAACGGGAAACCACACAAACACTTTAAGGACTCTCTTGACTTTGAAGGAAGAGACTCGTGCCCGGGATCCACTGTTTCATGTCTTTATTGACATCACAATTTCCCACATAAGTGTTGCTTTATTTCTTTTTCTTTGACACTCTATGAACGAATATCTTTTTGATTTTCCATAAATCTGGTTTTGTTAATTACAAGCTATTTTTGGCTATGGGATTTAATCTTATACAAGACATGTGGTTAACAATGTTACACGTGGTTCTCTTGGTCTATGACGACATCTGATACTAAAAGGATAAGTTGCTGACTCAGCCGAAAGTCTAATCGTTTTGATACTTCAAACGACGCTTGATGGGAAGGCGTGTGAAGAAGAACCGTTTTTGACGTTTCAAATGGCGCCTGATGGGAAGGAGTGTGAAACGGGACAGTCTTTCTCTCTTCTGCGTAATCATCAGGGTTCTAAACTGTCACGCATCAATCACTTAAGGAAACGCTTCGTATTTTCTTTGAAGATTTGGGAACATATTTTTCTCTCTCTTCTCACCACGGTATAAAAGGTAAACTCTACAGTCAATTACCTCTTTACTGCACCAAATATTCAGAGAGCAAGAAAAGATTAGTTTCTCCTACTGTTCATCATCTTCCCCAAACACTTCTCTTCAATGGCGGACTCCTCTTCAGTTCATGCTACTTCTCACATTCTGCCAATCTGTCCTCAACAAAGCCTGATCATCGATCTCACCCCACAAGTTTACGATGCTTTCATGTTTCCAATCGTGGAATGTCTCAAGTATTCGCCACTGGTTCCAGCACTTACCAAGGTCGAACCTGTTCCAATGGAGTGTCTGTCGCAAATCTTCTCCACAGCCTACTATGACAAGTCTGTCGATAGAATCTTCTTCGACATTCTTGATAACAAGTCCTCCATCTCCAAACAGTGATTCTGTTCGTTTTTAGGGTTTGAACCTGATGAGTCTAGGGTTAACCCTGAATCCATTCCTGTGGGACAGTTGTTCTCCATGTTTTATAACATGGGTTACACTGAAATTCTGATGACCGTCACAAAGTTCAAGAAATCATGCTTACCTCCTCAGTGGAACGGCTTCTTCACCGTGTTGTTCAAGAGGCTATCAGAACGAAGTGCAGGTTCAGATGGGGTGAGCCATCTGTTTATGACCATTCTCTATGGGTTGTACCATGGCATCAATCTTGATTATGGATCGGTTTTATGGAAGCAGCTGATTCAGAGTCTAGCGTCTACTTCTCGCCATTCAGAGATCTCTTATGCCAGATTCTGGACGATGGTCACACAGTGGGTGATGGAAAAGTATCACGTTCCTATTGTTGCTGATTCTCCACTCTCCTTGATAGGAACTTTCCACACTACGAAGATAATGGTGTCTGATTCCTCCAAATTTCAGTTCGTTGGCTCAATCCCTGAGTCAATGTATGGGGGTGTTCCAAGCGACAGTCACATCATCAGAACTTACAAGGAGTTTCGTCGCTCAGGTCCCAGAGAGCTCACTCCTAAAATGATTCAATCAATTCATGATGCTGATAGACCTGCTCCCAGGGGAAAGAAACATGACAAGGGAAAAGACAAGAAGGTTGTCAAAGGAGCGAAAGGTCCTTCTCCAAAGAAACGCAAACCTTCAAAGGCAGCTCAATCCCCTCCACCAAAGAAGAGGAAGACTCAACCCAGGCGAAAGCTTATTCTTGCCTCCTCCTCCAGTGAATCTGAGGAAGAGTGTTCAGACTCCGAAGAGTCACTTCGAGGTAATACTCATCCACGTTCGCCTACCCCTGAGGTACCTGTTTCTTCTAGACCTGTCTCTCCTCCCCTAATCTCCATCTCTATTTCCATTCCCCTCATAACCTCGACTACTCAAATACCACCCACCTCTATTCCTATACCACCTCCCATTTTCACTGAAGCTACCACAACAACCACTACTGGCGTTCGAACCAATGTATCTGATATGGGGGCTCCTACTACAGCACCCGAACCTACTCCCACTACCGAACATACATCCGCACCCGAACCTACTACCACCACCGAGCCTCCACTCTCCCCCTCATCTCCCGCTCACTCAGCAGAAAATGAAGAACCTTTTCTTGGAGGAGAGGACATGAAGTTTGACTCGGTCTACTACAGTCCGTATCAAATGTAAAGTGATGATGACGATGATGCTCCTGTCACCAAGAAGCATCTCAAGGAGCTTCATGAGAAAATCGATTCTCTCATTGCTTCCTCCTCCTCTTCCTCACAATCTACTATCTCAGAGGCTGCTATTCAGTGGCTCGTTGATACGTTCACTAAGGCTCATGAAGCCTCTATCAAATCTGCCACTGCCGCTATCGACGCCTCTACCAAGGCGTGTGTTGCTGCGACCAAAAAAGTCGAAAAACTATTTATTGATGCTCATTCTCTTTTGCAGTCTTTACAGGGGGGCCGCTGACTCCAATGAAAAGAAGCCTGACTCTCTTTTCAACAAGCTGGCCACTTCAGTTGCCTCCGAACTGTAGTCCTTTGCCAGTCTCCGTCAGTCTCTCAACGATGACAACAAATTGTTTCAGGCGACTGTTGAGGAGAGCCTGACTAAGCTGCAAGAAGACCTCACTTCAGAGAACTCAGTGATGGATGCTCTTGCTCGCAATACCACTGCTCTCAAGGTCAAGAGTCTTCATCTTTTCCAATCTCAAAAGGAAGTCCAATCTCTTCGATCTGAGCATGAGGTTATTTCATCGTGTGTTTCGGATGTCCACGCCGCCCTTTCCAACATCATCGAAGCACATGATCCTATCCTGAATTACTCAGTGAGGTGCACTCTCGCAGAGAAGCTTGCTCATGCCCTTGCCTTACTAAGAAAAATTGAACGGCTCCTTGAGTTTGTGGCCTATCTGAAACAAGGGGTAGAAGATGTGTCTCAACCGCCTCCCACTTCCATAGCAACTAAAGCAACCAAACCTCCTCCAGCCGGTCAAGCCTCAGGTTTGGGTGTCAAAGACAAAGGAAATAAGATTGCTGAAGACAATGATGATGATGATAAAGAGACCATCACTGATCTCTTAAAGAAACAAGGCCGGGATAAAGATGATGCCATGAGCGCTTGCGTTGCCAGAGAGTTTGAGGCGAACGAAAGAAAAATGAAGGAGGCTCATGATCTTCTTGAGAGTAGGAAAACTCTTTTTCCTCTGTGGACTCTTGAGAAGCTTTTAAAAGAAGCAATTGAAACTCCCAGCATCCTGTGGCTCGAACCAGTGATTTCATTGGATCGAATCAATTATGTCGATTCTCAGTTCGATATGCCACTGACTCGAAAAGCCTTCATCTTCCATGCTTTTGATAATGTTGCTGATGTCCCTCATCCTCATCCAAAAGTTGATAGGGAACTTGTTGAATTCTATCTGAAGTCTGCTCAACCACAGTATCAGACTTGGAGCGCTCAGAAGATCGTCAACGTTCGGGTCCTCAAACCGTTTCATGAGGGGAACTTCATGAACGTTCGGTTCAAAGTGCTGAGGGGTTCTGCTAAAACCGAACACACTATATCACTTGCTGATCTTCCCAACCTGAATCCACATGATTGGATTATTTTGCATAATATCCTCCTCACCAACGAAGCTGAGTATTGTCCAATTATTGATCACTTCAAAAGAATTCTTGTATGCTACATTATGGAGGTTGCCAAGATGGATCAGGAGATCGCTAGAATCTTAAAGAAAAAGCCTACTATCTCTCTTGTTGGCTCTACTAGTGATTTGAACATGATGCAGATGGGAAGAATCGACCCGAAGCGGAATTCTATCATGTTTACAAGGAACGAAGGTCAAAAATGCTTGTTCGCCTTTACACCACTGCATGCTTGGAACATGTTCTGGGAATCATTCATCATTGCAAGCAGAATTCAGCAGATGACAAGAAGTATTTTGATGACATGATCTAGTGGTACATTCGCTTCAGACAGACCATCCTTGCTCTTATCCCACGTCTGTTTGAAACCACTAAGAAAGTTCCTGCAGCTGGTCCCTGCAAGCCGAAGTAATAGTCTCGCTCCAATTGACGCAAAGGGGGGGGGGGGGGGATTGTAGGGTCTGAAAGGTGTTGCGTCTTGGGCTCGCTATTTAGTCCATTTTGTCTCCGGATTGGGCCAGTCCATCCGTGAGTTATTTCTAGGGTTTTGTATTTATAGGTGCTTGCATGCATCTTAGTACGTAAGATTTGGAAGTTAATTATTCTAAAAGATTTAATCTTTATCCTTTGTAACCCTAATAGCCTCTATAGTGGAAGTTCTTTATCGAGCTCTGCTGAGGCTTGAATCTATGGAATCATTCGACATATTTTGATTCATTCTTGTGTTTTATATTGTTGTTTTCGTTTTAGTGATTAACCTGTTAAAAGATCTAAACCATCAAAGAGTTTCTTAACTCTTCAGTTTCCTAGTTGTAAACCCTAATATCCTACATATATAAAGGACCCTTATGGCCCAAAAACGTGGCTAAGACTTCCTTAGGGTTTCTGGACGTTTTTGGGTGCTCCTCCTTCTTCTCTCTTCGTCCAAGTTGCTTAGTGGTGTTTGTGACTCCATTAGAGGTGCAACACTTGAGGCACTAAGCTTTCTAAAGCCAATGATTAGATTGTTATTGCTATATAACAATCAAAGGTTAGATCTAAACCCTATTTTATGTTAATATGATTAATTGTATGCTAGATATAGGTTTTATAGTTTTGGATATTAAATTGCATGTTCATTAGACAAACTAGATCCAAAAGCTATTAGGGTTTGCATGTACAACATAGGAATGATGTATTGCTCAAAACCCATTATTATAAGGGGTTGACACCCCCACACCTGAACTGTTCGCTGCAGTTAGACGAGGCCAATCTAGGGTGACAAATATCTTACCGAAACCAACGCCTGAAGAAAGTCATTACAGGCATATCAGTCATATTAAGCATGGTTGTAACGACTCACATAGGGATTAACAATGACATTTTGGATTTACGAAATTATATACTTAACTGGTTTTATAAAATATAAAACTACGCATCATTTTTGTACATTACTATCACCAACCCAGTCTTAGGGTTTTAAGACTACAATTTTTCATAAAACAGAAAATATGAGATTTTATGGGAACACACACTGTTTTCAATTACGAACAAAAGAAAACAAAGAACACACATGCAATTATTTACAATTTTGGAACAAGACTTACAAACCATTATTCACAAAAAATATCGGATTTTCTAGAGTTTTACAATTATTACAATCAAACATATTGCAAAGCTTTTTATACAAACATGCTTATGAAGTCACCAACTTTTTAGTTGACGCTTTTCAAAATGACTTGTATTCTCAGGGACTCAGTGAGCAGGTATTCGGGCTATAGATTTTGGATATTAGCTGTATTTTGGAACATCATATTTTATGTCACTTTTGTATAAATTTTTGAACAAATACAATGTGAAAACAATGTATGTTGGTATATTTAATGTATGATGTTGGTTGCTATGTTTTCAGTTGTGATGATACAATAGAATGAAGTCATTCGCCCCTGGATGTTTCTATGGTACTGGTTTGGGGGTGTGACAAATTGGTATCAAAGCATTGTTTATATTGAACTAGTATATCTACCCATACAAGATATACACCTATAAATACAAGGGGACTAAAACACTATGACTAAAAGTATACTTTATATATATATATATATATATATATATATATATATATATATATATATATATATATATATATATATGTTACCAAAGTGTACATACATACATGCATATTAGAAAACAATAAGAGTTGGACATCGTGACTAAACTTAGACAGTTATGTAATCATATCTAGGGTAAATATAGCCAAATTAACTATATTTATTCGAGATATGACCAACATGTGTCTAGGAGTGGTCAAGGTGGAAAACAAATCTAAAACTCATCAACTTTAAATCAAAAGGTTTTATGAGCACAACTAAAAGATATAAAATACTGTAGGGGTATTTTAACATTCTATCTATTTTCTCTTACTTATATATTCTTGTGTAGACACTATGGCTGGCTTCCACCACCCTGGGGACCCATACTTCCCCAACCAAGGGAACGGGTGTAACCTCCTAAGTTCAGAAGCATGAGTTCAAGGGAGTATAGTGTAAATAGGAAAAGGTGGACTCGACGATTCGGAGCATATGCGGTGCACGTGTTAAGTGATCTAACTCACCGAGTCGGAGGCTGGACTCGACGAGTCAGTGCTGGAAAGAGAAACCCATAATATCAGGGTTTGCACCCTATTTAAACGACCTTATGTCCTCATTTCAGCCCCTATCCTCCCTGAGAGTCCCAGAGAAACCCTAATTTGTGAGAGACTCTATTGATTGAGGAAATTGGAGCTTGGAAGAAGATTTTGGTGTAAGAACCTTGAGAAGTAAGAGATTAGCATCAAAGGGCTCTTGTAGAGCTGGGATCTACATCATATTGGGCACATCTCAGGAGTAAGAAGCCATCTCCTTAAGATAATTCCTTGTTGATTCATCTATGGTGGTTGATTTGGGGTTCCTTAGCTTGTTTGAGATCCATTACGGGTTTAGAGGCTAGATCTGAGGTTGCAACTTCAGATCTAGGTTAGTTGTGAGCCATGAAAGCATAAAGCATCAGCCTTGGGGCTTGATTGAGAGTATCTTTGTCCCAAAACCTTCTTATAGCTTGTTTGGAGCTTGTTGAGCCTTGCATGCACGTAAGTTGGAAACTTTACGTGTGAATCTAGCCCTAGTAGTCCAAATCTATGGATTGGAGTCCCTGCATGACTTGAGAAGCCTCTGTATGGAATGAGAACTGAAGAGACTCGGCGAGTCACATGGGTGTGCTCAACGAGTTGCATGAATATGTTCATGGACTCGGCGAGTTGGAAGAACAACTCGGCGAGTTTGTTGAAGATTTCCTTGGACTCGGCGTGTCTATGCTTGGACTCGGCAAGTCTGGTCGTAGAGTCCTAACCTTTTCTGGTTGAGCTGTGAATCGGTGAGTCGAGGGATGACTCGGTGAGTTGAGCAAGAAGGGACTCAGATCTTGTTGGTATTATGTTGGTGACCTGGTTAAGGTCGGTATCCCGGTATATATGGTAATGTTGTGCTAATGACCGGTTAGGTCGAAATCCTGGTTAGGATGTGATATGCTATGTGACCTGTTTGATTGTCTGTCTGGTTAAGGATTGTTATGAGATTAATTGTTTTATGTGCACATGGTTGTTTGACTGGGGTAAGGTTGAGGCGAGTCCTGCTTTGTGCTGTAGGACAACATACCCTGGGCGGACCAGATATTCCATAGGCCCAACGAGCGGTCCGGATAGGCTGTAGGCCCCAAGAGGGCGGACCAGACGTGTCGAGGCTCGGAGAGTGGACTAGGCCGACTGAAGGCCCGGTGCAGGCGGACCAGTCATACTGTAGACTCAGAGAGTGGACCAGGTGGATTGAAGCCCCGATGCGGGCGAACCAATAACACTATACACTCGATGTACATCGCTAGACTCGGAGGGTGGACCCGGTGGACTGAAGGCCCAGTGTGGCGGACCAGTCACACAGTAGACTCGATGTGCATGGCTGTTCTGTCTTGTGATATGTTATGAGTATGGTTATATGTGGTTGGTATTATTTGGGGTAACTCAGTAAGCTTTCGGGCTTAAAGTTCAGTGTTTTGTTTCAGGTACTTCAGGAGATCGTGGTAAGGCAAAGGCGTGATCGTACCGCTCCTCAAGTTTCATGAATTATGTGATATGGTTATGGGGAATTACTCTGATGTTTAAACTATTTTGAAAACAAATGTATGAACTTAATGGTTTTGAATGAATTAAAATGTTTTAATTTGGCTCAAATTTATGGTCATTACAAGTTGGTATCAGAGCCTTGGTTTAAGTGAATTGTAGGAACACTCGTGTGAATCTAGTCTCAAATCATGGAGATTTTCGGAAAGTAATTTTTTAAAATGGTTTTCAAAATAATTAAAAGAGGATGCGAAGCGTACGATCAGCCGGAGCGAGTAAGTAGACTCCAAGATACCATATCGTTATTTGATTATGTGATATGTTAGAACAACATGCTAGTACTAGGCTAGGGATCTTCCGGGGTTGCATGATAGAATTGCCTGATTATATGATGCCTGCTAGTACTAGGCTAGGGATCTTCCGTTGATTCCAGGTTGGGAGGTCAGAGCAGCCGCTCTTGCAGAAGTGCGGGAAGGGTCATACCGGAGTTTGTAGGTCAGGTGGTGTGTGCCGCAAGTACGGGAGAGAGGGGCATTATGCGAGGGATTTTCGGCAATCAGACTCGGTTCTGGATTTGAGGATTTGTTATCATTGCCATCAGGTTGGTCACTTGAGGGCCAACTGTCCACAACTCGTTTCCAGACCAATCCAGGTTCCAGCACCGACCACTTTGAGGACTACTGGCGGGGGGTAGGGCGGAGCGGAGTCTCTGAGGGCTCAGGCTTGAGCTTTTCAGCTTACTGCCAAGGAGGTCAGGGCAGAGCCAGATGTAGCTACGGGTATGTTTCCATTTTGTTATCTTGTTATCTTGTGGTTATTATCGAGTAATGTATATCTGCTAGTCTCGTTCGCATGATTCGTGGTATTGTATTCGTTCGTCCTTTCGCCGGGTTTATCGTATGATTGAGGGTCTTAGTGTTGGGAGACTTAGTTGGTTATCATCCATGGGGATTATTGGTGGAGGTTAGGCTTTTTTTTCTGGATGTCGGGTATAGCATTTTCAATTTGAGGAGTGTTTAGCTGAGGGTCGAACTCCCTTAAAGTTCGGGATGTGATTTCGTGAAGGTTGCTTGTTTTAGAGGAAATCAGTTCATGGATAATGGGAGTATGTTGAGTAGGGTTGTTTATGTGATGCCGGTTGGGTCACCGGTGGTCAGAAGTCATTGCACTAAGTGGGGAGAATTGGATAATTCTCAAGAGGGTCAACAAGTAATTGAGGATGATAAGTTGTTTGGGATTCAACAGCGTTTCAGTCAGCCGAGAGTGTGGGCTGGTATTAGTACATGGCAGTTAAACAGAGCGGGGTACAGACTAAGGTTTTCAAAAAAGGTAATTGGTTGTGTGAAGTCTAGGATTAGGCCGGGATTTAAGTATATAGAATGGAGTTAGAGTTCAGAACCCTAGAGGGCTAGAACAGTATGTATGGGAGAGATTCCCAAGAAGGATAGTTCGGGATGATGTATGATAGTTTGAGCGGTCCGGATAGACTGAAGGCCGGTGGGCGTACCAGTCAGGCCGAAGGCTCGAAGAACGGTCCAGACAGGCTGAAGGCCCTGGAGGGCGGTCCAGACATGCTGAAGGTTCTGAGAGTGGTCCAGATTGGTTGAAGGCCTGGTAAGGCGGTCCAGTCATGCTGAAGACTCTGTATGGGTTGATAGATCTACATGAGGAGATGAATTGAGTGTGTTGCGATGCAATAGCAAATAGGAGGTCTGGCCCCGGGTATTGATCATGTTAGTGAAAGGCAGTGCATGGACCCAAGAGTCCTTGCGAGCAGATTCAGAGTATGTGTGATACATGGAGTAGTGGTTACCCTACAAGGGAATTGTAACACCCAAAATCAGAAAGGCCAAGAAAGGATTGGGAAACCCTAAGTCAAAAGGGGCAACTCGTCGAGTCCATGGAGGAACTCGACGAGTCCAAGCAGGATCCGGGTCGAGGAGTAAGTGACCAACTCGGCGAGTCGGAGAATGGACTCGGCGAGTCCGGTCTGAAGGGAGGAACCCCAAATCTGGGACTTTGGGCACTATTTAAGCGTCTTATTCTCTTCCTTAGGGTTCCTTGGAGCCTCTCTCATCCAGAAACTAAAACCCTCAGCCTCCATTGTTGCATATTCAAGTCTCTTGCCATCTTTCGGGTGATTTGAAGAAAGGAATCATTAGAGCTTCAAGGCTTGGAGTTAGATCCAGAGTTTGGGCCACCTTTCAGAGTTATTGAAGGTATTAAGTCATTATTTTCACCCTTCCTCATCTAGATCTACCTTGGTTAAGAGTTTTGGGGCTTTTATGCCATGTTTAAGAACCATCTCGAGTTAGAAGCTCGGATCTGAAGTTGCTACTTCAGATCTAAGTGTATCGTGGCCTAGAAAATCATAAAGTATCAGCCTTGAGAGTGTAGATGATGCATGGTTGTCTTAAACCCTAGTTTGTGGTATGTTTAGCCTAGATCTCCTTAGCTACACGTAAAGGTTGCAACTTTACGTGGGGAATAGGCTTTGGAAGACTGGATCTACAGTTTGGAATCACTACATGACTCAAAAGGCCTATGAATGTATGAAGGACAGAATAGACTCGGTGAGCCCTTCGAGTGGACTCGGCGAGTAGTATGAAGATTAGGAGGAACTCGACGAGTTGGATGAACAACTCGGCGAGTCTATTGAAGAATGCCTTGGACTCGGCGAGTTTGTTCTTGGACTCGGCGAGTCAAGTTGAGAAAACCCAAACCCCTCGAGTTAAGACTCGAATTAGTGAGTCGAGTGGAGACTCAGTGAGTTGGACAGGACAGGACTCGGAAATCGATGGACTCAGCGAGTCATGGGCTGACTCGGCGAGTCGATTCGCGAATGGAAGGACTCTAAGCATATGAACTCGGCGAGTCAGTAGGCAGACTCGGCGAGTAGGGTTGACCTGGAAGGTTGACTTTGACCAGAGTTGACTTAGTTGACTTTCGGAGGACAGTTAAGCTAAGTGATATATCTTTTGATATTGGTAGCTCGAGGAGCTAGTGGAGCAGCGGTTCAGAGAAATATCGGACAGTAGTCATCAGTAAGAACAAAAGTTCAGCAGTCGAGGTGAGTTTCCCTTTTGTGTGGATGGGTCTACGGCCACAATGCCGGCCCATGTAGTTATGAGTAGGAAGACCCGGGGGTTAGCTGTAGGCACAGTATGTTAGTATCATATTCAGGACGAGGTCCAACATCAGCGGGCAGGTGCCCAAGGAGCGGTTTGCATGATAGAGTATACTTGTTGTCTGTGTGATACATGTATGTGCCTGGTAGGGAGGTGAGTATGGGCGAGGTCCCGTATCTCATCAACAGCAAAGTATGGACGGTGTTCCATATCTCATTAGCAGCAGAGTAGGGGCGAGGCCCACGTTAAGGAAAGGGTGAGTGTGGGTCGGGCATGTATCTTACTATCAGTAGGAGCGTGGACGGGGTTCCATGACTCATCAGTTGCAGGACATGGGCGAGGCCCAAGACAGGAGAGGCCTTAAAATAGGATTCGGTAGTATATGTTTGGTTTATGTGTTGTGACATGTTTATGTGTTAGTATATGTTGGTGGGCGAGGCCTAGTGACAGGCGAGGCCTAAGTGAAACAGATCTATATCCGAGCGGGGCTCAAAGCCAGGCGGGGACTGGAGTGGTGGGGCCGTTGTAGCGGGAGAGGCCCGAGGTAGGGGCGAGGCCCAGAATAGCGGGTGTAGCCCAGTATGTGCAGTATGTGTTTATGCATGGTATGTGGTAGGTTGGGGGAACTCACTAAGGTTCATGCTTATGGTTTTTAGTTTTGGTTTCAAGTACTTCCGGTAGGGGAGGGAAGAGCTCGGGGTGATCGCATGGCACACGCCATAGATTAGACAACCTGGGATGTTTTACTCTGATAATGAACATATGTTTTGGAAATTAATACTCTGATTATGTTATGGATTGATAATTGTGTTTTAAGTAATGTTTTATAAAAGAAATTTTTAGTCTTGAATTTTGGGACGTTATAGGAATAGTGTAGAGTGCGGTGTAAGCACCGTGGCACTTGTTGAAGTAACAAGGTGTTCAAGTAGACTTCCTTGGATTAGGAAAGGGAAAGGTATGTAACTCCGGGAGGATGTGTTGGTTCACGAAAGTGAAATCAGTAGTGAGAATGGATGATTGAGAGTATTTCAATTATGGTTGTTGAGCACTGTGATTGTGCCAGTGGTATGGAAGCACATCCGGATTGGGTGTCTGTTGAGGTTGCGGAAGAAATTCTGGTGGTGTAGAACCAGAGGAGTTCGGAAGGGGTGTAAGGATGGAGCCTTGGAGTTTCAGTATGGTTGTAATCAGGAGGTTATGTATGTAGCGGTAATTCATCCTAGGGATGTCTGGAGGTATCGTCAGTGAGTCGGGATTTTCCAGCCCGAGGATGTTGGATCAGGTGCAATATGAGTATGGAAGTGTAGATGAGAGCTCATGGGAACCGCACAAGAGTTTTAGGATGTATTATCTTGATACCTCAGGAAGGAAAGAGTTGGATTCAGAAAGGAAGCGGGATGAGTTCCAGTGGAGATTTCGAGAGAAGTCACGCCAGTTGAAGAAAGGGATAGCAGTTTGGTACCGGGTCAGGCCATGGTGGTTCATGGTAATATCCAATTCTGTAAGGGGCAAGTAAGTGGTTAAGTTGGAATGATGGAAGCATCATTGGGTAATACATAGTTAATAAGTGTTGCTATCAGGGAAAAGAAGCCGGTACCCGGCTTGAGACAGTTGTCAGGACACTGCAAGGGAAGAGTTGGGTTTATAGGGTTTCGGTAGTAGTGGTTGGAGGAACCTGGGTCGGTTCAAGATCAGAAGTTGCATTGTGGGAGGATTATCTGGATTGTGTGCTGCAACAGGCTTCGAGGACGAAGCCTAATTTAAGTGGGGGAGAATTGTAACATCCCAAGTTCAGAAGCGTGACTTCTAGGGAGTAAAGTGTAAATAGGAAAAGGTGGATTCGATGAGTTGGAGATGTAACTCGTCGAGTCGGAGCGTATGCGGTGCACGTGTTAAGTGATCTGACTTGCCGAGTCGGAGGCTGGACTCGACGAGTCAGTGCTGGAAAGAGAAAACCCTAATATCAGGGTTTGCACCCAATTTAAAGGACCTTATGTCCTCATTTCAGCCCTTATCCTCCCTGAGAGTCCCAGAGGAACCCTAATTCGTGAGAGACTCCATTGATTGAGGAGATTGGAGATTGGAAGAAGATTTTGGTGTAAGAACCTTGAGAAGTAAGATACTAGCATCAAAGGGCTCTTGTAGAGCTGGGATCTACATCATATTGGGCATATCCCAGGGGTAAGAAGCCATCTCCTTAAGATAATTCATTGTTGATTCATCTACGATGGTTGATTTCGGGTTCCTTAGCTTGTTTGAGATCCATTTCGGGTTTAGAGGCTAGATCTGAGGTTGCAACTTCAGATCTAGGTTAGTTGTGAGCCATGAAAGCATAAATCATCAGCCTTGGGGCTTTATTGAGAGTATCTTTGTTCCAAAAGCTTCTTATAGCGTGTTTGGAGCTTGTTGAGCCTTGCATGCACATAAAATTGGAAACTTTACGTGTGAATCTAGCCCCAGTAGTCCAAATCTATGGATTGGAGTCCCTGCATGGCTTGAAAAGCCTCTGTATGGAATGAGAACTGAAGAGACTCGGCGAGTCACGTGGGTGTGCTCGACAAGTTGTATGAATATGTTCATGGACTCGGCGAGTTGGAAGAACAACTCGGCGAGCCAGTTGAAGATCGCCTTGGACTCGGCGAGTTTGTGCTTGGACTCGACGAGTCTGGTCGTAGAGTCCTAACCTTTTCTGGTTGAGCTGTGAATCGGTGAGTCAAGGGATGACTCGGTGAGTTGAGCAAGAAGGGACTCAGAGCTTGTTGGACTCGACGAGTCATGGGGCGACTCGGCGAGTTGAGTCGTGGCATGGGAGTTTCTAAGCATAGGAACTCGACAAGTCAATGGGTTGACTCAGCGAGTAAGGTTAACCAGGAAGGTTGACTTTGACTGAGGACATTGACTTGGACCAAGGGTTGACTAGTTTGACTTCCAAGGGTATTTTGGTAATTATTGGTGTTCATTGGATTTGGTTATTTGGTAGAGTTCAGTGGTGGAGTTCGTGTCGGAGCAGCTTGATCTTATCAGTCGGCTATTTCAGGTGAGTTATCCTCACTATGTTGACAGGCTCTATGGCACCAAGGCCGACCCTTTATCAGATGAGAATCTGGATATTGTTTGTTATGTTATTGTTTTGCTAGATCTGCATCCTGGTACTTAGGATGGTATTATGTTGGTGACCTGGTTAAAGTCGGTATCCCGGTATATAGTGTAATGTTATGCTAGTGACCGGTTAGGTCGAAATCCTGGTTAGGATGTGATATGCTATGTGACCTATTTGATTGTCTGTCTGGTTAAAGATTGTTATGAGATTAATTGTTTTATGTGCACATGGTTGTTTGACTAGGGTTGGGTTGAGGCGGGTCCTGCTTTGTGTTGTAGGACAACATACCCCGGGTAGACCGGATATTCCATAGGCCCAGCGAGCGGTCCGGATAGGTTGTAGGCCCCAAGAGGGCGGACCAGACGTGTCGAGGCTCGGAGAGTGGACTAGGCGGACTGAAGGCCCGGTGCAGGCGGACCAGTCATACTGTAGACTCAGAGAGTGGACCAGGTGGATTGAAGCCCCGATGTGGGCGAACCAATCACACTATAGACTCGATGTACATGGCTAGACTCGGAGGGTGGACCATGTGGACTGAAGGCCCAGTATGGCGGACCAGTCACACAGTAGACCCGATGTGCATGGTTGTTCTGTCTTGTGATATGTTATGAGTATGGTTATTTGTGGTTGGTATTTTAGGGGTAACTTACTAAGCTTTTGGGCCTACAGTTCAGTGGTTTGTTTCAGGTACTTTAGGAGATCGTGGCAAGGCAATGGCGTGATCGTACCGTTCCTCAAGTTTCATGAATTATGTGATATGGTTCTGGGGAATTACTCTGATGTTTAAACTATTTTGAAAACAAATGTATGAACTTAATGGTTTTGAATGAATTAAAATGTTTTAATTTGGCTCAAATTTTATGGTCGTTACAACGGGGGTTGGATTGAGGAGGATCCTGAGGAGGATCTGGAAGAGATAGAGGAGGAGTTTGAGGAGGAGGAGCTCGACGTGGATATCGACGAGGACCAGGAGAGAGATGAGGGTGACTCGGATGTAAAGTCCGAAGTCATCAACCCACCCTACTTGGCAAGGGTTTCGGTGCACCGAATGGGATATAATGGCCCTATGTGTCACACCTCCAAACCTGAACGGCAGAAACGTTCGAGGGCGGATGACTTCATGTGGTAGCGTAACAATAGAATACATAGTAAAGAAAGCAATACAACCATCACATATATAATTGAAAGTCTACATTTGTCAAAAGTTACATGTTCAAAACCAATTACAATATGATGTCACAATATGAGATTAAACTGGCGCCGCAGCATCCCTTCATCAAGACCAATGTTTGTTTCTGAAATGTATGTAAGTGTGAAATAACCAAATGTGTTTGAAAACCTTGTAAATCAATGCATTTTTAATACCCCATGTGAGTTTTATAACCATACTATTGACTCGGAATGCCTATACACAACGTTCTTCAGGCGTTGGAATGTTATGACGTTTGTTACCCCAAACGGTGGACTGTAGCTAACAGTCAGGGCGCGGGTTGTCAAGCCCGTATAGATCTATACACAAACACCATGCTCCCCCTCCAAGGGATTCTGGTATATAATACAGGACTTGAAATGTGTACTCGAACGTACGTGAAGTTTATGTCTCACAAAACCGTGGTATAAAAACATATTTACGTGTTAAAATGTTCATTTGTTCTTGTATATGAAAGTGACTTCTTGAAAATCATGTTTCTAGTATGTAAAAGTTAGCAATATCCTCGTAAAACTATACCTATTATAGTTTTCTAAAAGTGTGTCTCGTTTGTTTAGAAATACCTAGAAAATGAATCACTTGTTATGAAAGTATAGATTTTTGTAGAGCCTAAGATAGACAAGTATACATAAAATCTAAGAAAATGTTTAGTTTATACATGCATTACAACAATTTATATTTCAAAAGATAGAATTCTATTGTAACATATTTTATATACGAAAGTTTCCTATAAAGTTTGTAAATCACATGTGATTTGGATACATAAAAGCATATAAAATAATTCTTTATGTAACACAAGATAATACTCGTGTGTTTTACTTGTATTCCCCCCCCCCCCCCCCCTTGAAAGCATATAAAAGCATTTAGAATATCTTAAAAAGGTTAATTAAGGGGTATGAACTCACTTGAAAGTTTGAAGATAGCGAGATGGAAAACCGGGCAGAGTTTCGTCTTGAGAAACGGATTTTTCTCGGGATTCTCGGGAATCTCGGGAGTAAAATCGACCCTCGGGACTTGAGCAAAAAGACCAGAGCTTCGGGTTTGAACGGACACGGAAATCGAGGCAAGATCGGGAAAGAAAGGAGAGAAATGAGAAATTTTTCCGGAAACCCTCGCATTCTATTTATAGGGGGGTCTGAGAAGCCTCGTACGTGGGGCGTACGCTCGTACGCAGCGCGTACGCGTACGTCATGCATGAGCGAGTCCTCGACTGCCTTGGCTTCGGATGGGACGGATCGGATGGGACGGGTCGGATGGGGCGGGTCGGTAGCTTCGCATAGGGGCGACGTGGACGGACGGAGACCAAGGCCTTCGGGTACGCGGGGCGTACGGGGTTACGCAGCGCGTAACTCGGATGAGGATGCTGACTCCTTCTTCGGATATTACCGGATTTTTGATATAATTATATATATAAATTATTTACTAAACTTCAAAAAATCATATCTCCTTCATACGAACTTCGTTTTCGATGGTCTTTATATCCACGCGAAGGTGAGACTACGCTCTACAACTTTCGTTTAGACTCCGTTGGCAAATTCCGAAATTATTTTTATTATTTAATTATAAAATGACGTGATTAAGGAATTTTCTTTAAAAATTCATAACTTCTTTATCTGACGTCGGTTTTTGCCAGACTTTTCACCGCTGAAATACCATTGTCGAGACCTTCGATTCTCGTTTAGGTCATTCCGGCCAAAAGTCGCTCGATCTCCGATTCGAGTTTTTAGTTGACTGTTGCTAGGCCGAACTTGGAAAAATCTTAACTTCAATATACGAAGCCGGATTTGGGCATTCTTTTTACGTACGATCCCGGTTTAATGACGTTTAAACATAGAGGGAATTTAAATAGAACTTTTTGGACATTTTATTATCAATGTTAATTTTATTAATTCAAAGGTGGTTACAATACTTGACTTTTTAGGTCATTACAAAGATTTGAAATACCGGGTTGTCACATCATCCCCCGTTTGAGGGAATTTCGTCCTGAAATTTAAAGTAGTAAAGATACTAGTGAACATGAAAGAGATGAGGGTACTTTTGTTTCATCTGATCTTCGCGTTCCCATGTGAATTCAGGTCCCCGCTTGGCGTTCCAGTGAACCTTCACGATGGGTATGCGACTTTGTTTTGTTTGTTTGACCTCTCGGTCCATGATTTCTACTGGTTCTTCCACAAAGTTGAGGCTCTTGTTGATCTCGATCTCGTTGAGTGGAATAACAAGAGTCTCATCGGACAGACACTTTTTCAAGTTCGAGACGTGGAAGGTTGGATGTATGTTACTAAGTTCACGCGGTAGGTTATGTATCTTGGATTTAGTTTCCCACGCTTTCCAAAGCGTATTAAACCCTTCCACGGTGAGACCTTTAATAAAACGTGGTCTCCTACCTGGAATTCCAAAGGTTTCCTCCTTTGGTCGGCGTAGCTTTTCTGTCGGTCTCTAGAGGCTTTCAATCGTTCACGAATCTGAACGATCTTCTCTGTTGTTTCTCGTATGATTTCCGGACCGGTGAGAGTGCTTTCAGGAACTCTTCCTTTAGCTAACTGGGTATCGCCAACTTCAGTCCAGCACAGAGGGGATCTGCACTTTCGACCATAGAGGGCTTCGAACGGAGCAACCTTTATGCTTGTATGATAACTATTGTTGTATGAAAATTCTACAAGGGGTAAATGGATATCCCATGCCTTTCCAAAGTCAATCACACAGGCTCTCAGCATATCTTCTAAAGTTTGTATCGTTCTCTCACTTTGCACGTCTGTTTGTGGGTGGTAGGTTGTACTCATGTCTAGCCTAGTCCCCAGGGAACTTTGTAGTGACTGCCAGAATCTAGAAGTGAATCTACTATCTCTATCGGAGATAATGGATATCGGAACACCATGCAGTCGCACTACTTCCCTTATGTAAGTTCTTGTAAGCTTTTCCATTTTGTCAGTCTCCTTGATGGGTAGGAACTGCTCGGATTTGGTCAATCTGTCGACGATGAACCATATGGTATCGATTCCACTCGTCGTCTTGGGTAACTTGGTTATGAAGTCCATAGTAATCCGCTCCCATTTCCATTCTGGTATCTCCGGTTGTTGTAGTAATCCTGACGGTTTCTGATACTCGACCTTAACCTTAGCGCAAGTAAGGCATTTACTTACGAAGGTAGCAATTTCTGCTTTCATGTTAGGCCACCAGTACAGTTTCTTAAGATCCAGATACATTTTATCTGAACCTGGGTGAACGGAATATCTTGAGTTGTGTGCTTCGGTCATGACTACGTTTCTGAAACCACCATGATTCGGGGTCCAGATTCGGTCCATGAGATAGTAGGCTCCGCCACCCTTGACTTCTAGATTCTTTTCCATTCCCCGCAGGGATTCACCTGCCACATTTTCAGGTTGCAAAGCTTCCATTTGTGCCTCCTTAATTTGTGTGGATAAGTGGGAATGGATAGTCATAGTCAGAGATTTGACCCTCCGACCAGTGTATTCCTTTCAACTGAGGGCGTCAGCTACTGCGTTGGCCTTGCCAGGATGATAACGAATTTCGCATTCGTAGTCATTTAGTAACTCAACCCATCGTCGTTGCCGCATGTTGAGTTCCTTCTGATCGAAAATGTGTTGAAGGCTCTTGTGATCGTTGAAAATAGTACTCTTTGTTCCGTATAAGTAGTGTCTCCAGATCTTCAGAGCAAATACCACTGCTCCTAACTCTAGATCGTGTGTCGTATAGTTCACTTCGTGCGTCTTAAGCTGTCGGGAGGCATAAGCAATAACCTTCCCTCTCTGCATAAGAACACAACCTAGTCCTTGATTTGACGCATCGCAATACACTACGAAGTCTTCTATCCCTTCGGGGAGGGATAGTATCGGTGCGGTGCACAAGGCCTGTTTTAGCGTCTGGAATGCCTTCTCTTGTTTCGCTTCCCAGCCAAAGGCCACGCCTTTCTGGGTTAATGTAGTAAGAGGTTTCGCAATGCTAGAGAAGTTCTTTATGAATCTGCGATAGTAGCCAGCGAGACCTAGAAATTGACGAATTTCTGTAGGTGTCTTTGGTTCCGACCAGTTCTCAATGGCCTTAATTTTGGAGGGGTCCACGTGTATACCTTTCTCGCTAACAACGTGGCCTAAAAATTCGACTCTTCGAATCGAAAATTCGCATTTAGAGAACTTCGCATAGAGTTTCTCCGTTCGCAGTGTTTCTAGGACTTTTCGTAGGTGCTGACTATGCTCTTCCTCACTTCGGGAGTAGACAAGTATATCATCGATAAAGACGATGACGAAATGATCCAAGTAAGGACGACATACCCTATTCATTAGGTCCATAAATACTGCTGGTGCATTGGTTAATCCGAACGGCATCACTACAAATTCGTAGTGTCCATAACGAGTTCGGAAAGTTGTGTTTGGAATATCCCCCTCTAGAACTCGTAATTGGTGATATCCGGATCGTATATCTATCTTAGAGAAGTAGTTTGCTCGTTGAAGTTGATCGAATAGGTCGTCAATACGGGGTAGAGGATAACGGTTCTTGACAATAAGCTTGTTCAGCTCTCTGTAGTCGATGCACATACGGAACGATCCGTCCTTCTTCTTTACAAACAGGATCGGTGCTCCCCAAGGTGAGAAACTTGGTCTTATGAATACTTTGTGAAGGAGTTCATTAAGTTGACTGGAAAGTTCCTGCATCTCTGCTGGTGCGAGACGATAAGGCGACTTCGCTACTGGGGTAGCCCCTGGAACTAAGTCGATTCTGAATTCGACTTGGCGTTGTGGTGGTAATCCTGGTAGTTCTTATGGAAAGATATCGGGAAAGTCGCATACTACTGAAATGTTCTTGATGTCCTTCAGTTCTTGACTTGTATCAACGATGTGCGCTAGGAATGCTCGACAATCCTTCCGCGAGCACTTTCGAGCTTGGATGCATGAAATGATGCGAAGGTTTGTACTTGATTTGTCGCCGTAGATAACTAATGTTTCGTTGTTAGGGAGATTAAGACGGACTGCTTTCTCAAAGCACATGATGTCGGCGCGAAGAAGACACAACCAATCCATGCCGACTAAGACGTCGAAACTTTTGATTTGGACCGGCATGAGATTGATGGGAAAAGAATGGCCGTCTAAAGTTAACGTACAGCCCGTGTATATGCAGTTAGTGTTTTCGGTTTTTCCATTGGCCATCTCTACAGTGAATGATTTTTCTAACTTGCTAGGTTTAGGTTTAAGTAAATGAATAAAGTTTTGACTCACGAAGCTTCTCTCCGCTCCACTATCGAATAATATGCATGCATATGAATTATCGAGAAGGATCGTACCAGCAACTACAGTTGGGTCAGCTACAGCTTCGTCGTGGCCTATCGCCAAAACTCGTCCTACACCGTCGGTGCCTGCTGTCTTAGGGCAGTTCCTCCTGAAGTTGCCCACCTCGCCACAACCGTAGCAAGTCTGGGCTACACCCGCACTGGGAACTTGAGTGATCGGCTTTGCGGGGTCCTTGCAGAAATGGGTTGTGTGTCCCTTTCTGTTGCAGTTGGCGCACTGCATTTCCCGACAAGGTCCATGGTGGTGGTAAGTGCATTTGGTGCACTTTGGAAGGTTACCCACATAAGGCTTTGTGGGGTAGGGATTTGTAGGGACTGTAGTAGGTACAGTGGCAGCATTCACTGAAACCAGTTGTTTCTTTGCGGATTCTTGGGAAGACCCACCCTTCCCTTTACTCCATACTCTCTTCCTGTTGTTGTTGTTATTGTTGTTGTTGTTGTTGTTGTTGTTGTTGTTGTTTCCTTTCTGTGGTTCTGGTGCAGAAATGGTTGAGTTCTGATGACCTCCGTAGTCAATCAGAGATTGTGCCAGTTCCTTAGAACTTTCAAAGGTGTCAGGTTTGGAAGCTAACACGCTTGATCGTATTTGGGGCGTCAGTCCCCAGATGTACCTTTCTATTTTCTTGCTCTCGGGAGTAATCATATCGGGGCAGAGGATTGCCAGATCGCAGAATCGGTTGGTATAAGTTGCGATGTCGGTACCAACCATTCCGAGAGTCCATAGTTCGTGTTCGAGCTTTTGAATCTCTCCCCGTGGGCAGTATTCTCTCACCATCATGGTTTTTAGGCTCTCCCAGCTTATGGAGTTTGCCACAATCAGGGTAAGTACTTTAACGTGGCCATTCCACCAAGTTAAAGCTCTATCAATAAGGGTGAAAGTTGCAAATTTGACTTTGCTGTGCTCGGGACAGGAGCAGATTTCAAAGACTGACTCTGTCTTTTCAATCCACTGTCTCAGGGCTAACACACCACCAGATCCATAAAACATCCGGGGCTTGGCATTAGTAAAGTCCTTATAGGTGCATTCTCGGGGTGGTCCATGACTCTCGCCATGGTTGGATGGGTGTGTGCCAAATCCCGAGCCATTAGTACTCGAGTTATTGATCTGTGACATGGCAGCTGCTACCGCTACGGTGACTGCTGCTTGGAACATAACAGCATCAAATTGAGGTGGTGGAGGTGGTGGTGGTACAGGTGCTTCCCTACCGTTGTTTCGCCTTGGATTCCTACGCGGAGGCATCCTTCAACTATAGGTTGAAAAGGTAAAGATAAGAATTCCATAGAATAAAGAATTAACGTGTCTCATGAACTAAAATGCTATAGTTCAACAACAGATGCTAGTATGAGTCTTAAAATAGAAGAATGAAAGTTATTTGTAAGACTGAAAGTATGAAACAAGTATTTGATTTCTTAAAGACTTTTCAAGGTCTGAACGAAATACTCAACGTAGTAATAATAGTGTCACTTATATTAATATAAAAGTTGATACAACGATTATGAAAATTTGACCCCTAAAAGGGCCTCCGATTACAATGTTCGAGAAATTTAAAGACTTTTAGCCGAGGTCCTAAGCTATAACAAAATTTGAGTCTTTGACAAGCACTACTTGCTACGTAGGTTGCGCTTGGAGCTTGACTCTGCATCCGATTGCTTCGACTCCATTAGATGCCTATCAAAAGCGGCTTGTTGTTCCCTCAATTCAGCGAGGGCTGCAATCATTTGCGCTTGGAATGCCTCGGTTTGGAGTTGAGCATTGTCTTGTATCTTGTCCAGCCTACGGATGTCAGAAGTGTGAACCTGCACTTCCACGTTGACATCCCGGAGTCGGCTAGCTTGAACTCTGGATTGATAGGACTGATTGGCTAGTTTACCCACCATTACCGGGAGTGCCCGATCAGCCGAACCTCCGCCGCAGACATCATAGAAGTCCCGACACATGTCGTAGGGAGGGCGTAAGTTCTGTTGTTGGCTCCAATGATGGAGGTGACTTCCCCAGACGGGAGTCGGTCCTTGAAAGTTCCTTACGAAGACGGGAGGTTGAACGGGTGGTGGATCGATCACTTCCGGTTCTGAGTCGGTACCGGAGTCATCATCCACTTCTATGGGTTCCTCGTCCTCTTCGGGATCATCTTCGATCCATCCTCTGTTGCCATGGTTGGGAAAGTAGGGGTCGCCTGGGTGATGAAATCCAGCCATTTGACTGTACGAGAAATAGGGTTATAGGAGTTGAATAAAGTTGAAACTTGCAAAACATGTAAGTTAAACTAGTTTAGGTAGCAAATACTCCTATAGTATTTAAATTATTGTGTTTGATTCTAGTAATGGTTTGGTAAGTTTTGACTTGTTGCTTACTACGATCATTCCTCGATATACGTTGGTCCAATCCCGGGTAAATATAGTTGATCACACTATATTTGTCCAAAATCTGATTACATATATCGAGTCTTAATCGTAGTGTCAACTTGTCTAAATACTTGTTGTATAGTTAGATATCATGAAAATAATTTGTTGTATGCATGTAATTGTACTTAAATGAACTATCAATTTATGTTAAACGTAACGCTGCTTAAGCATAAAAAGAAAAATGTTTTGTCAGAGAGTGTTAGTCCCTTAAGCATTTATAGTTCATATATCTTATGTGGTTCGATATACTTAGTTCACTATAAACATTGCTCTGATACCAATCTGTCACACCCCCAAACCTGAACGGCGGAAACGTCCGGGGGCGGATGACTTCATGTGGTAGCGTAACAATAGAATACATAGTAAAGAAAGCAATATAACCATCACATATATAATTGAAAGTTTACATTTGTCAAAAGTTACATGTTCAAAACCAATTACAATATGATGTCACAATATGAGATTAAACTGGCGCCGCAGCATCCCTTCATCAAAAGCATAATGATACCTGAAATTACTGATTCCCTGGGACATACAAGTAATTTTGAAAGAGTAGATCAGCATTTAAGCTGGTGAGTTTCATAAGTATTTAAATGACAATGTTTGTATGAAAATGAAATGTTTTGTCCTTGTTTGTTTGTGTTTAGAAAATCATATATTTTCTACTAGTATAAAAGTAGCCTTCTCTCAAGACCAATGTTTGTTTCTGAAATGTATGTAAGTGTGAAATAACCAAATGTGTTTGAAAACCTTGTAAATCAATGCATTTTTAATACCCCATGTGAGTTTTATAACCATACTATTGACTCGGAATGCCTATACACAACGTTCTTTAGGTGTTGGAATGTTATGACGTTTGTTACCCCAAACGGTGGACTGTAGCTAACAGTCAGGGTGCGGGTTGTCAAGCCTGTATAGATCTATACACAAACACCATGCTCCCCCTCCAAGGGATTCTGGTATATAATACAGGACTTGAAATGTGTACTCGAACGTACGTGAAGTTTATGTCTCACAAAACCGTGGTATAAAAACAGATTTACGTGTTAAAATGTTCGTTTGTTCTTGTATATGAAAGTGACTTCTTGAAAATCATGTTTCTAGTATGTAAAAGTTAGCAATATCCTCGTAAAACTATACCTATTATAGTTTTCTAAAAGTGTGTCTCGTTTGTTTAGAAATACCTAGAAAAGGAATCACTTGTTATGAAAGTATAGATTTTTGTAGAGCCTAAGATAGACAAGTATACATAAAATCTAAGAAAATGTTTAGTTTATACATGCATTACAACAATTTATATTTCAAAAGATAGAATTCTATTGTAACATATTTTATATACGAAAGTTTCCTATAAAGTTTGTAAATCACATGTGATTTGGATACATAAAAGCATATAAAATAATTCTTTATGTAACACACGATAATACTCGTGTGTTTTACTTGTATTCCCCCCCTTGAAAGCATATAAAAGCATTTAGAATATCTTAAAAAGGTTAATTAAGGGGTATGAACTCACTTGAAAGTTTGAAGATAGCGAGATGGAAAACCGGGCAGAGTTTCGTCTTGAGAAACGGATTTTTCTCGGGATTCTCGGGAATCTCGAGAGTAAAATCGACCCTCGGGACTTGAGCAAAAAGACCAGAGCTTCGGCTTTGAACGGGCACGGAAATCGAGGCAAGATCGGGAGAGAAAGGAGAGAAATGAGCAATTTTTCCGGAAACCCTCGCATTCTATTTATAGGGGGGTCTGAGAAGCCTCGTACGCGGGGCATACGCTCGTACGCAGCGCGTACGCGTACGCCATGCATGAGCGAGTCCTCGACTGCCTCGGCTTCGGATGGGACGGGTCGGATGGGGCGGGTCGGTAGCTTCGCATAGGGGCGACGTGGACGGACCGAGACCAAGGCCTTCGGGTACGCGGGGCGTACGGGGTTACGCAGCGCGTAACTCGGATGAGGATGCTGACTCCTTCTTCGGATATTACCGGATTTTTGATATAATTATATATATAAATTATTTACTAAACTTCAAAAAATCATATCTCCTTCATACGAACTCCGTTTTCGATGGTCTTTATATCCACGCGAAGGTGAGACTACGCTCTACAACTTTCGTTTAGACTCCGTTGGCAAATTCCGAAATTATTTTTATTATTTAATTATAAAATGACGTGATTAAGGAATTTTCTTTAAAAATTCATAACTTCTTTATCTGACGTCGGTTTTTGCCAGACTTTTCACCGCTGAAATACCATTGTCGAGACCTTCGATTCTCGTTTAGGTCATTCCGGCCAAAAGTCGCTCGATCTCCGATTCGAGTTTTTAGTTGACTGTTGCTAGGCCGAACTTGGAAAAATCTTAACTTCAATATACGAAGCCGGATTTGGGCATTCTTTTTACGTACGATCTCGGTTTAATGACGTTTAAACATAGAGGGAATTTAAATAGAACTTTTTGGACATTTTATTATCAATGTTAATTTTATTAATTCAAAAGTGGTTACAATACTTGACTTTTTAGGTCATTACAAAGATTTGAAATACCAGGTTGTCACACTATGCCCCCTTGGGCACTTGATATTGAGAGGTGGAGCTGACACTAGGGGCAGCGCCCACCATTCGGAATGGAGCGAGGTTTCTAAAACCTACAACATGGAGGCCCCACAGATCAAGATCTTCCTGTTATGGTCCAACGGACTAGGGACATTGGCGATCAGGCACAGGTGACCGCTAACCAAATATTCGAGATGAGAGCCGTAGTGGTGGGTGCAGAGAGGCGTATTCAGGACCTTGTGAGGGAATATCAGGAGTGGCAGGTTGCACTGGTTGCGAGGGTGCGAGTCGCTGAGCCCCGACTAGCTGAGCTTCAAGGCGCTTCTACTTCATCACAGGCACCACCAGGGACCACTCGTCGTGAGTAGGGCTTATCCTACCCACTGCTTTGCTGTAGATTTGGTTATGGGTATGTTTTTGTGTTAGTCATTTTCTTTCTCTATGTAAGTAGGATCGAGCCTACGTTTAAGTGATTACACTACTCGCAGGGTCATTATGCTGTCAGATTTTATCCTCGATGTACTGTAGACCTTTTTAAAAAGGTCAATTTTCATGCACTATGTACTAAACGTTATTATTAATGAAACGTTTATGTGTTTTATTTGTGATGTTGTTATCTGCTATGTTCTCTCTTTTGATTTCTATTTGATATAATATGGTTTCAATTATAAGTATAATCGAACCATCGTAACCATTAGAAACAACAGGTTTCCATAAACTCATCGTCATTCCTACTTCATAGCAGGAAATGCCCAGAATCTACATTCGCAAAAACACTACAATTACATCACCCCTACCGCCGCCTCCACCAAAAATGGATTCTGCTGCTTTCCAAGCGGCAGACTCAACTGCAGTTACAGCAACATTTTCACACATAAATAATGGCGCAAACGGAGGAGGAAATCGAAATGGGATGGGGAGTTCCAATCACGGAGATAACCATGGACATTAGAAAACCTGCACATATAAGGACTTCACCAACGCAAAGCCAAGACCATTTAATGGAAGCGAAGGTGTGATAGCTCTTACTCGATGGTTCTAAAGGATCGATTCTGTCTTTGAAATATGCGGCTGTCCCGAAGAGAGAAAAGTGAAGATTGTAGCTTGTATATTCTCCGATAGGTCCCTTTCATGGTGGAACGACCATGTCAAAGACCTAACCCTACCAGTAGAAAACTGCATGGCATGGGGGAACTCAAAAACCTGATGCTCGATGAGTATTGACCCAGAGGTGAAGTGCAGAAGCTTGAACAAGAGTTATGGAATCTCACTGTAAAAGATTCCGACATTGAAGGTTATATTTCCAGGTTCAGCGACCTAGCACTCTTGTGCCCAAGAATGATTACCTCCAAGAGCAAGAAAGTTGAACAATTCTTTTGGGGACTAACTCCCCCAATTCAGGGGAATGTGATTGCTACCAACCCCTCAAATTTCGACAGTGCCAAGTGCCTGGCGCAAAAGCTTTACGACCATGGAGAACCAAAGGGCACGAAGACTGTTGTCACTGAATCAAAGAAGGGGGATGACAACAAGAAGAACTGGGGGAAGAAGAGAAAGGGACAACCGACTCAAGTGTCGGGAAAGAAGCAATAGATTGCAGCAGTTCACGATGCTATAATTCTTGCTACATCAACAACAACTGCACCAACACCTGCCAAGCATATGTAGGTTCTCTCACAAAATGTGATAAGTGTAATTTCCACCATAATGGAACCTGCCGAGACCTGCAATGCATAAGCAGTAACCGAAAAGGGCACACCGCCTGATATTGCAGAGCACAGCCTCAACAAAATAACCAAACCAATAACGCAGGGGCCAGTCAAGCATGTTACGGGTGCGGGGAGACTGGCTATTACAAACGAAACTGTCCCAAGGCCAAAAATCTGGTGCAGGGGGATCAAGCAGAGTCCTAGCAATGGTACAAGGGGAGGCTGTGCAAGATCCAACAGTAGTCACCGGTACGTTCCTCCTCAACAACATCTATGCATGCATCTTATTTGATAGTGGAGCGGAATGAAGTTTCGCGAGTCATAAATTTAAACACTTACTAAATCGAAGTCCCCAAAAGTTAAACGAAACCTTCACGGTGGAGATGGCTAAAGGGAAAACAGAAACAACCAACGACGTATTCATAGGATGCACATTAACATTAAATAAACACTCATTTCAAATCAACTTAATGCTGGTTGCTATTAGAAGCTTTGATGTGATCATATCAGTATGGATTGGTTAAGCCTCCACCATGCCGGTATTATGTGATGCGAGAAGGCCATTCACCTTCACCTACCCAACGATGAAACCCTAATTATCTACGGTGATAAACCGAGTGCAAACCTCCGTTTCATCTCGTGCATCAAGGCACGAAAGTGCTTGCACAAAAAAAACCATGCCTTCCTAGACCACGTTGTGGATAAAAAGAAGGAAGAGAAGAATATCAAGGACATCCCGAAGGTATGCGGTTTCCCAGACGTATTTCCTGAAGACCTCCTGGGGATACCCCGTGAACGGTAGGTCGAATTTCGGATTGACCTAATACCCAGAGCCACACCAATTGCCAAATAATCGTAAGATTAGCCCTTGTAGAAATTCAAGAACTCTCCAGCCAATTGAGCGAGCTGCTAGACAAAGGGTTCATAAGACCGAGCTTCTCTCCTTTGGGAGCTCTGGTTTTATTTTTCAAAAAGAAAGATGGTTCCTTTCACATCTGTATCGATTACCGTGAATTCAACAAGCTCTGTCAAGAATCGATACCCCCTTCCTCGGATCGATGATCTATTTGACCAATTACAAGGAGCTAGTTACTAATCGAAAATAGATCTGAGGTCTGGATACCGTCAACTGCGAGTCCGAGAAGAAGATGTCCCCAAAACTTCCTTCCAAACTAGTTACAGGCACTATGAATTTGTAGTAATGCCTATCGGTCTAAAGAATGCGCCTACGGAATTTATGACCTGATGAACCGAGTCTACCGACCTTTCCTTGACAAATTCGTGATAGTCTTCATCGACAACATATTGGTTTATTCTCGGAGCAAGGAGGAACACAACCAACATCTACGACAGGTTTTGGAGACTCTAAGGGCGGAAAACTTATACGCGAAATTCTCCAAGTACGAATTCTGGATCCGCAAAGTGGATTTTCTGGGGCACATGGTCAGTTAAGAGGGAATACACGTGGACCCATCCAATATCGAATCAATTAAGAGTTGGGAAACCACGAGAACCCCGATAGAGATCAGGCAATTCTTAGGCCTCGTTGGTTATTACCGGAGGCTCATTCAAATTTTCTCCAAGACTGCCAAGCCACTCACCACTCTTACCCATAAGGGTGTACCCTTCACCTGCGATACGAAACAAGAAGCTGGATTTCAAACCCTGAAACAAGCCCTATGAAGTGCTCTGATGTTGTCTCTTCTAGAGGGAATGAAAGATATCATGGTATATTGCAACGCATTGAATCAAGGGTTAGGTTGTATGCTTATGCAACTGAAGGGCCTAGAATAATGGTTTGGTCTAGGTATAGGAGTTAGTGATAGGGGCGTGTGTATGAAATTCATTTTTGTTCTGTTTGCGGTTGTAATAGAGTTTACGACCGTAAACACCTTACGGCCGTAAACTCCTCACGGTCCTAGGGTCTATAAATAGAGAGTTGTGTCAGACGTATTTGTTGTTGATGCCCTTCGTATTTTCCGGTTCCACCAGGTTGTATCAGACGCTTTAAGGCTATAAGGCGTATGCAAGCTTGGTTTGTTATTTCTTTGCTTAGTATTCCGTATTGTGTGGTTGTTATTTGCTTTTGATCATTGGTTAGATCCGATTTTGGACTTTACAATTGGTATCAGAGCAAGACCAGCGTCAAAGGCATTCTACACCGCGTATTTGTGCTAATCGTACTTCACAGCGAAAAAGGGTTTTTCGTTTCGTTTGAAGTCTGAAGTTTAAGTGTTTTCGGTCCGAGCTTACGGCCGTAAATACCGAGTTCACAGCCGCAAGCCCTTCAAGTTCTTTCATCGTGATCGGAACTCCTTAACAGTAAATCGATTTTTGGTACAAGGTTGCTAATCTTGAAGACCATATTTTAACCACATTGAATTATAAAAAAATAAAACAAAAAATTCTTTGAATTACCGTTAACTTTTTTCGAAACTTTACTGAGTTCACGGCAGTAAATTGGGAGTTTACGGCCGCAACCATCTCTTGGCAGTAAACCAATTTTTATTTCGACAGTAAAATATTTTTCGGCAGTGAATTACTTTTAATTTGTTAGCAGCAAACGATTTCTGAAAATACACTTTTGTTAAGCAACAAATTAAAATTCTTTTAATAGTTAATTAAGTTTAACTTAATTAAAAAAATGGATTCACAAAATCACAATCAATTTCAAGAACTCGATGCTGTAATGGGCACCACCATGCGCATTCCAAGGCTTATGTCCGCTGATGGTTTCCCCGAGTGGAAATATAGAATTGAGAAATACATAAGGATGAAGGACATCAAGATTTGGAAATGCATCATAAAGGACCCGATCAGAATCACCACTATAGTTGCGGGACAGGTGGTTGACAAGAAAATCGAAAACTACACTGATGAAGATTTTGAAAGTGTAGAGGAACAAGAAAAGGCATTGGCCATCTTAACCATGGCTCTCTCACCAGACATTGCTCAAGGATTCAGAGAATATACTTATGCTAGAGCACTGTGGGAAGCCCTGATTGAGGTGTATGAGGGAAATGAGGACATGCGAGAGAGTCGCCAAGACATGCTACGAAAACGATTTAACATGTTCAACTATATGCCTGGAGAGACTCTTGAGGCTCAACTGCAGTGGTTCACAACTCTTAACACGGAAATGACTGTGGCAGGGATCTTTTATACAATGTCGGAAATAAATAAGAAGCTACTAAATGCCCTTCCAAAATCTTAGGAAATGAATGTAGCGGTCATTAAAAAGACTAAGGATCTTAATCGCCTTTCTCTAGCTGAAGTGATGGCAGTCATCAAAGCATGTAATATTGATGACAAGCAGCGAGAGATAAATCATGTCAACTCACACTCAGCTACAAATCTTGGCATTTCATCTAACAATGCTCTTTCTTCCTTCTCATATTCATCTGCAAGTTTGTCCTTCACTGCCCTCCTCAAGCCCAGATGCTCTCCCATCCATCTGCTCCCTCTTCATCAGTCATACCCCAGCCACAAAATCAATCATTCATGATTGCGTCATCTTCAAATGTGGCTTCCTCTTCAATGGGAAAGGAGTGTGATGAAAACCTTGTTTTTGCAGCAGGGCTAGTTAATTGCTACAATGCACTCGTAGCTGGGGAGCTTCCACCTCAATTGTCATTTGCAGATCTTGATCAAATCCATCCGGAGGACGTTGAGGAGATGGATATCACATGGCAAATTGTCATGGCAGTCTTTAGGGCAAAACAGTTTACCAAAAAGACAGGGAAGAATAATTGGGGAATGAGCGCTGATAAGAAGGTTGGATTCAATAAGGGAAAGCTTCGGTGCTTCAATTGCTACGAGCCAGGGCATTTTGCTCGTGATTGCCCACATCCCGATAGAAGAGTTAATAATGACAGGACAATGGTTGCAGTTGGGAACAACCGAAGCAGTGGTCAAGCAAACAATGAGAAGGCTATGGTTGCACAATCTTTCGACTGGGAAGATCAGATACAAGCTCTCAACATATCTGGACCAGAAAATGCTCACCTGGCACAGGTAAGGGATGACACTCCAGCAGGGATTGTTGCAGCTGAGGACAGTATGATGAAGCTACAGTTTGCTTTGATGGTATGGTCTTCTCATGAACCTAATTCATCCAAGGTAAGTCTCCCATCATGCTCTCAGCCTTGTATTGATTATGTCAAAACTTTACATGAGAAAAATAAAACTTTAGAGAGCAAACTAGAAAGTCTTAGAATCCTTCGTGAAATAAATGACAAATTAAAAAGGGACGTGGAAGACCTTAGATATGAAGGGTATCAACTTAGAAAAGGTCAGAAACCACTTAAGGCTCAACTAGAATAAAAAATTAAGGACTTTAGGAATCTCCAGGAAGACTACAACAATAAATGCAAAAATTATGATTATGTAGTCAAACAAAACGCAGAATTAGTGGCTGAAATTGAATCTTTAAGTGGCAAATTTGAAACTGCCAAGCTTGATGTTAGGAAATATGATCATTCAAGTGAGGTAGATGCAAATATGATAGACCACAGCATGAAATTTAAGAAAAATCAATCAAAAGGTCTAGGATATAATAATGTGCCACCTCCTTTTAATCATTCATATCTGCACAAGCCACTGTCCAAAGAAGAGATTGCTAATGAATCATTTATGGTTTATGGCGAATATTATGGTTTTGTTTCAGGAGGATTTATTAATGTTGATAATACTAACATTTCTACTTCTCCTGCAGATTAATCCTTGAATCAGTCACAACACGAAGTTGAAGGATCTGTGTCTGAAAATAAAACTGAGCCCAAACCTGAAGTTTTCATTTTAAATAAAGACAATTCTTTTTCAAATGTTTTAAGTGACAATAGTTCTTGTGGTGTTTTTGATTCTTCTGATACTGTTTTTGTTTCTTCTGATACCGTGGTTGTTACTTCTGATACTGTTTTAAATGGTTGTCAAATGTCTGATACAGTTTTGAACAATGTGGTTGACAATTTGAATGTTTGTGATAAAGATGTTGAAACACCACTAGTCTCACAACCCTCCCCATTCATAGCACCCTCACTTGCCTCACAACCTAATAATGTTGCTTGTTCTTGTGAGAGAAGCAAGGGTGTTGGTAGGGAAAACAAATCTGATCAATGCAGTACAAGTTCTAAAAATAACAAGCATATTTGTTTTAATTGTGGTACTAGTGGTCATATTGCTAGAAATTGTCAAAATCGTATGTTTGTGAGTTATAATCTTCCAAGAGGAGAGAACGAATTCAGAGGAAGGTATTTAAATAGAAACTCCTCTAGAAGTCGTTCTCGAAATGATGATTGGGAAGATGAACGGAATAGAAAATGGGTTGTTTTTCAAAGACATAAAAGGGTTTTTAATCACCCTGTCCCAGGCAGTCTACCGAAAACGAGCATAGCCAAGCTAAGGTCAAGCTCGTCACGAAGCAAAAGTGGGTCTTCAACCAACTCTGGTAGAAGTCACACATGTTTTAAGCAGACTGGAAAACACTCAATGACCAAATCAACTGGGACATTTAGAAAACCCAATTATAAATGGCTGCCCAAACCTGCTCCCAATACATCATTTGTGTCCTTAGAAAAGTTTAGATGTGATAAATCTGTAAAGGCATCGGGATCACCCAGGAAGATCATGACCTGGGTGCCCAAATCTAATTAAACCCGCACATTTTGCAGGGACAGTTGCGGGGAAATGTCGTCAGACCCTGGTTCGTCGACAGCGGCTATTCCTAGCATATGACCGGAGATATCGCCCAACTACACAACATTCAATTATTTAATGGGGGTATCTCTCTTTTGCGGGTGGAGATGGTGGTAAGATCACTCAAAGAGGAATCGTATCAAATGGAGTTTTAAGTTTCGAAAACGTGAATTTTGCTCCCGAGTTGAAACATAGTCTGTTAAGTGTTTCTCAGATCTGTGACAAGGGCTATTTTATGCATTTCACTGACAAGGAATGCATGATTCTAAAGCCAGGCTTTGTCATCCCAGAAGAATGGATTCTCGCAAAATCAAAAAGGGATGGGAACGCCTATATCATTGACATGAATAACAATCTTCCAGAACAAGTTACGTGTCTGTTCTCCAAGATCGCCAAGCAAACTGCAATGTTGTGGCACCGAAGATTAGGTCATGCTAACGCTAAGAATCTAAATTGTCTGGCGAAGAATGAGATCGTCCGTGGGTTGCCCGTCAAGGACTTCATTACGTTTGAAAATTTTGTGTCATGCGCTCAAGGAAAGCATCATCGAAAGCCACACTTGCCAAAACAGGTCAATTCAATTAGTCAGGTTCTTCAATTACTTCATATGGATTTGTTTGGTCTAGTGAATGTTCTTAGCATCAACAGAAGTTCTTACTGTCTGGTTGTGATTGATGATTTCTATCGATTTACGTGGGTCTTCTTTCTATCCAACAAAGTTGACATCACTGAATTGATCAAGAAGTTCATTGTGCTCGTTGAGAATCAGACCAACAATCGGGTGAAGGCGCTTCGTACCGATAATGGAACAGAGTTTAAGAATTTTGTTCTCGATCATTTCTGCACTGAAAAGGGTATTTTGCGTCGATTTAGTTCAGCTCATACACCTCAACAAAATGGTGTTGCTGAAAGGAGGAACAGAACGCTAAAAGACGCTGCAAGAACGATGTTGTGTGACTCAAAGCTGCCAGTTTTCTTCTGGGCTGAGGCGATAAACACTGCCTGTTATGTTCAGAATCGAGTGCTAATCAACAAAGCTCAGATGAAAACTCCGTATGAAATTTACTATGGACACAAGCCATCAGTCAGTCACTTCCGTGTATTTGGCTGTCCTTGCACCCTTTTTCACCTAGATGCAAACCCGAAGTTTAATGCCAAGGCCGATGACTGTTATTTTGTAGGGTATGCTGCTCGCACTGCCTATAGAATCTACAATAAGAAAACCAAACAGATTGTGGAATCTTATGACGTGCGTTGGTTGGAAGAAAATGAGACAGATGCCAGAGTGGGTCCGGATTGGTTGTTTGACTATACGTCACTTTTCAAATCTTTAAACGTGTATTCAAGTGATATATCTAGAACTGGTTCGTATTGGAAGAGTATCTCTGAAGATGAAGATGAAGAAGTTGTGTACAAGCCTCTATCTAAATCCTCTGCTTCATCGAAGGGGAAGTCTAAAGCTTCACTTGAGGGCGAGTCCTCTGCTTCGCATAAGGGAGGATCTTCCGCAACATCTGAGGGGGAGCCTTCTGTTGCACTTGAGGGGGAGTCTTCTGCAACATCTTCGGGAGAGCCCTCTGCCACTCCTCAAGGGAGGCCGTTCTTGGAACATGATAGTCCTCAATCAACCCATACTGATTCTTCTTATGCTGAAACGACACCTCACATATCTACAGAGAAAGAGTTCATTCCAAATGATGCTTCCGCTGTCTCTTCAACCTTTATGGAATTACTCTTTCCTGATCTTATTGCAGATGAGTATGTTGCAGAACCATCTGGTGCTGCTCAACCAGCAAATGAAGGAGGTATCAACATTCACACTCTTCCTGTCTCTCTAAATGACATCAGCCAAGAAATACCTTCAAGGGTTCAACGTGATCATCCGATCGAAAACGTCATTGGCCAGCTAGATGATGGTGTTAAAACCAGAAGTCAGAGTGGAGACGTGAATACATGTTTATACTCTTGCTGTATTTCTCAAAATGAGCCCAAGAATGTAGAAATGGCTCTAAACGAACCTAGCTGGGTGGATGCAATGCATGAGGAATTGCACCAATTTGAAAAACTCGGTGTTTGGAAGTTAGTTGAATTACCAAAGGGCAAGAAGTCCCTTGACACACGATGGGTTTATCGCAACAAGCAGGATGATTCAGGGGTCATTATGCGAAACAAATCTTGATTGGTAGTTCGTGGGTTTCGACAAGTCGAGGGTCTTGACTACACTGAAGTTTATGCTCCAGTAGCACGCCTGGAGGCTATTCGTATCTTCCTAGTGTATGCTTCTTATATGAACTTTACCATTTTCAAATGGATGTCAAGACTGCCTTCTTGTATGGCAAGGTGAAGGAAGAAATCTACGTTTATCAACCCCCTGGGTTTGTTGACTCGAAGTATCCTAATCATGTCTACAAGCTGGACAAGGCGTTGTATGGGCTACATCAAGCTCCTAGAGCATGGTATGCGACCCTAACAAAGCATTTGCTCGAACATGGTTACTCTCACGGCACAATCGATCAAACCTTGTTCATAAAGCACGTCGACAAGGACCAGATTCTCGTACAAATATACGTCGACGACATCATCTTTGGATCAACCAATCAACAGCTTTACAAGGAGTTCGAAGGTGTAATGAAGAAACGATTCGAAATGAGTTCTTTGGGAGAAATGACCATGTTTTTGGGGCTTCAGGTTAAACAGAATTCAACTGGAATCCTGCTACATCAAGCCAAGTATGTGGAGGATATTCTAGAGAAGTTCGCGTTTCATGATGCTAAATCTGCGTCCACACCGATGGCTGAACGACCTCTTCTGACTCCAGATCCTGAATGTGAATCCGTAGATCAAACTCTTTATCGATCGATGATCGGATCTCTGATGTATCTTACTGCAAGTCGACCTGACATCATGTTTGCATTTTGTCAATGTGCACGCTAATTATGGAGGCTGTGAGCTTGACAGGAAATCAACCTCAGGAGGATGTCAATACCTAGGTGACAGATTAGTTTCATGGCAATGCAAGAAGCAGCACACTGTCTCGACTTCCATAGCAGAGGCGGAATATGTTGCTGCATCAGCTTGCTGCTCTCAAGTTATCTGGATCCAATGTCAGCTGTTGGACTACGGTTTGAATTATTTTGAAACCCCTATCTATTGTGATAATGAAGCAGCCATTCAAATTGCTAAAAACCCAGTCCAACACTTTAAAACCAAGAACATCGACATTAAAATTCACTTTATCAGAGACTGTTATGAACGATCTTTAATCCGGCTAGAACAGGTCCACACTGATAATAATGTGGCGGATTTGTTCACAAAGCCATTTAACAAAGCTCGCTTCGATGTGCTTGTGGGATTTCTGAAAATGATACGTTTTGAGGATTAAGTTTTTCTTTATTTTTCTCTTTTTCTCAATTTGTTTTATTTTTAATTTTTTTTTATTATTTTTTTTATTTTCATTTTGGTTTCTTGTTTTAGGATAGTTTAAATTTGCGCATTGTTTTTTTTATTATTTTTATTCTCACCCATGCACAATTTTAGGGGGAGAAAATATAAAAATCCAAAATCAACAAAAAAATCAAAAAATAAAAATCAAAAAATAGTATTATTTCTGTTTTATTTCTTATTTCTGTTTAGAGAATTAAAAATCTATTGCTGACAGCTTCGGTTGTAGGTATTGTGTTGGGAAATGAAATCAGCAAGTGATAACGGGCAATCTGAATCGGCGTAACGTACCTAAGTTGAATCATCTATGCTCTGTGCTCGATGTGCTGGTAGGCACAAAAGATTTTAAATGGACTCGACTAGGAAAAGTTGAACTTAATGAATTTAAGGACTTGACAAACTTTGACCTAGTTAGATCCGTTTAACCTGATGTCACGACGCTCGGATAGGTTGAGCAGGGAGATATATATGGGAATTTATCGGTCACATTAAATAACCCGTATCTGGAACTGTGGATTTACGTTTCCTCGATGTGCGGATTCTGTCCTTAATTCTGGTTGGATGGGGCGACTGGTAAATTCTGATAAATTAGGTCTGTAGAATATCATTTTCTTTCTTTCCTACTGTTAGTCATATGCTGCACCCTTTGCGTGATTGGAAGAGATCCGACCTGGATTACAACATATGCAACTCTATTTCTCTGCATGTGATATCTATGAAATTCCTCCTATCTGTTAGCCATATGCTGTCTCCTTTGCGTGACCTCAAATCCGACCTGGTACACAGCATATGCAACTTTCTACTTCTCAACCCCTCTAAAGTAATAAGTCATTGAATTCTGAATCTATCTTTTCTCTAAATGGTTGTCTGCTCACCCGGTGTAAGGAGTACTCTGGAAGTTTTTGATGGCTGGGGCATGTCAGGAAGTGGGAAACACATTCTGGTACACTTAACAATTGAACACATACATGTTGTCTGTATATCTCGCTGCTCGATTTAGGTGGATAACAATATCCCTGGTTTTAGTCAGTTAACTGGTCATAAGGTAAATTTATTTAAGATTTAGGACTTATCATAATAACAGAAATTTGTAATTAGATATATGCCTGAATCATGTCATTGGTAAAATGTCCAAAACTGTCACAAATTCTTTGTGTTTAAGTGGACCACAATACTGGCAATCGATCAGACGAAGATGTGAAGATAAGGGTACAGACAAGTGGAATAAGGTTGTCCAACAACTTTGATCCCAGCATCACAAAAAGTTATAGTGGTTAAGTTTTGTTTTGTCAAATTATTTTATTTGAATTTTATTTTTATTTTAAAAATTTTAATTTTATTTTATTTTTTATTTTTCATTTTATTTTTAAATTTTTATTTTTATTTTATTTTTAATCTTACTTTCATTTTTATTATTTTTACTGTCTTAGTTTTTATTTTTTAAATTTTAATTTTTCAGCAAATTAATTTTTTGTTTTTTTGTTAGTTTTATTTTATTTTTTATTTTCGAAATTATTCTCAAATAATCCTCAAAGTTTTTTTTTAATTGTGTTGGAAGTTGAAAAATACTGGGTAGTTATCAGGCAAGAGGGTAAGTGATGGTAAAAAGGTTATAAGGAGTTCACTGCCGGAATCTCCTCATTCACGAGATTCCGACCGCAAACACTCTCTAAACCCTCTCCAACCTTCAAAAAAATTTCTTTGATTTTCGGTAAACTGCTTCAACCATCACGAAGGTAATCACTTCCATATCACAAATATGTGCTTTATTACGATTTTCACTGTGCCATTTTATCAGAAATCGCAAAAATGTCTCCGACGGAGGTTACGGCCGAAAGCTCCGGCCGTAAACTCCGATTTGACCTTGATTTGAATTTATTTTATTGCGATTAATTCCTACATTTGCATATATCAAAGTGGTATACATCAATTGTTCGTGTAGGTATGTTTTCTGTGGGTTTTTTCAAAATAATGTTCATCGGCCGTAAACTCCTTGTTTACGGCCCAACAACTTCGTTTTTGCTGCCCTTGAAAATGATTTAAATAAATATGTAATTTCGATGTTATGAGTTTGCAAAAAGATTCTTAGGCCGTAAACTTTGAGTTTACGGCCCAAGAACAATTAGTTTGCTGCCGGTTTTAAAAAAAAAAAAATTAATTCGATATTTAATGATTTTTCGGCCGTAAACTTATTTCTCCAACTCAATTTTTTTAAATAAAAATTTTGTTTTGATCATACTTTTAATTAAAAAAAACATTTTTGGGTCAAAATAAAATTTTATTTTAAGTTTTCTTACAGTTCGTGTTTGAGTGCAGAAAATGGCGAACTTGAAATTTGAAGACATGCACAATCTTGCAATCGTGCTTGCAGACCCTCCGGCAATTCACTCTGATATGCGCTCAATGATACATAGGTTGCGGGAATGCTGTTTAGCGTCCGCAATCACGGTCAATCCTGTTGTGTATCAGAATCTGATTCGCGGATTTTGGGCGACCGCTAGAACAAACATGGATGATGATGGCAACTTCACAATGAAATCCAAAGTTCAGAGACGGGAGATTGTGATTGATGAAGGTTTCATTCGCGAGGCGCTGCTCATTGACGATCAACCTAATTTCCCAACGGAAATTGGAATTGAAGACACTCAACGAATTCTACGCAGAATGAGCTATGAAGGAACTTCTCCGCCAACACTGAAGAAGCTACTACACCCGTACTGGAGGTTCTTAGCGCACGTTTTTGTCAGTTGCATTTCGGGCAGAAGGTCTGGAGCCGATGAGATTTCACAACGCACAACTGGTGCACTGGTATCTCTTGCTGCTAGTGTAAGATTCAACTTTTCGAAATTCATCTTGGATGAGTTTGTCATTAACATCAGAGCCTCCACCCGAGATACTTTTCTGTTGTATCCTCTCTTTATCCAAATGTTCATCAATATTTAGTTTCCTGATGTAAGGAAGGAGGGAGAGACTCTCGATATGAAGTCCTTGGGTCCCCACACGGTAGGACTCATCAAACAAAATCGCAAAGGCAAAGTTATCTTTCAAGGACTGTATCCTCTAGAGAAGTTTGGAAAGTTTACAGAGTTAGATGAACCGACGGAGTCATACGGTTCGTCTGAACAAACCTCATCAGAGCCGGCATCTGCAGAAAAATCGTCTCCGAATAACATTGTTATTGATATTTCAGAGGATGAAGGAACTGAAAAGGATGACACACCAACTCCTGACGCTCAAATTGCTTCAGAACATGAAAAGGAGTTGAGTCATAATCAAGATGATGTAGAAATGCATATTGGTGAAGAAAGAAACGACTCATTCAGTGATCTTGATTTAACATGTTTTGATCGTGATGACATTGCTGCTTCCTTAGCCAGTAGTGCAAATATTGTGTCGCATGAGAACCTTGACATGATTTTCAACAATGTCGATGACGTTGTTCCGCCAACAACCGAGACTAGGAAGTCAAGTGAAACGTTTGAAACTGAGACTCCAATATCGAAACAAATGGTGTCTGCTTCAATTCCCATGGAGATGGTTATAGGATGTTCCCCTCCTGTATCCACCTCTCCTACATCTGAACCATTTATGAGTGTCTTTACCACAGAGTCTGACCAACCTCAGTCTAAGAGACAAAGACGAGACGTGAGGCAATCTGAGCTAATTGCAAGCTTGATTAGCGATCTTCCTACCCCTTCTGTCACTACTGCTACCACCAGAGTTACAACAACCAAGATGTTTCCAACAGGTCCGAGCTCAACATTTAATGTTGGTGGTCCCTCTGCACCACCTGGTTTGTCAATTCCAAGATATAATCGAGATGATGCTTCTGAGAGGTTGGCGTTGCACATGGCTGAAGAACAACTTCCATCGCCAAATCCTCGAGGAAAGGGTGTTTCCATTGAAGAAGGTGGTGCTAGGGATGACAATCTTACTCTTTCTGGTTTGAAAAAGGAAATTTCAGTTCTAAGCCAGAAGAATATTGAGTTAGATATTCAAGTAACGGAACTTCATGCTGAGAATGTTAAGCTTAGTATTCAAGTCTCCAAGTTGCAATCTGATATATCTAATCTTGGAGTACAAATGGTCGAGCTTAAAAAGGATAAAAGGCTGAAGACTAAGCAGATCTCTAACTTGCAAGATCACTTCAATCTGCTAACTTCAAGCTACTTTGAACTGAAGAAGAAACTTGAAGAAGATTTTGGAGACAAATATCAAACATCTGTTGAAGAACAAAGGATCAATATTCACGTGCAAGCTTTCCCAGTTTACCTGCCTGTCGGTCAGTCTTCTGGTACTACTAATCGTGGTGTTGATGAACCTCCTCTGGCTCCACATATTACATAAATCATTCATCGTGATCAAGAAGAAGAAGTGAAGAAAGGACAGTTGTTGTTCAAGAGGAACTCTAACCTGAATGCTTCTTGGGACGAACCGTTAATCATAGTGACTGATCTTGAAGTGGTTCGGTTCCGAGATACTTTTGGGGACAGATCGGGAGTTGCTTCTTGGGGATTCCATGACCCCCTTAATATGTGGATTGTGATACGCAAGAGCGGTAATTATGAGTTGTACAAAGACATTCACGTTTTTAGATTGTTTACAAGATCGATTTGACAGAGTTATCTCGAGCTCCATTCATTAATCTCTTGAACAATCCACAAGTCACTCAATTTAAGCATTTCCTTAATGATCAAGTCAAGAAGGGGTTTCCGTTTATGCCAACAACATAATCTGTAATTTTTGAACATCTAGATGTAATGGAACAGTCAACCGACAATCCGTTACAGATAGTGATGTGGCCAACAACGAAACAAGTTAAGCAGTTTCCGGTGCTTCAAGCCTCTCCAGATGGGTCTCTTAGTTCATTGGAATGCTGGTTTTTTTGATGAAACTACTTCTGGTGCAGTCATTAAACTTAAGAATGGGTGCATCAAGCTCTATGATCGCAGAGACTTGTTACAATTCCGGAAGTGGGATATTCACTATCTCAGCAACTTTCAGATCAAGGTTGTTGAAGATATATATGAAGATAGTGCGAAAGTCTACACGAAGATGGTTGCTGAAATTTTGAACAAGCGTATGTGGAACAGAGCCATGGGACAAATGGATGTTATGATTGTCAACAAAGGGTGACCTTGGGCTAGTCCAAACCAAGGGGGGGATTGAAGGGCATAGAATAATCGTTTGGTCTAGGTATAGGAGTTAGTGATAGGGGCGTGTGTATGAAATTCATTTTTGTTCTGTTTGTGGTTGTAATAGAGTTTACGTCCGTAAACACCTTACGGCCGTAAACTCCTCACGTTCCTAGGGTCTATAAATAGAGAGTTGTGTCAGACGTATTTGTTGTTGATGCCCTTCGTATTTTCCGGTTCCACCAGGTTGTATCAGACGTTTTAAGGCTATAAAGCGTATGCAAGCTTGGTTTGTTATTTCTTTGCTTATTATTCCGTATTGTGTGGTTGTTATTTGCTTTTGATCATTGGTTAGATCCGATTTTGGACTTTACAGCAACCCAGGAAGGTTATAGCCTATGCATCCAGACAACTAAAGACCCTTGAAGTAAACTATACCACTTACAATCTCGAGCTGGGAGCTGTGGTCTTCAGTCTAAAGATTTGGAGGCACTACCTCTACGGGACGAAGTGCACCATTTTCACAGACCACAAAAGCCTCCAACATATCCTGAACCAAAAAGAACTAAACATGAGGCAGCAGCGATGGGTTGAGCTGCCAAATGACTATGAATGTGAAATCAGGTACCATCCGGGCAATGCCAATGTGAAGGCCGATTCCTTAAGAAGAAAAGAATACTCGGGTCATCGGGTAAGAACACTAATGATGACTATCCATTCCCACTTGTCTTCGCAAATAAAGGAAGCTCAACTGGAAGCCTTAAAGCCGGAGAACATCGCAAACGAAGCCTTGTGTGGGATGGACAAGAATCTCACAACCAAAGAGGAGGGAGCTTACTAACTCATGGAACGGATCTGGACCCTAAAATTTGAAGGGTTTAGAGATGCGGTCATGAATGAAGCACACAAGACAAGGTAATCCATCCATTCGGGTTCCAAAAAAATGTATTTAGACCTCAAAAACCAATATTGGTAGCCGAATATGAAGGTAGAAATTGCTACCTATGTACGCAAGTTCCTAACTTGCACCAAGGTGAAGTTAGAATATCAAAAGCCCTTGAGACTCCTTCAACAACCGGAGATACCTGAGTGGAAATTGCAGAAAATCACAATGGATTTTATAACCAAATTTCCCAAGATAACAGACGAATTGGATGCCACTTGGGTGATTGTCGATCGGTTGACCAAATCTGCCAATTTCCTGCCAATTAAGGAAACGTATAAAATGGAAAAACTGACCCGGATCTACATAAAAGAGGTTGTGAGATTACATGGTGTGCCAATATTTATTATCTCAGACAGAGATAGTAGGTTTACCTCCTGGTTTTGTCAGTCGCTACAGAGGTCATTGGGGACCCAACTCGATATGAGCACCGCCTACCATCCCTAGACAGATGGGCAAAGTGAGAGGACCATCCAAACCTTGGAAGATATGTTCCGAGCCTCTGTGATAGACTTCAGCAAAGCATGGTATACCAATTTTCCCCTAGTTGAATTCTTGTACAACAATAACTATCACACAAGCATCTAGGTAGCTCCATTTGAGGCCCTTTATGGACGAAAATGTCGATCACCTCTTTGTTGGGCGGATGTAGGAGACACACAAATGGAAAAAAGGTCAAGTACCAAACAACACTCACTCGACCCAAAATTATCAGGGAAACAATTGAGAAGATTGTTCAGATCAGGGAACGACTCCAGGCATCTCAAGACCGACAGAAGAGCTACACTGACAGATGACAGAAGCCCCTAGAATTCCAAGTCGGCGATCACATACTACTAAAGGGCTCTCCATGGAAAGGGATGATACACTTCGGGAGGCAGGGAAAGTTGAATCCAAGATACATCGGACCATTTGAAATCCTTGCCAGGATTGGTCTGGTGGCTTACAAGCTGCAGTTACCACCAGAGCTCAGCAATGTACACCCTATCTTTCATGTGTCAAACCTAAACAAATGCTTATTTGATGAGACTCCCGTTGTCTCGCTAGACGAGATTGAGGTGACTGGAAATCTCCATATCGTTGAGGAACTAGTTGAAATCATGGATAGAGAAGTGAAATGAACCAAGCAAAGTCGCATTCCCATTATGAAGGTCCGATGGAGTGCCAATCGAGGACCATAATTCACCTGGGAACGCGAAGACAAGATAATGCAAAAGTACCCCCACCTTTTCCCTAGTTCTTGAAGGCTACTCCATAATAAATTTCGAGACAAAATTCCCTCTAAAGGGGGGATGATGTCACAACTAGCAAATTAGGGTTAAGGTTTTGATCCTTGTATAAGAAAATTCCCTCCATGTAACCATGGAAAATTATATTTAGTGAAATTCAAACTACAATGTTATTTAAGTTCGTACGTTCATACATTGTGATTCAAGTCGAAACAATCTCATACAAGTCCAAAATTTGATCCAACAAGCTAAGTTTAATCAAATTTGGGCCTTAGCCCCAGAATTCTCGGCCCAGAACCCCTATTATACCAAGAATGCTTCATTGGGCTCTATTAGGCCGATAACTTCTTCATTGGTCTTATTGGGCCGAAAACCTCTCTTTGGGCCCTAATGGGCCAAAAACTTTTATTGGGCTTTACATTGGGCCAAGAGCCCTTATTGGGCTTTATTTGGCCGAAAGCTTATTCTTTAGGCCTTATTGGGTCGAGAGTTATCCCTTGGGCCTCTTTGGGCCGAAAACCTTTTTCTTAGGCCCTAAATGGATCGAAAATTCCATTGGGCCAAAAAGTTTTTTTTGGGCCAAGCCAAAATCGAAACCTACTCTTTTGGGCCACCCTATGGGCCGAGAACCCTTTTGGGTCGGTTGGCTTAAGTAAAAGAAAAAAGGAAAAGGAATGGGATAAAAGAGTTGCCACCTCAGAATTGTATCCCATGCAACAAGACCTATTGTCCTCCATACATCCATGAACCTCCCATCAATTTATCAAAAGGTCAACTCTCGTTTCCCCCTCTACCTCTTAGGATTGGCCGAACCCCCCTTTCCCCTCCAACACTTCCTATTTCATTTTCCCTCTCTAAGTCACAAGAAACATCCACCCACTCTTCATCTCAAAAACTTAAACCTCTCTCATTTTCTTTCCTCTAAAATTTCGTGGGTATGTTTGTGTTATCTTCGAAGGAGTCTTCAAAGGATCATAAGTTTGGCAAGACCTTCATATAACTCTTGTAAATCTAGACATTATTATGATAAAAACTCTTTGTTTACATACTTTTTGTATGTGTCAAGTTCTTAGAACACCACCATTTTTGAGTGACCTCTCCAAGACAAGCTAGGCTCGAAATTTCCTTATTATTCTTCTTCTACCACTTGAAAACTCCAAGGTGAGCTTCATACCTCACCTCTTTTCGTGTTCTTCATACTTTTGGGGCGAATACAAGTCAAAATCTCGTTTAACCATTGGATAATTGTATGTACCGTTGTGTAATATGTTTATCCCTTGGATAATAGTATGCATCTTATATATTGTGGTTGAAATGTTAATTACTTCATGCTAACCCACCATAAACTCAATATTTACAAGGTTCATGTTACTCGATTAAGTTCATTCTTTGGATAATTTCATGTACCTTAGTCATGGGTTGAAGATGAAACAAGTCATCACTAAAAAGGTTTCTAATGTGTTTTAAAATTCATAAAGTATATGTTAATAACATATGTGTGTGTTTTGTAGAAATAGTGACATGCTAGAGTCACAACAACATGGTATATTTTGTGTTACGAAACTCCTAAATAAAATTTTGGTGTGTTAAACAAACTACAAAGTTAGTTTATTTTGTTAAAAATGATTTTTTCTAGTAAAATAGTTGTAATATGTTGTCCTCATTTAATGGTTTAAAAACTTCAAGTTTTCTGCTATTTACACAACATATATCACAAATAGACAAGTCCACTAATGATTATTTATAAAAAGCGTTATAAATAATTTAACTAAAACAGTATACAAAACAAAATGATTACGACAGGAAAATTTCGCGTGTCATAATCTGTCCTTCATAAAGTTTTTAAAAGTACAAATTATAAGTTGTATGTCATAAAGCTGAAAAACGCATGTCATAAAACTTCAGTCACAAACTTACACTAGTAATGTTATTTTTTTCATTATTCAATAATGGGAATCAAATTTCGCGTAAATCTGTTAAGGCACCTGTGAGACTTTCCTTCGTCGTACATACCTAGCGTACACCGTAAGTTGTGGTTACAACTAGAGTCTCCTGGAGGGAGAGCAAGGTAATTGTGTATAGATCTATACGGGGTTGATACCCCCACACCTGAGCTGTTCGCTACAACTAGATGGGGCCAGTCTAGGGTGACAAATATCTTACCGAAACCGACACCTGGAGAACGTCATGACATGCATATCAGTCATATTAAGCATGGTTGTAACGACTCACATAGGGATTAACAATGATATTTTGGATTTACAATACACTTCACTGGTTTTATAAAATATAAAAGTACGCATCTTTTTTGTACATTACTATCACCATCCCGGTTTTAGGGTTTTAAGACTACAATTTTTCATAAAACAAAAAATATGAGATATTCTGGGAGCATACATTTTTTTCAATTACGAACAAAAGAAAACAAAGAACACATATGCAATTATTCACAGTTTTGGAACGAGACTTACAAACCATTTTTCATAAAAAATATCGGATTTTTTTTGAGTTTTACTAATTATTACAATCAAACATATTACAAAACTTTTTATACAAACATGCTTATGAACTCATCAACTTTTTAGTTGACACTTTTCAAAACGACTTGTATTCGTAGGGACTCAGTGAGGAGGTATTCGGGCTATGGATTTTGGATATTAGCTACATTTCGGAACATCATATTTTTTTGTCACCTTTGTGTAAATTTGTGAACAAATACAATGTGTAAACAATGTATGTTGGTATCTTTAATGTAAGATGTTGGTTTCTATGTTTTCAATTATATTCCATTGTGATGACACAATACAATGAAGTCATCCGCCTCCGGACGTTTCCGCCGTCCTAGTCCGTGGGTGTAATAGAAAATGACAATATTTAAACATATATAACAAGTTAAATGGTCAAATATATACAAAAATAAAGAAGTTACCTAAATATTAACAAAAGGAGTAAAATGATTACCCTGAAAAGTTATATATATATATATATATATATATATATATATATATATATATATATATATATATATATATATATATATATATATATATATATATATATATATATATATATATATATAAGGCGAAGTTATAATGTGGAAGGACAACTATTGTGCGGACGTATTAACAATGCTATTATGTGAGAACTACTAATATAATATGTTGTTTCCTAATGTTAATACGTTCAATCTTACACAACTATCGTCATTTTTATGCATTCTCACTAATTTATATTCATTTTTGTTCTCACATATCATTTTTTACTCATTTTCATTCTTACAGAATACAATTCAATAAACATTATGACAACATTATGACAAAATGAGAATAATAATAATAAATATGTAATAACCTTATAGACGATTTAATTAGTAAGAAAACGTGATAATGACAATAGTTATGTAAGATTAAACGTATTCACATTACCAAACAATATATTTTCTTTGTTATTCTCACATAATAACATTGTCCATACGTATGCACAATAGATATCAATCTACATTTGAATGTAACTCTCTGTGTGTGTATATATATATATATATATATATATATATATATATATATATATATATATATATATATATATATATATATTATTGTAAAACTATTCTTTAGTAAGGAGGTCCATGTCATTTAACTTTGTGACGAAGTAATGCATATTAGTTTAACATAGATATACATGTGAATTCAAAATCACCACGGACCTTAACCACTTTGTACGGCCATATATAATCAACAAAACAATATAATAAAATTATTGAAAATAAAAATAAAAATAAAAATCATAAAATGACGGAAGTATTTATTTTTTCTGAATGACCACTCTTTTAATATCCATTAAAAATATGCTATGCATTTTTATGTATTATTAATTAATAAGATTAGTATATGAAAATAGTCTTTAATGTATATGAATAAATAATACTTTGAATGTATATTAATTAACTATAATATAATACACAAATCTCTTAACTTAAAGAAATTAACATGTCTTTACTAAAACATATTAACTTTATTTACTGAAACAAATTATGTCTTTAATAAATAAGCTATGTCTTAATGTGACAAAAATATATTACAAATGGACGTTCGATTTATTTAGAAACGAGCAATATCTCAATTTCAATAAAAATGTATTAGTCCTAAAATCTAGTCATACACTTGATTTAGTATAAGGGACTGAAATGTTAAAAACCACAACATGAGAATGATAAAGTCATTAACATGAAGTTTAGGGGTAATATCGAATGTTTTTACGTACGGTTACAGTTGTTGAAGTACAGACTTTGACTTTGATTCCTGAATGCGTGAATTACGTATGATGTTTTGGATTATTAGGTTGACATTTTGAAACGCATGACACAGCCGTAATATCTTAAAAAAGGTTGGTTAAAAAAGAGAACCTATTTTAAATTTGTAATATTTTTATTGGTTTACCATATAGACACTCGCCGACAATATTAAATATATTGATATTGATTTTGGTCCCTGTAAATATCCGATAAAATTCCAAAATTTTGGGAAAATTTACGGTATAATTTTTTTTAACATAAAAGTATCAAATATTTAATATTTTATCTAAAATTAACGAAACAGTCAGTGTTTTTTTTCAATATAAAATAAATTATTATTGTTTAAAATTAGATAATTAAGATTTTTTTTTTGTTCAAAAGATAAATATTGAGCTGACGCAAAATATTGAAGTTTCATAGGAGATTGTACTTGATAAGATTATTAATAGATGATAGTTTATATCCGCCGTTCCAACAAAAAAAAAATATAGATGATAGTTTATCTAGGTTAGATTTGCTATTATGTTTCTTTTCATATTACAAAGTAATTTTTATTCTGAAAATAAACAAAAATTCTATATTACCATCATCCAAATTTAATAACTAATATGATATTTAAGGATGAGATTGAAACATGAAATAAAAAAATTAGCTATTGAAATTTTTTGAAGTATTCTTGTATTACTTAGTACAAATATATAGAAAATAATATAACATCCCGATACTCAGGTAAACTATTTAACCTTTCTATTTTTGCAAGTTTTCAAGATAAGTCCCTTAAGTTGAATATTGGACTTGTGAGTACGCTGGGCGTAATTAGGTGTACGCCGCGCATACTCGTACGCTTATTTTGGACGCGGACTCGCCTGGGTACGCTGGGCATACCCAGGGTTACGCTGGGCGTAATGTGCCCAGATGTAAAACCTAATTTGGGGCTTGAGCACTATAAAGGGAATGATATGGCTTTGACCTCAGCCTCCATTCCAGAGAGAACAACCCCTAAAAGAGAGTCCCCTTCGTTTCTAGCAAGTGTGTTGGTGTTCTAAGCTTCTAAGTGTCATTTCAAGGTGGTAAAAGGAAATAAGAGGTCATTATGGAGGTTAGAAGCTTGTGGAAAGAGTAGATCTGAGCTTTTCAGAGGTTGGAGGTTCTTCCTGAGGTAAAAAGCTCAAACCTTCCTTGTTTATTCATGTGGTGTGCTTCTTGGACCAGTTTCTAGGGTTTTTGGTCCCAAGATGGAGACTTTATGAGCAAATGGTATCCATTGGCCTAGATCTATCATATTTCAGAACTAGAAGTGTTGTATGTTCATAAAAATGCAATAGTGTACGTAAATAGTGAGCCATGCATGAGATCTAGACCATTAGAGGAGAAAGGAAAGAGATTTGAGGGTGTAAGGACCTTTACAGCCATGCAAAGGCTTAAAGGTTCCGACTTTATGGAATAAGAGGTTGTGAGGGAGTCAGATCTAGAAGTTGAAGGAGTGGCTTAATCGTTTAAGACCAAAATCCACAAAGTGGTTGAACTGGGACTTACGCGGGGCGTAATCCCAGTACACGCAGCGTAGGGGGTCGTGCACCCTCATTCTGTGAAGGCATCGGGTACGCCCAACATACATGTTTGGTACGCGCAGCGTAACCCGGAGGGTTGTCTTTTGTTGACTTTTAGGGTTTGGTCATATTTAAGGTAGTTGAGCCTTGAGAGGGGTAAAATGGTCTTTTACCCTCCTTAGAATGATAGGAAAGGAAAGAGTCTAGCCTTGGGGAAATGTATTAATGTGAAGTGTTTATTATGATTAGGCGGAGGCTAGACCCGATTTCACAAAGTCGAGATTATCCAAGATACCGAGGCGAGTCTTCTCACTATACTGTACGTAGAAGGGTACTTATGTGTGACTGGAAGGTCTTGTATGATAGGATATATGTGCCATATGCAGTTATGTGATATGTATGTGCTATGTATGTTATGTTTGATAAGGACCAGAAGGTTAAGATGATATTTATGTATGTGCTATGTATGTTATGAATGCTAAGGACCGGATGGTCAATATGATATGGACCGGAAGGTCAAGAGGGTACGGATCGGAAGGTCGATACGGGTAGGACTGGAAGGTCTACCGGAGTTCGGGACGGAAGTCCCCTGAGACACTTGGATCGGAAGATCCCGTAGAGTATGGCCTGGAAAGGCGTATGTGTGGTATGTGGTATTTTGGGGAACTCACTAAGCATTTATGCTTACAGTGTTGTGTTATGTGTTTCAGCTACTAGTGACGATCGCGGGAAGGCGCCGGCATGATCAGTACACACGCACGAGGAGTTTTTATGTTATGATCTTGGGATGTAATGTTATGGATTGATATGTGATACAAACGACATTTTTATAACAATTATGAATGAAAGCGTGTTTTAAATGTGAAAAATTGTTTTGAAAATTTACGTCGTTACAAGTTGGTATCAAAGCCTTGGTTTGAGGGATTCGGGCGCATCTTCGGATGAATCTGAACTCAAACTGAGGAATTGAGAAAGTTTTTCATATTGTAAACAATTTTTCTAAAAGAGTAAAAGGTTTTGAAGAAGACAGAGCGGAGCAGTGTGTACGATCAGTCAGTGCTCGAACGGTGATTTCCCAAAACACCCTTAGATTATGTGTTATGAAATATGTTATGATATGATATGCATGCTAGAGTTGGCTAGGTATTCATATTAGGACTAGAGTGGCATGATTTTGTGATGCCTTAGCCTAGGAAGGATTTTGCTGCTATGTGATGCTTGAGAGCGAATAGGTAGCAGTGAGGAGTTTATGAGAGATCTACCAAAGGGTATCCCATGCTAATGAGATGTAGAGTACTTGTGATCTGGGATCCAAGGAGGAGGACTTGGGATGAATACTGATGCGGTGTGAGCGGTAGTATAAGGGCCCGTACTACCGAAGACACCGTATCAGTGCGCAGTCCAAGTAAGAATCCTTAGGGTACTGGGGAACAAGTAGGAATGTGTTATTGAGTACGAATATACTCGAGCAGGTCACTGATATATTATGTTGTATTTCAGAGAGACATCATGGTTGGAACACGCCACACACCCGGGAGCAGTGTTGTTAGCGAGGAGGAGATCCGCAGGCTGATTCATGAGGAGGTGGCTGCTGCCACCTGAGCCGAGATTCCAGAGATGTTTGGGTCTATCAAGACCACATTGATTGAGACCTTTGATGAGCGATATGTAGTAGTGACTGAGGCTGCGGTTGTTGCAGCTACTGCCAGACCTCAAGGAGGTGACTCGTTGTTGTTTCGGGAGTTCAGCAACACAAAGCCACCAGAGTTTGATGGGATGCAGGACCCGATCGCTGCAATGAGGTGGATCTATGATATCGAAGGATGTTTCTACATGTGTTCTTGTCCAGAGCATTTGAGGGTACGGTTCGCGCTGAACCAGCTCCACTTGGGAGCGAAGGATTGGTGGAAGTTCGTGACGGCGAGCATCACTCTAGCAGAGATTTTTGAGGTGACCTGGGAGAGGTTCACCGCCATGTTCAGAGACGAGTATGTTCCCCCGGTGGAAAAGGAACGGTTGATTCAGGAGTTCTTGACCCTCAAGCAGGGTACTGATTCTGTTACTATGGTTACCAGGAAGTTTCCTGAGAGGGCGATGTTCTGCCCCGAGCAAGTATCCACCGAGCAGGCACACATTTTCTGAGCTCCAGGAAAATGCCCGGAAGAGGGAGATTGAGTTGGAGACGCAGGCCAAGGAGGAGGCCGAGTCTTAGAGGATGGATCGGCGGCCGATGCAGTCTCAGCCGGCAACCAAGCGGGCCAAGCCCGCCGATTCGAGATCTGGAGGCCAGAAGGGCCCAAGGGACACGATGGGGTTTGTCGATCTGGTGCTTGCTACAAATGTGGCAAGGAGGGGCATATCGCCAAGGATTGCCCCAAGGGATTTATGGTGTGCTTTCATTGCAACCAGACGGGTCACCGAAAGGCCGAGTGCCTGAAGTTGCATCAAGGATCAGCACAGGGATCTGCACCTGCTACTAAGGTTACTGAAGTTCGGCTGGCAAAGGTCGAGGCACCGAAGGCTCGCGGGAGAGCCTTTCAATTGACAGTAGAAGAGGTCCGTGCAGCGCCCGATGTCGTGGCTGGTATGTATTCTTTCGTTTATTTATGTCAAGTATGATGTGTTGTGCTTATATTATGATATGCGTAGGTACTTTTCTTGTGAATTATGTACATGCTTTGGTGTTATTTGAATCGGCTGCGAGTTGGTCATTTGTTTCCTTGGCATTTAGTCAGCATATTAGTATCCGACGAGAGGCGATGAGTCGGCCTCTGCGAGTCTCTATAACTAACGAGCGAGCGGTGTATGCCATGGATGTGATTCCAGGATGTAGACTTGAGATCTTCGGTGTGGAGTTCCCGATTGATCTAGTCCCGATTGCGATGGGGGACGTATGTGTCATAGTGGGTATGGATTGGTTGAGCCGATTTGGAGCTGTTATGGATTGCGAGCGTCAGTTGGTGACGATACGAGACCCTAGTGGGGGAGTACTTACGGTGTACGGCGAGGGTACCCGTCCTGAGTCAACATTTTGTTCGGCTGCTAGGGCAAGTCAGAGTCTACAATAGGGATGTAGTGGGTTTGTGGCCTATGTGATGGACACGCGAGTGGCCGCTGGGAGGCCAAGTTCGATTGATGAGGTCCCGATAGTGTGCGAGTTCCCGAATGTTTTTCCCGAGGAATTGCCTGGTGTGCCTCCCGAGAGGCAAGTAGAGTTCCGTATCGATTTGGTACCGGGGGCAGCACCTATCACCAAGGCGCCCTATCGCCTTGCGCCACCAGAGATGCAGGAGTTATACTCGCAGCTTCAGGAGCTGCTGGGGAAGAGGTTTATTAGACCGAGTAGCTCACCTTGGGGAGCGCTGATCCTTTTTGTCAAGAAAAAAGATGGTTCACACCGGATGTGCATTGATTACCGGGAGTTGAACAAGTCGACAGTCAAGAACCGTTATCCGTTGCCGAGAATCGACGATCTGTTCGATCAGTTGCAGGGAGTGTCTTGGTTCTCTAAGATAGACTTGAGGTCGGGATATCACCATATGAGGGTTCGGAATGAAGATATCTAGAAGACAACGTTCAGAACTTGTTATAGGCATTACGAGTTCGTGGTGATGCCTTTTGGGCTCACCAATGCACCGACATCGTTCATGGATCTCATGAACAGGGTGTGCAGGCTGATGCTGGATCGGTCGGTGATCGTGTTAATTGATGATATTTTGGTGTACTCGAGATCTAGAGAGCAGCACGGGGAACTTCTGAGGGAGATTCTCGGAATATTGAGGTCGGAGAGGCTTTTCGCCAAATTCGACAAGTGTAATTTTTGGTTACGATAGGTCCAGGTCTTGGGGCACCTCATTAACCAGGATGGGATATTGGTCGATCCGGCCAAGATTGAGGCGGTTATGAGATGGGAGGTGCCGAGATCACCCACCGAGATTAGAAGTTTCCTAGGTTTGGCAGGCTATTATCGGAGGTTTATCAGGGATTTCTCCAAGATCGCCATGCCTCTCACCAAGTTAACCCAGAAGGGTGTTGTTTTTTCATGGTGTCCGGAGTAGCAGACCTCGTTTGAGACGCTTCGTCAGAGATTGTGCGAAGCCCCGGTGCTAGCACTCACGGAAGGGATGGAGGATTTTGTGGTGTATTATGACGCATCGATATCGGGGATGGGTACAATACTGATGCAGAGGGGGCATGTGATAGCATATGCGTCGAGGCAGCTGAAGCCTCATGAGACGAGATATCCCATTCATGATTTGGAGTTGGGGGCGCTGGTGTTCGCCCTCAAGATCTAGCGTCACTACTTGTGTGGGGTTCGGTGTACCATCTACACGGACCACAAGAGTTTGAAGTATTTGATGGACCAGCCCAATCTGAGCATGCGCCAACGGAGATGGTTGGATGTGGTAAAGGATTACAATTGCGAGATCCTGTACCACCCAGACAAGGTGAATGTCGTAGATGATGCCCTAAGCCGTAGGGCGAAGAGCGCTCCAATTCAGGATATTTGTATGTGGTTGACAGTGATGACACCAGTGTTGGACACCATTCAGGAGGCCCAGGCAGAGGCCGTGAGATCAGAGAACCGTAAGAGGGAGTGGGTAATTAGGCAGGCGCCAGAATTCATTACCGATAGTCGCGGGTTGATGACCTTCCAGGGTCGGATTTGGGTGCCGTATACAGGAGGAGCGCGCACCACCTTGATGGAGGAGGCGCATAAGTCGAGATTTTCAGTCCATCCCAGGGCCACTAAGATGTACTTGGATTTAAAGAAGGATTATTGGTGGCCATGTATGAAGAGGGATGTAGCATGGTTTGTTGTCGTAGGGTTAAGGCTGAGCACCAGCGACCGCATGGCTTGTTGCAGCCACTTGAGGTTCCCCAATGGAAGTGGGAAGATATCTCTATGGATTTCATCACCAAGTAACCGAGGACCGCGAGGGGTGTCAATGCAATTTGGGTGATCTTCGACCAACTGACGAAGAGCGCTCACTTTCTTGCTATCATTGAGAGCTCTTCTGCTGAGAAATTGGCAGAGTTGTACGTGAGGGAAGTGGTATCGCGGCATGGAGTACCGGTCTCGATTGTATCAGATCAGGATGTACGTTTTACTTCCAGGTTTTGGAAGAAGTTCCACGAGGAGTTGGGCAAGAGACTGCATTTCAGTACCGCGTACCATCCTCAGACAGATGGACAGAGTGAGCAGACGATTCAGACGCTCGAAGACATGCTTCGTGCATGTGTGTTGGACTTCGGAGGAAGTTGGGACACGTATCTGCCTTTGGCTGAGTTTTCCTACAACAACAACCACCATTCGAGCATTGGTATGCCTCCCTTTGAGTTGTTGTATGGGAGGAGGTGTCGGACTCCTATTTGTTGGGGAGAAATGGGGCAACGAGTGATGGGCAGCACTGAGATAGTGCTCCAGACGACAGAGCAGATACAGCAGGTCAGACAGAGATTGCTGACGGCCCAGAGTAATCAGAAGAGTTACGCGGACAGGCGTCGATTAGAGCTCGAGTTTCAGGTCGGGGATCTTGTACTCCTGAAAGTGTCTCCTTGGAAAGGAGTGATTCGTTTCAGGAAGAGGGGCAAGTTGGGGCCCTGGTATATTGGGCCGTTTTGGGTGATCGCAAGGGTGGGTAGAGTAGCATATCGCTTGGAGCTACCTACGGAGTTGGACCAGATTCATGAAACCCTCCACGTGTCGCAGTTGAGGAAGTGTATAGTCGACGAGTTGGAAAGTGGTACCATTGGAGTATCTCCAGGTGGACGCGAGTCTGAATTATATCAAGAGGCCAATCGCAATTTTGGATCGGAAGATCAAGGTTCTGAGAAACAAGGAGGTGCACTTAGTTCAGGTTCAGTGGCAGCATCGGAGAGGGTCCGGGCTGACTTGGGAGCCGGAGTCGGAGATGCGGGAGCAACATCCAGAATTGTTTTCGACATGAGACTTCGAGGGCGAAGTTTGGTTCTAGTGGGGGAGAATTGTAACATCCCGATCCTCAGGTAAACTATTTAACCCTTCTATTTTTGCAAGCTGTCAAGATAAGTCCCTTAAGTTGAATATTGGACTAGTGAGTACGCTAGGCGTAATGAGGCGTACGCCGCGCGTACTTGCGCGCTTATTTTGGACGCGGACTCGCCTGGGTACGCTGGGGGTAATGTGCCCAGATGTAAACCCTAATTTGGGGCTTGAGCACTATAAAAGGAATGTTATGGCTTCGACCTCAGCCTCCATTCCAGAGAGAACAACCCCTAAAAGAGAGTCCCCTTCGTTTCTAGCAAGTGTGTTGGTGTTCTAAGCTTCTAAGTGTCATTTCAAGGTGGTAAAAGGAAATAAGAGGCCATTATGGAGGTTAGAAGCTTGTGGAAAGAGTAGATCTGAGATTTTCAGAGGTTGGAGGTTCTTCCTGAGGTAAAAAGCTCAAACCTTGTTTGTTTATTCATGTGGTGTGCTTCTTGGACTAGTTTCTAGGGTTTTTGGTCCCAAGATGGAGACTTTATGAGCAAATGGTCTCCATTGGCCAAGATCTATCATATTTCAGAACTAGAAGTGTTGAATGTTCATATAAATGCAATCTTGGACGTAAATAGTGAGCCATGCATGAGATCTAGACCATTAGAGGAGAATAGAAAGAGATTTGAGGGTGTAAGGACCTTTACAGCCATGCAAAGGCTTAAAGGTTCCGACATTATGGAATAAGAGGTTGTGAGGGAGTCAGATCTGGAAGTTGAAGGAGTGGCTTAACCGTTTAAGACCAAAATCCACAAAGTGGCTGAACTAGGACTTACGCGGGGCGTAATCCTAGTATGCGCAGCGTAAGGGGTCGCGCACTTCGATTCTGTGAAGGCACCGGGTACCCCCAACGTACATGTTTGGTATGCGCAGCGTAACCTGGAGGGTTGAATTTTGTTGACTTTTAGGATTTGGTCAACTTTAGGGTATTTGAGCCATGAGAGGGGTAAAATGGTCTTTTACACTCCTGAGAATGATAGGAAAGGAAATAGTCTAGCCTTGGGGAAATGTATTAATGTGAAGTGTTTATTATGATTTGGCGTAGGCTAGACCCAATTTCACAGAGTCGAGATTATCCGAGATACTGAGGTGAGTCTTGTCACTATACTGTACCTGGAAGGGTACTTATGTGTGACCGAAAGGTCTTGTATGATAGGATATATGTGCTATATGCGGTTATGTGATATGTATGTGCTATGTATGTTATGTATGATAAGGACCGGAAGGTTAAGATGATACTTATGTATGTGCTATGTATGTTAAGATGATATGGACCGGAAGGTCAAGAGGGTACGGACTGGAAGGTCGATATGGGTAGGACCGGAAGGTCTACCGGAGTTCGGGACGGAAGTCCCCTGAGAAACTTGGATCAGAAGATCCTGTAGATTATCGCCTGGAAAGGCGTATGTGTGGTATGTGGTATTTTGGAGAACTCACTAAGCATTTATGCTTACAGGGTTGTGTTATGTGTTTCAGGTACTAGTGACGATTGCGGGAAGGCGTCGGCATGATCAGTACACACACACGAGGAGTTTTTATGTTATGAACTTGGGATATAATGTTATGGATTGATATGTGATACAAATGACATTTTTATAACTATTATGAATGAAAGCGTGTTTTAAATGTGAAAAATTGTTTTGAAAATTTACGTCGTTACAAATAATTTATAATGATAGCAAACTAAATACAAGAAGATAAAATATTGTAATAGGTAACCACTATAATTCCTAATAGAAATGTTCTTGATTTTAGTGTCACCAACCATTTACTTAATTTGAATTAACACTAGTGCTAAATGAGGATTAAAATCTAATACAAGTTAAGTGATACAAAGTTACATGTGACATCCCCATTTTCACGGCCAGAAAAGACCGATTTTGTTTATGCTTTATAAAAATTAGAGTTCTTCTTTTAATAAAAATGTTGCGGAATTTGTTCCCAGAAAAAACACGATAAATACGTTATTAAAACATTTTCGAAGAAACGTATTTTATTCATCTTAAAACGTTTGGGATGTCATCGTTAATACAGAAACATAAGCATAAACAGAACTTACAATTATTTACACTAGTGATCTACATCTCTTTAAATCTCTCAGTGTAATGTCACTTCGTATCGTCACCTGTGATATAAATAAACTGAGTGGGTCAGGTTGGGAAACATGGTGAGCACATAGGGTTTTCAACCCACAATAATATAATTATTATTTTTAAACATCAAACAATCAACCCAATTACCCATTCCCGTTATCCTCATGTTACGTCCCTAAAACATCTAACACAAGGGACCTAGTCGAAGGACTATCATTGGGATGGAGTATATCTGGTGAGCACACAGTTCACACAGTTCGAATAAACACACAGTTCAAATAAACACACAGTTCGAATAAACACCTACAGGTTGCAAGCCTGTTAGTGTCCCACTGGACTGTCTAGAATAGTCCGTGGTTGTCATCTATACTCCGCTAGATGACTAGATCATCAAGAACAGCTCTAACGAGGCCTCTCATTATTTTATTTTGTCACACAGCAACTATTACATCTACCCATGTTTTACCCAACACATTTTGTAGATATAAAATACATATACAGTTTAAATCATTGAAAACATGTATAAAAACGTTCATCCAGCATAGATAGCAAGTATACAGATAATATACACACACAACACGTAATCTATATAAAATACTTCATATCTATGTGTAAGCTGAAAGTAACTATGCACTCACCTGAAAGGTGATGACTCAGCACTCGGACAGCGCTTCGATACTCTCAAAACGATTTTCCTTCGATAAAACGTAGTACCAATATCACTAGGGTTTAGTCTAACGATAACCGCGACAAATTAATAGCCTGACTATTATTATTATTATTATATAAGCGTTAATAACACTCAATATAACTCATAACAATAGCCCAAATAATTATTTTAAGGACCTAATAACATTCCTATAATTATTTGAAATCAATATAAAAAATTGCGTAAGCGTAGCACACTTACAACGAATTTTATCGAAAACCGGAACTTAATTGGAGCAGCGTTTCGAAACCGAAAGGCTCTTTTTCTCGGCCGGGAGCCTCGGGGCTTCCCTCGGGAGCTAGGGATTTTATCTAGGGCTTAGGGTGGTTTGGGAGCTAGAGAGAGAAAGTATTTTAGAGAGAGAAGGAGAATGGTGTGAAAAATGAAGGCTGCCCTCGCAACTATTTATAGGCTGCTGGCTTCGGACTACGCTGGGCGTACTCCTCGGATAAGACCACCAGCTCGGACCCAGCTATCTTGCACTCATCGGATGGATCAGACCGAAGTTACGCGGGGCGTAGCTTCTTCGTACGCGGGGCGTAATAGCGAGGCTTTGTGGCATGATCCGAAGCGAGATCTGATCAGCGATGGACGGCCCACAACGCGCCACGTCATCAATTCCTTATCAGCCTTCGCAAATTCGATCATAAACTTTAAAAATTCGTAACTTTCGTATACGAGCTCCGTTTTTGATGTTCTTTATATCCACGCGAAGGTGGGAACGTACTCTACAACTTTCGTTTAGACTCCGTCGGCTAATTCAACTCGATTTTAAATTTTATATTATTAACGGGCCGGGACAGGATTGGTCCGTTAAATCCTCATAACTTCTTCATCCGACATCCGTTTTCGCCCATCTTTTTCTCGTTATGCTACTCTTAACGAGATCTCCGATTCTCGTTTAGGTCGTGTCGGCTAAAAACCGCTCGATCCAATATTCGAATTTCGGGTTGTACACTGCTAATACGAAACTTCGAAAAATCATAACTTCTTCATACGAAGTCAGATTTGGGCGTTCTTTTTATAGATGTTCTTAGTTTAACATATTTTACGACTTTCGTTTAGATCTCTAAGGCTAAATCTCGCTCTATCGTGAATTCACTATTCACGCTTCCTGGTACCGTGCCGATTCCCACACGAAACTTCGACGGGTCATAACTTCTTCGTTATAACTCGGATTTCGGCGTTCTTTATATGTATGGAAACCTTGAGACATATTCTACAACTTGATTAAGATTATTTATTCTAAATAATATTTTTTCGAAAAGTTGTTTTCGACCCCTATTGCCTCTAAATTGACTAGCCCGGATCTACGGGCGTTACAATTATCTCTCCCTTAGGATGATTACGTCCCAGAATCATCAACAAAACAGGGCTCGTATAATGACTCCATACGTCATCTCTTCATCCTAGGTAATAATTATAACTTCTATATTCCTTCAAGTCTATCTCTTAGACTCATTGACTGTAAGCAGTACTCGATCGTGCACCTGCTCTCTTCCTCAGGTTAGACTCCAAATTATGACCTTCAACTCACAATCTCGATCCTTACTGGATACGAACTTGAGATGAGTTCTTTTATTACTACTATGGATCGATGTGTCATATTCTAATGACCTATCATCGTACGTTGCAACGCTTAGACTTAGGTCTTTTAGAGTTAAATTCTAAAACAGACTATGCCTTCCTTCATGTTCTAATGTGATATAATCACACTTTAACATTAGGCATTTCTGGCTACCAACTTCTTTAACAACGAGCGCGATACTTTTATTGATCGCTTTGATTTCAATCGTTTGGTTTAAGTCGGACGCTACGTCGATCTTGATTTTCTAAACCACATAGCATACTTAGCATAATCAGACTCAATTCGATATGACCACTAGGGTTGGAATATCAACAATCTTCTTAGTCATTACCGAAACGATGGTAACAACACACTTGAATAAAACGAAATCAATTACTAGTTTCTTGGTAACCTTGTGACTTTCCCTCGTCCAAGTGTGAGTCCTGTGCTTTCGGTAGTATAGGCCTCTACTACCATTCACACCTACTCATACTCGTCCCAAGTATTGTCCCGCAGTTTTTCCAAGTCACCATACAAGAAAATCACATAACAACTTAACACATTAAATATCAAAACGAAGGTTTTTATTATTCCTTGAAACTATTACATAGGTGTTCAAGTTCACCCTAGACTATGCCTCTAATAGGCTACATCATATGAAACTATCTATATGGCTTCTTCATAACTCGATCTCTATATATCCATCCTTACTCCTGATTCCTTGCATCGTCAGCTGCTTTGTCAAGGATCATTTGAAATGCTCTTGCCTTTGGTTTCGGCGGCACATTTGGCTTTGTAGCCCCTTCTCTCTTTGGGCAATCTTGCTTGAAGTTCCCTTCCTCGTTACATTCGTAACACACCCTTTTGTTGAATTTACACTCGTTGGCATAATGCCCATGCTTCCCACACTTGAAACAAGTCACCTCCTCACCGCATTTTCCAGAGTGTTTCTTTTTGCACTTCTCGCACCATCTTTCTTCACTCCCTCCTCTAAACTTCCTGGTACTGGTCTTTCTTTTCTCATCGGGCTTCGCAGACCCCTCAAACTTCCTCTTTTCTCCAACCTCGGTCTTGTTGGCGGCTCTTCCCTTGATCATCTCCTCAACCGACTTGGCAGCCCAGATAGCTACCTCAAAGGTAGGTTCCTGACGCACTGGCACAACGTACTCCCATGGTAATCCCTTTGCGTACTTATCAATTTTTGGCAGCTCATCCGGAACAAGACGCAAGGCAAACTCCATCTTTTCTGTGAAGTTGTTAGTGTATTCATCGATTGACATGCTTCCCTTCTTCAGGGTTAGAAACTGGTTCTCTAGCTCGAGCAGGTTTTGAGCTGAGCAGTACTTTCGTTTGAATTGCACCAGAAATTCTGCCCATGTCAGTTGCAGGGGATTGTTGGGGCTCAAAGTCTTCCCCAAGGTATTCCACCAACGTACAGCGCCTCCTCGAAACTGACGCACTGCAAATGTGGTCTGTTGTTTTCCCTTTCAACCGCACATCATGAAAGCTAATTCCATCTCCGAGATCCAATCCATGACCCCGATCGGATCCTCCTTTCCAGTGAAAGTCGATGGCTTGCAAGTCAGAAAATCCTTGTACTTGCATCCATTCCTCTCGACTTCGTCATCTTGGTTGTTTTTTTCGAATTATTGGTGAGTTGACTTGACCAACAGTCCCACTGTAGTTTCCTTCCTCAGTCTGCCCTTCGTTCAACTCGGGCTGTTCGATCTGAATGGTCGCTTCCTCTCGATTTTGCTGGAGCAAACGTCTGCTTTCCTCCATTTGACGATCCAACATTGCCTGGATCATCGCTTGCACTCCGGCCATCGTTATTGGCTCAGCAGCGGCTACCACAACCGGTATTTGCTCAATCACTGCGGGTTGATCTCGGTTCCCATTTGCATTCGCGTTTCCACTACGGGTCCTTACCATCTTGATCTATACACCGAATAAGGTGAATCTAGATCTTTACTTAGGATTGACGGTTAAATCATCCTTATCACTCCGAAAAGTTTATATGCTAGTTCTAATATCGTAGTCGTTCGTTTAGAATCCTAAACACATAAGGTTTCCAGATCCGGTCGGCAACAGACCATAGATCCGAACAAATAACAGCATATCAAGCACAAGCATAAAAGCATTTTAGGCACAATTCCTAAAATAATCTAGCGCTCACACCTCACAATCATCGCTTAGAATTCTAAGTTTAAGTCTAGAAATAAATCCATATTCCTAGTTCGCTTAAACTAATGCTCTGATACCAACTGTGACATCCCCATTTTCACGGGCAGAAAAGACCGATTTTGTTTATGCTTTATAAAAATCAGAGTTCTTCTTTTAATAAAAATGTTGCGGAATTTGTTCCCAGAAAAAACACGATAAATACGTTATTAAAACATTTTCGAACAAACGTATTTTATTCATCTTAAAACGTCTGGGATGTCATCGTTAATACAGAAACATAAGCATAAACAGAACTTACAATTATTTACACTAGTGATCTACATCTCTTTAAATCTCTCAGTGTAATATCACTTCGTATCGTCACCTATGATATAAATAAACTGAGTGGGTCTGTAACGACCAAAAAGTTCAACCAATTTGAAATTTTCGAAAAACAACTCGATTCCATTAAAGTTATTACAAAAAGGTTTTCATTTTAGTTTATTTTAAGTATTCCCAGAATCTCCTCACAACATAAACACGAGGAGCGGTACGATCACGCCTTCGCCTTGCCACGGTCTCCTGAAGAACCTGAAAAACATAAAACCACAACTGTAAGCCCGAAAGCTTAGTGAGATATCCCCAAAATACCAACCACATATAACATACACGCATAACATGTCATAACATATCCGATCACAGAACAGCCATGTACTTCGGGTCTACTGTGGGACTCGTCCGCTGCACCGGCCAACAGTCCACCTGGTCCACCCTCCGAGTCTAGCCATATACCTCGAGTCTACAGTGTGATTGGTCCGCCCGCACCGGGCCTTCAATCCACCTGGTTCACTCTCCGAATCTAACCACATACATCGAGTCTGCAGTGTGATTGGTCCGCCCGCACCGAGCCTTCAATCCACCTGGTCCACTCTCTGAGTCTACAGTATGACTGGTCCGCCCGCACCGGGCCTTCAGTCGGTCTGGTCCACTCTCCGAGCCTCGGCACGTCTGGTCCGCCCTCTTGGGGCCTACAGCCTATCCAGACCGCTCGCTGGGCCTTCGGGACAACCGGTCCGCCCTGGGTATCTTGGCCTACAGCACAAAGCAGGACCCGCCTCAACCCAACTCCAGTCCAAACAACCATGTGCACATATACATACAATCATATAGCAATTCACAGTCAACAAGTAGATCAAACAGATCACATAACATATCATCATCTTAACCAGGATACCGACCTAACCGGTCACTAGCATAGCATCACCCTATCTCTCAGGATACCGATCTCAATCATGGCTCTAACATATACCATCCTAGCTACCAAGATGCAAACCTATCAAAGTAATAACATAACAACAACTACCCGGATCTCAATTCGATAAGGGTCGGCCTTGGTGCCTTAGACCCTGTTGATATAGTGAGGATAACTCACCACGAAACTGATGGCTGAATGGGTAAGATCCCACTGCTCCAAACCCCGACACGAACTCCTCCACTGATCAACACCAACGCACTAAACTCAGAACAATATCCAACAATTACCAAAACGCCCCTAGAAAACACTGGTCAACCCTTGGTCAAAGACAAGGTCAAAGTCAACCCCTGACTGACTCTACTCGCCGAGTCAACCCGATGACTCGCCGAGTCCCCATGCTCCGAACTTCCCTCAATCCGCGACCTAACTCGCCGAGTCACCCCGAGACTCGCCGTGTCCAACAACTCTGAGTCCACTCGCACACAGCTCACCGAGTCATCCCTTGACTCACCGATTCTCGACTCAACCAGAAAATATTGAGACTCTTCGACAAGACTCGCCGAGTCCAAGAACAGACTCGTCGAGTCTAAGGCTATCTTCAACCTACTCGCCGAGTTGTTCTTCCAACTCGTAGAGTTCCAGGCCATCTACATCCAACTCGCCGAGTTGTTCTTCCAACTCGTCGAGTTCCAGCTCATCTTCAAGCAACTCGTCGAGTTCACCCATGTGACTCGCCGAGTACTACCGGTCTGAATCTATACAGAAGCATTCCAGGTCATGCAATTGATCCAAAACATAGATCTAGCCTCCTACAACCCATCCATCACGTAGAGTGGCAAACTTTACGTGAATCCAAAGAGATCTAGGCCTTTTGCACCCTAGGGCTAGGGTTTGGGACATAATGGCTCCATCAATCACTCATAAACAGAGACTTTCATGCAATCCAACCCTTCTCCATTCTAGATCTGAGGTAGCAACCTCATATCTAACCTCTAAACTCCAAAACACCAAGAGATATGATCTCTAACACCCCCAAAATGAAGAATCTAGACAATAGCAGCTCAAACAATGAAATGATACCTCAAAAGGAAGCTCCCAGGAAAGATCAACCCGAATCCTTGCAAAGCCGTTTGATCCAAGCCTCTTCTTCTTCAAGATCTCTTCAACAACCACCTCTCCAAGCTCCAATTCACTCAACAATGGGGTTTCTCCACGAAATTAGGGTTTCTGGAACTCAAGGGATGATAAGGAGGCTGGGGAGGAAACATAATGTTCTTTATATAGGGCTCAACTTCCGGATTTAGGGTTTTCTCCATTCAGCGCCTACTCGCCGAGTGCATCTTACTGACTCGCCGAGTTGGCCACTTAACACGCGACCAAGTCGCGACTCTACTCGCTGAGTCCACCCATGGACTCGCCGAGTTCCCCTTCCAATTTTACTCTTTTAGCCCTTCAACTCTACTCTTGCTATTCCGGGATGTTACAATTCTCCCCCACTTACATTAGGCTTCGTCCTCGAAGCCTGCGGCAGCTCAATTCCAGAAATACCCCCGCCACGCACCACCTGGCATTAACCCAACCAGGTTCCTCAAAACACAACCATAGAAACCAGAAGCTCACTTTCTCCTTTCTTACGGTGTCCTAACCACTGACTTAAGACGGCCACCGACTTTACCCTATGATAACACTACTTAACTAGTGAGTACTACTCACGATGCAACACTGCTCCAAATCACAACCATGAACCACCGGATTACCGATCTGAAGCCCACTCTAATCATTCCGCTGACAGAAAGACACATTCTTCAGAGCAACTCCCATGAGTTCTCCTCTTGCAATCACATACACATGTTGAGCTAGCTCTAGCACCCTCAGGTTGGGAAAACCCGATACACTGATGATATCTTCAAAGATCCCCCAGGATGAACCACCAATACATACACAATTCCCTGATCAGAATCTCACTGAGAGCCCAAGACTCCCTCCCTGCATCCCTTCCAAGCCTCTTGGCTCTACACCTGCGAAATTCCCTCCGCGACTTCAGCAGACATCCCAAATCGGATGTGCTTCCATTCCACTGCCGCAAACACGCTGCTCAATAACCATACTCGGATTACTCTAATCATAACTCTGCTCTGCCGCTTTCACTTCCGTGAACTTGCACTCCCTCTCGGAGTTACACTCCTCTCTCATTCCTTTACCAAGGAATCCACTTGGCCACCTTGTCACTCCGACAAGTGCCACGGTGCTCGCCCAACGCTACACCACTCCTTCATAGCGTAACCGCTATCCATCCAGCACACATGCTCTGACTCTGATCGCAGGGACTCTCAAGCCCATGCACTATCTCAACTAATCAAGATCACTACCCGGGGCCAGACCTTCTAATGCTATCACACTGCAACATACAAAATCCATATCCTCGAATCGATCCAACAATACCTGCAGAGTCTTCAGCATGACTGGACAGGCCTCACCGGGCCTTCAGCCAATCTGGACCACTCTCAGAACCTTCAGCCAATCTGGACCGCTCTCAGTGCCTTCAGTTTGGCTGGACTGTCCTCCGAGCCTTCAGCCTGACTGGTACGCCTACCGGCCTTCAGTCTATCCGGGCCGCTCAACTAGCATTCATCATTCTGAGCTATCTCTCTGGGAAATCCTCCCGTGCATACCGTTCTAGCCCTCTTGGGGTTCCGAACTCTATCTCCATCATACATACTCGATCCCGGCCTGATCCCAAGCCTTCCACAATCGAATGCCCTAGGTCTGTATCCCGCCCCGCATGCCCGACACTTGCTCCTACCATCCTACACTCTGGACTGACGGAACACTACTGAATCCCAACAGCTAAGCACCCTCAAATACTCATCGATCTCCCGGAGAATTTTCCAATTCTCCCCCACTTGTAGCACTAAATAACAACCACCGGTCGCCATCACCGACCTCCCAGAACAACTCTGCACAAAACCAACACTTACACGCGGACTGATTCACACAGGCATAAACAACCTTAACAAGATCCCACATCAACACTGATTAACCCGCCCGAAAAAAAAAAATTCATCCTGTATCTAACCACTTCTCAGAAAGCAGATGCTACCCGACCTTCAAACCAATGCCAGGTTTCCACTAATAACCCTCATGGATGATAACCAACAAAATTCCCAATACAATAACCCATAACCCAACCACAATCCTCAAAAACGACGAATACCGCATAGAAAACCACACAAAGATACCGACACATAAACAATACACCACAATAATCGCAAGATAACAAGACATCAAGAAAGAAACATACCCGCAGCTGCATCCGGCACTGCTCTGACTTCCTCTGCTAAAAGCTGAAATGCACGACCCTAAGCCCTTGGGGGCTCCGCTCCACCCTGACCTCCACCCGTAATCCTCAAAGTGGCCGGTGCTGGAGCCTGCACCGGTCCTGCAGCAAGCTGTGGACAGTTGACCCTCAAATGTCCAACCTGATGACAATGGTAACAAATCCTTAAATCCCGAACCGGCGCTGACTGCCGACAATCCCTCGCATAGTGGCCCTCCTTTCTGCACTTGCGGCATGCACCACCGGACCTACAAACTCCGGTGTGACCCCTCCCACACTTCCCACAAGTGTGGCTACTCAGATCCCCCACTCCAGAATCAACGGTCTTGGACCGTTTTGGCGCCGGCTGCAACTGCACTGGAGCCTGCCTCAACTCACGCATCTGCAACTCAATCTCTAACTCGCGCCGCCTGGTGGCCTCCTGCAACTCCAACAGGGTCTCACACCTCTGCGTAGACACAAACTGTATGATATTCCTCTTGAGCATGCTCATATATCGAGACATCTGAGCCTGCTCCGAGGCGAACTCTCGGCAGAACATCGCCCTCTCAGTGAACATCCTGGTGATCTTAGTCACCGACTCCGAATCCTGCTTCAGCTCAAGGAACTCCTAAGCCAATCTCTCCCTCTCAACTCGCGGAGCATAGCGAGTGCTGAACATCTCCCTGAACTGATCCCATGAAACCGCAGCCCTCTGCGCATCCGAATATGACCCCGTGGTCAATCTCCACCAATCCTTCGCCCCGAGCCTCAACAGGTTCAGAGCACACCTTACCCTCTGATCAGCAGGGCATGAACACGTGAAGAAACACCCTTCCACGTCTGATAACCATCTCATAGCGACAATCGGGTCCTGAACTCCATTAAAGGTGGGAGGCTTCGTATTATCGAAGTCCCGATACTGAAAGCCCCGACCAGCTCCTCCCCCTGCCGCAGCTACAGCCGCTGTAGCCGCCGCGGCAGCTGTCTCTGTGAGAGCCGCATAGCGCTCATCAAGATACTCAACCATGGCGGTCTTGATCGACCCAAACAGTTACGACAACTCAGCCCGGAACAACTCAGCAATCTCATCACGCAGGATCTCACGAATCCTCTCATCCAACTCGCACGTGCTCATCTGACCGATAACCTCGGGCGGTACTGACCTGCCCGGAACTCCCTCTCCTGCTCCCGATCCTGATCTGGATCCACTCCCAGCATGCCTCGGAATCTCCATACTGAAAAACACCACACAAAATCTCAGACTCTTCCCGCTATCCCGGGAACCAACTCTCTCAACCCAACCCTAGAGGTCATGGTTTCCCTGATGCGCGTATGGGTCCTGTGCTTTCAATAGTACGGGCCCATACTACCTTCCACACCTACCCATATTTGCATGAAGTACTACCACAACACCCTAGCGAAAACATGCATAACAACTCTCAACCCTCACCACTAGAGGAACACTGAAAATATCCCACAAGGAAACCCTAGGCTACAGGCATCACAAATCAGGCAACATTATCATGAAATCCTAAAGATCCCTAGCCTAACACTAGCATGCTGTTCTATCAAAGATCAAAAACAAATAACATGCATGGTATTTTGGGGTTACTTACTGGCTCCGGCTGATCGTACCTCCGCGTCCTCCTTTACTCATTTTGAAAACCATTTTAAACTCTCTTTTGAAAACTCTCCTCGATTTGAGACTGGAGTCACACGAGTGTTTCTCCAATTCACTCAAACCAAGTCTCTGATACCAACTTGTAACGACCAAAAATTTCAACCAATTTAAAATTTTCGAAAAACAGCTCGATTCCATTAAAGTTATTACAAAAAGGTTTTCATTTTAGTTTATTTTAAGTATTCCCAGAATCTCCTCACAACATAAACACGAGGAGCGGTACGATCACGCCTTCGCCTTGCCACGGTCTCCTGAAGAACCTGAAAAACATAAAACCACAACTGTAAGCCCGAAAGCTTAGTGAGATATCCCCAAAATACCAACCACATATAACATACACGCATAACATGTCATAACATATCCGATCACAGAACAGCCATGTACTTCGGGTCTACTGTGGGACTGGTCCGCTGCACCGGCCAACAGTCCACCTGGTCCACCCTCCGAGTCTAGCCATATACCTCGAGTCTACAGTGTGATTGGTCCGCCCGCACCGGGCCTTCAATCCACCTGGTCCACTCTCCGAATCTAACCACATACATCGAGTCTGCAGTGTGATTGGTCCGCCCGCACCGGGCCTTCAATCCACCTGGTCCACTCTCTGAGTCTACAGTATGACTGGTCCGCCCGCACCGGGCCTTCAGTCGGCCTGGTCCACTCTCCGAGCCTCGGCACGTCTGGTCCGCCCTCTTGGGGCCTACAGCCTATCCGGACCGCTCGCTGGGCCTTCGGGACAACCGGTCCGCCCTGGGTATCTTGGCCTACAACACAAAGCAGGACCCGCCTCAACCCAACTCCAGTCCAAACAACCATGTGCACATATACATACAATCATATAGCAATTCACAGTCAATAAGCAGATCAAGCAGATCACATAACATATCATCATCCTAACCAGGATACCGACCTAACCGGTCACTAGCATAGCATCACCCTATCTCTCAGGATACCGATCTCAATCATGTCTCTAACATATACCATCCTAGCTACCAAGATGCAAACATATCAAAGTAATAACATAACAACAACTACCCGGATCTCAATTCGATAAGGGTCGGCCTTGGTGCCTTAGACCCTGTTGATATAGTGAGGATAACTCACCTCGAAACTGACGGCTGAAAGGGTAAGATCCCGCTGCTCCAAACCCCGACACGAACTCCTCCACTGATCAACACCAACGCACTAAACTCAGAACAATATCCAACAATTACCAAAACGCCCCTAGAAAACACTGGTCAACCCTTGGTCAAAGACAAGGTCAAAGTCAACCCCTGACTGACTCTACTCGCCGAGTCAACCCGATGACTCGCCGAGTCCCCATGCTCCGAACTTCCCTCAATCCGCGACCTAACTCGCCGAGTCACCCCGAGACTCGCCGAGTCCAACAACTCTGAGTCCACTCGCACACAGCTCACCGAGTCATCCCTTGACTCACCGATTCTCGACTCAACCAGAAAATATTGAGACTCTTCGACAAGACTCGCCGAGTCCAAGAACAGACTCGTCGAGTCTAAGGCTATCTTCAACCTACTCGCCGAGTTGTTCTTCCAACTCGTAGAGTTCCAGGCCATCTACATCCAACTCGCCGAGTTTTCTTCCAACTCGTCGAGTTCCAGCTCATCTTCAAGCAACTCGTCGAGTTCACCCATGTGACTCGCCGAGTACCACCGGTCTGAATCTATACAGAAGCATTCCAGGTCATGCAATTGATCCAAAACATAGATCTAGCCTCCTACAACCCATCCATCACGTAAATTGGCAAACTTGACGTGAATCCAAGGAGATCTAGGCCTTTTACACCCTAGGGCTAGGGTTTGGGACATAATGGCTCCGTCAATCACTCATAAACAGAGACTTTCATGCATTCCAACCCTTCTCCATTCCAGATCTGAGGTAGCAACCTCAGATCTAACCTCTAAACTCCAAAACACCAAGAGATATGATCTCTAACACCCCCAAAATGAAGAATCTAGACAATAGCAGCTCAAACAATGAAATGATACCTCAAAAGGAAGCTCCCAGGAAAGATCAACCCGAATCCTTGCAAAGCCCTTGGATGCAAGCCTCTTCTTCTTCTTCAAGATCTCTTCAACAACCACCTCTCCAAGCTCCAATTCACTCAACAATGGGGTTTCTCCACGAAATTAGGGTTTCTGGAACTCAAGGGATGATAAGGAGGCTGGGGAGGAAACATAATGTTCTTTATATAGGGCTCAACTTCCGGATTTAGGGTTTTCTCCATTCAGCGCCTACTCGCCGAGTCCATCTTACTGACTCGCCGAGTCGGCCACTTAACACGCGACCAAGTCGCGACTCTACTCGCCGAGTCCACGCATGGACTCGCCGAGTTCCCCTTCCAATTTTACTCTTTTAGCCCTTCAACTCTACTCTTGCTATTCCGGGATGTTACAGGGTCAGCTTGGGAAACCTGGTGAGCACATAGGGTTTTCAACCCACAATAATATAATTATTATTTTTAAACATCAAACAATCAACCCAATTACCCATTCCCGTTACCCTCACGTTACGTCCCTACAAAATCTAACACAAGGGACCTAGTCGAAGGACTATCATTGGGAAGGAGTATACCTGGTGAGCACACAGTTCACACAGTTCGAATAAACACAGTTCGAATAAACACCTACAGTTTGCGAGCCTGTTAGTGTCCCACTGGACTGTCTAGAATAGTCCGTGGTTGTCATCTATACTCCGCTAGATGACTAGATCATCAAGAATAGCTATAACGAGGTCTCTCATTATTTTATTTTGTCACACAGCAACTATTACATCTACCCATGTTTTACCCAACACGTTTTGTAGATATAAAATACATATACAGTTTAAATCATTGAAAACATGTATAAAAGCGTTCATCCAGCATAGATAGCAAGTATACTAATAATATACACACACAACACGTAATTTATATAAAATACTTCATATCTATGTGTAAGATGAAAGTAACTATGCACTCACTGGAAAGGTGATGACTCAGCATTCGGACAGCGCTTCGATACTCTCAAAACGATTTTCCTTCGATAAAACCTAGTACCAATATCACTAGGGTTTAGTCTAACGATAACCGCGACAAATTAATAGCCTGACTATTATTATTATTATATAAGCATTAATAACACTCAATATAACTCATAATAATAGCCAAAATAATTATTTTAAGGAACTAACAACATTCCTATAATTATTTGAAAGCTATATAAAAAATTGCATAAGCATAGCACACTTACAACGAATTTTATCGAAAACTGGAACTTAATAGGAGCAGCGTTTAGAAACCGAAAGGCTCTTTTTCTCGGGACTCCGGGAGCCTCGAGCTTCCCTTGGGAGCTAGGGATTTTATCTAGGGCTTAGGGGTGGTTTGGGAGCTAGAGAGAGAGTATTTTAGAGAGAGAAGGAGAATGGTGTGAAAAATGAAGGCTGCCCTCGCAGCTATTTATAGGCTGCTGGCTTCGGACTACGCTGGGCGTACCGAGGGTACACTGGGCGTATTCCTCGGATAAGACCACCAGCTCGGACCCAGCTGTCTTGCACTCATCGGATAGATCAGATCGAAGTTACGCGGGGCGTAGCTTCTTCGTACACGGGGCGTAATAGCGAGGCTTCGTGGCATGATCCGAAGCGAGATCTGATCAACGATGGACGGCCCACAATGCGTCACATCATCAATTCCTTATCAGCCTTTGCAAATTCGATCATAAACTTTAAAAATCCGTAACTTTTGCATACGAGCTCCGTTTTCGACGTTCTTTATATCCACGCGAAGGTGGGAACGTACTCTACAACTTTCGTTTAGACTCCGTCGGCTAATTCCGAATTGATTTTAAATTTATATTATTAACGGGCCAGGACAGGATTGGTCCGTTAAATCCTCATAACTTTTTCATCCGACATCCGTTTTCGCCCATCTTTTTCTCGTTACGCTACTCTTAATGAGATCTCCGATTCTCGTTTAGGTCGTGTCGGCTAAAAACCGATCGATCCAATATTCGAATTTCGGGCTGTACATTGCTAATCCGAAACTTCGAAAAATCATAATTCTTCATACGAAGTCATATTTGGGCGTTCTTTTTATCGATGTTCTTAGTTTAACATATTCTACGACTTTCGTCTAGATCTCTAAGGCTAAATCTCGCTCTATCGTGAATTCACTATTCACGCGTCCTGGTACCGTGCCGGTTCCGACGACGGGTCATAACTTCTTTGTTATAACTCGGATTTCAGCATTCTTTATATGTATGGAAACCTTGTGACATATATTACAACTTGGTTAAGATTATTTATTATAAATAATCTTTTGTTGGAAAGTCGTTTTCGACCCCTATTGCCTCTAAATTGACTAGCCCGGATCTACGGGCGTTACATTACATTGTATATACGACAGTTTTGATCCCACATATAAAGAAAAGAAGCATGGGCCATAGGGTCATACCTTGCGGAGTCCAAGGGGAAGTACACTTGGAGGTGGACCAGGAATATAGTGAGAA